>NC_136072.1:374033941-374751079 GCF_964261635.1 Lissotriton helveticus | reverse complement strand
CAAGGGTGCCTGTATTACCCTGATGCAGGAGTGTCCCCTGATGAAGGGTGCCTGGATTACCCTGATGCGGAGTATCTCCCAATGCAAGGGTGCCTGGATTACCCTGATGCAGGAGTGTTCCCCTGACGCAAGGGTGCCTGGATTACCCTGATGCAGGATTGTCCCCTGATGAAGGGTGCCTGGATTACCAGATGCAGGAGTGCCCCCTGGTGCAAGGCTGCCTGGATTACCCTGATGCAGGAGTGTCCCCTGATGAAGGGTGCCTGGATTACCTGGATGCAGGAGTGTCCACTGATGCAAGGGTGTCTGGATTACCCCGATGCAGGAGTGTCCCCTGATGCAAGTGTGACTGGATTACCCCGATGCAAGAGTGTCCCCCGATGCAAGGGTGCCTGGATTACTCTGATGCAGGAGCGTCCCCTGATGCAAGGGTGCCTGGATTACCCGATGCTGGAGTGTCCCCTGATGAAGGGTGCCTGGATTATTCTGATGCAGGAGTGACCCCTGATGAAGAGTGTCTGGATTACTCTGATGCAGGAGTGTTCCCTGATGAAGGGTGCCTGGATTACTCTGACGCAGGAGTGTCCCCTGATGAAGGGTGCCTGGATTACCCTGATGCAGTAGTGTCCCCTGACACAAGGGTGCCTGGATTAACCTGATGCAGGAGTGTCCCCTGATGAAGGGTGCCTGGATTACCCTGATGCAGGAGTGTCCCCTGATGAAGGGTGCCTGAATTACTCTGATGCAGGAGTTCCCCCTGATGAAGGGTGCCTGGATTACTCAGATGCAGGAGTTTACCCTGATGAAGGGTGCCTGGATTACCCTGATGCAGGAGTGTCCCCTGATGAACGGTGCCCGGATTACCCTGATGCAGGAGCGGCCCTTGATTTAAGGGTGCCTGGATTACCCTGATGCAGGAGTGGCCCCTGATGCAAGGGTGCCTGGATTACCCTGATGCAGAAGTGTCCCCTGATGAAAGGGTGCCTGGAATTACCCTGATGAAGGAGTGTCCCCTGATGAAAGGTTGTCTGGATTACTCTGATGCAGGAGTGTCCCCTGATGAAATGGTGCCTGGATTACCCCGATGCAGGAGTTTCCCCTAATGCAAGGGTGCCTTGATTACTCTGATGCAGGAGTGTCCCCTGCTGAAGGGTGCCTGTATTACCCTGATGCAGAAGTGTCCCCTGATGAAGGGTGCCTGCATTACCCTGATGCAGGAGTGTCCCCTGATGCAAGGGTGCCTGGATTACCCTGATGCAGGAGTGCCCACTGATGCAGGGGTGCCTGTATTACCCTGATGCAGGAGTGGCCCCTGATGAAGGGTTCCTGGCTTACTGTGATGCAGGAGTGTCCCCTGATGAAGGGTGCCTGGATTACTCTGATGCAGGAGTGGCCCCCGATGAAGGGTGCCTGGATACCTCTGATGCAGGAGGGCCCCTGATGAAGGGTGCCTGGATGACTCTGATGCAGGAGTGTCCCCTGATGAAGGGTGCCTGGATTACTCTGATGCAGGAGTGTCCCCTGATGCAAGGGTACCTGGCTTACCCTGATGCAGGAGTGTCCCCTGTTGAAGGGTACCTGAATTACCCTGATGCATGAGTGTCCCCGATGCAAGGGTGCTTGGATTACCCTGATGCAGGAGTGTCCCCTGATGAAGGGCGCCTGGATTACTCTGATGCAGGAGTGTCCCCTGATGACGGGTGCCTGGATTACTCTGATGCATGAGTGTCCCCTGATGAAAGGGTGCCTGGATCACTCTGATGCAGGAGTGTCCCCTGATGAAGGGTGTCTGGATTAGCCTGATGCAGGAGTGTCTCCTGATGAAGGGTGCCTGGATTACCCTGATGAAGGAGGGTCCCCGGATGAAGGGTGCCTGGATTACCCTGATGCAGGAGTATCTCCCAATGCAAGGGTGCCTGAATTACCCTGATGCAGGAGTGTTCCCCTGATGCAAGGGTGCCTGCATTACCCTGATGCAGGAGTGTACCCTGATGAAGGGTGCCTGGATTACCCTGATGCAGGAGTGCCCCCTGATGAAAGGGTGCCTGGATTACTCTGATGCAAGAGTGTCCCCTGATGAAGGGTGCCTGGATTAGCCTGATGCAGAAGTTACCCCTGATGAAGGGTGCCTGGATTACCCTGATGCAGGAGTGTCCCCTGATGCAAGGGTGCCTGTATTACCCTGATGCAGGAATGGCCCCTGATGAAGGGTGCCTGGATTACCCTGATGCAGAGTATCTCCCAATGCAAGGGTGCCTGGATTACCCTGATGCAGGAGTGTTCCCCTGACGCAAGGGTGCCTGGATTACCCTGATGCAGGATTGTCCCCTGATGAAGGGTGCCTGGATTACCAGATGCAGGAGTGCCCCCTGGTGCAAGGCTGCCTGGATTACCCTGATGCAGGAGCGACCCCTGATGCAAGGGTGCCTGGATTACCCGATGCTGGAGTGTCCCCTGATGAAGGGTGCCTGGATTACTCTGATGCAGGAGTGTCCCCCGATGAAGAGTTCCTGGATTACTCTGATGCAGGAGTGTCCCCTGATGAAGGGTGCCTGGATTACTCTGACACAGGAGTGTCCCCTGATGAAGGGTGCCTGGATTACCCAGATGCAGGAGTGTCCCTTGATCTGATGCAAGGGTGCCTGGATTACTCTGATGCAGGAGTGTCCCCTGATGAAGGGTGCCTGGAATAGCCTGATGCATGAGTGTGCCCTGATGAAGGGTGCCTGGATTACCCTGATGCATGAGTGTCCCCCGATGAAAGGGTACCTGGATTACTCTGATGCAGGAGTGTCCCCTGATGAAGGGTGCCTGGGTTAGCCTGATGCAGGAGTGTCCCCTGATGAAGGGTGCCTGGATTACCCTGATGGCGGAGTATCCCCTGATGCAAGGGTGCCTGTATTACCCTGATGAAGGAGTGTCCCCTGATGACGGGTGCCTGAATTACTCTGATGCATGAGTGTCCCCTGATGAAAGGGTGCCTGGATTACTCTGATGCAGGAGTACCCCTGATGAAGGGTGCCTGGATTAGCCTGATGCAGGATTTTCCCCTGATGAAGGGCGCCTGGATTACCCTGATGGCGGAGTGTCCCCTGATGCAAGGGTGCCTGTATTACCCTGATGAAAGAGGGTCCCCGGATGAAGGGTGCCTGGATTACCCTGATGCAGGAGTATCTCCCAATGCAAGGGTGCCTGGATTACCCTGATGCAGGAGTGGTCCCCTGATGCAAGGGTGCCTGCATTACCCTGATGCAGGAGTGTACCCTGATGAAGGGTGCCTGGATTACCCTGATGCAGGAGTGCCCCTTGATGAAAGGGTGCATGGATTACTCTGATGCAGGAGTGTCCCCTGATGAAGGGTGCCTGGATTAGCCTGATGCAGAAGTGTTCCCTGATGAAGGGTGCCTGGATTACCCTGATGCAGGAGTGTCCCCTGATGCAAGGGTGCCTGTATTACCCTGATGCAGGAGTGTCCCCTGATGAAGGGTGCCTGGATTACCAGATGCAGGAGTGCCCCCTGATGCAAGGCTGCCTGGATTACCCTGATGCAGGAGTGTACCCTGATGAAGGGTGCCTGGATTACCCGGATGCAGGAGTGTCCACTGATGCAAGGGTGTCTGGATTACCCCGATGCAGGAGTGTCCCCTGATGCAAGTGTGCCTGGATTACCCCGATGCAGGAGTGTCCCCCGATGCAAGGGTGCCTGGATTGCCCTGATGCAGGAGCGTCCCCTGATGCAAGGGTGCCTGGATTACCCAATGCTGGAGTGTCCCCTGATGAAGGGTGCCTGGATTACTCTGATGCAGGAGTGTCCCCTGATGCAGAGTGCCTGGATTACTCTGATGCAGGAGTGACCCCTGATGAAGGGTGCCTGGATTACTCTGACGCAGGAGTGCCCCCTGATGAAGGGTGCCTGGATTACCCAGATGCAGGAGTGTCCCTTGATCTGATGCAAGGGTGCCTGGATTACTCTGATGCAGGAGTGTCCCCTGATGAAGGGTGACTGGATTACCCTGATGCAGGAGTGTCCCCTGATGCAAGGGTGCCTGTATTACCCTGATGCAGGAGTGTCCCCTGATGCAAGGGTGCCTGGATTTCCCTGATGCAGGAGTGTCCCTTATGAAGGGTGCCTGGATAACTCCGATGTAGGAGTGTCCCCTGATGCAGGGTGCCTGGATTACCCAGATGCAGGAGTGTCCCCTGATGAAGGGTCCCTGGATTACCATGATGCATGAGTGTCCCCTGATGAAGGGCGCCTGGATTACTCTGATACAGGAGTGCCCCCTGATGAAGGGTGCCTGGATTACTCTGATGCAGGAGTGTACCCTGATGAAGGGTGCCTGGATTACTCTGATGCAGGAGTGTCCCCTGCTGAAGGGTGCCTGTATTACCCTAATGCAGGAGTGTCCCCTGATGAAGGGTGCCTGCATTACCCTGATGCAGGAGTGTCCCCTGATGCAAGGGTGCCTGTATTACCCTGATGAAGGAGGGTCCCCGGATGCAAGGGTGCCTTCATTACCCTGATGCAGGAGTGTACCCTGATGAAGGGTGCCTGGATTACCCTGATGCAGGAGTGCCCCCTGATGAAAGGGTGCCTGGATTACTCTGATGCAAGAGGGTCCCCTGATGAAGGGTGCCTGGATTAGCCTGATGCAGAAGTGTCCCCTGATGAAGGGTGCCTGGATTACCCTGATGCAGGAGTGTCCCCTGTTGCAAGGGTGCCTGTATTACCCTGATGCAGGAGTGGCCCCTGATGAAGGGTGCCTGGATTACCCTGATGCAGAGTATCTCCCAATGCAAGGGTGCCTGGATTACCCTGATGCAGAAGTGTTCCCCTGACGCAAGGGCGCCTGTATTACCCTGATGCAGGATTGTCCCCTGATGAAGGGTGCCTGGATTACCAGATGCAGGAGTGCCCCCTGGTGCAAGGCTGCCTGGATTACCCTGATGCAGGAGTGTCCCCTGATGAAGGGTGCTTGGATTACCCAGATGCAGGAGTGTCCACTGATGCAAGGGTGTCTGGATTACCCTGATGCAGGAGCGTCCCCTGATGCAAGGGTGCCTGGATTACTCTGATGCAGGAGTGGCCCCTGATGAAGGGTGTCTGGATTAGCCTGATGCAGGAGTGTCTCCTGATGAAGGGTGCCTGGATTACCCTGATGAAGGAGGGTCCCCGGATGAAGGGTGCCTGGATTACCCTGATGCAGGAGTATCTCCCAATGCAAGGGTGCCTGAATTACCCTGATGCAGGAGTGTTCCCCTGATACAAGGGTGCCTACATTACCCTGATGCAGGAGTGTACCCTGATGAAGGGTGCCTGGATTACCCTGATGCAGGAGTGCCCCCTGATGAAAGGGTGCCAGGATTACTCTGATGCAAGAGTGTTCCCTGATGAAGGGTGTCTGGATTAGCCTGATGCAGGAGTGTCTCCTGATGAAGGGTGCCTGGATTACCCTGATGAAGGAGGGTCCCCGGATGAAGGGTGCCTGGATTACCCTGATGCAGGAGTATCTCCCAATGCAAGGGTGCCTGAATTACCCTGATGCAGGAGTGTTCCCCTGATGCAAGGGTGCTTGGATTACCCTGATGGAGGAGTGTCCCCTGATGAAGGGCGCCTGGATTACTCTGATGCAGGAGTGTCCCCTGATGACGGGCGCCTGGATTACTCTGATGCATGAGTGTCCCCTGATGAAAGGGTGCCTGGATCACTCTGATGCAGGAGTGTCCCCTGATGAAGGGTGTCTGGATTAGCCTGATGCAGGAGTGGCTCCTGTTGAAGGGTACCTGAATTACCCTGATGCATGAGTGTCCCCGATGCAAGGGTGCTTGGATTACCCTGATGCAGGAGTGTCCCCTGATGAAGGGCGCCTGGATTACTCTGATGCAGGAGTGTCCCCTGATGACGGGTGCCTGGATTACTCTGATGCATGAGTGTCCCCTGATGAAAGGGTGCCTGGATCACTCTGATGCAGGAGTGTCCCCTGATGAAGGGTGTCTGGATTAGCCTGATGCAGGAGTGGCTCCTGATGAAGGGTGCCTGGATTACCCTGATGAAGGAGGGTCCCCGGATGAAGGGTGCCTGGATTACCCTGATGCAGGAGTATCTCCCAATGCAAGGGTGCCTGAATTACCCTGATGCAGGAGTGTTCCCCTGATGCAAGGGTGCCTGCATTACCCTGATGCAGGAGTGTACCCTGATGAAGGGTGCCTGGATTACCCTGATGCAGGAGTGCCCCCTGATGAAAGGGTGCCTGGATTACTCTGATGCAAGAGTGTCCCCTGATGAAGGGTGCCTGGATTAGCCTGATGCAGAAGTGACCCCTGATGAAGGGTGCCTGGATTACCCTGATGCAGGAGTGTCCCCTGATGCAAGGGTGCCTGTATTACCCTGATGCAGGAATGGCCCCTGATGAAGGGTGCCTGGATTACCCTGATGCAGAGTATCTCCCAATGCAAGGGTGCCTGGATTACCCTGATGCAGGAGTGTTCCCCTGACGCAAGGGTGCCTGGATTACCCTGATGCAGGATTGTCCCCTGATGAAGGGTGCCTGGATTACCAGATGCAGGAGTGCCCCCTGGTGCAAGGCTGCCTGGATTACCCTGATGCAGGAGTGTCCCCTGATGAAGGGTGCCTGGATTACCCGGATGCAGGAGTGTCCACTGATGCAAGGGTGTCTGGATTACCCCGATGCAGGAGTGTCCCCTGATGCAAGTGTGCCTGGATTACCCCGATGCAAGAGTGTCCCCCGATGCAAGGGTGCCTGGATTACCCTGATGCAGGAGCGTCCCCTGATGCAAGGGTGCCTGGATTACCCGATGCTGGAGTGTCCCCTGATGAAGGGTGCCTGGATTACTCTGATGCAGGAGTGTCCCCCGATGAAGAGTTCCTGGATTACTCTGATGCAGGAGTGTTCCCTGATGAAGGGTTCCTGGATTACTCTGACACAGGAGTGTCCCCTGATGAAGGGTGCCTGGATTACCCAGATGCAGGAGTGTCCCTTGATCTGATGCAAGGGTGCCTGGATTACTCTGATGCAGGAGTGTCCCCTGATGAAGGGTGCCTGGAATAGCCTGATGCATGAGTGTGCCCTGATGAAGGGTGCCTGGATTACCCTGATGCATGAGTGTCCCCCGATGAAAGGGTACCTGGATTACTCTGATGCAGGAGTGTCCCCTGATGAAGGGTGCCTGGGTTAGCCTGATGCAAGAGTGTCCCCTGATGAAGGGTGCCTGGATTACCCTGATGGCGGAGTATCCCCTGATGCAAGGGTGCCTGTATTACCCTGATGAAGGAGTGTTCCCTGATGACGGGTGCCTGAATTACTCTGATGCATGAGTGTCCCCTGATGAAAGGGTGCCTGGATTACTCTGATGCAGGAGTACCCCTGATGAAGGGTGCCTGGATTAGCCTGATGCAGGATTGCCCCCTGATGAAGGGCGCCCCCTGATGAAGGGCGCCTGGATTACCCTGATGGCGGAGTGTCCCCTGATGCAAGGGTGCCTGTATTACCCTGATGAAAGAGGGTCCCCGGATGAAGGGTGCCTGGATTACCCTGATGCAGGAGTATCTCCCAATGCAAGGGTGCCTGGATTACCCTGATGCAGGAGTGGTCCCCTGATGCAAGGGTGCCTGCATTACCCTGATGCAGGAGTGTACCCTGATGAAGGGTGCCTGGATTACCCTGATGCAGGAGTGCCCCTTGATGAAAGGGTGCATGGATTACTCTGATGCAGGAGTGTCCCCTGATGAAGGGTGCCTGGATTAGCCTGATGCAGAAGTGTTCCCTGATGAAGGGTGCCTGGATTACCCTGATGCAGGAGTGTCCCCTGATGCAAGGGTGCCTGTATTACCCTGATGCAGGAGTGTCCCCTGATGAAGGGTGCCTGGATTACCAGATGCAGGAGTGCCCCCTGATGCAAGGCTGCCTGGATTACCCTGATGCAGGAGTGTACTCTGATGAAGGGTGCCTGGATTACCTGGATGCAGGAGTGTCCACTGATGCAAGGGTGTCTGGATTACCCCGATGCAGGAGTGTCCCCTGATGCAAGTGTGCCTGGATTACCCCGATGCAGGAGTGTCCCCCGATGCAAGGGTGCCTGGATTACCCTGATGCAGGAGCGTCCCCTGATGCAAGGGTGCCTGGATTACCCAATGCTGGAGTGTCCCCTGATGAAGGGTGCCTGGATTACTCTGATGCAGGAGTGTCCCCTGATGCAGAGTGCCTGGATTACTCTGATGCAGGAGTGTCCCCTGATGAAGGGTGCCTGGATTACTCTGACGCAGGAGTGACCCCTGATGAAGGGTGCCTGGATTACCCAGATGCAGGAGTGTCCCTTGATCTGATGCAAGGGTGCCTGGATTACTCTGATGCAGGAGTGTCCCCTGATGAAGGGTGACTGGATTACCCTGATGCAGGAGTGTCCCCTGATGCAAGGGTGCCTGTATTACCCTGATGCAGGAGTGTCCCCTGATGCAAGGGTGCCTGGATTTCCCTGATGCAGGAGTGTCCCTTATGAAGGGTGCCTGGATAACTCCGATGTAGGAGTGTCCCCTGATGCAGGGTGCCTGGATTACCCAGATGCAGGAGTGTCCCCTGATGCAAGGGTGCCTGCATTACCCTGATGCAGGAGTGTCCCCTGATGAAGGGTGCCTGGATTACCCTGATGCAGTAGTTCCCCCTGATGAAGGGTGCCTGGATTACTCTGATGCAAGAGTGTTCCCTGATGAAGGGTGCCTGGATTAGCCTGATGCAGAAGTGACCCCTGATGAAGGGTGCCTGGATTACCCTGATGCAGGAGTGTCCCCTGATGCAAGGGTGCCTGTATTACCCTGATGCAGGAATGGCCCCTGATGAAGGGTGCCTGGATTACCCTGATGCAGAGTATCTCCCAATGCAAGGGTGCCTGGATTACCCTGATCCAGGAGTGTTCCCCTGACGCAAGGGTGCCTGGATTACCCTGATGCAGGATTGTCCCCTGATGAAGGGTGCCTGGATTACCAGATGCAGGAGTGCCCCCTGGTGCAAGGCTGCCTGGATTACCCTGATGCAGGAGTGTCCCCTGATGAAGGGTGCCTGGATTACCCGGATGCAGGAGTGTCCACTGATGCAAGGGTGTCTGGATTACCCCGATGCAGGAGTGTCCCCTGATGCAAGTGTGCCTGGATTACCCAGATGCAAGAGTGTCCCCGATGCAAGGGTGCCTGGATTACCCTGATACAGGAGCGTCCCCTGATGCAAGGGTGCCTGGATTACCCGATGCTGGAGTGTCCCCTGATGAAGGGTGCCTGGATTACTCTGATGCAGGAGTGTCCCCCGATGAAGAGTTCCTGGATTACTCTGATGCAGGAGTGACCCCTGATGAAGGGTGCCTGGATTACTCTGACACAGGAGTGTCCCCTGATGAAGGGTGCCTGGATTACCCAGATGCAGGAGTGTCCCTTGATCTGATGCAAGGGTGCCTGGATTACTCTGATGCAGGAGTGTCCCCTGATGAAGGGTGCCTGGAATAGCCTGATGCATGAGTGTGCCCTGATGAAGGGTGCCTGGATTACCCTGATGCATGAGTGTCCCCCGATGAAAGGGTACCTGGATTACTCTGATGCAGGAGTGTCCCCTGATGAAGGGTGCCTGGGTTAGCCTGATGCAGGAGTGTCCCCTGATGAAGGGTGCCTGGATTACCCTGATGGCGGAGTATCCCCTGATGCAAGGGTGCCTGTATTACCCTGATGAAGGAGTGTCCCCTGATGACGGGTGCCTGAATTACTCTGATGCATGAGTGTCCCCTGATGAAAGGGTGCCTGGATTACTCTGATGCAGGAGTACCCCTGATGAAGGGTGCCTGGATTAGCCTGATGCAGGATTGCCCCCTGATGAAGGGCGCCTGGATTACCCTGATGGCGGAGTGTCCCCTGATGCAAGGGTGCCTGTATTACCCTGATGAAAGAGGGTCCCCGGATGAAGGGTGCCTGGATTACCCTGATGCAGGAGTATCTCCCAATGCAAGGGTGCCTGGATTACCCTGATGCAGGAGTGGTCCCCTGATGCAAGGGTGCCTGCATTACCCTGATGCAGGAGTGTACCCTGATGAAGGGTGCCTGGATTACCCTGATGCAGGAGTGCCCCTTGATGAAAGGGTGCATGGATTACTCTGATGCAGGAGTGTCCCCTGATGAAGGGTGCCTGGATTAGCCTGATGCAGAAGTGTTCCCTGATGAAGGGTGCCTGGATTACCCTGATGCAGGAGTGTCCCCTGATGCAAGGGTGCCTGTATTACCCTGATGCAGGAGTGACCCCTGATGAAGGGTGCCTGGATTACCAGATGCAGGAGTGCCCCCTGATGCAAGGCTGCCTGGATTACCCTGATGCAGGAGTGTACCCTGATGAAGGGTGCCTGGATTACCTGGATGCAGGAGTGTCCACTGATGCAAGGGTGTCTGGATTACCCCGATGCAGGAGTGTCCCCTGATGCAAGTGTGCCTGGATTACCCCGATGCAGGAGTGTCCGCCGATGCAAGGGTGCCTGGATTACCCTGATGCAGGAGCGTCCCCTGATGCAAGGGTGCCTGGATTACCCAATGCTGGAGTGTCCCCTGATGAAGGGTGCCTGGATTACTCTGATGCAGGAGTGTCCCCTGATGCAGAGTGCCTGGATTACTCTGATGCAGGAGTGTCCCCTGATGAAGGGTGCCTGGATTACTCTGACGCAGGAGTGTCCCCTGATGAAGGGTGCCTGGATTACCCAGATGCAGGAGTGTCCCTTGATCTGATGCAAGGGTGCCTGGATTACTCTGATGCAGGAGTGTCCCCTGATGAAGGGTGACTGGATTACCCTGATGCAGGAGTGTCCCCTGATGCAAGGGTGCCTGTATTACCCTGATGCAGGAGTGTCCCCTGATGCAAGGGTACCTGGATTTCCCTGATGCAGGAGTGTCCCTTATGAAGGGTGCCTGGATAACTCCGATGTAGGAGTGTCCCCTGATGCAGGGTGCCTGGATTACCCAGATGCAGGAGTGTCCCCTGATGAAGGGTGCCTGGGTTACCATGATGCATGAGTGTCCCCTGATGAAGGGCGCCTGGATTACTCTGATACAGGAGTGTCCCCTGATGAAGGGTGCCTGGATTACTCTGATGCAGGAGTGTTCCCTGATGAAGGGTGCCTGGATTACTCTGATGCAGGAGTGTCCCCTGCTGAAGGGTGCCTGTATTACCCTAATGCAGGAGTGTCCCCTGATGAAGGGTGCCTGCATTACCCTGATGCAGGAGTGTCCCCTGATGCAAGGGTGCCTGTATTACCCTGATGAAGGAGGGTCCCCGGATACAAGGGTGCCTGCATTACCCTGATGCAGGAGTGTACCCTGATGAAGGGTGCCTGGATTACCCTGATGCAGGAGTGCCCCCTGATGAAAGGGTGCCTGGATTACTCTGATGCAAGAGGGTTCCCTGATGAAGGGTGCCTGGATTAGCCTGATGCAGAAGTGTCCCCTGATGAAGGGTGCCTGGATTACCCTGATGCAGGAGTGTCCCCTGATGCAAGGGTGCCTGTATTACCCTGATGCAGGAGTGGCCCCTGATGAAGGGTGCCTGGATTACCCTGATGCAGAGTATCTCCCAATGCAAGGGTGCCTGGATTACCCTGATGCAGAAGTGTTCCCCTGACGCAAGGGCGCCTGTATTACCCTGATGCAGGATTGCCCCCTGATGAAGGGTGCCTGGATTACCAGATGCAGGAGTGCCCCCTGGTGCAAGGCTGCCTGGATTACCCTGATGCAGGAGTGTCCCCTGATGAAGGGTGCCTGGATTACCCAGATGCAGGAGTGTCCACTGATGCAAGGGTGTCTGGATTACCCTGATGCAGGAGCGTCCCCTGATGCAAGGGTGCCTGGATTACCCGATGCTGGATTGTCCCCTGATGAAGAGTGCCTGGATTACTCTGATGCAGGAGTGTCCCCTGATGAAGGGTGCCTGGATTACTCTGACGCAGGAGTGTCCCCTGATGAAGGGTGCCTGGATTACCCAGATGCAGGAGTGTCCCTTGATCTGATGCAAGGGTGCCTGGATTACTCTGATGCAGGAGTGTCCCCTGATGAAGGGTGCCTGGAAGAGCCTGATGCATGAGTGTGCCCTGATGAAGGGTGCCTGGATTACCCTGATGCATGAGTGTCCCCTGATGAAAGGTTGCCTGGATTACTCTGATGTGTGGAAAAGTAAATTTTGCCATGTTATATGTGCCTACGTGTTCCCCATCCTATGTTATATGTGCATGATCGATATGCATATATCCCCCTATGATCGATTAAAGACGCAATCATAGTTGTGTCCAACTCTAGTATGCCAGTTTCCAGTTCTCGTGAAAGCAACAAGTATTAGGCCTATGTTACCACGATTTACAGTGTACACGTTAATTCATTGAATTGTCCCCGTTTCTAGGCCTCAAAAGGGCCCAGACGCCAGATTCAGCTCCAGTCTTCTGAACCCGCTCCGAGGAGCGATACAGCCCCCACCTGCATCCCTGACCCTTCACTTACTTCCGCGCAGCACGGTGCCCGGCCCGGCCTGGCTCTGCCTGCCTGTCTGCCAAGAGTATGTTATGCTTCTAGTTATCAGTCCAGCCCTCCTTCTTTGCATTCTTAAGCTACTGAACCGCATAAACAGTTCAGCTATAGTCTAGTCTTTCTGTCTCCATGTAAGAGAATTACTGTATTAATATTCATAGAATATTCCTAGCACACGCAATACATGTAGAATATATGCATGCACCAGTCTTAGTGTCAAGTAGCGTTTTGCCCTGATAACTTTTGGATTCTATCAACATGTACTCCAAACACAAGATACCAGATATGCCATAGGTACATGTCGTCCTGACACCGTAGACTTTAGTCTCCTCTTCTAGTGCAGAAGTCATAGCCCCCAGTTCTCCCTGGTAACACGTCATTGCCCGTTTGCGCGCACCACTAGGTTAAAGGTCCCAGCTGCTCTCAGGTAGCCCCCTCCATGTTTCCACCCACTCATGACATTTCTGTGACGTTTCATACCACATGTCTATGTATACGCCCTGTACACGCCTTCTTGTTACACCCATTTTTGTTCTTATCTTTCGCGACTGCTACGAGTTACGCCTACTGCTACGCCTATTGTATGCAATGTAATGTAATGTATTATACTATATATATGCTGCACTGTCGATGAGGCATTGCAGCTGCCATCCATTCTATTTCCGTGCAGGCTATCCCGTTCCTGTCCCTTCCCTTATGCCTGATTAAAGCCTGTTAGACTCAGATACCTCGAATCCTGTCTCTTATTTATTGAGCTATCTGTTTTATTCAATGTATTCAAAAATAGTACCGGTAATTAATTATTTATTTACCACATAATGGCGCCCGAATAGGGACTTGCCCTTTCCCCACGCGCCGGCGAAGCCACGCAGGCCCCCTGACCCTCTGCAGCCGTGACGGAACCATACCGGGCACGTGCAGATATTTCTGCTTCAAGTATCCCTCAGGCCCACGGAGGAGACGGAGGTTGCGGTCCAGCATCCAGACGAGGCGGTGAGGAATGCGGCGAGTCCCGACCAGAGCCCAAGCCGAGAGTACAAGGTCCGAGGTATCCGGAGGCCCACCTGTAACTGAAGTCCGAAGTTCGTAGTCCGACGTCATAGCAGTCCAGTCCAGTCCGAGGCCTTCCGTTCTTGCTGCCCGGTGAGTACCGTTGCTGGGGTAGTATCTAGACAGGGTCAATTAATTTGTCTCTGGTCCGTTGGGTTTGGGTACGCAGATCCAGTCCGAAGTGTCCACCTAGGTGGATACGGGTCCGACGTATCTCTTTATGGGACTGGTATGTTCTGTACTGTTTTAGCAGTGCATCCAGTAATTCTAGTAAGTCTGTTCTCGAGAAGTTCAAGTATTATGTTTTAAATGTACCAGGTAATATTCTGTTCGAACTGTTATTAATGTTATTTAATGTGTTTTCAATGTCGTGGTATGAGTGATTTGTTTTTCATTACTGTGTTTATCGTGTATTGTATTGTGTTTGGATTCAAGTCTAGAATGCCTCTGTTTTCCAAGTTACGTCAGATAGGAACCCGGAAAGGGTTACTCGAAGAATCAGTTCCTGTCCCGCCTAGGGACAGTCCAGGACATTTTATGTATCATAAGCATGGCTTAAGTGCCATATTGTATTTAGATTTATGGGTCGACTATACCAAGGATCTAGAAGAGAAATATAGATGGCCTGTATCAGGTACATGGGATGCCGAGTGCATCATGCGAGTAGAAGAGGCATTATGGAAAAAGAAAGCCCGACAGTCCCAGAAAGATGCCATCGAGTTATGGCACAAAGAATCTCATAGAAGAACCGAAAAAGAAATCAGAAAAACAGAGTTAAGTAGGGAATCCTCAGAGAGAGCCCAAGAAAGGGAACTTCTAGAAGAAGGTGAACGAGTTAGAGCAGAACAGTCAGACAGACAGAGAAATGCTCTTATAAGGGGCATGTATCCTCTTCTTGCCGAGGGCTTGCCGAAGGCAACCCCGGAAGCATCCAGTAATTTTCCGCCACCATTAGTCCCGACTAAGCTACGTCATAAACCGACCGCAGCTGAAATTTTTCTTTCGTCCTATTTGGACGATACAGTCCCAGAATATGCAAATCATATTCCGCCTGTTCAACCTCAGCACCCTGTTAATAATGTAATCCCTGTTCCTCCAGCCACTGGTCCCGGGGACCAAGTTAATGTACCCCCGGCCCAGCCTACAGTAAATGCACCCGTTTTACCAGTCACGTTACCAGCACCCGCACGTCCGGTATTACCTGACGACTCTAGCCCAGGAGGGGCGGCGGGAGGCACTCCTACCACCCCGCCTCAAACGAAACGAATGACGCTGAGAGAAGCAGCGTTACAACGTACACCGAAAGTCTCTACTTACGCAGCCCTCAAGAAATACCTTACTGATTGCGTATATGATTCAGTACCAGGTGAAGATTACATGATACTGTATTCAGTACGTTTACGACGAGTTACCACCTTTTTGGTTACTCTGCCAGACATGAAGGACCATCTAGATAGAATATATCGTTTTATCCGTACAGGGGAGGATCCAGAAAGTATTCACGAAGCTATGGCACACAGAAAAGTCGAGACTCAACATCTGATTTTACAGTTTTTGATTAACTGTTTAATAAGAGAACAAGACTATCCTGAGAAAGATAAAGATAAGATGAAAGTCCTGACAAAGTGGAGTGATAATATAGCCGAGGGAAAACACCAGACACAGAATTGTATAGACGCTATGTACAGGAAAATCCGTAAGGAAATTCTAGACATACACGAAAAAGAGAAAGCAAGGAAAATAGCCGAGAAAGAGAATGACTCTTCAAGTGAAGAGGTAGACAGCGAGAATCCCGACAGAATAGCGTATGTAGGTAGAACTAGACTTTCCGACAGACATTCACGTCCAGATTACAAGAAAAGTTTTCCTCCTCCAGTGCCAGAACAATGTTCTCTTGAGCAAGTATTCCAAGCTACCGATAAAATTCTGAAATCACGAATAGGTTATAGTGAACTTAATACCATGCATGAACAAGAACTAGCCCGATCAGCAGTCCGATGGACTAGTGATTCTACCACGTTTCCAGATGAAATCGTGGCACAAATGTTCCTGAAACTGCCCCCAGCCGAGCAGCGTCTGGTGGGTATGTATATGATCCAGCACCTCATCACACTGTATGAGGTTCAGCATTCTGATCCAGGTCCTTTACATGATGTATTGAACGAGTTACTCCAGTACAGATGGAAAGGTCTAGGTACCGATTTAATTAGTGTCATTCTAGAACAGCGCCACAAATACAGTACGTTCTTGACTCCGCATTTTGTTCCCGTTCCACCCCCAGTAAGGAAGTCATTCTACATAGATAGACAGAATCCGTTACGAGAAGTTCATCCAGTTAGGACAACGGGGGGTGGTCTAGAATGAGTATTTGTTTACACCCCTATCACAAAGATGGAACTCTTGGAAATGAAAAAGTTAATTCCCTGTCATGACAAAGATCCAGCAGGGTTCCACCGTGAACTAAAAGACATGCTCCGTATGGGAGAATACACGTATCCTGATATCATTAAAATGTTAAAGGTCTTGTTGCCTGCGGGCATAAATGAAAAACTTAAAGAAAAAGAATGGGAGGTGGGAGAGAAAAAGATAGATTGGACAGCTCTAGAAGCTGAAGATAACACACGAGTACCAGGTACCGGTCTTGGGGATAAAGCTAAAGCTTTGCCCGAACTGTTAATACAAGTCTTGCCCAGATTACTAGCCACGAAAAAGGAAGACTGGGATGCCATCTCAGCCTGTAAACAGAAACAAGATGAAGATACTAGTGATTTTTATTCTAGATTCGAGAAATGTTTCATTATTAATAGTGGTCTGAAAACAAGTAGTGAATCGTACCCTCATCTTTTTGTTACAAAACTAGTCGAGAATTCAAGTCCACAAGTTAAAAATAGAGTACTGAAAGTCGAGAGTTCTTGGCAAGCTAATACTCCATCACAGATGCTCCAGATGCTCCAGTATCACCAGAACAGAATCAGGGAAGAGCAGGAACATGAAAGAAGACGTATGAAAGACACGAAAATGAAAGTATTAGTTGCACAGTCTGTTCCACAAGACAGTCAGAAGAGGGGTCCGAATCAAGCCAGTCATCCTGCAACTCCCGTTAAAGGGACATGCAATTATTGTAAACAGCCAGGTCATTTTATAAACGAATGTGCAGTTCTGAAACACAACATAGCTACTGGTAAAACCAAAGAAAGACCGCGTCCGCCTAGACAAGAACAAGTTTTACAGACTTCCCAGCCACCGCAGAACGCACAACAGTCAGTTACCGCACCGCAGCCTATAGCTGCAACACAGCATGTTACACAGCAAATGTACCAGTATGCACAGACAGAGTATCCAGATTATCAGCCATATTCATGAAACAGCCTAGAGAGGGAGGTAGGCTTGCCTCTCATCGAGATTCCTGTAGATCAAGAGGGTCCCTATGTACATAGTCAAGTATTAGGGAAAGACAGAAAGTTTCTGATCGATACAGGGGCAAGTAGGACTACCATCAGTCATGACGAGGTTCCAGGGGCTCCGCTCTCAGGCTCAAGAAATGTTTCCCTTGGATTTTCAGGAAAGCCTATTGTTAATGAAATATCGAAACCAGTTACTCTAGAAGTTGGTCCACTGTCCCGAACTACTGATTTGTTACTTACGAAGTCATGTCCAGAAAATGTATTAGGCATTAAGACACTGAAAGAATTAGGTGCCATAATTTGTTGCTCCCCAGAGGGAGTAAGACTGTTCCTGCGAGATTTTAAGGGTCATTATGTATTATGTGATTTTGATCCAAGATTATTGAATGTACCACAGCATTTATGGGCGCAAGGTCCAACTGATGTAGGTTGTATGCACATTACACCCTATCGTGTCACTCTGAAACAAGGTGTTGTATTACCACGAATCAGACAGTACAAATTGCCACCTGAGGCTGTAGCAGCCTTATCCAAAATTATTGACGAACCTATTGTTCAAGGAGTGGTTGTAGAAACTGACTCCAATGTATGTAATTCTCCTATCATTCCAGTCTTGAAACGTACTGATCCAAATGCACCTCCAGTTTATCGATTAGTGATTGACCTTCGAGAACTTAATAAATGTATCATACCACAGTACCCAGTAGTCCCAGATATTTCTTCCCTATTGACTGCCATTGATTCTGAAGCCACGTTCTTTACTGTAATTGATCTCAAGAACGCATTCTTTAGTGTCCCCATTCATCCAGACAGCCAGTTCCTTTTCGGATTCTGTTTAAATGGAAGAAGCTATAAATTCACACGAGCTCCTCAAGGTTTCACAGAAAGTCCTAGTATTTACAGTCAAGCACTTAAAAGACAACTAGACAATATTCACATGCCAACTGTAGGAAGGGGGAGTCTCTGGTTGGCGCAGTGCAGCACTGGCGACAAACAGGGCCTCTCTCTTCCCCGTCAGGGCTGAGGGTTACCTTCAAGACAACCTCTGCTTACCCTCTAGGTAGTGTGGCTTAAGCAGTCTTAGGCTAATCTCTGGGGCCTGTAGGGTTAAACATTTGCAACATTACACCAGCACCACCAACCCACCACACAATGACACCAAACTGTATTTGTAAAAATATATCTTCTTTATATAAATTTCAAGCAGGCTTGTAAATACAGTCTTGGTTCACTTAAAACGGTTCCAGTGTACTTTAGGTTAAGTTGCCACAGTTCTTTCTTAGCAATAAGCAATCTTTGTTTAGTGTTATTCCCAAACAGTTCTTTAAGTTCCTTTTACACAAAAAGGGGGGGTCAGGCTCTTCAAGATATCGTTGTGGTTCTGTAGGCGCTGTTCCTAATCAGCCAGGGTCACCCCGGGCTGTCCGTGGATCTCTCTGCGCCCCTCGGCTCCTCCGCGCTAGAAAAGCGGGCCCGGTCTACCCACCCTCACGCTTCTGGCGGGAGCGGCGGCCGGGGAGTCGAAGTCCGCCTCTCTCTGCGCGCTACACGGATGTGTGCAGCTGGCGGGTGAGAGAGCGGGGGCCCTGGGAGCGCTCAGCACGCGGCTCCTGGGGCGAGGCGGGGCAGAGGGCGGTGCGAGCGAAGCAGGGCAGATGCTCGCACCGTGGGGCAGGACACAGTACCTTTCCTTGTTGAAGCAGCCTGGGCACAGTTCAGCGCGGTGATCCGCGTCGCGGTGTCTCCCTTCCGACGTTGGAGCGAGCGGCGGCTCGGCTCGGGCTCGGGGGTTGGCGTTGCGGCGCGGGCCGGGCTGATGAAGCGCCTCAAGATTTCCTGGCACAGGGGGGCACACGAAAAAGGGGTAGCGATCTGCAAAGCACGCCTCTCTCGATCCAGGCGACGTTCGGGTCCCCACACGCCGCAGCTGTTCTTCGGACAGCGGCAGGCGGACTTCAGGGGCACCAGACACGGCGGGTGCAAGCAGGCAACGGGCACCACCTCCTCTTTGCGTTGCGAGCTGCGGCTCGGGGTCAGTCACGATGTTTGGATCAGCTGGGCTGATCTTCACGGTGCTTCTGGGCCAGGCAGGCAGCAGTCACGGTGCTCGGAGAGATAGCAACACCCAGAGCGTTGCTGAAGAGCGCGATGGTCACAGCGCGCTCCGCTTTTCCTGGTGAGGCGGGCAGAGGGAAAGCAGCTCCCCACAGCGGTTCCTCTGTCAGGGGGGTAGCGCTCACTGTTCCTGGAGCGCTGGTCAGGGGGCAAGTTCAACAGCAAGCCCTTGGCGATCTTTCAGCAGAGTTTGGCACAAAGTTCAAAATAAAAGCAAAAGTCTCTTGTAGTCTTTTCTCTTCCTCTCCTTTGGCAGCAAGGCACCAGACACAGGCCAGAGTCAGCACTCCTCCTTGTAGTGCTTCCAGGTCCTTCTCTTCGGGCAGAGTTTCTCTTGTAGCACAAACAGGATCTAATTTACAAGGAGCAGGGCTCCTACTTTTATACCCAGTTTCTTTTGTTCTAGCAAGCCAGGGGGGCCTCTGCATAACTGCTCCAGTCTCTGAGCACTTGTTGTGGGTACTTCTGGCTTCTGCATTCAGTGTGAGGGCAGGCACATCAGCCGCTCCCCAGGGGGGCGGAGCCGGCATTGTGAAGGCAGGGGCAGCTTGAGCACCTTGTTGACAGGCTTCGGTCCTTCCTGGGCCAGGTGCAGGCTGAGTCATCAGTCGCTCCCCAGGAGGGCGGAGCCAGCATTGTGGAGGCAGGGGCACAGCCTGATGCATCATTCAGGGGAAACTCCCACCACCCACTAAGGGGTCATCCTGCTAATCACTACCTGTCAACTCCCAGCCCTGTCACTCACACACACCAGACAGTCAGATCCACATCCAAGCAGAGGCGGGCTGAAATGGTTAGGCCAGCAAATGCTAACTTTCTAAAAGTAGCATTTGCAAACACAGGATATTAAAATAAACTTTACTAAAAGAAGTATTTTATTATTCTGAGTTCAGGCATACTAAACATTAATTTCTACCATGTTCCCTGAGCCTGCTGGGATTATAGAGTGTAATAATTCCAGCAGCCCAACTGGCCTAGAAGGGAACTGGTAGCCTTACAATAGTGAAAAACGAATTTGGCAGTAATTCACTATTAGAACATGCCACACACATCAGGGCATGTTCTACCTTACACTTACAATGCACCCTGCCCTCAGGCCTACCATAGGGGTGACTAATATGAAGTTAAGGGAAGGTTTAGGGGCTGGCAAGTGTGTGCACTTGCCCAGCTAGCATGACAGTACCAGACTGCACGCAGGTTCTGCAATGGCAGACCCTAGACACATTTTAAGGCTGCTTCTGTGGGTGGCGCAACCAGCGCTGCAGGCCCACTAGCAGTATTGGCATTTCACAAGCCCTGGCACTCCTGGTGCACTTTACTAGGGACTAACAGTAAATCCAATGAACCAATCAGGGACATCAATCACATGTACACTTTACAGTAGGGAGCACTTGCACTGCGGCACGGGTTGGCCGTGGCGCAGTGCCCTGAGTAGCAGACACCAGCAAAACATTTGAGGCACAACAGCAAAAAGTGGAAGGGAAACTCACGCCAAGGTGCCAGGTCTAACACGTGTCCCCTCCAGCTGAAATGTGGGGGGAACTACCCTTCCCCAGGGAGTTCCTCATCACTAAGGCGGAAAAATCTGGACAGACCATCAGCATTGGCGTGATCTGTGCCAGGGCGGTGTTCCACCGTGAAGTCCATACCCTGTAGGGAGATGGACCACCTCAACAGTTTTGGGTTCTCACCCCTCATTTGCATCAACCATCTGAGGGGCCTGTGGTCTGTCTGAACCCGGAAGTGAGACCCAAACAAGTAGGGTCTTAGCTTCTTCAGCGCCCAGACCACAGCAAATGCTTCTCGCTCTATTGCACTCCACCTACTTTCCCGTGGAAGTAACCTCCTACTGATGAAGGCTACGGGTTGGTCCCAGCCCTCCTCAGTCATCTGTGAGAGAACAGCCCCTACACCATGCTCTGAAGCGTCTGTTTGCACTATGAATTCCTTGGAGAAATCAGGAGCCAGGAGCACGGGCGCCGTGCACATGGCAGTCTTCAGGGTGTCAAAAGCCTTCTGACAGGTGTCAGTCCAAATCACATTCCTGGGCTGCTTCTTAGAAGTCAGCTCTGTCAAGGGGGTCACAATAGTGCCATAGCCCTTGACAAACCTCCTGTAATACCCAGTGAGCCCCAGGAAGGCTCTCACTGCAGTCTGGGTCTTGGGGGGTTCCCAAGCCAGGATGGTTGCAATTTTGGGTTGCAAGGGTGCCACCTTGCCACTCCCCACTTGGTGTCCCAAGTACACCACTGAACCCTGCCCAATCTGGCACTTGCTTGCCTTGATTGTGAGGCCTGCCTTGCGCAGCGCCATCAACACTTCCCAGAGGTGTCGCAGGTGTTCTGGCCAGGTGCCACTGAACACTGCGATGTCATCCAGGTAGGCGGCACTGAACTCATCCAGCCCAACCAACACCTGGTTGACCAACCTCTGAAAGGTGGCAGGGGCATTCTTCATCCCAAATGGCATAACCCAAAACTGGAAATGCCCATCTGGTGTGGAGAATGCGGACCTCTCCTTTGCCCCATCGGTCAAGGCGATCTGCCAGTACCCAGACGTTAAGTCAAACGTGCTGAGGAACCGGGCAGCCCCTAGCCGATCGATGAGCTCATCAGCTCTGGGGATAGGGTGCGCGTCAGTCTTGGTGACTGAATTGAGTCCTCTGTAGTCCACACAGAACCGGAGTTCAGGTGTGGCTCCCGGCGCAGCAGCCTTTGGGACCAAGACCACGGGGCTGGACCAAGGACTGCTGGAAGACTCAACCACCCTAAGAGCAAGCATCTTGGAGACCTCCTCCTTGATGCAGGCCCTGACCCTGTCAGTTACCCTGTAAGCCTTATGCTTCACAGGTAAGCTGTCTCCTGTGTCCACATCATGGACGCACCAATCTGAGACACTAGGAACCAGGGAGAACAGATCTGGAAACTGCCCCAGCAATTGGCGGCAGTCTTCCTGTTGCTCAGGGGTCAGGGTGGGTGAGAGGTTTACTCCATCCACTGACCCATCTTTCTCACAGGCCACTAAGAGGTCAGGAAGAGGCTCAGACTCTTCTTCCATTCCATCATCAGTGGCCAACAGCATGCCCACTTCGGACCTTTTCAAGTGGGGCTTGAGGCGGTTAACATGGAGGACCCGTAAAGGATTCCTGGGCGTCTTCATGTCCACCAAGTATGTCACTGAGCTCTTGCGCTCCACAACCTCAAATGGGCCTGTCCACTTATCCTGAAGCGCACAGGGTTCCACTGGGGCCAAGACATACACCTCCTGTCCAGGCTGAAGCTCTACCAGAGTGGCATTCTGGTCGTACCACCGCTTCATCTCCTCCTGGCTAGCTTCCAGATTTGCCTCAGCAAGTTGTCTGAAGCGCCTGGTTTGGTTTCTGAAGGCCAGCATGTAGCTATATACATTCTGGGGAGGTTTCCTGGGAGATTGCTCCCAGCCTTCCTTTACCAAACTCAGTGGTCCTCTCACGGGGTGACCATACAGCAGTTCAAAGGGGCTGAACCCTAGGGACTTCTGTGGCACCTCGCGGTATGCAAAGAGCAGGCATGGTAAGAGGACGTCCCACTTACGCCTCATTGGACCCTCCAGGCCCATGATCATGCCCTTCAGGGTTCGGTTGAATCTTTCAACCAACCCATTTCCTTGGGGATGGTAAGGTGTGGTGAACTTGTAGGTTACACCACACTCTTGCCAAAGGGACTTCATATACTTGGATATGAAGTTGGTCCCCCTGTCGCTCACCACCTCTAGAGGGAATCCCACTCTGGAGAAAATTCCCATCAGTGCACGTCCCACCACGGGGGCCGTCACTGTCCTCAGAGGGATGGCTTCAGGGTACCGGGTGGCATGATCCACCAAGACCAGGATGAACCTGTTGCCCATGGCTGTCTTGGGGTCCAGAGGCCCAACAATGTCAATACCCACTCGTTGGAATGGAGTACTGACCACTGGGAAGGGTTGGAGGGGAGCCTTGTTCTTCCCTCCGCTCTTCCCACTTGCCCGGCAAGTTGGACAGGTCCTACAATGAGCATCTGAGCTCTTGTGCATTTGGGGCCAGTAGAAGTGGGTGACAAGCCTGTCATAGGTCTTGTCCATCCCCAAATGTCCTGCTAAAGGCACATCATGAGCCAGTCCCAGTAGGAAGGCTCTGAACTTCTGGGGTACCACCAGCACACGGGCTGACCCAGGTTCAGCAGCCTTAGGCTCTGAATACAGGAGGTCATTCTCCCAGTACACATAATGTGTTTTGGCCTGAACACCATTGGCCTGGTCTGCAGCCTGCTGCCGCATACCCACGAGAGAAGGGCATTCTTTCTGCTCCCTGCAGAATTCCTCCCTGGAGGGGCCTCCTTCTTGCTGCCAATGGGTCAGCTCAGGCAGGTCCCCCAGTTCGGCAATCTGTTCCCCAGTAGGCTCCAGGGCATCCCCCTCAAGACCTCCTCCTTGATGCAGACCCTGACCCTGTCAGTTACCCTGTAAGCCTTATGCTTCACATGTAAGCTGTCTCCTGTGTCCACATCATGGACGCACCAATCTGAGACACTAGGAACCAGGGAGAACAGATCTGGAAACTGCCCCAGCAATTGGCGGCAGTCTTCCTGTTGCTCAGGGGTCAGGGTGGGTGAGAGGTTAACTCCATCCACTGACCCATCTTTCTCACAGGCCACTAAGAGGTCAGGAAGAGGCTCAGACTCTTCTTCCATTCCATCATCAGTGGCCAACAGCATGCCCACTTCGGACCTTTTCAAGTGGGGCTTGAGGCGGTTAACATGGAGGACCCGTAAAGGATTCCTGGGCGTCTTCATGTCCACCAAGTATGTCACTGAGCTCTTGCGCTCCACAACCTCAAATGGGCCTGTCCACTTATCCTGAAGCGCACAGGGTTCCACTGGGGCCAAGACATACACCTCCTGTCCAGGCTGAAGCTCTACCAGAGTGGCATTCTGGTCGTACCACCGCTTCATCTCCTCCTGGCTAGCTTCCAGATTTGCCTCAGCAAGTTGTCTGAAGCGCCTGGTTTGGTTTCTGAAGGCCAGCATGTAGCTATATACATTCTGGGGAGGTTTCCTGGGAGATTGCTCCCAGCCTTCCTTTACCAAACTCAGTGGTCCTCTCACGGGGTGACCATACAGCAGTTCAAAGGGGCTGAAACCCTAGGGACTTCTGTGGCACCTCGCGGTATGCAAAGAGCAGGCATGGTAAGAGGACGTCCCACTTACGCCTCATTGGACCCTCCAGGCCCATGATCATGCCCTTCAGGGTTCGGTTGAATCTTTCAACCAACCCATTTCCTTGGGGATGGTAAGGTGTGGTGAACTTGTAGGTTACACCACACTCTTGCCAAAGGGACTTCATATACTTGGATATGAAGTTGGTCCCCCTGTCGCTCACCACCTCTAGAGGGAATCCCACTCTGGAGAAAATTCCCATCAGTGCACGCCCCACCACGGGGGCCGTCACTGTCCTCAGAGGGATGGCTTCAGGGTACCGGGTGGCATGATCCACCAAGACCAGGATGAACCTGTTGCTCATGGCTGTCTTGGGGTCCAGAGGCCCAACAATGTCAATACCCACTCGTTGGAATGGAGTACTGACCACTGGGAAGGGTTGGAGGGGAGCCTTGTTCTTCCCTCCGCTCTTCCCACTTGCCTGGCAAGTTGGACAGGTCCTACAATGAGCATCTGAGCTCTTGTGCATTTGGGGCCAGTAGAAGTGGGTGACAAGCCTGTCATAGGTCTTGTCCATCCCCAAATGTCCTGCTAAAGGCACATCATGAGCCAGTCCCAGTAGGAAGGCTCTGAACTTCTGGGGTACCACCAGCACACGGGCTGACCCAGGTTCAGCAGCCTTAGGCTCTGAATACAGGAGGTCATTCTCCCAGTACACATAATGTGTTTTGGCCTGAACACCATTGGCCTGGTCTGCAGCCTGCTGCCGCATACCCACGAGAGAAGGGCATTCTTTCTGCTCCCTGCAGAATTCCTCCCTGGAGGGGCCTCCTTCTTGCTGCCAATGGGTCAGCTCAGGCAGGTCCCCCAGTTCGGCAATCTGTTCCCCAGTAGGCTCCAGGGCATCCCCCTCAAGGTCTGCTTCCTCCTGGACCGTGGGAACTTCAGGGGCCGGTTTCCCACGCACCCTGCGCCTCCTCCCTAAGGCCGGTTCCTGGGCCTCTCCTTCAGGCCCCATGACCTCTTGATCACCCCTACTGGCTGCCATTGACCGGGTGGTCACGCACGCCCAGTCAGGTAGACCCACCATCTTCAGGTGAGTCGTTTTCTCCACCTTTTCCCAAGGGGAGTCCTCCAAGTCGTTCCCTAGCAAACAGTCAACAGGCATGGCTTTCCTCACACAGACCTGCAGAGTACCAGAGACCCCCCCCCACTCGAAGGGAACTTGAGCCATTGGACATTGGCTCTCAGAGTTGTCAGCATTGACAACCCTACAGTAGGCATGGGGTACAACCTGCTCTTGAGACACCAGGTGATGCCTCACTGCAGTCACACTGGCTCCTGTGTCTCTAAGAGCCTCAGCTTTCTTACCATTGATGGTAACCACCTGCCCATATTTTTTAGTGTTAGAGGGCAGGTAGTTTGTAGGGACCATCTCACTGTCTCCTAGTGAGACTAGGGTCATCTGAACAGGATCTCCACCCCCCGGGACCATCACTTCTTCTCCTAAGTGAACACTGGTCACTTGTCGGGGCGGAGCACCAGTGGGTGCTGGTTTTCCAAACAGGCGACACTTGGGGTCACTGGCTATGTGCCCCGGGTCACCACATTTGAAACAATTGAAGGGCCCCTTTGGAACAGGTCTACCTGTCGATGCCCCATTCTGCTTTGGGGGTGGGGGAGGCTGAGAACCTTTCTGCTGGTCCCCTTGGGGATTACTTTGGGGGCCTTTTTGGAACCCTTTCTGTTTTCCCTTGTCCCCCCCACTCTTCTGCTGGGGACCCTGCCCACCCTTGGCGGAGTCTCCCACTGGACCCTTGTGGACCCTGGTGCTGAGCCAGCGGTCCGCCTCCTCAGCAAGCTTCCTCGGGTTGGACAGCTTGCTGTCAATCAGGTGCTTGCAAAAACAACAAGTGATGGACTGAATGTGGATCAATGTCACACACTCCCCCAGTCAAAAGATCTGGGCCCAAATCCATCGTTTTTTTGCACTCCACACCACCCTGGGTTAGACAATGGCGATATGCAAATCAGCTCTGACCCTGTTGCCCCATGGGAACAGTCCAGTCCGAACTACAAAAGCCATGTCCTTCCCAGAACGGAATCAAGCATCCGAGGACCGGACCGGTTTCGAGGTAACACCTCTCTTCAGCCCGGCTAGCTTGACTCCAAGTGGTGTGGAGTGCCTGGGACCCACGTCTGGGCATCCCCAGCGCACTTAGGGCGGCAATTGCAAAAACAACAAGTGATGGACTGAATGTGGATCAATGTCACACACTCCCCCAGTCAAAAGATCTGGGCCCAAATCCATCGTTTTTTTGCACTCCACACCACCCTGGGTTAGACAATGGCGATATGCAAATCAGCTCTGACCCTGTTGCCCCATGGGAACAGTCCAGTCCGAACTACAAAAGCCATGTCCTTCCCAGAACGGAATCAAGCATCCGAGGACCGGACCGGTTTCGAGGTAACACCTCTCTTCAGCCCGGCTAGCTTGACTCCAAGTGGTGTGGAGTGCCTGGGACCCACGTCTGGGCATCCCCAGCGCACTTAGGGCGGCAATTGCAAAAACAACAAGTGATGGACTGAATGTGGATCAATGTCACACACTCCCCCAGTCAAAAGATCTGGGCCCAAATCCATCGTTTTTTTGCACTCCACACCACCCTGGGTTAGACAATGGCGATATGCAAATCAGCTCTGACCCTGTTGCCCCATGGGAACAGTCCAGTCCGAACTACAAAAGCCATGTCCTTCCCAGAACGGAATCAAGCATCCGAGGACCGGACCGGTTTCGAGGTAACACCTCTCTTCAGCCCGGCTAGCTTGACTCCAAGTGGTGTGGAGTGCCTGGGACCCACGTCTGGGCATCCCCAGCGCACTTAGGGCGGCAATTGCAAAAACAACAAGTGATGGACTGAATGTGGATCAATGTCACACACTCCCCCAGTCAAAAGATCTGGGCCCAAATCCATCGTTTTTTTGCACTCCACACCACCCTGGGTTAGACAATGGCGATATGCAAATCAGCTCTGACCCTGTTGCCCCATGGGAACAGTCCAGTCCGAACTACAAAAGCCATGTCCTTCCCAGAACGGAATCAAGCATCCGAGGACCGGACCGGTTTCGAGGTAACACCTCTCTTCAGCCCGGCTAGCTTGACTCCAAGTGGTGTGGAGTGCCTGGGACCCAAGTCTGGGCATCCCCAGCGCACTTAGGGCGGCAATTGCAAAAACAACAAGTGATGGACTGAATGTGGATCAATGTCACACACTCCCCCAGTCAAAAGATCTGGGCCCAAATCCATCGTTTTTTTGCACTCCACACCACCCTGGGTTAGACAATGGCGATATGCAAATCAGCTCTGACCCTGTTGCCCCATGGGAACAGTCCAGTCCGAACTACAAAAGCCATGTCCTTCCCAGAACGGAATCAAGCATCCGAGGACCGGACCGGTTTCGAGGTAACACCTCTCTTCAGCCCGGCTAGCTTGACTCCAAGTGGTGTGGAGTGCCTGGGACCCACGTCTGGGCATCCCCAGCGCACTTAGGGCGGCAATTGCAAAAACAACAAGTGATGGACTGAATGTGGATCAATGTCACACACTCCCCCAGTCAAAAGATCTGGGCCCAAATCCATCGTTTTTTTGCACTCCACACCACCCTGGGTTAGACAATGGCGATATGCAAATCAGCTCTGACCCTGTTGCCCCATGGGAACAGTCCAGTCCGAACTACAAAAGCCATGTCCTTCCCAGAACGGAATCAAGCATCCGAGGACCGGACCGGTTTCGAGGTAACACCTCTCTTCAGCCGGCTAGCTTGACTCCAAGTGGTGTGGAGTGCCTGGGACCCACGTCTGGGCATCCCCAGCGCACTTAGGGCGGCAATTGCAAAAACAACAAGTGATGGACTGAATCAAGTCAATCAGGTGCTGGCGTAACTCAGGAAAACATTGTTCAGACAAGTGCTCCCATGCAAATAAATCAAAGAGACCCTGAAAATCATTCACTTTGTTACCCTTCACCCAACCATCCAGTGCTCTGCAAAAAAAAGTCACAAACTCCACATATGTATTCCCAGGCCGCTTATTACACCCCCTAAACTTCTGCCTATACATTTCAGGGGTAAGCCCATACCTGGTCATTAAAGCTTCTTTCATATGGGGATAGGATCTCTGGTCTTCAGTGGGCAAATCTAGCAGGGTGTCCCGCCCTTCGCTAAGGAACCTTCCCCATAACCCCGCTCCCCAATCCTTCTCAGGGACCCGGTGGGAAAACATGGCTACCTCATATGCCCTAAACTACTGTCCTATGTCATCCCCCTTAAAGAACTCTTTAACTACATCTTTGGGGATGTGCACTCTTGACTCTACCTGCACCGGCGTTGCGCTGCCACCAGAGGGAGGATGATCCAAGGTTTTCTCTTTTAGACTCATCTCCCTCATTTTCACATCATACTCCAATTGGAGTTTTCGCTCTTCCAGAGCCATTCTTTTGCTTTCAAGCTCCATTTGGCCCTTTAAATTCAATTCTGCCAGTTTTATCTCATGATCCCTGGTTGCCTGTCTGTCTGCCAGCTCCTCTGGCGACAGGCCTCTGCCAAAGCTAATGACGCTGTCTGGTTTTTCCAGACTCACAGGATCCACAGGTGCACCCTGATCCTCAGGTGCCTTCCTAGATCCCATCCAGGCCTTCAGGGCTTTGTAGAACTCAGGTTTGTTTTTGCACCCTGCGTGTGGAACCTTGAGTTTCCTGCAAAAAAAACTCAGTTGCTTCTTTGTGTAGTCATCCAGCTTTGATGCATCCCATTCTAGCTCCTGCGCACCAGAGGCTATGGACTCTCCTCCATCAATGCTGTTTGTGCCAGGCACGCTTGCAACACTAGGGATCTTCTTCCTTTAGCAAAATTAAAAATCAAAAAGTCTGTGGCTAAGATACTGGACTGTAATCACTATGCAATGGTCAGTAGCTAAGGTAAAACACTGCAAATGTAAATTCGTGAATCCTCACCGCTGAGTCCAATGTAGGAAGGGGGAGTCTCTGGTTGGCGCAGTGCAGCACTGGCGACAAGCAGGGCCTCTCTCTTCCCCGTCAGGGCTGAGGGTTACCTTCAAGACAACCTCTGCTTACCCTCTAGGTAGTGTGGCTTAAGCAGTCTTAGGCTAATCTCTGGGGCCTGTAGGGTTAAACATTTGCAACATTACACCAGCACCACCAACCCACCACACAATGACACCAAACTGTATTTGTAAAAATATATCTTCTTTATATAAATTTCAAGCAGGCTTGTAAATACAGTCTTGGTTCACTTAAAACGGTTCCAGTGTACTTTAGGTTAAGTTGCCACAGTTCTTTCTTAGCAATAAGCAATCTTTGTTTAGTGTTATTCCCAAACAGTTCTTTAAGTTCCTTTTACACAAAAAGGGGGGGTCAGGCTCTTCAAGATATCGTTGTGGTTCTGTAGGCGCTGTTCCTAATCAGCCAGGGTCACCCCGGGCTGTCCGTGGATCTCTCTGCGCCCCTCGGCTCCTCCGCGCTAGAAAAGCGGGCCCGGTCTACCCACCCTCACGCTTCTGGCGGGAGCGGCGGCCGGGGAGTCGAAGTCCGCCTCTCTCTGCGCGCTACACGGATGTGTGCGGCTGGCGGGGGAGAGAGCGGGGGCCCTGGGAGCGCTCAGCACGCGGCTCCTGGGGCGAGGCGGGGCAGAGGGCGGTGCGAGCGAAGCAGGGCAGATGCTCGCACCGTGGGGCAGGACACAGTACCTTTCCTTGTTGAAGCAGCCTGGGCACAGTTCAGCGCGGTGATCCGCGTCGCGGTGTCTCCCTTCCGACGTTGGAGCGAGCGGCGGCTCGGCTCGGGCTCGGGGGTTGGCGTTGCGGCGCGGGCCGGGCTGATGAAGCGCCTCAAGATTTCCTGGCACAGGGGGGCACACGAAAAAGGGGTAGCGATCTGCAAAGCACGCCTCTCTCGATCCAGGCGACGTTCGGGTCCCCACACGCCGCAGCTGTTCTTCGGACAGCGGCAGGCGGACTTCAGGGGCACCAGACACGGCGGGTGCAAGCAGGCAACGGGCACCACCTCCTCTTTGCGTTGCGAGCTGCGGCTCGGGGTCAGTCACGATGTTTGGATCAGCTGGGCTGATCTTCACGGTGCTTCTGGGCCAGGCAGGCAGCAGTCACGGTGCTCGGAGAGATAGCAACACCCAGAGCGTTGCTGAAGAGCGCGATGGTCACAGCGCGCTCCGCTTTTCCTGGTGAGGCGGGCAGAGGGAAAGCAGCTCCCCACAGCGGTTCCTCTGTCAGGGGGTAGCGCTCACTGTTCCTGGAGCGCTGGTCAGGGGGCAAGTTCAACAGCAAGCCCTTGGAGATCTTTCAGCAGAGTTTGGCACAAAGTTCAAAATAAAAGCAAAAGTCTCTTGTAGTCTTTTCTCTTCCTCTCCTTTGGCAGCAAGGCACCAGACACAGGCCAGAGTCAGCACTCCTCCTTGTAGTCCTTCCAGGTCCTTCTCTTCGGGCAGAGTTTCTCTTGTAGCACAAACAGGATCTAATTTACAAGGAGCAGGGCTCCTACTTTTATACCCAGTTTCTTTTGTTCTAGCAAGCCAGGGGGGCCTCTGCATAACTGCTCCAGTCTCTGAGCACTTGTTGTGGGTACTTCTGGCTTCTGCATTCAGTGTGAGGGCAGGCACATCAGCCGCTCCCCAGGGGGGCGGAGCCGGCATTGTGAAGGCAGGGGCAGCTTGAGCACCTTGTTGACAGGCTTCGGTCCTTCCTGGGCCAGGTGCAGGCTGAGTCATCAGTCGCTCCCCAGGAGGGCGGAGCCAGCATTGTGGAGGCAGGGGCACAGCCTGATGCATCATTCAGGGGAAACTCCCACCACCCACTAAGGGGTCATCCTGCTAATCACTACCTGTCAACTCCCAGCCCTGTCACTCACACACACCAGACAGTCAGATCCACATCCAAGCAGAGGCGGGCTGAAATGGTTAGGCCAGCAAATGCTAACTTTCTAAAAGTAGCATTTGCAAACACAGGATATTAAAATAAACTTTACTAAAAGAAGTATTTTATTATTCTGAGTTCAGGCATACTAAACATTAATTTCTACCATGTTCCATGAGCCTGCTGGGATTATAGAGTGTAATAATTCCAGCAGCCCAACTGGCCTAGAAGGGAACTGGTAGCCTTACAATAGTGAAAAACGAATTTGGCAGTAATTCACTATTAGAACATGCCACACACATCAGGGCATGTTCTACCTTACACTTACAATGCACCCTGCCCTCAGGCCTACCATAGGGGTGACTAATATGAAGTTAAGGGAAGGTTTAGGGGCTGGCAAGTGTGTGCACTTGCCCAGCTAGCATGACAGTACCAGACTGCACGCAGGTTCTGCAATGGCAGACCCTAGACACATTTTAAGGCTGCTTCTGTGGGTGGCGCAACCAGCGCTGCAGGCCCACTAGCAGTATTGGCATTTCACAAGCCCTGGCACTCCTGGTGCACTTTACTAGGGACTAACAGTAAATCCAATGAACCAATCAGGGACATCAATCACATGTACACTTTACAGTAGGGAGCACTTGCACTGCGGCACGGGTTGGCCGTGGCGCAGTGCCCTGAGTAGCAGACACCAGCAAAACATTTGAGGCACAACAGCAAAAAGTGGAAGGGAAACTCACGCCAAGGTGCCAGGTCTAACACCAACTGACACTGCCCTGCTCCAGTATGTCGATGATCTACTGATCACAGCCCGTTCTGAACGTGACTGCGAACGTGCGTCACTTACAGTTCTGTATTTTCTGGCCGAGATGGGGCACAAGGTGTCCCCTTCCAAATTACAATTCTGTGTCCAGCAAGTGGTCTACTTGGGACACTTACTGTCCAAGAGGGGTAGGCAGTTGACACCTGACCGTATCCAGTTAATAGCGCATCTTCCACAACCCAAGACTCAAAAGGAGGTACGAGCTTTTATCGGCCTCACTTCTTACTGCAGACAATGGATTCCTCAGTATGCATATCTAGCCAAGCCACTGATACAGTTAACGACACAGGAGGCAGCCGTATCGACTGTCCTCCCTTGGACCCAGGAACATACACTTGTTTTTAATGAGTTAAAGAAAGCTTTATGTAATGCACCTGTTCTAGCAACACCAAACTACAGTAAGCCTTTTACACTTTTTGTCACTGAACGTGATGGTACTGCATTATCTGTTCTCACACAAGATCAAGCAGGACAATACAAGCCCTGTGCTTATTTTTCTAGCACATTAGATCCAGTAGCCCAGGCTCTGCCTGCGTGCCTCAAGTCAGTTGCAGCCACAGCTCTAGCTATCAGACAGAGTGATTCCATAGTGTTAGGACATTCCCTGACAGTACAAGTTCCACACTCCGTGGAAGTTCTTTTGAACCGAACACAGACTCAGCACTTGACAATTGCACGTTTAACAGGTTATGAACTGACACTGTTTCAGCCACACATAGAAATCAGACGCTGCAACGTTCTAAATCCAGCTACACTGTTACCGTCAGTTACTTCAAATCCTGCCACACATGACTGTGTGGAAGTTGTTAACACCATGACGAAGCCTAGACAAGACCTGACAGATATTGCATTACCTGATTCCGACCTGACACTTTATGTGGATGGTTCATGTATGAGAACAAGTACAGGAGAACTAGTAGCCGCGTATGCAGTGACTACTGACACTGAAGTTATAGAAACACATCGTATTGACACCCTGTCTGCTCAAGCAGCAGAGCTAGTTGCTCTGACCCAAGCCTGTATACGTGGCAAGAACCTGAAAGTTAACATATACACAGATTCACGTTATGCATTCGGAGTCGTACACGACTTTGGAGTGCTCTGGCAGGAAAGAGGTTTCATGACTTCTCATGGAACCAAGATTCAACATGGTCTCCTCATTCAAGCTCTGTTAGATGCAATACATTTACCGACAGCTATCGCCATTATGAAGTGCAAGGCACATACGAAAGTTACTGACATCATTTCCCAGGGTAACGACTTGGCAGATCGTACAGCCAAGCTTACAGCTCAGACTCCAGACATTCCAGTTAACAAGACACCGACACACATTCCAGAACAGACTACTTGTATGACAGTTAAGGACCCTACACAAGATGTAATAGATATCCAGTCACATGCTACTCCCGATGAAATCAAGAAATGGTCCGAACAAGGAGGGGTCCAGACAGATCAAGGATGGTTGACGAAGGGAAAAGCCACATGGTTTCTCCCCGACCCAATGGTTCAAGTCATTATTAATACCGCACATAGTCCAGTACACCTAGGAGAAAAGGCCATGTTAGACAGTATCCAGAACATTTGGTTCAACAAACATTTACGAACAGCCGCCAAACAGAAAGTACGTACCTGTATGATATGTTGTCAGTTCAATCCAGGTAAAAGTGTCCCGGTGGAACAAGGTGGATTCCAACCTCCTGACCACCCTTTTGAAGTCCTCCAGATGGATTATATTCAGATGGAGCGACGTCGAGGTTTCAAGTATGTCCTCGTAGTTGTATGTGCTTTGTCCAGATGGACAGAAGCATATCCAGTTCCAGATTACACTGCCGCGACCACTGCCAGGCAGTTGGTTCGTGAGTATTTTCCCCGCTATGGATTACCAAGGGTCGTGTATTCAGACAACGGCCAGCCATTCTCATCCGAGCTCATGAAACATGTTTCCCTTCTGTTGGGGTACCAGTGGAAGTTCCATTGTGTACGCCATCCGGAAGCAGCCGGTCTCGTAGAGAGACATAACCAGACTTTGAAAATCCGCCTTGCAAAAGTATGCGCAGAGAAAGGCGTAGATTGGTTAGTAGCACTGCCAGTTGCCCTTTTTTATATGAGAATGGTTGCACACTCTAGATCAGGTCTGTCCCCATACGAGGTCGTATTCGGCCGACCTCCAAACATGTGGGGTACACCTATGCCCCGAAAGATTACAGACGTTTCCAGTAATATGCTGACAGATTACCTAGCTTCCTTGATGTCTGCCCTACACTCTTGTCGTTCACAGGTTGCCGCTGTTTTTCCAGACAACACAGAAGTGAAACCGCACGAAGTCATACCAGGCGACTTCGTCCTCGTGAGAAACTTCGATCGTTCAAGTCCGCTGGAGCCCCGTTGGAAGGAGCCCCAGCTGGTGTTATTAACAACAAGGACCGCAGTCAAGCTCAAAGGACGCAAAGGCTGGGTGCATACCAGCCACATCAAGAAATTCCATGGATTACGGCCAAAGACATTTATCAAAGACTGCCCCGTTCTTAAGGACTGTCCAGACACAGACTCTAAACTTCCCCTGTTAGAGAAAACTCCGCAGCAGGAGTATAAAGCCAAGTTGAGGTCTAGCCAGTCAGACAGTTTAAATGTTTAAGTCCCTCTCGGGTGAAGCGGTTAGACAGGTTCCTGACATGTATGAGATAGACCCACATAGTGAGAGAGTTAGTCAAAACTCTAAGAGAATACGCTATCAAAAGAATATTTGCAGTAGATGCATCGTTACTGTGAGAAGTTGGCCTGATAGGTGATGTTTCCAATTCTGGAACCACCTATTATCAGACCAAACAATCCCTTATGGTGTCTGGTTGTAAGTCAACCTTATTAGACAAGCTATCCTAGGGGTAGCATGGACTAAGCAGCCTAAAGGCTTAACTTAAGAGGTCGTGTTAAGCGAGCTGTTTTACCACATACAATCCTGTAATATCAAATGAAAGGACACCACACAAGTATATATTATAAAAATATATGTGTTTATTACTAAAAACAATCCCCAGTATTCTTTATGAATAAAGGGGCACAAGCGTTAAATCAAAAGCACTGTTTAAACATACAAGTTGCACAATTATGGATGAGGGCGGGTGGCCACTCAAACCATATACTAAACAAGTGGTATAAGAGATGCCACTCGAGCAGTGGTTAGGCCTAGGGCCTAGGGAATCGCTGGGAGCAGTCAGGACAAGCAATGCTGAAGTCGGGAATGGCCCTCGGGATTCGGGAGATGTGCGGAAAGCGCACGCATGCACCAATGTTAACCAATGGTGCGTAAAAGTCATAAAGTTAAAGTTTAAGGACACTTCCGCTGGACCTAGAGGAACAAAACTTAACACACAGACCCTAGAGATGTGCACCAGTGTGGGAACACCGGCGGAGCAAAGTTACCTCACCCACAGGAAGTGGGTGCACAGGGTCGAAGTGGCGTCGGGTTTTGACACGCAGGCTCTTGGTGCTTGAAGCTGAAAGGGCTGCAGGCAGGTTGAAGATGAAGTGTCCGGTGGAGTCCAAGGGTGGACTCAAGTCGAAGGGTACCTGAAAGCAGAGGGGACAGAGTCTGGGTCACTCAGCAGTGACCAGGGTGGAACCAGGACGGAACCAGGCAATGTCGGGCGCAATCAGGTGGTCGTCGAGGAGCTTCTCTCCGCTGTCACGTGGGCTCTGGGGCATCTGCGACGTCCAGGAGCAGGTCACGATCTTTCCCACGTAGGCTCTCACCGTCGGCGCTGTCGCTTCAAGTTTGGAGCAAACAACACTTGGCAAGAGCAATCCACGCGGGATCGGAAGATTGCTTCTCACTCGGACCAGAAAGGTCAGAGTCGGGGCTCCTTTTCAGGGGAGCTGGTGTGGATCTGGAGCAACCAGATTCACGAGTCTTCTTTGTAGTTTCGTTGGCACAGGGACCACTAGCCGGCTGGCAAGTGACCGGGCCAACGCGTTGAGCCAAATGGAGCAGAAGGGCCCCACGCAGCACTCGTCGAGTGTGGAGGGCTGAACTTCGGCTCAGGAGTAGCTCAGGGTGGGGGCTTCTCACACCCCGGTGCACAGCTTCGAGGGTCACTCGTGGGCTGCACGGTCAGCGTCTCGTGGTCAATTCAAGATGGCGTGCCCCACGCTTCCGGTCGCCTCCACGGGTCTCAGCTCTGCAGGGACTGTGGATCGGGCTGTTGGAAGGCAGGCAAGCTTGATCTCGTCGATCTCAGTCGCTCGAGTTCCGGCGGGAACTGCAACTAAGTAGACGTCGAGGGCTGGATGGTGCCTGCTGCTGCAGGGTGGTCACTCCTTGACCACAAGGGAGATTCTTCGGGCTTCCACGTTGAGATGGAGGTCCAAGGGTCCAGAGTTTCGTTTCTAATGTTTCTTCCAGGAAATCTGATGTGCATTGGCACTGCTCCCACTCTTATTCGAATCTGGGGGGCGTGATTACCTGCTAGGTCCCCCCCTATGGGAGGGACCCAGGAAGGGGGTGGATACACCCCTTTCCTTTGATCCAGGCCGCCCTGGCACGAGGGCTGGAGTGCCCCAGAACCGGTTTGGCCGGATTATGCAAGGGGCAGCCTTGTGCGCCCCAGGCAGTGTCTGGTTTCTTTCAGACCTCCCTGCTACAATCCACTATCTCCTGTCTGGAGGGCGGTGACACCCTCCTGTGACAGGAAACCCTTTGTCCAGGACCCATTTGGCCGAGTTTCGGTCAGCTGCAGGGGTCCAGACATTTGTCTGTGGCAGAGGCATCCATTTTGTGGATCTAAGGTCTTTGGAGAAATTAACCGCATTAAAGTAAAGGAACATGTCTTACCCCTCTAGAGGGGTGGAATGCTATCCCCGTCGCCAGAACTGGCGAGGGGATAGTATTCCAAATCGTATGACACCTTACACGACATGTTTTGATAAAGCCAAACCAAAGTTGCTATTTAACCGCGAGGATTATAAGGCACTTAAGAGTATATGGTATGGCATTAACCTGAAACAGCTTAGGGAGTTGTTCCCGACAGCTGCAGACAGGCTCAGCTCATGCTAGAGCTCCATCTCACATAAAACCACGCACTCTGCCTCCAGGATTGATGAGGCTTTCTATAGGAGTGGCTCACAGGTTTACATGTGTCCAGATATAGGTTTAGATATAGGTATACTATATCTAACCAAGGGGTGATTACACCACCTTACCCCAGCTGAGTGATCAGCCAGTTGTGTCAATTTAAGAACCAGCCAGGGGTGGCAAAAGATATGCTGCAGCCCCTGGTAGGCCTTGGTGGCCCCTATGCCCTGGGCACCTATAGTGCATTATACAGGGGCTGACAAGGAGTCCATTTCCAATTGGTATGTGCCTATAGCACATGTGTCAGTAATTTAGTGAGAGAACAGCAGGCTGGGGGTCTGATCAGCAGGCCCACAGCCTCAGTAGTCGAAAACCAGTGAAGCAAAAAGCAAAAATTTGGGGTGACCATAGGATAGCAGACCCTACTCTCCTACACAACCCCCCCCCCCAAACGCAGGGACATTAAACTAACCTTGACCAGATAAGTCTTCATGTTCTAAGTGGAAGTACCGGGAGAGACCATCTGCATTACCATGGTCAGTCCCTGGGCGGTGCTCCACTGTAAAGTCCATCCCCTGTAGGGAAATGGACCACCTGAGCAGTTTGGGATTTTCACCCTTCATCTGATTAAGCCATAAGAGGGGCTTATGGTCTGTCTGCACCAGGAAGTGAGTTCCAAACAAGTAGGACCTCAACTTCTTTAATGCCCAAACCACAGCAAAGGCCTCCCTCTCAATGGCTGACCAACGTTTCTCTCTGGGAGTCAGCCTTCTGCTAATGAAAGCAATAGGCTGGTCTTGACCATCTTGATTAAGTTGTGAGAGCACAGCTCCCACCCCCAACTCAGAAGCATCTGTCTGTACAATGAACTGTTTGGAGTAGTCAGGACTCTTCAGGATAGGTGCAGAGCACATGGCCTTCTTCAGGTCATCAAATGCCTTCTGACAGCTAACTGTCCACTGAACCTTTTTTGGCATCTTCTTGGATCTCAAGTCATTTAATGGTGTCACTATAGACCCATAGTTCTTCACAAACTTCCTGTAATACCCAGTCAGGCCCAAGAAGGCTCTGACTTGTGTCTGGGTAACTGGAGGAGCCCAGTCCTGTATGGCCTGGATTTTGCTCTCCAGTGGCTGAACCTGACCTCAACCTACTAGGTGGCCCAGGTATACAACCTTACTCTGCCCTATCTGGCACTTGGTGGCCTTGATAGTCAGGCCTGCCTTTTGCAGGGCCTCCAGAACTTTCTTCAGGTGGATCAGGTGATCCTCCCAGGTGGAGCTAAAGACAGCAATATCATCTAGATATGCTGCACAAAAGTCATCCAACCCAGTAAGGACTTGGTTCACCAACCTTTGGAAAGTGGCAGGTGCATTCTTCAAACCAAAGGGCATTACCACAAATTGATAATGTCCACTAGGGGTAGAGAATGCTGTTTTGGCTTTTGACTCCTCAGCTAATCTGATTTGCCAGTAGCCAGCTGTCAGATCAAATGTGCTCAGAAACTTGGCAGAAGCCAATCTGTCAATGAGCTCATCTGCTCTTGGAATGGGGTGAGCATCTGTCCTAGTGACAGCATTGAGACCCCTGTAGTCCACGCAAAATCTCATTTCTCTCTTTCCATCTTGGGTATGAGGTTTTGGCACAAGGACTACTGGGCTGGCCCATGGGCTCTCTGATGGCTCAATCACTCCAAGCTCTAACATCTTTTGCACCTCAGCCTTGATGCAATCCCTGACATGGTCAGGTTGCCTGTAGATCTTATTCTTCACAGGCAGATTGTCACCAGTGTCCACTACATGGGTACACCAGTCAGTCTGGCTGGGTGTGAGTGAAAACAAATGCCTGTGGGCCTGCAAAACTTGTCTGCAGTCCATCTGTTGCTGGTCAGTGAGGCTGCCTGCCAAGGCTACTCCATCAACTGAACCATCATTAGGGTTCTGAGAAAGCAGGTCTGGGAGAGGGTCACTCTCTTCCTCCTGATCTCCATCTGTGGCCATGAGCAAGCTCATGTCCTCCCTGTCCACAAATGCTTTCAAACGATTCACATGGATTACCCTGTGAGGGCTCCTGGGTGTTCCAAAGTCCACCAAGTAGGTGACTTCTCCCTTCTTTTCAATGACAGGATAGGGTCCACTCCATTTGTCCTGGAGTGCTGCTGGAGCCACTGGCTCCAGTACCCACACCTTCTGTCCTGGTTGGAACTCTACCAGTACAGCCTTTTGGTCATGTCAAGCTTTCTGCAATTCTTGGCTGGCCTCCAGGTTTTTGGATGCTCTTTCCATGTATTCAGCCATCCTGGAGCGGATACCAAGTACATAGTCCACTATGTCTAGTTTGGGCTTTTTGAGAGGTAACTCCCATCCTTCCTTCACCAAACACAATGGACCCCTCACAGGGTGGCCAAACAAAAGTTCAAAAGGGCTGTAGCCAACCCCCTTCTGTGGGACCTCTCTGTAAGCAAAGAGCAGGCAGGGTAAAAGAATGTCCCATTTCCGCCTGAGCTTCTCTGGTAATCCTTTTATCATGCCTTTAAGGGTCTTGTTAAATCTCTCCACAAGCCCATTGCATTGTGGATGATATGGGGTGGTAAACTGATAGTTTACTCCACATTCCTTCCACATTGCTTTCAGATAGCTAGACATAAAATTCGTGCCTCTATCTGATAGTACCTCCTTTGGAAAGCCCACTCTTGAGAAAACTGCAATGAGGGCTTTTGCCACCACAGGTGCTGTGGTGGTCCTTAGGGGAATAGCCTCTGGATACCTGGTGGCATGATCCACTACCACCAGTATGAATCTGTTCCCAGATGCTGTTTGGGGGTCCATTGGACCCACAATATCAATTTCAACTCTTTCAAAGGGAACCCCCACCACAGGTAGTGGTATTAGGGGGGCCTTTGTTGTGCCACCTGACTTACCACTGGCTTGGCAAGTGACACAGGAGCGACAAAACTCCTTGACATCCTCTGACATGTGAGGCCAGTGAAAGTGTGAAACAAGCCTGTCCCACGTCTTGTTCTGGCCTAAGTGTCCTGCAAGGGGAATATCATGGGCCAAGGTAAGGAGGAACCCCCTAAACTTCAGAGGTATAACCAACCTCCTGGTCATGCCAGGCTTGGGGTCTCTAGCCTCTGAGTAAAGGAGTCCATCATCCCAATACACAGTATGGGTACCTTGGGCATCCCCAGCAGCCTCAGCAGCAGCCTGCTGTCTGAGGGGTTCAAGGGAAGGGCAATCTAATTGAGCCTGCCTCAGGTCTGCCCTAGAGGGTCCCCCTGTCCCCAGAAACTCAACCTGGTCAGGTTCAAGTTCCTCAGAGACAGTCTCCTCTTGGACTGCAGAATCAGTTTCCTCTGAAACTTGATCCTCAACCTGGGGCAAGGTGGAAGGCTCAGCCTTTCCTCTCTTGCTCCTTCTCTTGGGTTGTGGTTGGTCTATTGTTCCAAGATCCACCACTGGTTCAGGAAGGCACTTCTTAGCCTGAGCCCTTGTCATGGCAAGGACATGCTCTGAAATCCCTAGCATTTCTGCATGAGTCCTGTACTCCACTTCTGACCATGCTGAGCTTTCAAGATCATTGCCTAACAGACAGTCTACTGGTAGGTCTGCACTCACCACAACTTTCTTTAGGCCATCAACCCCTCCCCAGGAGAAGTTCACAACTGCCACACTATGGGAAGTAGTGGAGTTGCTTTCATTGGTCACTAGGTAGCTCTCACCTAGTACAATCTGTCCAGGGTCCACAAAGTCAGGTGTCACCATTGTGACACTGGCACATGTGTCCCTGTAGGCTTGAGCCAGTTTCTCATTAATTAAGGGAGTCTGCCTGTATTTGCCCAGGTTACTGGGGCTTACTGCAGTGGGCAACTCAATGTCCACATCATACAGGAGAACTGCCTGTGTAGGGATTCTGACTAGGCCAGATCCTACTTCAATACCCAGGGTCAACCCAGCTACACCCTTGGACTGTGTTCCACCACTGCTTACTGTACTTGGGGTTGCAGTTGCTTTAGGAGCTGGAGTGGTGGGAACTGGATTTGCCTTGGTGCACTCACTGCCCCAGTGTGAAACTGATTTGCAGGTATTACACCAAGGTGTCTTTGGACCTTTGTTCTTCTTCTTGTTACCATTTTGGGAACCACCCTCCTTACTATTAGTTTGGGGGCCTGAAGACTTCTGGTCTTTTTCTTTATCTTTCTGATTCTGATTACCACCCTTCTGGTCTGTTTTCTTCTGGTCACCACCTTGGTTCTGGGGTTTCTGCTTAATCCTTGTTCTGACCCATTTGTCTGCCTTCTTTCCCAATTCTTGGGGAGAGGTCAGATCAGAGTCAATAAGGTATTGATGCAACAGCTGGTTTGTACAGTTATTAAGGATCTGTTCTCTCATTATAAGATTGTACAATCCTGTATAGTCTGAAACTTTACTTCCCTGCAACCAACCCTCCAAAGCCTTAGTGGCACACTCAACGAAATCAGTCCAGTCTTGAGTCTGTGCTTTCTGGGTGTCTCTGAACAACAACCTGTATTGCTCAGTGGCTAGGCCAAACCCTTCAATAAGAGCACTCTTCAAAACAGAGTAGTTTTTGGCATCCTCAGGTCTAACTGTGAGGACCCTGTCCCTCCCTTTCTCAGAAAAGGAGTACCATAAAATTGCAGCCCACTGATCTTGAGGAACCTGCTGTACCATGCAGGCTCTCTCCAGAGCAGTCATCCATTTGTGGATGTCATCCCCTTCTTTAAAGGGGGGCACAATTTTTGTCAGGTTTCTATTGTCATAGCCCCTGTCTTTTTCTCTTGGAAAATTGCTGCCACCAGTGGCATCTAAGCCACTTAATTTCTGCTCTCTTGCCAAGGTAAGTCTAGCTTGAGCCAAGGTAAGTTTAGCTTGAGCCAGGGCTACCTCCTCCCTCTCTATCTGGAGTCTGACAGCCCTCATTCTGGCCCTATGCTCAGTCTTTTGAGAGGCAGTCATACCTCTCTCAGATTCTCTGGAGGCACTAGAAATATGAGAGTCCCCTGAGGGAGATCTCACTCTTCTGTTGCCTGGGAGAATAAGACTGTGGGATCTGGGGAGGTGCTGGCCCTCTCCATTTCCCAGTAGGTTTAAATTGGCCTGGCTAAGCCTGGCAAATCTAACCTGGCTACCCTCCTGACCCTGGTCTTCTGTGTCCTCAATCTCTGAGTCCTCATCCACCTCTTCTCCTTCTTCCTCCTGAGGGGTACCAGTTACAGCTGGGTTCTCTCCATCTCCTGACCTTAGGGGAATTCCCTTCGCCCTTTCTAAGTCATCCTGTTCTAGAATGGCTATCAGGATTGGACAGGTGGGGCTTCTGCCCCTTTTTAACCCTCTTGATTTGCACAAGGCAACCAAGTCCTTTCGGGTTAGCTTGTCATAGCTGGAAGTTGCCTGGGTAAGGTCAACTGTCACAGGAGTAGACCCTGAGGCTTTTCCTGTGTCAGACATGACTCTAGTGTGGTGTAAGTGATGCACCTACCTACACTAAGTGTTTTCCTACTGTACCTTACTAGTGAGTTGTAGTCAGGGTGTGCTAATCCCTTCAACCTACAACTACTAAGTTCAGTAGAACTTAATATGCTAAGCTTTTGATTTTATATGTACCTAGAGGTACTTGATGTGATCTTTTAATTTGATACAAAGATTGCAATGGTAAAACAACAGCAAGCTCAAATCCGCACCGCTGCTCACCAATGTGAGAAGTTGGCCTGGTAGGGGATGTTTCCAATTCTGGAACCACCTACTACCTGACCAAACAATCCCTTATGGTGTCTGGTTGTAAGTCAACCTTATTAGACAAGCTATCCTAGGGGTAGCATGGACTAAGCAGCCTAAAGGCTTAACTTAAGAGGTTGTGTTAAGCGAGCTGTTTTACCACATACAATCCTGTAATATCAAATGAAAGGACACCACACAAGTATATATTATAAAAATATATGTGTTTATTACTAAAAACAATCCCCAGTATTCTTTATGAATAAAGGGGCACAAGCGTTAAATCAAAAGCACTGTTTAAACATACAAGTTGCACAATTATGGATGAGGGCGGGTGGCCACTCAAACCATATACTAAACAAGTGGTATAAGAGAGGCCACTCGAACAGTGGTTAGGCCTAGGGCCTAGGGAATCGCTGGGAGCAGTCAGGACAAGCAATGCTGAAGTCGGGAATGGCCCTCGGGATTCGGGAGATGTGCGGAAAGCGCACGCATGCACCAATGTTAACCAATGGTGCGTAAAAGTCATAAAGTTAAAGTTTAAGGACACTTCCGCTGGACCTAGAGGAACAAAACTTAACACACAGACCCTAGAGATGTGCACCAGTGTGGGAACACTGGCGGAGCAAAGTTACCTCACCCACAGGAAGTGGGTGCACAGGGTCGAAGTGGCGTCGGGTTTTGACACGCAGGCTCTTGGTGCTTGAAGCTGAAAGGGCTGCAGGCGGGTTGAAGATGAAGTGTCCGGTGGAGTCCAAGGGTGGACTCAAGTTGTAGAGTACCTGAAAGCAGAGGGGACAGAGTCTGGGTCACTCAGCAGTGACCAGGGTGGAACCAGGACGGAACCAGGCAATGTCGGGCGCAATCAGGTGGTCGTCGAGGAGCTTCTCTCTGCTGTCACGTGGGCTCTGGGGCATCTGCGACGTCCAGGAGCAGGTCACGATCTGTCCCATGCAGGCTCTCACCGTCGGTGCAGTCGGCTTCAAGTTTGGAGCAAGCAAGCCTTGGCAAGAGCAATCCACGTGGGATCGGAAGATTGCTTCTCACTCGGACCAGGAAGGTCAGAGTCGGGGCTCCTTTTCAGGGGAGCTGGTGTGGATCTGGATCAACCAGATTCACGAGTCTTCTTAGGTAGTTCGTCGGCACAGGGACCACTAGCCAGCTGGCAAGTGACCGGGCCAACGCGTTGAGCCAAATAGAGCCAAAGGGCCCCACGCAGCACTCGTCGAGTGTGGAGGGCTGAACTTCGGCTCAGGAGCAGCTCAGGGTGGGGGCTTCTCAAACCCCGGTGCACAGCTTCGAGGGTCACTCGTGGGCTGCACGGTCAGCGTCTCGTGGTCAATTCAAGATGGCGTGCCCCACGCTTCCGGTCGCCTCCACGGGTCTCAGCTCTGCAGGGACTGTGGATCGGGCTGTTGGAAGGCAGGCAAGCTTGATCTCGTTGATCTCAGTCGCTCGAGTTCCGGCGGGAACTGCAACTAAGTAGACGTCGAGGGCTGGATGGTGCCTGCTGCTGCAGGGTGGTCACTCCTTGACCACAAGGGAGATTCTTCGGGCTTCCACGTTGAGATGGAGGTCCAAGGGTCCAGAGTTTCATTTCTAATGTTTCTTCCAGGAAATCTGATGTGCATTGGCACTGCTCCCACTCTTATTCCAATCTGGGGGGCGTGATTACCTGCTAGGTCCCCTCCTATGGGTGGGACCCAGGAAGTGGGTGGATACACCCCCTTCCTTTGATCCAGGCCGCCCTGGCACGAGGGCTGGAGTGCCCCAGAACCGGTTTGGCCAGATTATGCAAGGGGCAGCCTTGTGCGCCCCAGGCAGTGTCTGGTTTCTTTCAAACCTCCCTGCTACAATCCACTATCTCCTGTCTGGAGGGCGGTGACACCCTCCTGTGACAGGAAACCCTTTGTCCAGGACCCATTTGGTTGAGTTTCGGTCAACTGCAGGGGTCCAGACATTTGTCTGTGGCAGAGGCATCCATTTTGTGGATCTTAAGGTCTTTGGAGAAATTAACCGCATTTAAGTGAAGTAACATGTCTTACCCCTCTAGAGGGGTGGAATGCTATCCCCGTCGCCAGAACTGGCGAGGGGATAGTATTCCAAATCGTATGACACCTTACAAGACATGTTTTGATAAAGCCAAACCAAAGTTGCTATTTAACCGCGAGGATTATAAGGCAATTAAGAGTATATGGTATGGCATTATCCTGAAACAGCTTAGGGAGTTGTTCCCGACAGCTGCAGACAGGCTCAGCTCATGCTAGAGCTCCATCTCACATAAAACCACGCACCCTGCCTCCAGGATTGATGAGGCCTTCCATAGGATTGGCTCACAGGTTTACATGTGTCCAGATATAGGTTTAGATATAGGTATACTATACCTAAGCAAGGGGTGATTACACCACCTTACCCCAGCTGAGTGATCAGCCAGTTGTGTCAATTTAAGAACCAGCCAGGGGTGGCAAAAGATATGCTGCAGCCCCTGGTAGGCCTTGGTGGCCCCTATGCCCTGGGCACCTATAGTGCATTATACAGGGGCTGACAAGGAGTCCATTTCCAATTGGTATGTGCCTATAGCACATGTATCATTAATTTAGTGAGAGAACAGCAGGCTGGGGGTCTGATCAGCAGGCCCACAGCCTCAGTAGTCGAAAACCAGTGAAGCAAAAAGCAAAAATTTGGGGTGACCATAGGATAGCAGACCCTACTCTCCTACAGCTGCCCCTTGCATAATCCGGCCAAACCGGTTCTGGGGCGCTCCAGCCCTCGTGCCAGGGCGGCCTGGATCAAAGGAAAGGGGTGTATCCACCCCCTTCCTGGGTCCCACCCATAGGGGGGACCTAGCAGGTAATCACGCCCCCCAGATTCGAATAAGAGTGGGAGCAGTGCCAATGCACTTCAGATTTCCTGGAAGAAACATTAGAAACGAAACTCTGGACCCTTGGACCTCCATCTCAACGTGGAAGCCCGAAGAATCTCCCTTGTGGTCAAGGAGTGACCACCCTGCAGCAGCAGGCACCATCCAGCCCTCGACGTCTACTTGGTTGCAGTTCCCGCCGGAACTCGAGCGACTGAGATCGACGAGATCAAGCTTGCCTGCCTTCCAACAGCCCGATCCACAGTCCCTGCAGAGCTGAGACCCATGGAGGCGACCGGAAGCGTGGGGCACGCCATCTTGAATTGACCACGAGACGCTGACCGTGCAGCCCACAAGTGACCCTCGAAGCTGTGCACCCGGGTTTGAGAAGCCCCAACCCTGAGCCACTATTGCACCGAAGTTCACCCCTCTACACTCATCGAGTGCTGCGTGGGGCCCTTCTGTTACTTTTGGCTCAACGCGTTGGCCCGGTCACTTGCCAGCCGGCTAGTGGCCCCTGTGCTGAAGAAAACTTGAAACCGACTTGTGAATCTGGTTGCTCCAGATCTGCACCAGCTCCCCTGAAAAGGAGCCTCCACTCTGACCTTCCTGGTTTGAGTGAGAAGCAATCTTCCGGTTCCGCGTGGATTGCTTTTGCCAAGTGTTGTTTGCTCCAATCTTGAAGCCGATAGCGCCGACTGTGAGAGCCTTCGTGGGACAGATCGTGACCTGCTCCTGGACGTTGTAGATGCCCCAGAGCCCACGTGACAGCGGAGAGAAGCACCGCGACAGCGACCTGATTGCGCCCGACATTGCCTGGTTCCGTCCTGGTTCCACCCTGGTCACTGCTGAGTGACCCAGACTCTGTCCCCTCTGCTTCCAGGTACTTTTCGACTCGAGTCCACCCTTGGACTCCACCGGACACTTCTCTTTCACCCCGCCTGCAGCCCTTTCAGCTCCAAGCACCAAGAGCCTGCGTGACGAAACCCGACTCAACTTCGACCCTGTGCACCCGCTTCCTGTGGGTGAGGTAACTTTGCTCCGCCGGTGTTCCCACACTGGTGCACACCTCTAGGGTCTGTGTCTTAAGTTTTGTTCCTCTAGGTTCAGTGGAAGTGTCCTTAAACTCTAACTTTGTCATTTTTACGCACCATTGGTTAACATTGGTGCATGCGTGCGCTTTCCGCACTGCTCCCGAATCCCGTGGGCCTCTCCCGACTTCAGCACTGCTTGTCCTGACTGCTCCCAGCGATTCCCTAGGCCCTAGGCCTAACCACTGTTCGATTGGTATCTCTTATACCACTTGTTTAGTATATGGTTTGAGTGGCCACCTGCCCTCATCCATAATTGTGCAACTTTGTATGTTTAAACTGTGCTTTTGATTTAACGCTTGTGCCCCTTTATTCATAAAGAATACCGGGGATTTTTTTTAGTAATAAACACATATATTTTTATAATATATACTTGTGTGTTGTCCTTTCATTTGATATTACAGGATTGTATGTGGTAAAACAGCTCGCTTAACACGACCTCTTAAGTTAAGCCTTTAGGCTGCTTAGTCCATGCTACCCCTAGGATAGCTTGTCTAACAAGGTTGACTTACAACCTGACACCATAAGGGATTGTTTGGTCTGATAATAGGTGGTTCCAGAATTGGAAACATCACCTATCAGGCCAACTTCTCACATTGGTGAGCAGCGGTGCGGATTTGAGCTTGCTGTTGTTTTACCATTGCAATCTTTTATCAAATTGAAAGATCACATCAAGTACCTCTAGGTACATATAAATCAAAAGCTTAGCATATTAAGTTCTACTGAACTTAGTAGTTTTAGACTAAAGGGATTAGCACACCCTGGCTACAACTCACTAGTAAGGTACAGTAGGAAAACACTTAGTGTAGGTAGGTGCATCACTTACACCACACTAGAGTCATGTCTGACACAGGAAAAGCCTCAGGGTCTACTCCTGTGACAGTTGACCTTACCCAGGCAACTTCCAGCTATGACAAACTAACCCGAAAGGACTTGATTGCCTTGTGCAAATCAAGAGGGTTAAAAAGGGGCAGAAGCCCCACCTGTCCAATCCTGATAGCTATTCTAGAACAGGATGACTTAGAAAGGGCGAAGGGAATTCCCCTAGGGTCAGGAAATGGAGAGAACCCACCTGTAACTGGTACCCCTCAGGAGGAAGAAGGAGAAGAAGGAGAAGAGGGGGATGAGGACTCAGAGGTTGAGGACACAGAAGACCAGGATCAGGAGGGTAGCCAGGTTGGAGTTGCCAGGCTTAGCCAGGCCAACTTAAACCTACTGGGGAATGGAGAGGGCCAGCACCTCCCCAGATCCTATAGCATTCTCCCAGGCAACAGAAGAGTGAGATCTCCCTCAGGGGACTCTCATATTTCTAGTGCCTCAAGAGAATCTGAGAGAGGTATGACTGCCTCTCAAAAGACTGAGCATAGGGCCAGAATGAGGGCTGTCAGACTCCAGATAGAGAGGGAGGAGGTAGCCCTGGCTCAAGCTAAACTTACCTTGGCTCAAGCTAGACTTACCTTGGCAAGAGAGCAGAAATTGAGTGGCTTAGATGCCACTGGTGGCAGCAATATTCCTAAAGAGAAACCCAGGTCCTATGATAGTAGAAACCTGACAAAGATTGTGCCCCCCTACAAGGAAGGGGATGACATCCACAAGTGGATAACTGCTCTTGAGAGAGCCTGCATGGTACAGCAGGTTCCTGAGGAACAGTGGGCAGCAATCTTATGGTACTCCTTTTCAGAGAAAGGGAGAGATAAGCTCCTCACTGTCAGACATGAGGATGCAAACAATTACAAAGTCCTGAAGAGTGTCCTAATAGATGGGTTTGGCTTAACCACTGAACAGTACAGGTTGAAGTTCAGAGACACCCAGAAGACACAGACACAGGACTGGACTGATTTTGTAGATTGTGCTACTAAGGCTCTGGAGGGTTGGCTACATGGCAGCAAAGTACATGACTTTACAGGATTGTATAATTTGATTATGAGGGAGCAGATCCTAAGTAATTGTCAGAACCAGCTCTTACACCAGCACCTGGTGGACTCTGATCTGACCTCTCCCCAAGAATTGGGAAAGAAGGCAGACAAGTGGGTCAGAACCAGGATTAGGCCTAAGAATCAGGACAGTAACCAGAAGAAGGAGTCTACCAAGCCTCAAGATAAGGGTGGGGATAAAAATAAAGAAAAGACTTCCCCAGGGCCCCAAAACTCCAAGAATGGGGGGGGTCCCAAGACACTTCTTCAACTGAGAAAAAGCCTTATTGTTATGCCTGTAAACAGGTTGGGCATTACAAAACAGACAACTGTTGTCCCAAGAATAACAATAAAGAGAATATACCTCCAAAGCCAGCTCCAACACCTCCTGTTACTGTCAGCAGTAATCCCCCAGGAAGTGGGAGCACACCCAGGAATCTGGGTGGGTTTACTTTTGGAGCCCAGGAGGACCCTGGCCTATCCAGGTCCCCATCCCCAAATGATCTTGTTTATGAGACTGGCAGGGGGTTTGCCAACTTCTCTGATTGCCCAAATACTTTGAGCAAATATAGACAAGAACCCATCATCAATGGTTTGAAAGTTGAAGCTTTTAGAGACACAGGGGCTAGCATCACCATGGTGGCTGACTGTATAGTCCCCTCTAATCAACTTTTACCTGGTGCCACATACCAGATAACAAACATTGATGGCATCAAAACAAATCATCCCATGGCAGTAGTAAGTCTCAGCTGGGGAGGTGTCATTGGCCCAAAGAGAGTGGCAGTGTCATCAAACTTGCCTGTAGACTGCCTACTTGGTAATGATTTGGAAATCTCAGCCTGGGCTGAGGTTGAACAGGAAATCCATTCTAGAATGGTAAATTCCAATGGAAAGGTTAGTGGGGCTGTAATGGCTACAGCCCCAATCCAAGATGTCCTTCCTGAAAAGGTTGGTAGGGCTGAGAAACTCTCTGCCCCATCTTTAGCAAAAGCTCTTCCTGAACAGAATAGCAAAGCTGTTATGATAACAGCAGAAACCCAAACTGAGTCTCCTCCTGAAAAGGTTGGTGGGGCTGTGATGGCCACAGCCCAAACTCAAACTGATATGTGTGTTGTGAAACCTGAAATGATGGATAACTCCACACAAACTGAGAGCATGGAGGAGGAAGAGAAATCTCCCCCTCACCAGACTTTAGGACAGGATCAGCCTCCTCAGGGAACTGATCTTACCCCTGATGAAGGAACTGCCCCAGAGGTGGTTGGGCCTAGCCTGACAGAGCCTCTGATGGCGGTGGACCCTTCTCAGGTGGGACCCAGTCTGGAGCAGGTAACCTGCCCCTCTCTCCCTTGCCTTAGCCAGCCCAGGGCTGCAGAGGACAAGAAGGACAGTGAGACCCAGAGGGCCCCCTGTCAAATAAAGCACCCCCATCAACAGATTAGGGGCACCAAAACTAGTAGCCCTAGTGAGGTGAAAACTTTAAAAACTCCTGAGGGAGCCCCCTTAAAAACAGTTAGGGACCTCCCACAGATGGATTCTGTTGGGCACAGCCAAACCTGAGACCCAAAGGGCCCAAACCTGAACTGTCCCTCCAGCAAGCCAAACAGAGGGACCCAGCCTCCAGCTTTAGGTAGCCAGAGGTTGACCCTGAGAGCACAGTGCAACTCAGTTAAAGAAAGAAAGGCACACATGGTGGAAGATAATTGGAGGAAGCCAAGCCCTAACTTAGTAGAGCCTCACTTCAATACTCCATATCCAAACCAGCCTTTAACTTTGCATAAACACACCCAAGGTAGTGATTCCCTATGGTGGAGACCCTCTAATACCCAAAGGGTGAGGGACTGCTTAGTGGACCATGAGACAGGGGGTACCCATGCTAGTGCAGGTACTTCCTTATATGGCCACTCAGGCAATATAGGCTTACCTGGCCAAGGATAGCCTTATCTCCTTTCGTTTGGGGGGGGGTTATGTAGGAAGGTGGCTACCTGACTATGGTTACCCCAGATGTTTTGCCTGTGTTTAGCTGGTTTTTTGACTTAGTTGACCTGGTTCCCTGCTAATCAGGGCCCCAGGCCATCTGCTCTCTCTGTAAAATGGATTCCATGTACCCTAGGTACATACCACAATTGGAAATGGACTCCTTGTCAGCCCCTGTATAATGCACTATAGGTGCCCAGGGCATAGGGGCCACCAAGGCCTACCAGGGGCTGCAGCATATCTTTTGCCACCCCTGGCTGGTTCTTAAATTGACACAACTGGCTGATCACTCAGCTGGGGTAAGGTGGTGTAATCACCCCTTGCTTAGATATAGTATACCTATATCTAAACCTATATCTGGACACATATTAACCTGTGAGCCACTCCTATGGAAGGCCTCATCAATCCTGGAGGCAGAGTGCGTGGTTTCATGTGAGATGGAGCTCTAGCATGAGCTGAGCCTGTCTGCAGCTGTCGGGAACAACTCCCTAAGCTGTTTCAGGATAACGCCATACCATATACTCTTAAGTGCCTTATAATCCTCGCGGTTATATAGCAACTCTGGTTTGGCTTTATCAAAACATGTCGTGTAAGGTGTCATACGATTTGGAATACTATCCCCTCGCCAGTTCTGGCGACGGGGATAGCATTCCACCCCTCTAGAGGGGTAAGACATGTTACTTTACTTAAATGCGGTTAATTTCTAAAAGGACCTTAGATCCACAAAATGGATGCCTCTGCCACAGACAAGAGTCTGACCCCCTGAAGCTGACCGAAACTCAGCCAAATGGGGCCTGGACAAAGGGTTTCCTGTTGCAGGGAGGTGTTACACCCCCTCAGACAGGAGATAGTGGATTGTAGCAGGGAGGTTTGAAAGAAACCAGACACTGCATGGGGAGCACAAGGCTGCCCCTTGCATAATCCGGCCAAACCGGTTCTGGGGCACTCCAGCCCTCGTGCCAGGGCGGCCTGGATCAAAGGAAAGGGGTGTATCCACCCCCTTCCTGGGTCCCACCCATAGGGGGGGACCTATCAGGTAATCACGCCCCCCAGATTCGAATAAGAGTGGGAGCAGTGCCAATGCACTTCAGATTTCCTGGAAGAAACATTAGAAACGAAACTCTGGACCCTTGGACCTCCATCTCAACGTGGAAGCCCGAAGAATCTCCCTTGTGGTCAAGGAGTGACCACCCTGCAGCAGCAGGCACCATCCAGCCCTCGACGTCTACTTGGTTGCAGTTCCCGCCGGAACTCGAGCGACTGAGATCAACGAGATCAAGCTTGCCTGCCTTCCAACAGCCCGATCCACAGTCCCTGCAGAGCTGAGACCCGTGGAGGCGACCGGAAGCGTGGGGCACGCCATCTTGAATTGACCACGAGACGCTGACCGTGCAGCCCACGAGTGACCCTCGAAGCTGTGCACCAAGGTTTGAGAAGCCCCAACCCTGAGCCACTCTTGCACCGAAGCTCACCCCTCTACACTCATCGAGTGCTGCGTGGGGCCCTTCTGCTACTTTTGGCTCAACGCGTTGGCCCGGTCACTTGCCAGCCGGCTAGTGGCCCCTGTGCCGACGAAAACTTGCAACCGACTTGTGAATCTGGTTGCTCCAGATCTGCACCAGCTCCCCTGAAAAGGAGCCCCCACTCTGACCTTCCTGGTTCGAGTGAAAAGCAATCTCCCGGTTCCGCGTGGATTGCTTTTGCCAAGTGTTGTTTGCTCCAATCTTGAAGCCGACAGCGCCGACGGTGAGAGCCTGCGTGGGACAGATCGTGACCTGCTCCTGGACGTCGTAGATGCCCCAGAGCCCACGTGACAGCGGAGAGAAGCACCGCGACAGTGACCTGATTGCGCCCGACATTGCCTGGTTCCGTCCTGGTTCCACCCTGGTCACTGCTGAGTGACCCAGACTCTGTCCCCTCTGCTTTCAGGTACTTTTCGACTCGAGTCCACCCTTGGACTCCACCGGACACTTCTCTTTCACCCCGCCTGCAGCCCTTTCAGCTTCAAGCACCAAGAGCCTGCGTGACGAAACCCGACTCAACTTCGACCCTGTGCACCCGCTTCCTGTGGGTGAGGTAACTTTGCTCCGCCGGTGTTCCCACACTGGTGCACACCTCTAGGGTCTGTGTCTTAAGTTTTGTTCCTCTAGGTTCAGCGGAAGTGTCCTTAAACTCTAACTTTGTCATTTTTACGCACCATTGGTTAACATTGGTGCATGCGTGCGCTTTCCGCACTGCTCCCGAATCCCGTGGGCCTCTCCCGACTTCAGCACTGCTTGTCCTGACTGCTCCCAGCGATTCCCTAGGCCCTAGGCCTAACCACTGTTCGATTGGTATCTCTTATACCACTTGTTTAGTATATGGTTTGAGTGGCCACCCGCCCTCATCCATAATTGTGCAACTTTGTATGTTTAAACTGTGCTTTTGATTTAACGCTTGTGCCCCTTTATTCATAAAGAATACTGGGGATTGTTTTTAGTAATAAACACATATATTTTTATAATATATACTTGTGTGGTGTCCTTTCATTTGATATTACAGGATTGTATGTGGTAAAACAGCTCGCTTAACACGACCTCTTAAGTTAAGCCTTTAGGCTGCTTAGTCCATGCTACCCCTAGGATAGCTTGTCTAACAAGGTTGACTTACAACCTGACACCATAAGGGATTGTTTGGTCTGATAATAGGTGGTTCCAGAATTGGAAACATCACCTATCAGGCCAACTTCTCACATTGGTGAGCAGCGGTGCGGATTTGAGCTTGCTGTTGTTTTACCATTGCAATCTTTTTATCAAATTGAAAGATCACATCAAGTACCTCTAGGTACATATAAATCAAAAGCTTAGCATATTAAGTTCTACTGAATTTAGTAGTTGTAGATTAAAGGGATTAGCACACCCTGACTACAACTCACTAGTAAGGTACAGTAGGGAAACACTTAGTGTAGGTAGGTGCATCACTTACACCACACTAGAGTCATGTCTGACACAGGAAAAGCCTCAGGGTCTACTCCTGTGACAGTTGACCTTACCCAGGCAACTTCCAGCTATGACAAACTAACCCGAAAGGACTTGATTGCCTTGTGCAAATCAAGAGGGTTAAAAAGGGGCAGAAGCCCCACCTGTCCAATCCTGATAGCCATTCTAGAACAGGATGACTTAGAAAGGGCGAAGGGAATTCCCCTAGGGTCAGGAAATGGAGAGAACCCACCTGTAACTGGTACCCCTCAGGAGGAAGAAGGAGAAGAAGGAGAAGAGGGGGATGAGGACTCAGAGGTTGAGGACACAGAAGACCAGGGTCAGGAGGGTAGCCAGGTTGGAGTTGCCAGGCTTAGCCAGGCCAACTTAAACCTACTGGGGAATGGAGAGGGCCAGCACCTCCCCAGACCCTATAGCATTCTCCCAGGCAACAGAAGAATGAGATCTCCCTCAGGGGACTCTCATATTTCTAGTGCCTCAAGAGAATCACAGAGAGGCATGACTGCTTCTCAAAAGCTAGAGCATAGGGCCAGAATGAGGGCTGTCAAACTCCAGATAGAGAGGGAGGAGGTAGCCTTGGCTCAAGCTAGACTTGCCTTGGCAAGAGAGCAAAAATTGTGTGGCTTAGATGCCACTGGTGGCAGCAATATTCCTAAAGAGAAACCCAGGTCCTATGATAGTAGAAACCTGACAAAGATTGTGCCCCCCTACAAGGAAGGGGATGACATCCTCAAGTGGATAACTGCTCTTGAGAGAGCCTGCATGGTACAGCAGGTTCCTGAGGAACAGTGGGCAGCAATCTTATGGTACTCCTTTTCAGAGAAAGGGAGAGATAAGCTCCTCACTGTTAGACATGAGGATGCAAACAATTACAAAGTCCTGAAGAGTGTTCTGATAGATGGGTTTGGCTTAACCACTGAACAGTACAGGTTGAAGTTCAGAGACACCCAGAAGACACAGACTCAGGACTGGACTGATTTTGTTGATTGTGCAACTAAGGCTCTGGAGGGTTGGCTACATGGCAGCAAAGTACATGACTTTACAGGATTGTATAATTTGATTATGAGGGAGCAGATCCTAAGTAATTGTCAGAACCAGCTCTTACACCAGCACCTGGTGGACTCAGATCTGACCTCTCCCCAAGAATTGGGAAAGAAGGCAGACAAGTGGGTCAGAACCAGGATTAGGCCTAAGAATCAGGACAGTAACCAGAAGAAGGAGTCTACCAAGCCTCAAGATAAGGGTGGGGATACAAATAAAGAAAAGACTTCCCCAGGGCCCCAAAACTCCAAGAATGGGGGTGGGTCCCAAGACACTTCTTCAACAGAGAAAAAGCCTTATTGTTATGCCTGTAAACAGGTTGGGCATTACAAAACAGACAACTGTTGTCCCAAGAATAACAATAAAGAGAATATACCTCCAAAGCCAGCTCCAACACCTCCTGTTACTGTCAGCAGTAATCCCCCAGGAAGTGGGAGCACACCCAGGAATCTGGGTGGGTTTACTTTTGGAGCACAGGAGGACCCTGGCCTATCCAGGTCCCCCTCCCCAAATGATCTTGTTTATGAGACTGGCAGGGGGTTTGCCAACTTCTCTGATTGCCCAAATACTTTGAGCAAATATAGACAAGAACCCATCATCAATGGTTTGAAAGTTGAAGCTTTTAGAGACACAGGGGCTAGCATCACCATGGTGGCTGACTGTATAGTCCCCTCTAAGCAACTTTTACCTGGTGCCACATACCAGGTAACAAACATTGATGGCATCAAAACAAATCATCCCATGGCAGTAGTAAGTCTCAGCTGGGGAGGTGTCATGGGCCCAAAGAGAGTGGCAGTGTCATCAAACTTGCCTGTAGACTGCCTACTTGGTAATGATTTGGAAATCTCAGCCTGGGCTGAGGTTGAACAGGAAATCCATTCTAGAATGGTAAATTCCAATGGAAAGGTTAGTGGGGCTGTAATGGCTACAGCCCCAATCCAAGATGTCCTTCCTGAAAAGGTTGGTAGGGCTGAGAAACTCTCTGCCCCATCTTTAGCAAAAGCTCTTCCTGAACAGAATAGCAAAGCTGTTATGATAACAGCAGAAACCCAAACTGAGTCTCCTCCTGAAAAGGTTGGTGGGGCTGTGATGGCCACAGCCCAAACTCAAACTGATATGTGTGTTGTGAAACCTGAAATGATGGATAACTCCACACAAACTGAGAGCATGGAGGAGGAAGAGAAATCTCCCCCTCACCAGACTTTAGGACAGGATCAGCCTCCTCAGGGAACTGATCTTACCCCTGATGAAGGAACTGCCCCAGAGGTGGTTGGGCCTAGCCTGACAGAGCCTCTGATGGCGGTGGACCCTTCTCAGGTGGGACCCAGTGTGGAGCAGGTAACCTGCCCCTCTCTCCCTTGCCTTAGCCAGCCCAGGGCTGCAGAGGACAAGAAGGACAGTGAGACCCAGAGGGCCCCCTGTCAAATAAAGCACCCCCATCAACAGATTAGGGGCACCAAAACTAGTAGCCCTAGTGAGGTGAAAACTTTAAAAACTCCTGAGGGAGCCCCCTTAAAAACAGTTAGGGACCTCCCACAGATGGATTCTGTTGGGCACAGCCAAACCTGGGACCCAAAGGGCCCAAACCTGAACTGTCCCTCCAGCAAGCCAAACAGAGGGACCCAGCCTCCAGCTTTAGGTAGCCAGAGGTTGACCCTGAGAGCACAGTGCAACTCAGTTAAAGAAAGAAAGGCACACATGGTGGAAGATAATTGGAGGAAGCCAAGCCCTAACTTAGTAGAGCCTCACTTCAATACTCCATATCCAAACCAGCCTTTAACTTTGCATAAACACACCCAAGGTAGTGATTCCCTATGGTGGACCCTCTAATACCCAAAGGGTGAGGGACTGCTTAGTGGGCCATGAGACAGGGGGTACCCATGCTAGTGCAGGTACTTCCTTATATGGCCACTCAGGCAATATAGGCTTACCTGGCCAAGGATAGCCTTATCTCCTTTCGTTTGGGGGGGGGGTTATGTAGGAAGGTGGCTACCTGACTATGGTTACCCCAGATGTTTTGCCTGTGTTTAGCTGGTTTTTTGACTTAGTTGACCTGGTTCCCTGCTAATCAGGGCCCCAGGCCATCTGCTCTCTCTGTAAAATGGATTCCATGTACCCTAGGTACATACCACAATTGGAAATGGACTCCTTGTCAGCCCCTGTATAATGCACTATAGGTGCCCAGGGCATAGGGGCCACCAAGGCCTACCAGGGGCTGCAGCATATCTTTTGCCACCCCTGGCTGGTTCTTAAATTGACACAACTGGCTGATCACTCAGCTGGGGTAAGGTGGTGTAATCACCCCTTGCTTAGATATAGTATACCTATATCTAAACCTATATCTGGACACATATTAACCTGTGAGCCACTCCTATGGAAGGCCTCATCAATCCTGGAGGCAGAGTGCGTGGTTTCATGTGAGATGGAGCTCTAGCATGAGCTGAGCCTGTCTGCAGCTGTCGGGAACAACTCCCTAAGCTGTTTCAGGATAACGCCATACCATATACTCTTAAGTGCCTTATAATCCTCGCGGTTATATAGCAACTCTGGTTTGGCTTTATCAAAACATGTCGTGTAAGGTGTCATACGATTTGGAATACTATCCCCTCGCCAGTTCTGGCGACGGGGATAGCATTCCACCCCTCTAGAGGGGTAAGACATGTTACTTTACTTAAATGCGGTTAATTTCTAAAAGGACCTTAGATCCACAAAATGGATGCCTCTGCCACAGACAAGAGTCTGACCCCCTGAAGCTGACCGAAACTCAGCCAAATGGGGCCTGGACAAAGGGTTTCCTGTTGCAGGGAGGTGTTACACCCCCTCAGACAGGAGATAGTGGATTGTAGCAGGGAGGTTTGAAAGAAACCAGACACTGCATGGGGAGCACAAGGCTGCCCCTTGCATAATCCGGCCAAACCGGTTCTGGGGCACTCCAGCCCTCGTGCCAGGGCGGCCTGGATCAAAGGAAAGGGGTGTATCCACCCCCTTCCTGGGTCCCACCCATAGGGGGGGACCTAGCAGGTAATCACGCCCCCCAGATTCGAATAAGAGTGGGAGCAGTGCCAATGCACTTCAGATTTCCTGGAAGAAACATTAGAAACGAAACTCTGGACCCTTGGACCTCCATCTCAACGTGGAAGCCCGAAGAATCTCCCTTGTGGTCAAGGAGTGACCACCCTGCAGCAGCAGGCACCATCCAGCCCTCGACGTCTACTTGGTTGCAGTTCCCGCTGGAACTCGAGCGACCGAGATCGACGAGATCAAGCTTGCCTGCCTTCCAACAGCCCGATCCACAGTCCCTGCAGAGCTGAGACCCGTGGAGGCGACCGGAAGCGTGGGGCACGCCATCTTGAATTGACCACGAGACGCTGACCGTGCAGCCCACGAGTGACCCTCGAAGCTGTGCACCGGGGTTTGAGAAGCCCCAATCCTGAGCCACTCTTGCACCGAAGCTCACCCCTCTACACTCATCGAGTGCTGCATGGGGCCCTTCTGCTACTTTTGGCTCAACGCGTTGGCCCGGTCAATTGCCAGCCGGCTAGTGGCCCCTGTGCCGACGAAAACTTAAAACCGACTTGTGAATCTGGTTGCTCCAGATCTGCTCCAGCTCCCCTGAAAAGGAGCCCCCACTCTGACCTTCCTGGTTCAAGTGAAAAGCAATCTCCCGGTTCTGCGTGGATTGCTTTTGCCAAGTGTTGTTTGCTCCAATCTTGAAGCCGACAGCGCCGATGGTGAGAGCCTGCGTGGGACAGATCCTGACCTGCTCCTGGACGTCGTAGATGCCCCAGAGCCCACGTGACAGCGGAGAGAAGCACCGCGACAGCAACCTGATTGCGCCCGACATTGCCTGGTTCCGTCCTGGTTCCACCCTGGTCACTGCTGAGTGACCCAGACTCTGTCCCCTCTGCTTTCAGGTACTTTTCGACTCGAGTCCACCCTTGGACTCCACCGGACACTTCTCTTTCACCCCGCCTGCAGCCCTTTCAGCTTCAAGCACCAAGAGCCTGCGTGACGAAACCTGACTCAACTTCGACCCTGTGCACCCGCTTCCTGTGGGTGAGGTAACTTTGCTCCGCCGGTGTTCCCACACTGGTGCACACCTCTAGGGTCTGTGTCTTAAGTTTTGTTCCTCTAGGTTCAGCGGAAGTGTCCTTAAACTCTAACTTTGTCATTTTTACGCACCATTGGTTAACATTGGTGCATGCGTGCGCTTTCCGCACTGCTCCCGAATCCCGTGGGCCTCTCCCGACTTCAGCACTGCTTGTCCTGACTGCTCCCAGCGATTCCCTAGGCCCTAGGCCTAACCACTGTTCGATTGGTATCTCTTATACCACTTGTTTAGTATATGGTTTGAGTGGCCACCCGCCCTCATCCATAATTGTGCAACTTTGTATGTTTAAACTGTGCTTTTGATTTAACGCTTGTGCCCCTTTATTCATAAAGAATACTGGGGATTGTTTTTAGTAATAAACACATATATTTTTATAATATATACTTGTGTGGTGTCCTTTCATTTGATATTACAGGATTGTATGTGGTAAAACAGCTCGCTTAACACGACCTCTTACGTTAAGCCTTTAGGCTGCTTAGTCCATGCTACCCCTAGGATAGCTTGTCTAACAAGGTTGACTTACAACCTGACACCATAAGGGATTGTGTGAGAAGTTGGCCTGATAGGTGATGTTACCATTTCTGGAACCACCTATTATCAGACCAAACAATCCCTTATGGTGTCAGGTTGTAAGTCAACCTTGTTAGACAAGCTATCCTAGGGGTAGCATGGACTAAGCAGCCTAAAGGCTTAACTTAAGAGGTCGTGTTAAGCGAGCTGTTTTACCACATACAATCCTGTAATATCAAATGAAAGGACACCACACAAGTATATATTATAAAAATATATGTGTTTATTACTAAAAACAATCCCCAGTATTCTTTATGAATAAAGGGGCACAAGCGTTAAATCAAAAGCACAGTTTAAACATACAAAGTTGCACAATTATGGATGAGGGCGGGTGGCCACTCAAACCATATACTAAACAAGTGGTATAAGAGATACCACTCGAACAGTGGTTAGGCCTAGGGCCTAGGGAATCGCTGGGAGCAGTCAGGACAAGCAGTGCTGAAGTCGGGAGAGGCCCACGGGATTCGGGAGCAGTGCGGAAAGCGCACGCATGCACCAATGTTAACCAATGGTGCGTAAAAGTTGCAAAGTTAAAGTTTAAGGACACTTCCGCTGAACCTAGAGGAACAAAACTTAAGACACAGACCCTAGAGATGTGTACCAGTGTGGGAACACCGGCGGAGCAAAGTTACCTCACCCACAGGAAGCGGGTGCACAGGGTCGAAGTGGCGTCGGGTTTTGACACGCAGGTTCTTGGCGCTTGAAGCTGAAGACGCTGCAGGCGATGTGAAGGAGAAGTGTCCGGTGGATCCAAGGGTGGATCTGAAGTGGTGAAGACCTGAAAGCAGAGGGGACAGTGTTCAAAGTCACTGGCCAGTGACCACCGTGGAACCAGATTGGAACCAGGCAAAGTCGGGCGCAAACAGGTGATGAGGTGTTGCTTCTCTCTGCAGCCACGTGGACACGAAGAGGTCAAGGACGTCCAGGAGTCGATCACGAGCTGTCCCTCGAAGGCTCTAGCTGATGGCGGTGTCGGCAACTCGATTGAAGCAAACAAGCCTTGGCTAATGCAAGCCACGGGGAAAGTGAAAAAGGCTTATTACTCGGACCAGCAAGGTCAGAGCGGGTACTCCTTTCTACAGGAGCGAGGGCAGGTCTGGAGCAACCAGACCCACAGTGTAAATCGTAGGTTTCGTCGCCAAGATGGCCGCTGACCACGTGACAAGCGGCCGGGATGGCGAGTCGAGTGGCACAAAGCAAAAGGGCCCCACGCAGATCGTGGAGATGCTGGAGGGCTGATCTTTGGTGCAAATGCTGCACAGAGTCGAGGGTGCCTCGGGTGCTGCGCAGTCAGCGTCTCGGGGATCTTTCAAGATGTCCGCTCCCACGTCTCTCGGTGCCTCCACGGGTCCCTTCTTTGCAGGGACTGTGGATCGGGCTGGGAGAAGTCTGGGAAGCTGGGTCTTATCAGGCTCTGCACTCGGGCTCCGGCGGGAGGTGGCGGCAAAGCAGACGTCGAGGTGCTGGGTGGTGCCTGTGTTCACAGGGTGGCCCCTCCTAGGCCACAAGGGAGATGCTCTTCAGTCTTCTGTTCATCAGAATGTCGAAGTCCAGTCGTCTTCTTAGTTTTAAGGTGATTTCAGGATGATCTGATGTGCATTGGCACTGCTCCCACTCTTATTCGAATCTGGGGGGCGTGATTACCTGCTAGGTCCCCCCCTATGGGTGGGACCCAGGAAGGGGGTGGATACACCCCTTTCCTTTGATCCAGGCCGCCCTGGCACGAGGGCTGGAGTGCCCCAGAACCGGTTTGGCCGGATTATGCAAGGGGCAGCCTTGTGCGCCCCAGGCAGTGTCTGGTTTCTTTCAAACCTCCCTGCTACAATCCACTATCTCCTGTCTGGAGGGCGGTGACACCTTCCTGTGACAGGAAACCCTTTGTCCAGGACCCATTTGGCCGAGTTTCGGTCAGCTGCAGGGGTCCAGACTCTTGTCTGTGGCAGAGGCATCCATTTTGTGGATCTAAGGTCTTTGGAGAAATTAACCGCATTTAAGTGAAGCAACATGTCCTACCCCTCTAGAGGGGTGGAATGCTATCCCCGTCGCCAGAACTGGCGAGGGGATAGTATTCCAAATCGTATGACACCTTACACGACATGTTTTGATAAAGCCAAACCAGAGTTGCTATATAACCGCGAGGATTATAAGGCACTTAAGAGTATATGGTATGGCGTTATCCTGAAACAGCTTAGGGAGTTGTTCCCGACAGCTGCAGACAGGCTCGGCTCATGCTAGAGCTCCATCTCACATTAAACCACGCACTCTGCCTCCAGGATTGATGAGGCCTTCCATAGGAGTGGCTCACAGGTTTATATGTGTCCAGATATAGGTTTAGATATAGGTATACTATATCTAAGTAAGGGGTGATTACACCACCTTACCCCAGCTGAGTGATCAGCCAGTTGTGTCAATTTAAGAACCAGCCAGGGGTGGCAAAAGATATGCTGCAGCCCCTGGTAGGCCTTGGTGGCCCCAATGCCCTGGGCACCTATAGTGCATTATACAGGGGCTGACAAGGAGTCCATTTCCAATTGTGGTATGTACCTAGGGTACATGGAATCCATTTTACAGAGAGAGCAGATGGCCTGGGGCCCTGATTAGCAGGGAACCAGGTCAACTAAGTCAAAAAACCAGCTAAACACAGGCAAAAAATCTGGGGTAACCATAGTCAGGTAGCCACCTTCCTACACAACCCCCCCCAAACGAAAGGAGATAAGGCTATCCTTGGCCAGGTAAGCCTATATTGCCTGAGTGGCCATATAAGGAAGTACCTGCACTAGCATGGGTACCCCCTGTCTCATGGTCCACTAAGCAGTCCCTCACCCTTGGGGTATTAGAGGGTCTCCACCATAGGGAATCACTACCTTGGGTGTGTTTATGCAAAGTTAAAGGCTGGTTTGGATATGGAGTACTGAAGTGAGGCTCTACTAATTTAGGGCTCAGCTTCCTCCAATTATCTTCCACCATGTGTGCCTTTCTTTCTTTAACTGAGTTGCACTGTGCTCTCAGGGTCAACCTCTGGCTACCTAAAGCTGGAGGCTGGGTCCCTCTGTTTGGCTTGCTGGGGGGACAGTTCAGGTTTGGGCCCTTTGGGTCCCAGGTTTGGCTGTGCCCAACAGACTCGTTCTGTGGGAGGTCTGTGGAAAAGTAAATTTTGCCATGTTCTGTGTCCCTACGCGTCCTCCATCATATGTTATGTGTGCATGATTAATATGCATATGTATTCCCCATGTTCGATTAAAGACGCAATTATATTTGTGCCCACTTCTAGTATGTCAGTTTCCAGTTCTCGTGAATACTACGAATATCAGGCCTATGTAAAGCTACGTTGCCACGTTTCTCAGTGTGCACGTTATTTCATTGTAAAGTCCCCGTTTCTAGGCCTCAAAAGGGCCTGGACACCAGATTCAGCTTCTGTCTCCTGAGCCTCGCTGAGGAGCGATACAGCCCCCACCTGTGTTCCTGACCCTTCACTTACTTCCTGCCTTGCAGTGCCCGGTTCAGCCTGGCTCTGCCTCTGAGTCTGCCAAGAGTATGTTATGATTCCAGTTATCAGTTAGTCCTCCTTCTCTGCATTCCTAAAGCTACTGAACTGCATCAATAGTTACCGTCATTGTCTAGCCTTTACGTCTCCATGTAAGAGAAATACTGCATTTAATGGTCATTTAATATTCTTCATCACGCACTACATGTAGAATAATGCATGCTCCAGTCTTAGAGTCTGTTCGCCTTTACCCCGATAACTTTTGGATTCTATCAACATGTTCTCTAAACATCAGATACTAGATACTGCTTAGGTACATGTCGCCATGACTCTCCAGACTTCAGTCTCTGCTCCTAGCACAGAGTTCGTAGCCCCCAGCTTCTTCTAGTAACACGTCATTGCCAGTTTGCGCGCACCATTAGGTCAGAGGTCCCGGCTCCTTAGGTAGCCCCCTCCATGTTTCCGCCCCATTCATGACATATTCTGTTACGTTTGCATCACATGTCTATGTATACGCCTCTGTTACACCTACTTTCACCCTTATCTTTCGCGACTGCTATTGACCACACCCACTGCTCCGCCTATCGTATGTATTGTAATGCAACTGTTTTAGTATATATGATCGTGTATTGTTATTAAATGTTAGCGCGCTCATCCCAGATCCAGCCCCGGCAGCTGCCGGGCTCTGCCATCCTATTCCTATGCAGGTTGTCCTGTTCCTGTCCTTTATGCTGTAATAAACCTGCAAACTCCTACTACCTCGAATCTTGACTCTTATTTATTGAGCTATCTGTTATTGCTATGCCTAGACAAAAATAGATCCGGTATTATTTATTTATATACCACATAATGGCGCCCGAATAGGGACTTGCCCTTTCCCCTCGCGTCGGTGAAGCCACGCCGACCCCCTGACCCTCTGCAGTCGTGACGGAACTCTTCTGCGCACCGGCAGATATTTCTGCTTCAAGTATCCCTCAGGCCCACGGAGGAGACGGAGGAGGCGGTCCAGCATCCAGACGAGACGGTGGAGGAACGCGGCGAGTCCCGACCAGAGCCCAAGCCGAGAGTCCAAGGTCCGAGGTATCCGGAGGCCCACCCGTAACTGGAGTCCGAAGTTCGTCCGTCCGGCGTCGAAGCAGTCCAGTCCAGTCCGAGGCCTTCCGTTCTTGCTGCCCGGTGAGTACCATTGCTGGGGTAGTATCTAGACAGGGTCAATCTAATTGACTCTGGTCCGTGGGTTGGTGGTACACAGACCCCCAAACGAAGTGTCCACTTCGGTGGATGCGGGTCCTGACGTGTCTCTTTATGAGACCGGTAAGTTTCGTACTGTTTCAGCAGTGCATCTAGTTTCTGTTCTAGTCAGTTCTGTTCTCGAGAAAATTCATGTATTATTCCAGGTAGTATTCTGTTCGAACTGTTATTTTAAATATTCTTCATGTATTTTAATGTCGTGGTATGAGTGTGAAGTATTTATCGTGTTCATTGTGTATTGTATTGTGTCTAGACTACAGTCCAGTCATGCCGTTATTTTCCAGACTACGCCAGTTAAAAACTAGAAAAGGTCTGCTAGAAGCAGCAGTTCCTGTCCCGCCTAGGGACAGTCCAGGTCATTTTATGTATCAGAAGCATGGCATAAGTGCCATATTATATCTAGATTTATGGGTAGAGTATACCAAAGAGTTAGAAGAAAAGTATAGATGGCCTGTATCAGGTACGTGGGATGCCGAGTGCATCATGAGAGTAGAAGAAGCATTATGGAAAAAGAAAGCCAGACAGTCACAGAAAGATGCCATTGAGTTATGGCGCAAAGAATCTCATAAAAGAACCGAAAAAGAAATCAGAAAGTCAGAATTAAGTAGAGAATCCTTAGAACGAGCCCAAGAAAGGGAATTAATCGAGATTGGTGAACGAGTTAAAACCGAACAGTCAGACAGACAGAGGCATGCTCTTATTAAGGGTATGTATCCTCTTCTTGCCGAGGGCTTGCCAAAAGCGACCCCAGAGGCATCCAGTAATTTCCCGCCACCACTAGTTCCGACCAAGCTACGTCACAAACCGACCGCAGCTGATATTTTCATTTCGTCCTATTTGGACGACACAGTCCCGGAATATGCAAATCCCGCTCCGCCAGTCCCTGTAAATCAGGCACTTCCCGCTCCTCCAGACACCGGAGTACCTGTTACGGTACCCCCGGTCCAGCCCGCCATACAAGTCCAGCCTGCATTTCCATTTCCCACTCTGCCAGGACGAAGAGCATCAGTAGACGACTCTAGTTTAGGGGCCGCAGGGGGAGGTCCTCCAGGAACCCCGCCGCCACACAAGCGTTTAACGTTAGCCGAATTACATGCACAAGCGTCACAGCGTACGCCCAGATATCAGTCTGTTGCAGAAATAAGAAAAGCCCTTACAGAATGTGGCTATGATCCAGTCCCAGGCGAGGATAATATGGTTTTATATTCATTACGCGTGAGAAAGGTGACCGAGTATCTAGTCACCCTACCAGATATGAAAGAAGATCTAGACAGAATATATCGTTTCATCCGTACAGGGAATGATCCAGAAAGTATTAGTGACGTCATGTGCCAAAGAAAAGTTGAAGTCCAGCTCATGCTATTAAAGTTTCTGATTAATTGTTTAATACGAGAACAAGATTATCCGACCAAAGATCGAGCCGAAATGAAAATCCTGACAAGGTGGAGTGATAATATAGCCGAGGGTAAGCATAAGACCATCAGTAGTATAGAGAATACGTACAAGAAGATTCGTAAAGAAATAATAAGGATACATGAACAACGCAAAGAAACACGAGTAAGCGAGAAAGAAAGTAACTCTGATACTGAAGAGGTAGAGGACGAGAATCCCGACAGAATAGCGTATGTAGGAAAATCTAGATTTCCAGATCGCCATTTACGTCTAGAATACAAGCCAGTTTTTCACCGTCCAGCATCAGAACAAGGTTCTCTAGAACAAGTATTTCAAGCTACCGATCACATTCTGAAATCACAAATCGGTTATAGCGAGTTAAGTACCATGCATGAACAAGAACTAGTCCGATCAGCAGTCCGATGGATTACTGATTCTACCACTTTTCCAGACGAAATAGTGGCACAAATGTTTCTGAAAATGCCCCCAGCCGAGCAACGACTGGTGGGTATGTATATGATCCAGCACCTCATTACATTGTATGAGGGTCAACATTCTGATCCAGGTCCGTTACACGATGTCCTGAACGAGTTACTCCAGTATAAATGGAAAGGTTTAGGTACCGATTTAATTAGTGTTATTCTAGAACAGCGCCACAAATATAGTATGTTTCTGAACCCGCATTTTGTTCATGTCTCACCCCCAGAAAGTAAACCCTTTTACATAGACAGACAGAATCCGTTACGAGAAGTGCATCCAGTTAAGACAGAGGGTGGTGAAATGCAACGAGTGTTTGTTTACACCCCTATCACAAAGATGGAACTCTTAGAGATGAAAAAGTTAATTCCCTGTCATGATAAAGATCCAGCAGGGTTCCACCGAGAATTAAAGGACATGCTCCGTATGGGAGAATACACGTATCCAGATATCATTAAAATGTTAAAGGTCTTGTTGCCCGCAGGGGTATACGAGAAACTCAAGGAAAAAGAATGGGAGGTGGGAGAGAAAAAGATCGATTGGGCAGTTCTAGAAGCTGAAGATAAGGCACGAGTACCAGGTACCGGTCTTGGAGATAAATGTAAAGAATTACCAGAATTATTAATACAAGTTTTGCCTAGGTTATTGACAACTAGAAAAGAAGACTGGGATGCAATCTCAGCATGTAAACAGAAACAAGATGAAGATATTAGTGATTATTATTCCAGATTTGAGAAATGTTTTACCATAAACAGTGGCCTCAAGACAAGTAGCGAATCATACCCTCATCTTTTTGTTACTAAATTAGTCGAGAATTCAAGTCCACAAATTAAAAACCGAGTTTTGAAAGTCGAAAGTACCTGGCAAGCTAATACCCCGTCCCAAATGTTACAGATGCTTCAATATCACCAGAATAGAATCAGAGAAGAACAAGAACATGAAAGGAAACGTATGAAAGACACGAAAATGAAAGTACTAGTTGCACAATCCGTTCCTCAAGACAGTCAGAAAAGGGGTCCGAATCAAGCCAGTCATCCTGCAGCTCCCGTTAAAGGAAACTGCAATTACTGTAAACAGCCAGGTCATTTTATAAACGAGTGTGCAGTTCTGAAACACAACATAGCTACCGGTAAGACTAAAGAAAGACCACGTCCGCCTAGACAAGAACAAGTTACACAGACTCCTCAGTCACAGATTGCACCACAGACAGTTACAGCACCGCAGCCTATCGCTGCAACACAACATGTTACACAGCAGATGTACCAGTATGCACAGTCTGAGTATCCAGAGTATCAGCCATATTCATGAAACAGCCTAGAGAGGGAGGTAGGCTTGCCTCTCATCGAGATACCTGTAGATCAAGAAGGTCCCTATGTTCATAGTCAAGTATTAGGGAAAGATAGAAAGTTTCTGATTGATACAGGGGCAAGTAGGACCACTATAAGTCACGCCGAAGTTCCAGGGGCTCCGCTCTCAGGCTCTAGAAATGTTTCCCTTGGATTTTCAGGAAAACCTATTGTAAATGAAATATCAAAGCCAGTTACTCTAGAAGTAGGTCCATTGTCCCGCACTACTGATCTGTTACTTACTAAGTCATGTCCAGAAAATCTATTAGGCATTAAGACACTGAAAGAGTTAGGTGCAGTTATATGCTGTTCCCCAGAGGGAATACGATTGTTCCTACGTGACTTCAAGGGTCACTATGTATTACGAGATTTTGATCCCAGATTGTCCAATGTTCCGCAGCATCTATGGGCGCAAGGTCCAACTGATGTTGGCTTTATGCAAATCACACCCCATCGTGTGACTCTCAAGCCAGGTGTAGTCCTGCCACGAATCAGGCAGTACAGATTGCCACCTGAGGCTGTAGCAGCCTTATCCAAAATTATTGACGAGCTCATGGCTCAAGGAGTAGTTGTAGAAACTGACTCCAATGTATGCAATTCTCCGATCATTCCTGTCATGAAACGTACTGATCCAAATGCACCTCCAGTATATCGTTTAGTGATTGATCTCCGAGAGCTTAATAAATGTATTATTCCCCAGTACCCAGTTGTCCCAGATATCTCTTCCCTATTGACAGTCATTGATTCCGAAGCTTCATTTTTCACTGTCATAGACCTCAAGAATGCGTTTTTCAGTGTCCCCATTCATCCAGACAGCCAGTTTCTTTTCGGATTTTGTTTAAATGGAAGGAGCTATATGTTCACACGCGCTCCTCAAGGTTTCACAGAAAGTCCTAGTATTTACAGTCAAGCACTCAAGAGACAACTAGACAACATTCATATGCCAACTGACACTGCCCTGCTCCAATATGTCGATGATCTACTGATCACAGCCCGTTCTGAACATGCTTGCGAACGAGCATCCCTTACAGTCTTGTATTTCCTAGCCGAGATGGGGCACAAGGTGTCCCCTTCGAAGCTTCAATTTTGTGTCCAGCAAGTGATCTACTTAGGCCACTTGCTGTCCAAGTGGGGTAGGCAGTTGACACCAGATCGTATTCAGTTAATAGCGAGTCTTCCTCAGCCAAAGACCCAGAAGGAGGTACGTGCTTTTATCGGCCTTACTTCTTATTGCAGACAATGGATTCCTCAGTATGCATTCCTAGCCAAACCACTGATACAGTTAACGACACAGGAGGCAGCCGTATCGACTGTTCTCCCTTGGACATCTGAACATACACTTAGTTTCAATGAGTTAAAGAAAGCCCTATGTCAAGCTCCAGTTCTAGCAACACCGAACTACAGTAAGCCTTTTACACTTTTCGTCACAGAACGCGAAGGTACAGCATTATCTGTCCTCACACAAGATCAAGCAGGTCAATACAAGCCTTGTGCTTATTTTTCGAGCACATTAGATCCTGTAGCCCAGGCTCTGCCTGCGTGCCTTAAGTCAGTTGCAGCCACAGCACTTGCTATCAGACAAAGTGATTCCATAGTATTAGGACACTCCCTGACAGTACAAGTTCCACACTCCGTGGAAGTTCTTTTAAACCGAACACAGACTCAGCACTTGACAATTGCACGTTTAACAGGTTATGAATTGACACTGTTCCAGCCACACATAGAAATCAGACGCTGCAACGTTCTAAATCCTGCTACATTGTTACCATCAGTTACTTCGAATTCTGCCACACACGACTGTGTGGAAGTAGTTAACATCATGACCAAGCCAAGACAAGATCTGACAGATATTCCATTACCAGATCCAGACCTGACACTTTATGTGGATGGTTCATGTATGAGAACAAGTACAGGAGAACTAGTAGCCGCGTATGCAGTGACTACTGACACTGAAGTTATTGAAACACACCGTATTGACACCCTGTCTGCTCAAGCAGCAGAGCTAGTTGCTCTGACTCAAGCCTGCATACACGCCAAGAACCTGAAAGTTAATGTTTACACCGATTCACGTTACGCATTTGGAGTTGTACACGACTTCGGAGTGCTCTGGCAGGAGAGAGGTTTCATGACTTCTCATGGAACCAAGATTCAGCATGGTCTCCTTATTCAAGCTCTGTTAGATGCCATACACTTACCGACATCCATTGCTATCATGAAATGCAAAGCACATACGAAAGTTACTGACACTATTTCTCAAGGTAATGATCTAGCAGATCGCACAGCCAAACTTACAGCTCAGACACCAGACATTTCAGTTAATAAGACACCGACACACACTCCAGATCCGATTACATGTATGACAGTCAAAGACCCTACTCAAGATGTCATAGATATCCAGTTACATGCTACTCCCGATGAAATCAAGAAATGGTCCGAACAAGGAGGGGTCCAGACAGATCAGGGATGGGTAACAAAGGGTAAAGCCACATGGTTTCTCCCCGACTCCATGGTTCAAGTCATTATCAATACCGCACATAGTCCAGCACATTTAGGAGAAAAAGTTATGTTAGACAGTATCCAGAATATTTGGTTCAACAAGCATTTACGAGCTGCAGCCAAGCAGAAAGTCCGTACCTGTATGATATGTTGCCAGTTTAATCCAGGTAAAAGTGTCCCGGTGGAACAAGGTGGATTCCAGCCCCCTGACCACCCTTTTGAAGTCCTCCAGATGGATTACATTCAGATGGAGCGATGTCGAGGTTTCAAGTATGTCCTTGTAGTTGTATGCGCTTTGTCCAGGTGGACGGAAGCATATCCAGTCCCAGATTACACAGCCACGACTACTGCCAAGCAGTTGGTTCGTGAGTTCTTCCCCCGTTATGGACTCCCTAGAGTCGTATATTCTGACAACGGCCAGCCATTCTCATCTGAACTCATGAAACACGTGTCCCTTTTGTTAGGGTACCAGTGGAAGTTCCATTGTGTACGCCATCCTGAAGCAGCCGGTCTCGTAGAGAGACATAATCAGACCCTGAAAATTCGAATTGCAAAAGTTTGTCAAGAGAAAGGTGTGGACTGGCTCATAGCTCTGCCGGTCGCCCTGTTCTATATGCGCATGGTCGCACATTCCAGATCAGGTCTGTCCCCGTATGAGGTCGTTTTCGGCCGCCCCCCTAACATGTGGGGTACTCCTAGACCCCGAAGTATTACCGATGTTTCAAGTAATATGCTGACAGATTACCTAGCTTCCTTGATGTCTGCCCTCAACTCTTGTCGTTCACAGGTTGCCGCCGCATTTCCAGACAATACCGAGATGGCACCGCATGAAATCGTTCCCGGATCCATGGTCCTAGTGCGAAATTTCGATCGTTCAAGTCCGCTGGAGCCTCGCTGGAAGGAGCCCCGACAGGTCCTCCTGGCCACCCGTACAGCCGTGAAGTTGGAGGGACGCAAAGGCTGGGTGCATCTTTCGCATATCAAAAGATTTTATGGATTGAAACCAGTTTCAAAGAACATTTCCGAGGATTTAAAGGACTGCCAAAGTACTATTCTTAAGGACTGTCCCGCAAAAGACATTGCTACGAACCCTTCCCTGTTAGAGAAAACTCCGCAACAGGAGTATTAACTTAAGTTAAGGTCTAGTAAAATAAGTCAGCCAGTTTGATTGTCTAAGTCCTCCCCTAGGTGAAACGGTTAGACCGGTTTCTGACATGTATAAAATAGACCCCCATAGTGAGAGAGTTAGTCAAAACTCAATCCGATGTATCGTTTTTTTAAGTTTCATATTATTTCTCAGCATTATGATTTCCTGCACCAGTTATGCATTTTACTTGTATTTTCCAGTTTCTCATGTAAATAAGTCTTCTAATGTTACAGTAGAGCACACGTTTAGTGATCTGCCTCCTCATGAACTCTCTTACCGCCTCGCTATGCGTAACAATTCTTTTATCCGCATGTTACATTATTCACACCAGACCAGCAATGCCACTAATTGTTGGGTGTGTGGTCGACTCCCCCCTTTCCGGACGCCGAGGGGAGTTCTGCCACTCTTTCCTTATCCATTTTCACATAATGGTTCGTGTGGAGCATGGTCCACGTTAACGTCATCCTCAACAGATATGTCTTTTCTTAACAGTACATGTTTCCCAGACAAGCAAGGTCTTCCCCACAGAACAGGGTTAGATCTAGAAAACGAAGTTTACAATTTAGGTAATTATTCTTCGAATTTCATGGTCCTGAATGTTCAGTCTGATTCCACTCCAGACTTACCTGCTATTTCAGTACTACCAGTCAAAGGCGAATTATGTGTCCGAAATAATGGTTCCGTACATGTAGGACACAGCGATTGTACTACTATTGTCAAGTACAGTGACAGTGGGAAATCTATTTTCAAAGCTTCACGTCATTCTTATTTTATTTGTGGTCAGACCGCATATGTTCGTCTGCCCCTCGATTGGGAGGGAACCTGTTACATTGCCTTCCTACTGCCACCTGTTTTCCTAGCTCCATCTGATTATCATAGAAACACACATCTAGTACACATTAGACATAGAAGGGAGTCCCCCATTGTCGATTATACTGAAACTGCTCTAGAACAGTATACAGATTTCAATAGAGGTTTCTTCTTCTTTATAGGACCTATCCAGAATAGCAAGCTAATCCGTAGGTTAACCAGAACCCTTGAAGCTGTAGTAAATGAGACTGCCTCTGCCCTAGGTAACTTAACTGAAGAGCAATCTGCTATGAGATTTGTCGTTTTACAGAATCGTCTCGTCCTTGACGTCATACTGGCCGATAGGGGCGGGGCCTGTAGAGTCATCGGATCTAGTTGCTGCATTTTCATTCCAAATAACGCACCGTCTGTTTATTCAGCTATAACCAGACTCCATAAAATTGCCCATCTGTTACACCAAGATCCAGGCACCTGGACATGGTCCGGTTGGTTCTGGAATATAATTTCCGCTTGGGGATGGAAAGTCTTGTCCTTTCTAGGTATTGCAGTAGCGATCATATTCAGCTGCTGCCTCTGTATACAATGTGGCCCTGCGATTTGCGGCATTTGTGCTACCTCTTGTATTCCTAGTCCCAAGCCCCGTTCTAAATCCCGTTCCAAGAAAATTCGAGACGAGCAAATGATACTGTATGAAATGATAGATGGTATCATGAATATTGATGTTTCCTGATGGAAACGTAGTGACAAGGAGGGAATGTGGAAAAGTAAATTTTGCCATGTTCTGTGTCCCTACGCGTCCTCCATCATATGTTATGTGTGCATGATTAATATGCATATGTATTCCCCATGTTCGATTAAAGACGCAATTATATTTGTGCCCACTTCTAGTATGTCAGTTTCCAGTTCTCGTGAATACTACGAATATCAGGCCTATGTAAAGCTACGTTGCCACGTTTCTCAGTGTGCATGTTATTTCATTGTAAAGTCCCCGTTTCTAGGCCTCAAAAGGGCCTGGACACCAGATTCAGCTTCTGTCTCCTGAGCCTCGCTGAGGAGCGATACAGCCCCCACCTGTGTTCCTGACCCTTCACTTACTTCCTGCCTTGCAGTGCCCGGTTCAGCCTGGCTCTGCCTCTGAGTCTGCCAAGAGTATGTTATGATTCCAGTTATCAGTTAGTCCTCCTTCTCTGCATTCCTAAAGCTACTGAACTGCATCAATAGTTACCGTCATTGTCTAGCCTTTACGTCTCCATGTAAGAGAAATACTGCATTTAATGGTCATTTAATATTCTTCATCACGCACTACATGTAGAATAATGCATGCTCCAGTCTTAGAGTCTGTTCGCCTTTACCCCGATAACTTTTGGATTCTATCAACATGTTCTCTAAACATCAGATACTAGATACTGCTTAGGTACATGTCGCCCTGACTCTCCAGACTTCAGTCTCTGCTCCTAGCACAGAGTTCGTAGCCCCCAGCTTCTTCTAGTAACACGTCATTGCCAGTTTGCGCGCACCATTAGGTCAGAGGTCCCGGCTCCTTAGGTAGCCCCCTCCATGTTTCCGCCCCATTCATGACATATTCTGTTACGTTTGCATCACATGTCTATGTATACGCCTCTGTTACACCTACTTTCACCCTTATCTTTCGCGACTGCTATTGACCACACCCACTGCTCCGCCTATCGTATGTATTGTAAAGCAACTGTTTTAGTATATATGATCGTGTATTGTTATTAAATGTTAGCGCGCTCATCCCAGATCCAGCCCCGGCAGCTGCCGGGCTCTGCCATCCTATTCCTATGCAGGTTGTCCTGTTCCTGTCCTTTATGCTGTAATAAACCTGCAAACTCCTACTACCTCGAATCTTGACTCTTATTTATTGAGCTATCTGTTATTGCTATGCCTAGACAAAAATAGATCCGGTATTATTTATTTATATACCACAGGTCCCTAACTGTTTTTAAGGGGGCTCCCTCAGGAGTTTTTAAAGTTTTCACCTCACTAGGGCTACTAGTTTTGGTGCCCCTAATCTGTTGATGGGGGTGCTTTATTTGACAGGGGGCCCTCTGGGTCTCACTGTCCTTCTGGTCCTCTGCAGCCCTGGGCTGGCTAAGGCAAGGGAGAGAGGGGCAGGTTACCTGCTCCAGACTGGGTCTCACCTGAGAAGGGTCCACCGCCATCAGAGGCTCTGTCAGGCCAGGCCTAACAACCTCTGGGGCAGTTCCTTCATCAGGGGTAAGATCAGTTCCCTGAGGAGGCTGATCCTGTCCTAAAGTCTGGTGAGGGGGAGATTTCTCTTCCTCCTCCATGCTCTCAGTTTGTGTGGAGTTATCCATCATTTCAGGCTTCACAACGCACATATCAGTTTGAGTTGGGGCTGTGGCCATCACAGCCCCACCAACCTTTTCAGGAGGAGACTCAGTTTGGGTTTCTGCTGTTATCATAACAGCTTTGCTATTCTGTTCAGGAAGAGCTTTTGCTAAAGATGGGGCAGAGAGTTTCTCAGCCCTACCAACCTTTTCAGGAAGGACATCTTGGATTGGGGCTGTAGCCATTACAGCCCCACTAACCTTTCCATTGGAATTTACCATTCTAGAATGGATTTCCTGTTCAACCTCAGCCCAGGCTGAGATTTCCAAATCATTACCAAGTAGGCAGTCTACAGGCAAGTTTGATGACACTGCCACTCTCTTTGGGCCAATGACACCTCCCCAGCTGAGACTTACTACTGCCATGGGATGATTTGTTTTGATGCCATCAATGTTTGTTACCTGGTATGTGGCACCAGGTAAAAGTTGCTTAGAGGGGACTATACCATCAGCCACCATGGTGATGCTAGCCCCTGTGTCTCTAAAAGCTTCAACTTTCAAACCATTGATGATGGGCTCTTGTCTATACTTGCTCAAGGTATTTGGGCAATCAGAGAAGTTGGCAAACCCCATGCCAGTCTCATAAACAAGATCATTGGGTGATGGGGACCTGGATAGGCCAGGGTCCACCTGAGCTCCAAAAGTAAACCCACCCAGATTCCTGGGTGTGCTCCCACTTCCTGGGGGATTACTGCTGACAGTAACAGGAGGTGGTGGAGCTGGCTTTGGAGGTATATTCTCTTTATTGTTATTCTTGGGACAACAGTTGTCTGTTTTGTAATGCCCAACCTGTTTACAGGCATAACAATAAGGCTTTTTCTCAGTTGAAGTAGTGTCTTGGGACCCACCCCCATTCTTGGAGTTTTGGGGCCCTGGGGAAGTCTTTTCTTTATTTTTATCCCCACCCTTATCTTGAGGCTTGGTAGACTCCTTCTTCTGGTTACTGTCCTGATTCTTAGGCCTAATCCTGGTTCTGACCCACTTGTCTGCCTTCTTTCCCAATTCTTGGGGAGAGGTCAGATCAGAGTCCACCAGGTGCTGGTGTAAGAGCTGGTTCTGACAATTACTTAGGATCTGCTCCCTCATAATCAAATTATACAATCCTGTAAAGTCATGTACTTTGCTGCCATGTAGCCAACCCTCCAGAGCCTTAGTAGCACAATCTACAAAATCAGTCCAGTCCTGTGTCTGTGTCTTCTGGGTGTCTCTGAACTTCAACCTGTACTGTTCAGTGGTTAAGCCAAACCCATCTATTAGGACACTCTTCAGGACTTTGTAATTGTTTGCATCCTCATGTCTGACAGTGAGGAGCTTATCTCTCCCTTTCTCTGAAAAGGAGTACCATAAGATTGCTGCCCACTGTTCCTCAGGAACCTGCTGTACCATGCAGGCTCTCTCAAGAGCAGTTATCCACTTGTGGATGTCATCCCCTTCCTTGTAGGGGGGCACAATCTTTGTCAGGTTTCTACTATCATAGGACCTGGGTTTCTCTTTAGGAATATTGCTGCCACCAGTGGCATCTAAGCCACAAAATGTTTGCTCTCTTGCCAAGGCAAGTCTAGCTTGAGCCAAGGCTACCTCCTCCCTCTCTATTTGGAGTTTGACAGCCCTCATTCTGGCCCTATGCTCTAGCTTTTGAGAAGCAGTCATGCCTCTCTGAGATTCTCTGGAGGCACTAGAAATATGAGAGTCCCCTGAGGGAGATCTCACTCTTCTGTTGCCTGGGAGAATGTTATAGGGTCTGGGGAGGTGCTGGCCCTCTCTATTCCCCAGTAGGTCTAAGTTGGCCTGGTTAAGCCTGGCAACTAGGACCTGGCTACCCCTCTGATCCTGATCTTCTGTGTCCTCAACATCTGAGTCCTCATCCCCCTCCTCTCCTTCTTCCTCCTGAGGGGTATCAGCTACAGGGGGGTTCACTCCATCTCCTGATTCTAAGGGTACTTCATTCGCCTTCTCTACGTCATCCTGTTCTAGAATGGCTATCAGGATAGGACAGGTGGGACTTCTGCCCCTTTTTAACCCTCTTGAGATGCACAAGGCAATCAAGTCCTTTCGGGTTAATTTGTCATAGCTGGAAGTTGCCTTGGTAAGGTGAACTGTCACAGGGGTAGACCCTGAGGCTACTCCTGTGTCAGACATGACTCTAGTGTGGTGTAAGTGATGCACCTACCTACACTAAGTGTTTCCCTACTGTACCTTGCTAGTGAGTTGTAGTCAGGGTGTGCTAATCCCTTTAATCTACAACTACTAAGTTCAGTAGAACTTAATATGCTAAGCTTTTGATTTATATGTACCTAGAGGTACTTGATGTGATCTTTCAATTTGATAAAAGATTGCAATGGTAAAACAACAGCAAGCTCAAATCCCACCGCTGCCACCAATGTGAGAAGTTGGCCTGATAGGTGATGTTTCCAATTCTGGAACCACCTATTATCAGACCAAACAATCCCTTATGGTGTCAGGTTGTAAGTCAACCTTGTTAGACAAGCTATCCTAGGGGTAGCATGGACTAAGCAGCCTAAAGGCTTAACTTAAGAGGTCGTGTTAAGCGAGCTGTTTTACCACATACAATCCTGTAATATCAAATGAAAGGACACCACACAAGTATATATTATAAAAATATATGTGTTTATTACTAAAAACAATCCCCAGTATTCTTTATGAATAAAGGGGCACAAGCGTTAAATCAAAAGCACAGTTTAAACATACAAAGTTGCACAATTATGGATGAGGGCGGGTGGCCACTCAAACCATATACTAAACAAGTGGTATAAGAGATACCACTCGAACAGTGGTTAGGCCTAGGGCCTAGGGAATCGCTGGGAGCAGTCAGGACAAGCAGTGCTGAAGTCGGGAGAGGCCCACGGGATTCGGGAGCAGTGCGGAAAGCGCACGCATGCACCAATGTTAACAAATGGTGCGTAAAAGTTGCAAAGTTAAAGTTTAAGGACACTTCCGCTGAACCTAGAGGAACAAAACTTAAGACACAGACCCTAGAGATGTGTACCAGTGTGGGAACACCGGCGGAGCAAAGTTACCTCACCCACAGGAAGCGGGTGCACAGGGTCGAAGTGGCGTCGGGTTTTGACACGCAGGTTCTTGGCGCTTGAAGCTGAAGACGCTGCAGGCGATGTGAAGGAGAAGTGTCCGGTGGATCCAAGGGTGGATCTGAAGTGGTGAAGACCTGAAAGCAGAGGGGACAGTGTTCAAAGTCACTGGCCAGTGACCACCGTGGAACCAGATTGGAACCAGGCAAAGTCAGGCGCAAACAGGTGATGAGGTGTTGCTTCTCTCTGCAGCCACGTAGACACGAAGAGGTCAAGGACGTCCAGGCGTCGATCACGAGCTGTCCCTTGAAGGCTCTAGCTGATGGCGGTGTTGGCAACTCGATTAAAGCAAACAAGCCTTGGCTAATGCAAGCCACGGGGAAAGTGAAAAAGGCTTATTACTCGGACCAGCAAGGTCAGAGCGGGTACTCCTTTCTACAGGAGCGAGGGCAGGTCTGGAGCAACCAGACCCACAGTGTAAATTGTAGGTTTCCTCGCCAAGACGGCCGCTGACCACGTGACAAGCGGCCGGGATGGCGAGTCGAGTGGCACAAAGCAAAAGGGCCCCACACAGATCGTGGAGATGCTGGAGGGCTGATCTTTGGTGCAAATGCTGCTCGATTGTGGGGCTTCTCAAACCCCAAAGCACAGAGTCGAGGGTGCCTCGGGTGCTGCACAGTCAGCGTCTCGGGGGTCTTTCAAGATATCCGCTCCCACGTCTCTTGGTGCCTCCACGGGTCCCTTCTTTGCAGGGACTGTGGATCGGGCTGGGATAAGTCTGGGAAGCTGGGTCTTGTCAGGCTCTGCACTCGGGCTCTAGCGGGAGGTGGCAGCAAAGCAGACGTCGAGGTGCTGGGTGGTGCCTGTGTTCACAGGGTGGCCCCTCCTAGGCCACAAGGGAGATGCTCTTCAGTCTTCTGTTCATCAGAATGTCGAAGTCCAGTCGTCTTCTTAGTTTAAAGGTGATTTCAGGATGATCTGATGTGCATTGGCACTGCTCCCACTCTTATTCGAATCTGGGGGGCGTGATTACCTGCTAGGTCCCCCCCTATGGGTGGGACCCAGGAAGGGGGTGGATACACCCCTTTCCTTTGATCCAGGCCGCCCTGGCACGAGGGCTGGAGTGCCCCAGAACCGGTTTGGCCGGAATATGCAAGGGGCAGCCTTGTGCGCCCCAGGCAGTGTCTGGTTTCTTTCAAACCTCCCTGCTACAATCCACTATCTCCTGTCTGGAGGGCGGTGACACCCTCCTGTGACAGGAAACCCTTTGTCCAGGACCCATTTGGCCGAGTTTCGGTCAGCTGCAGGGGTCCAGACTCTTGTCTGTGGCATAGGCATCCATTTTGTGGATCTAAGGTCTTTGGAGAAATTAACCGCATTTAAGTGAAGCAACATGTCCTACCCCTCTAGAGGGGTGGAATGCTATCCCCGTCGCCAGAACTGGCGAGGGGATAGTATTCCAAATCGTATGACACCTTACACGACATGTTTTGATAAAGCCAAACCAGAGTTGCTATATAACCGCGAGGATTATAAGGCACTTAAGAGTATATGGTATGGCGTTATCCTGAAACAGCTTAGGGAGTTGTTCCCGACAGCTGCAGACAGGCTCGGCTCATGCTAGAGCTCCATCTCACATTAAACCACTCACTCTGCCTCCAGGATTGATGAGGCCTTCCATAGGAGTGGCTCACAGGTTTATATGTGTCCAGATATAGGTTTAGATATAGGTATACTATATCTAAGTAAGGGGTGATTACACCACCTTACCCCAGCTGAGTGATCAGCCAGTTGTGTCAATTTAAGAACCAGCCAGGGGTGGCAAAAGATATGCTGCAGCCCCTGGTAGGCCTTGGTGGCCCCTATGCCCTGGGCACCTATAGTGCATTATACAGGGGCTGACAAGGAGTCCATTTCCAATTGTGGTATGTACCTAGGGTACATGGAATCCATTTTACAGAGAGAGCAGATGGCCTGGGGCCCTGATTAGCAGGGAACCAGGTCAACTAAGTCAAAAAACCAGCTAAACACAGGCAAAAAATCTGGGGTAACCATAGTCAGGTAGCCACCTTCCTACAGATTGTTTGGTCTGATAATAGGTGGTTCCAGAATTGGAAACATCACCTATCAGGCCAACTTCTCACACTGCTCTTGAGAGAGCCTGCATGGTACAGCAGGTTCCTGAGGAACAGTGGGCAGCAATCTTATCGTACTCCTTTTCAGAGAAAGGGAGAGATAAGCTCCTCACTGTTAGACATGAGGATGCAAACAATTACAAAGTCCTGAAGAGTGTTCTGATAGATGGGTTTGGCTTAACCACTGAACAGTACAGGTTGAAGTTCAGAGACACCCAGAAGACACAGACTCAGGACTGGACTGATTTTGTTGATTGTGCAACTAAGGCTCTGGAGGGTTGGCTACATGGCAGCAAAGTACATGACTTTACAGGATTGTATAATTTGTTTATGAGGGAGCAGATCCTAAGTAATTGTCAGAACCAGCTCTTACACCAGCACCTGGTGGACTCTGATCTGACCTCTCCCCAAGAATTGGGAAAGAAGGCAGACAAGTGGGTCAGAACCAGGATTAGGCCTAAGAATCAGGACAGTAACCAGAAGAAGGAGTCTACCAAGCCTCAAGATAAGGGTGGGGATATGTAGGAAGGTGGCTACCTGACTATGGTTACCCCAGATTTTTTGCCTGTGTTTAGCTGGTTTTTTGACTTAGTTGACCTGGTTCCCTGCTAATCAGGGCCCCAGGCCATCTGCTCTCTCTGTAAAATGGATTCCATGTACCCTAGGTACATACCACAATTGGAAATGGACTCCTTGTCAGCCCCTGTATAATGCACTATAGGTGCCCAGGGCATAGGGGCCACCAAGGCCTACCAGGGGCTGCAGCATATCTTTTGCCACCCCTGGCTGGTTCTTAAATTGACACAACTGGCTGATCACTCAGCTGGGGTAAGGTGGTGTAATCACCCCTTGCTTAGATATAGTATACCTATATCTAAACCTATATCTGGACACATGTAAACCTGTGAGCCACTCCTATAGAAAGCCTCATCAATCCTGGAGGCAGAGTGCGTGGTTTTATGTGAGATGGAGCTCTAGCATGAGCTGAGCCTGTCTGCAGCTGTCGGGAACAACTCCCTAAGCTGTTTCAGGATAATGCCATACCATATACTCTTAAGTGCCTTATAATCCTCGCGGTTAAATAGCAACTTTGGTTTGGCTTTATCAAAACATGTCGTGTAAGGTGTCATACGATTTGGAATACTATCCCCTCGCCAGTTCTGGCGACGGGGATAGCATTCCACCCCTCTAGAGGGGTAAGACATGTTCCTTTACTTTAATGCGGTTAATTTCTCCAAAGACCTTAGATCCACAAAATGGATGCCTCTGCCACAGACAAATGTCTGGACCCCTGCAGCTGACCGAAACTCGGCCAAATGGGTCCTGGACAAAGGGTTTCCTGTCACAGGAGGGTGTCACCACCCTCCAGACAGGAGATAGTGGATTGTAGCAGGGAGGTCTGAAAGAAACCAGACACTGCCTGGGGCGCACAAGGCTGCCCCTTGCATAATCCGGCCAAACCGGTTCTGGGGCACTCCAGCCCTCGTGCCAGGGCGGCCTGGATCAAAGGAAAGGGGTGTATCCACCCCCTTCCTGGGTCCCACCCATAGGGGGGGACCTAGCAGGTAATCACGCCCCCCAGATTCGAATAAGAGTGGGAGCAGTGCCAATGCACATCAGATTTCCTGGAAGAAACATTAGAAATGAAACTCTGGACCCTTGGACCTCCATCTCAACGTGGAAGCCCGAAGAATCTCCCTTGTTGTCAAGGAGTGACCACCCTGCAGCAGCAGGCACCATCCAGCCCTCGACGTCTACTTAGTTGCAGTTCCCGCCGGAACTCGAGCGACTGAGATCGACGAGATCAAGCTTGCCTGCCTTCCAACAGCCCGATCCACAGTCCCTGCAGAGCTGAGACCCGTGGAGGCGACCGGAAGCGTGGGGCACGCCATCTTGAATTGACCACAAGACGCTGACCGTGCAGCCCACGAGTGACCCTCGAAGCTGTGCACCGGGGTTTAAGAAGCCCCCACACTGAGCTACTCCTGAGCCGAAGTTCAGCCCTCCACACTCGACGAGTGCTGCGTGGGGCCCTTCTGCTCCATTTGGCTCAACGCGTTGGCCCGGTCACTTGCCAGCTGGCTAGTGGTCCCTGTGCTGACGAAACTACAAAGAAGACTCGTGAATCTGGTTGCTCCAGATCCACACCAGCTCCCCTGAAGAGGAGCCCCGACTCTGACCTTCCTGGTCCGAGTGAGAAGCAATCTTCCGATCCCGCGTGGATTGCTCTTGCCAAGTGTTGTTTGCTCCAAACTTGAAGCCGACAGCGCCGACGGTGAGAGCCTGCGTGGGACAGTTCGTGATCTGCTCCTAGACGTCGCAGATGCCCCAGAGCCCACGTGACAGCGGAGAGAAGCTCCTCGACGACCACCTGATTGCGCCCGACATTGCCTGGTTCCGTCCTGGTTCCACCCTGGTCACTGCTGAGTGACCCAGACTCTGTCCCCTCTGCTTTCAGGTACCCTTCGACTTGAGTCCACCCTTGGACTCCACCGGACACTTCATCTTCAACCTGCCTGCAGCCCTTTCAGCTTCAAGCACCAAGAGCCTGCGTGTCAAAACCCGACGCCACTTCGACCCTGTGCACCCACTTCCTGTGGGTGAGGTAACTTTGCTCCGCCGGTGTTCCCACACTGGTGCACATCTCTAGGGTTTGTGTGTTAAGTTTTGTTCCTCTAGGTCCAGCGGAAGTGTCCTTAAACTTTAACTTTATGACTTTTACGCACCATTGGTTAACATTGGTGCATGCGTGCGCTTTCCGCACATCTCCCGAATCCCGAGGGCCATTCCCGACTTCAGCATTGCTTGTCCTGACTGCTCCTAGCGATTCCCTAGGCCCTAGGTCTAACCACTGCTCGATTGGTATCTCTTATACCACTTGTTTAGTATATGGTTTGAGTGGCCACCCGCCCTCATCCATAATTGTGCAACTTGTATGTTTAAACAGTGCTTTTGATTTAACGCTTGTGCCCCTTTATTCATAAAGAATACTGGGGATTGTTTTTAGTAATAAACACATATATTTTTATAATATATACTTGTGTGGTGTCCTTTCATTTGATATTACAGGATTGTATGTGGTAAAACAGCTCGCTTTACACGACCTCTTAAGTTAAGCCTTTAGGCTGCTTAGTCCATGCTACCCCTAGGATAGCGTGTCTAATAAGGTTGACTTACAACCAGACACCATAAGGGATTGTTTGGTCTGATAATAGGTGGTTCCAGAATTGGAAACATCATCTATCAGGCCAACTTCTCACATTGGTGAGCAGCGGTGCGGATTTGAGCTTGCTGTTGTTTTACCATTGCAATCTTTGTATCAAATTGAAAGATCACATCAAGTACCTCTAGGTACATATAAATCAAAAGCTTAGCATATTAAGTTCTACTGAACTTAGTAGTTGTAGATTAAAGGGATTAGCACACCCTGACTACAACTCACTAGTAAGGTACAGTAGGGAAACACTTAGTGTAGGTAGGTGCATCACTTACACCACACTAGAGTCATGTCTGACACAGGAAAAGCCTCAGGGTCTACTCCTGTGACAGTTGACCTTACCCAGGCAACTTTCAGCTATGACAAACTAACCCGAAAAGACTTGGTTGCCTTGTGCAAATCAAGAGGGTTAAAAAGGGGCAGAAGCCCCACCTGCCAAATCCTGGTAGCCATCCTAGAGCAGGATGACTTAGAAAGGGCAAAGGAAGCTTCCCTAGAAACAGGAAATGGAGGGAACCCCCCTGTAACTGATCCCCCTCAGGAGGAAGATGAGGAAGAAGAAGAGGAGGAGGAGGACTCAGAAGTTGAGGACCCAGAAGATCAGGATCAGAGGGGTAGCCAGGTCCCAGTTGCCAGGCTTAGCCAGGCCAACTTAGACCTACTGGGGAATGGAGAGGGCCAGCACCTCCCCAGATCCCACCATGTTATTCTCCCAGGCAACAGAAGAGTGAGATCTCCCTCAGGGGACTCTCATATTTCTAGTGCCTCCAGAGAATCACAGAGAGGCATGACTGCTTCTCAAAAGCTAGAGCATAGGGCCAGAATGAGGGCTGTCAAACTCCAGATAGAGAGGGAGGAGGTAGCCTTGGCTCAAGCTAGACTTGCCTTGGCAAGAGAGCAAAAATTGTGTGGCTTAGATGCCACTGGTGGCAGCAATATTCCTAAAGAGAAACCCAGGTCCTATGATAGTAGAAACCTGACAAAGATTGTGCCCCCCTACAAGGAAGGGGATGACATCCACAAGTGGATAACTGCTCTTGAGAGAGCCTGCATGGTACAGCAGGTTCCTGAGGAACAGTGGGCAGCAATCTTATGGTACTCCTTTTCAGAGAAAGGGAGAGATAAGCTCCTCACTGTTAGACATGAGGATGCAAACAATTACAAAGTCCTGAAGAGTGTTCTGATAGATGGGTTTGGCTTAACCACTGAACAGTACAGGTTGAAGTTCAGAGACACCCAGAAGACACAGACTCAGGACTGGACTGATTTTGTTGATTGTGCAACTAAGGCTCTGGAGGGTTGGCTACATGGCAGCAAAGTACATGACTTTACAGGATTGTATAATTTGATTATGAGGGAGCAGATCCTAAGTAATTGTCAGAACCAGCTCTTACACCAGCACCTGGTGGACTCTGATCTGACCTCTCCCCAAGAATTGGGAAAGAAGGCAGACAAGTGGGTCAGAACCAGGATTAGGCCTAAGAATCAGGACAGTAACCAGAAGAAGGAGTCTACCAAGCCTCAAGATAAGGGTGGGGATAAAAATAAAGAAAAGACTTCCCCAGGGCCCCAAAACTCCAAGAATGGGGGTGGGTCCCAAGACACTTCTTCAACAGAGAAAAAGCCTTATTGTTATGCCTGTAAACAGGTTGGGCATTACAAAACAGACAACTGTTGTCCCAAGAATAACAATAAAGAGAATATACCTCCAAAGCCAGCTCCAACACCTCCTGTTACTGTCAGCAGTAATCCCCCAGGAAGTGGGAGCACACCCAGGAATCTGGGTGGGTTTACTTTTGGAGCACAGGAGGACCCTGGCCTATCCAGGTCCCACTCCCCAAATGATCTTGTTTATGAGACTGGCAGGGGGTTTGCCAACTTCTCTGATTGCCCAAATACTTTGAGCAAATATAGACAAGAACCCATCATCAATGGTTTGAAAGTTGAAGCTTTTAGAGACACAGGGGCTAGCATCACCATGGTGGCTGACTGTATAGTCCCCTCTAAGCAACTTTTACCTGGTGCCACATACCAGGTAACAAACATTGATGGCATCAAAACAAATCATCCCATGGCAGTAGTAAGTCTCAGCTGGGGAGGTGTCATTGGCCCAAAGAGAGTGGCAGTGTCATCAAACTTGCCTGTAGACTGCCTACTTGGTAATGATTTGGAAATCTCAGCCTGGGCTGAGGTTGAACAGGAAATCCATTCTCGAATGGTAAATTCCAATGGAAAGGTTAGTGGGGCTGTAATGGCTACCGCCCCAATCCAAGATGTCCTTCCTGAAAAGGTTGGTAGGGCTGAGAAACTCTCTGCCCCATCTTTAGCAAAAGCTCTTCCTGAACAGAATAGCAAAGCTGTTATGATAACAGCAGAAACCCAAACTGAGTCTCCTCCTGAAAAGGTTGGTGGGGCTGTGATGGCCACAGCCCAAACTCAAACTGATATGTGTGTTGTGAAACCTGAAATGATGGATAACTCCACACAAACTGAGAGCATGGAGGAGGAAGAGAAATCTCCCCCTCACCAGACTTTAGGACAGGATCAGCCTCCTCAGGGAACTGATCTTACCCCTGATGAAGGAACTGCCCCAGAGGTGGTTGGGCCTAGCCTGACAGAGCCTCTGATGGCGGTGGACCCTTCTCAGGTGGGACCCAGTCTGGAGCAGGTAACCTGCCCCTCTCTCCCTTGCCTTAGCCAGCCCAGGGCTGCAGAGGACAAGAAGGACAGTGAGACCCAGAGGGCCCCCTGTCTAATAAAGCACCCCCATCAACAGATTAGGGGCACCAAAACTAGTAGCCCTAGTGAGGTGAAAACTTTAAAAACTCCTGAGGGAGCCCCCTTAAAAACAGTTAGGGACCTCCCACAGATGGATTCTGTTGGGCACAGCCAAACCTGGGACCCAAAGGGCCCAAACCTGAACTGTCCCTCCAGCAAGCCAAACAGAGGGACCCAGCCTCCAGCTTTAGGTAGCCAGGGGTTGACCCTGAGAGCACAGTGCAACTCAGTTAAAGTAAGAAAGGCACACATGGTGGAAGATAATTGGAGGAAGAGGAGCCCTAAATTAGTGGAGCCTCACTTCAATACTCCATATCCAAACCAGCCTTTAACTTTGCATAAACACACCCAAGGTAGTGATTCCCTATGGTGGAGACCCTCTAATACCCCAAGGGTGAGGGACTGCTTAGTGGACCATGAGACAGGGGGTACCCATGCTAGTGCAGGTACTTCCTTATATGGCCACTCAGGCAATATAGGCTTACCTGGCCAAGGATAGCCTTATCTCCTTTCGTTTGGGGGGGGTTATGTAGGAAGGTGGCTACCTGACTATGGTTACCCCAGATTTTTTGCCTGTGTTTAGCTGGTTTTTTGACTTAGTTGACCTGGTTCCCTGCTAATCAGGGCCCCAGGCCATCTGCTCTCTCTGTAAAATGGATTCCATGTACCCTAGGTACATACCACAATTGGAAATGGACTCCTTGTCAGCCCCTGTATAATGCACTATAGGTGCCCAGGGCATAGGGGCCACCAAGGCCTACCAGGGGCTGCAGCATATCTTTTGCCACCCCTGGCTTGTTCTTAAATTGACACAACTGGCTGATCACTCAGCTGGGGTAAGGTGGTGTAATCACCCCTTGCTTAGATATAGTATACCTATATCTAAACCTATATCTGGACACATGTAAACCTGTGAGCCACTCCTATAGAAAGCCTCATCAATCCTGGAGGCAGAGTGTGTGGTTTTATGTGAGATGGAGCTCTAGCATGAGCTGAGCCTGTCTGCAGCTGTCGGGAACAACTCCCTAAGCTGTTTCAGGATAATGCCATACCATATACTCTTAAGTGCCTTATAATCCTCGCGGTTAAATAGCAACTTTGGTTTGGCTTTATCAAAACATGTCGTGTAAGGTGTCATATGATTTGGAATACTATCCCCTCGCCAGTTCTGGTGACGGGGATAGCATTCCACCCCTCTAGAGGGGTAAGACATGTTCCTTTACTTTAATGCGGTTAATTTCTCCAAAGACCTTAGATCCACAAAATGGATGCCTCTGCCACAGACAAATGTCTGGACCCCTGCAGCTGACCGAAACTCGGCCAAATGGGTCCTGGACAAAGGGTTTCCTGTCACAGGAGGGTGTCACCACCCTCCAGACAGGAGATAGTGGATTGTAGCAGGGAGGTCTGAAAGAAACCAGACACTGCCTGGGGCGCACAAGGCTGCCCCTTGCATAATCCGGCCAAACCGGTTCTGGGGCACTCCAGCCCTCGTGCCAGGGCGGCCTGGATCAAAGGAAAGGGGTGTATCCACCCCCTTCCTGGGTCCCACCCATAGGGGGGGACCTAGCAGGTAATCACGCCCCCCAGATTCGAATAAGAGTGGGAGCAGTGCCAATGCACATCAGATTTCCTGGAAGAAACATTAGAAACGAAACTCTGGACCCTTGGACCTCCATCTCAACGTGGAAGCCCGAAGAATCTCCCTTGTGGTCAAGGAGTGACCACCCTGCAGCAGCAGGCACCATCCAGCCCTCGACGTCTACTTAGTTGCAGTTCCCGCCGGAACTCGAGCGACTGAGATCGACGAGATCAAGCTTGCCTGCCTTCCAACAGCCCGATCCACAGTCCCTGCAGAGCTGAGACCCGTGGAGGCGACCGGAAGCGTGGGGCACGCCATCTTGAATTGACCACGAGACGCTGACCGTGCAGCCCACGAGTGACCCTCGAAGCTGTGCACCGGGGTTTGAGAAGCCCCCTCCCTGAGCTACTCCTGAGCCGAAGTTCAGCCCTCCACACTCGACGAGTGCTGCGTGGGGCCCTTCTGCTCCATTTGGCTCAACGCGTTGGCCCGGTCACTTGCCAGCTGGCTAGTGGTCCCTGTGCCGACGAAACTACAAAGAAGACTTGTGAATCTGGTTGCTCCAGATACACAGCAGCTCCCCTGAAGAGGAGCCCCGACTCTGACCTTCCTGGTCCGAGTGAGAAGCAATCTTCCGATCCCGCGTGGATTGCTCTTGCCAAGTGTTGTTTGCTCCAAACTTGAAGCCGACAGCGCCGACGGTGAGAGCCTGCGTGGGACAGATCGTGATCTGCTCCTGGATGTCGCAGATGCCCCAGAGCCCACGTGACAGCGGAGAGAAGCTCCTCGACGACCACCTGATTGCGCCCGACATTGCCTGGTTCCGTCCTGGTTCCACCCTGGTCACTGCTGAGTGACCCAGACTCTGTCCCCTCTGCTTTCAGGTACCCTTCGACTTGAGTCCACCCTTGGACTCCACCGGACACTTCATCTTCAACCTGCCTGCAGCCCTTTCAGCTTCAAGCACCAAGAGCCTGCGTGTCAAAACCCGACGCCACTTCGACCCTGTGCACCCACTTCCTGTGGGTGAGGTAACTTTGCTCCGCCGGTGTTCCCACACTGGTGCACATCTCTAGGGTCTGTGTGTTAAGTTTTGTTCCTCTAGGTCCAGCGGAAGTGTCCTTAAACTTTAACTTTATGACTTTTATGCACCATTGGTTAACATTGGTGCATGCGTGCGCTTTCCGCACATCTCCCGAATCCCGAGGGCCATTCCCGACTTCAGCATTGCTTGTCCTGACTGCTCCCAGCGATTCCCTAGGCCCTAGGTCTAACCACTGCTCGATTGGTATCTCTTATACCACTTGTTTAGTATATGGTTTGAGTGGCCACCCGCCCTCATCCATAATTGTGCAACTTGTATGTTTAAACAGTGCTTTTGATTTAACGCTTGTGCCCCTTTATTCATAAAGAATACTGGGGATTGTTTTTAGTAATAAACACATATATTTTTATAATATATACTTGTGTGGTGTCCTTTCATTTGATATTACAGGATTGTATGTGGTAAAACAGCTCGCTTAACACGACCTCTTAAGTTAAGCCTTTAGGCTGCTTAGTCCATGCTACCCCTAGGATAGCTTGTCTAATAAGGTTGACTTACAACCAGACACCATAAGGGATTGTTTGGTCTGATAATAGGTGGTTCCAGAATTGGAAACATCATCTATCAGGCCAACTTCTCACAGGATAAAAATAAAGAAAAGACTTCCCCAGGGCCCCAAAACTCCAAGAATGGGGGTGGGTCCCAAGACACTTCTTCAACAGAGAAAAAGCCTTATTGTTATGCCTGTAAACAGGTTGGGCATTACAAAACAGACAACTGTTGTCCCAAGAATAACAATAAAGAAAATATACCTCCAAAGCCAGCTCCAACACCTCCTGTTACTGTCAGCAGTAATCCCCCAGGAAGTGGGAGCACACCCAGGAATCTGGGTGGGTTTACTTTTGGAGCCCAGGAGGACCCTGGCCTATCCAGGTCCCCATCCCCAAATGATCTTGTTTATGAGACTGGCAGGGGGTTTGCCAACTTCTCTGATTGCCCAAATACTTTGAGCAAATATAGACAAGAACCCATCATCAATGGTTTGAAAGTTGAAGCTTTTAGAGACACAGGGGCTAGCATCACCATGGTGGCTGACTGTATAGTCCCCTCTAAGCAACTTTTACCTGGTGCCACATACCAGGTAACAAACATTGATGGCATCAAAACAAATCATCCCATGGCAGTAGTAAGTCTCAGCTGGGGAGGTGTCATTGGCCCAAAGAGAGTGGCAGTGTCATCAAACTTGCCTATAGACTGCCTACTTGGTAATGATTTGGAAATCTCAGCCTGGGCTGAGGTTGAACAGGAAATCCATTCTCGAATGATAAATTCCAATGGAAAGGTTAGTGGTGCTGTAATGGCTACAGCCCCAATTCAAGATGTCCTTCCTGAAAAGGTTGGTAGGGCTGAGAAACTCTCTGCCCCATCTTTAGCAAAAGCTCTTCCTGAACAGAATAGCAAAGCTGTTATGATAACAGCAGAAACCCAAACTGAGTCTCCTCCTGAAAAGGTTGGTGGGGCTGTGATGGCCACAGCCCAAACTCAAACTGATATGTGTGTTGTGAAGCCTGAAATGATGGATAACTCCACACAAACTGAGAGCATGGAGGAGGAAGAGAAATCTCCCCCTCACCAGACTTTAGGACATGATCAGCCTCCTCAGGGAACTGATCTTACCCCTGATGAAGGAACTGCCCCAGAGGTTGTTAGGCCTGGCCTGACAGAGCCTCTGATGGCGGTGGACCCTTCTCAGGTGGGACCCAGTCTGGAGCAGGTAACCTGCCCCTCTCTCCCTTGCCTTAGCCAGCCCAGGGCTGCAGAGGACAAGAAGGACAGTGAGACCCAGAGGGCCCCCTGTCAAATAAAGCACCCCCATCAACAGATTAGGGGCACCAAAACTAGTAGCCCTAGTGAGGTGAAAACTTTAAAAACTCCTGAGGGAGCCCCCTTAAAAACAGTTAGGGACCTCTCACAGATGGATTCTGTTGGGCACAGCCAAACCTGGGACCCAAGGGGCCCAAACCTGAACTGTCCCTCCAGCAAGCCAAACAGAGGGACCCAGCCTCCAGCTTTAGGTAGCCAGAGGTTGACCCTGAGAGCACAGTGCAACTCAGTTAAAGAAAGAAAGGCACACATGGTGGAAGATAATTGGAGGAAGCTAAGCCCTAAATTAGTAGAGCCTCACTTCAATACTCCATATCCAAACCAGCCTTTAACTTTGCATAAACACACCCAAGGTAGTGATTCCCTATGGTGGAGACCCTCTAATACCCAAAGGGTGAGGGACTGCTTAGTGGACCATGAGACAGGGGGTACCCATGCTAGTGCAGGTACTTCCTTATATGGCCACTCAGGCAATATAGGCTTACCTGGCCAAGGATAGCCTTATCTCCTTTCGTTTGGGGGGGGTTTATGTAGGAAGGTGGCTACCTGACTATGGTTACCCCAAATTTTTTGCCTGTGTTTAGCTGGTTTTTTGACTTAGTTGACCTGGTTCCCTGCTAATCAGGGTCCCAGGCCATCTGCTCTCTCTGTAAAATGGATTCCATGTACCCTAGGTACATACCACAATTGGAAATGGACTCCTTGTCAGCCCCTGTATAATGCACTATAGGTGCCCAGGGCATAGGGGCCACCAAGGCCTACCAGGGGCTGCAGCATATCTTTTGCCACCCCTGGCTGGTTCTTAAATTGACACAACTGGCTGATCACTCAGCTGGGGTAAGGTGGTGTAATCACCCCTTACTTAGATATAGTATACCTATATCTAAACCTATATCTGGACACATATAAACCTGTGAGCCACTCCTATGGAAGGCCTCATCAATCCTGGAGGCATAGTGCGTGGTTTAATGTGAGATGGAGCTCTAGCATGAGCTGAGCCTGTCTGCAGCTGTCGGGAACAACTCCCTAAGCTGTTTCAGGATAATGCCATACCATATACTCTTAAGTGCCTTATAATCCTCGCGGTTATATAGCAACTCTGGTTTGGCTTTATCAAAACATGTCGTGTAAGGTGTCATACGATTTGGAATACTATCCCCTCGCCAGTTCTGGCGATGGGGATAGCATTCCACCCCTCTAGAGGGGTAAGACATGTTCCTTTACTTTAATGCGTTTAATTTCTCAAAAGGCCTTAGATCCACAAAATGGATGCCTCTGCCACAGACAAGAGTCTGGACCCCTGCAGCTGACCGAAACTCAGCAAATGGGGCCTGGACAAAGGGTTTCCTGCCACAGGAGGGTGTCACCACCCTCCAGACAGGAGATAGTGGATTGTAGCAGGGAGGTCTGAAAGAAACCAGACACTGCCTGGGGCGCACAAGGCTGCCCCTTGCATAATCCGGCCAAACCGGTTCTGGGGCACTCCAGCCCTCGTGCCAGGGCGGCCTGGATCAAAGGAAAGGGGTGTATCCACCCCCTTCCTGGGTCCCACCCATAGGGGGGGACCTAGCAGGTAATCACGCCCCCCAGATTCGAATAAGAGTGGGAGCAGTGCCAATGCACATCAGATTTCCTGGAAGAAACATTAGAAACAAAACTCTGGACCCTTGGACCTCCATCTCAACGTGGAAGCCCGAAGAATCTCCCTTGTGGTCAAGGAGTGACCACCCTGCAGCAGCAGGCACCATCCAGCCCTCGACGTCTACTTGGTTGCAGTTCCCGCCGGAACTCAAGCGACTGAGATCGACGAGATCAAGCTTGCCTGCCTTCCAACAGCCCGATGCACAGTCCCTGCAGAGCTGAGACCCGTGGAGGCGACCGGAAGCGTGGGGCACGCCATCTTGAATTGACCCTGAGACGCTGACCGTGCAGCCCACGAGTGACCCTCGAAGCTGTGCAGCAGGGTTTGAGAAGCCCCAACCCTGAGCCACTCTTGCACCGAAGCTCACCCCTCTACACTCATCGAGTGCTGCGTGGGGCCCTTCTGCTACTTTTGGCTCAACGCGTTGGCCCGGTCACTTGCCAGCCGGCTAGTGGCCCCTGCGCCGACGAAAACTTAAAACCGACTTGTGAATCTGGTTGCTCCAGATCTGCACCAGCTCCCCTGAAAAGGAGCCCCCACTCTGACCTTCCTGGTTCGAGTGAGAAGCAATCTCCCGGTTCCGCGTGGATTGCTTTTGCCAAGTGTTGTTTGCTCCAATCTTGAAGCCGACAGCGCCGACGGTGAGAGCCTGCGTGGGACAGATCGTGACCTGCTCCTGGATGTCGTAGATGCTCCAGAGCCCACGTGACAGCGGAGAGAAGCACCGCATCAGCGACCTGATTGTGCCCGACATTGCCTGGTTCCGTCCTGGTTCCACCCTGTTTACTGCTGAGTGACCCAGACTCTGTCCCCTCTGCTTTCAGGTACTTTTCGACTCGAGTCCACCCTTGGACTCCACCGGACACTTCTCTTTCACCCCGCCTGCAGCCCTTTCAGCTCCAAGCACCAAGAGCCTGCGTGACGAAACCCGACTCAACTTCGATCCTGTGCACCCGCTTCCTGTGGGTGAGGTAACTTTGCTCCGCCGGTGTTCCCACACTGGTGCACACCTCTAGGGTCTGTGTCTTAAGTTTTGTTCCTCTAGGTTCAGCGGAAGTGTCCTTAAACTCTAACTTTGTCACTTTTACGCACCATTGGTTAACATTGGTGCATGCGTGCGCTTTCCGCACTGCTCCCGAATCCCGTGGGCCTCTCCCGACTTCAGCACTGCTTGTCCTGACTGCTCCCAGCGATTCCCTAGGCCCTAGGGCTAACCACTGTTCGATTGGTATCTCTTATACCACTTGTTTAGTATATGGTTTGAGTGGCCACCCGCCCTCATCCATAATTGTGCAACTTTGTATGTTTAAACTGTGCTTTTGATTTAACGCTTGTGCCCCTTTATTCATAAAGAATACTGGGGATTGTTTTTAGTAATAAACACATATATTTTTATAATATATACTTGTGTGGTGTCCTTTCATTTGATATTACAGGATTGTATGTGGTAAAACAGCTCGCTTAACACGACCTCTTAAGTTAAGCCTTTAGGCTGCTTAGTCCATGCTACCCCTAGGATAGCTTGTCTAACAAGGTTGACTTACAACCTGACACCATAAGGGATTGTTTGGTCTGATAATAGGTGGTTCCAGAATTGGAAACATCACCTATCAGGCCAACTTCTCACAGTCCCCTGATGAAGGGTGCCTGGATTACTCTGATGCAGGAGTGCCCCCTGATGAAAGGGTGCCTGGATTACTCTGATGCAAGAGGGTCCCCTGATGAAGGGTGCCTGGATTAGCCTGATGCAGAAGTGTTCCCTGATGAAGGGTGCCTGGATTACCCTGATGCAGGAGTGTCCCCTGATGCAAGGGTGCCTGTATTACCCTGATGCAGGAGTGTCCCCTGATGAAGGGTGCCTGGGTTACCCTGATGCAGAGTATCTCCCAATGCAAGGGTGCCTGGATTACCCTGATGCAGAAGTGTTCCCCTGACGCAAGGGCGCCTGTATTACCCTGATGCAGGATTGTCCCCTGATGAAGGGTGCCTGGATTACCAGATGCATGAGTGCCCCCTGGTGCAAGGCTGCCTGGATTACCCTGATGCAGGAGTGTCCTCTGATGAAGGGTGACTGGATTACCCAGATGCAGGAGTGTCCACTGATGCAAGGGTGTCTGGATTACCCCGATGCAGGAGTGTCCCCTGATGCAAGTGTGCCTGGATTACCCCGATGCAAGAGTGTCCCCCGATGCAAGGGTGCCTGGATTACCCTGATGCAGGAGCGTCCCCTGATGCAAGGGTGCCTGGATTACCCGATGCTGGATTGTCCCCTGATGAAGGGTGCCTGGATTACTCTGATGCAGGAGTGACCCCTGATGAAGGGTGCCTGGATTACTCTGACGCAGGAGTGGCCCCTGATGAAGGGTGCCTGGATTACCCAGATGCAGGAGTGTCCCTTGATCTGATGCAAGGGTGCCTGGATTACTCTGATGCAGGAGTGTCCCCTGATGAAGGGTGCCTGGAAGAGCCTGATGCATGAGTGTGCCCTGATGAAGGGTGCCTGGATTACCCTGATGCATGAGTGTCCCCTGATGAAAGGGTGCCTGGATTACTCTGATGCAGGAGTGTCCCCTGATGAAGGGTGCCTGGATTAGCCTGATGCAGGAGTGTCCCCTGATGAAGGGTGCCTGGATTACCCTGATGGCGGAGTGTCCCCTGATGCAAGGGTGCCTGTATTACCCTGATGAAGGAGTGTCTCCTGATGACGGGTGCCTTGATTACTCTGATGCATGAGTGTCCCCTGATGAAAGGGTGCCTGGATTACTCTGATGCAGGAGTGTCCCCTGATGCAAGGGTGCCTGTATTACCCTGATGAAAGAGGGTCCCCGGATGAAGGGTGCCTGGATTACCCTGATGCAGGAGTATCTCCCAATGCAAGGGTGCCTGGATTACCCTGATGCAGGAGTGGTCCCCTGATGCAAGGGTGCCTGCATTACCCTGATGCAGGAGTGTCCCCTGATGAAAGGGTGCCTGGATTACTCTGATGCAGGAGTGTCCCCTGATGCAAGGGTGCCTGTATTACCCTGATGAAAGAGGGTCCCCGGATGAAGGGTGCCTGGATTACCCTGATGCAGGAGTATCTCCCAATGCAAGGGTGCCTGGATTACCCTGATGCAGGAGTGGTCCCCTGATGCAAGGGTGCCTGCATTACCCTGATGCAGGAGTGTACCCTGATGAAGGGTGCCTGGATTACCCTGATGCAGGAGTGCCCCCTGATGAAGGGTGCCTGGATTACCCTGATGCAGGAGTGTCCCCTGATGCAAGGGTGCCTGTATTACCCTGATGCAGGAGTGTCCCCTGATGAAGGGTGCCTGGGTTACCCTGATGCAGAGTATCTCCCAATGCAAGGGTGCCTGGATTACCCTGATGCAGAAGTGTTCCCCTGACGCAAGGGCGCCTGTATTACCCTGATGCAGGATTGTCCCCTGATGAAGGGTGCCTGGATTACCAGATGCATGAGTGCCCCCTGGTGCAAGGCTGCCTGGATTACCCTGATGCAGGAGTGTCCCCTGATGAAGGGTGACTGTATTACCCAGATGCAGGAGTGTCCACTGATGCAAGGGTGTCTGGATTACCCCGATGCAGGAGTGTCCCCTGATGCAAGTGTGCCTGGATTACCCCGATGCAAGAGTGTCCCCCGATGCAAGGGTGCCTGGATTACCCTGATGCAGGAGCGTCCCCTGATGCAAGGGTGCCTGGATTACCCGATGCTGGATTGTCCCCTGATGAAGGGTGCCTGGATTACTCTGATGCAGGAGTGTCCCCTGATGAAGAGTGCCTGGATTACTCTGATGCAGGAGTGTCCCCTGATGAAGGGTGCCTGGATTACTCTGACGCAGGAGTGTCCCCTGATGAAGGGTGCCTGGATTACCCAGATGCAGGAGTGTCCCTTGATCTGATGCAAGGGTGCCTGGATTACTCTGATGCAGGAGTGTCCCCTGATGAAGGGTGCCTGGAAGAGCCTGATGCAGGAGTGTCCCCTGATGAAGGGTGCCTGGATTACCCTGATGGCGGAGTGTCCCCTGATGCAAGGGTGCCTGTATTACCCTGATGAAGGAGTGTCTCCTGATGACGGGTGCCTTGATTACTCTGATGCATGAGTGTCCCCTGATGAAAGGGTGCCTGGATTACTCTGATGCAGGAGTGTCCCCTGATGCAAGGGTGCCTGTATTACCCTGATGAAAGAGGGTCCCCGGATGAAGGGTGCCTGGATTACCCTGATGCAGGAGTATCTCCCAATGCAAGGGTGCCTGGATTACCCTGATGCAGGAGTGGTCCCCTGATGCAAGGGTGCCTGCATTACCCTGATGCAGGAGTGTCCCCTGATGAAAGGGTGCCTGGATTACTCTGATGCAGGAGTGTCCCCTGATGCAAGGGTGCCTGTATTACCCTGATGAAAGAGGGTCCCCGGATGAAGGGTGCCTGGATTACCCTGATGCAGGAGTATCTCCCAATGCAAGGGTGCCTGGATTACCCTGATGCAGGAGTGGTCCCCTGATGCAAGGGTGCCTGCATTACCCTGATGCAGGAGTGTACCCTGATGAAGGGTGCCTGGATTACCCTGATGCAGGAGTGCCCCCTGATGAAGGGTGCCTGGATACCTCTGATGCAGGAGGGCCCCTTATGAAGGGTGCCTGGATACCTCTGATGCAGGAGGGCCCCTTATGAAGGGTGCCTGGATGACTCTGATGCAGGGGTGTCCCCTGATGAAGGGTGCTTGGATAACTCTGATGCAGGAGTGTCCCGTGACGCAAAGGTGCCTGGATTACCCTGATGCAGGAGTGTCCCCTGATGAAGGGTGCCTGGATTACTCTGATGCAGGAGTTTTCCCTGATGAAGGGTTCCTGGATTACCCAGATGCAGGAGTGTCCCTTGATCTGATGCAAGGGTGCCTGGATTACTCTGATGCAGGAGTGTCCCCTGATGAAGGGTGCCTGGAATAGCCTGATGCATGAGTGTCCCCTGATGAAGGGTGCCTGGAATAGCCTGATGCATGAGTGTGCCCTGATGAAGGGTGACTGGATTACCCTGATGCAGGAGTGTCCTCTGATGCAAGGGTGCCTGTATTACCCTGATGCAGGAGTGTCCCCTGATGCAAGGGTGCCTGGATTTCCCTGATGCAGGAGTGTCCCTTATGAAGGGTGCCTGGATAACTCTGATGTAGGAGTGTCCCCTGATGCAGGGTGCCTGGATTACCCAGATGCAGGAGTGTCCCCTGATGAAGGGTGCCTGGATTACCATGATGCATGAGTGTCCCCTGATGAAGGGCGCCTGGATTTCTCTGATGCAGGAGTGGCCCCTAATGAAGGGTGCCTGGATTACTCTGATGCAGGAGTGTCCCCTGATGAAGGGTGCCTGGATTACTCTGATGCAGGAGTGTCCCCTGCTGAAGGGTGCCTGTATTACCCTAATGCAGGAGTGTCCCCTGATGAAGGGTGCCTGCATTACCCTGATGCAGGAGTGTCCCCTGATGCAAGGGTGCCTGGATTACCCTGATGCAGTAGTGGCCCCTGATGAAGGGTGCCTGGATTACCCGGATGCAGGAGTGTCCACTGATGCAAGGGTGTTTGGATTACCCCGATGCAAGGGTGTCCCCTGATGCAAGTGTGCCTGGATTACCCCGATGCAGGAGTGTCCCCCGATGCAAGGGTGCCTGGATTACCCTGATGCAGGAGCGTCCCCTGATTCAAGGGTGCCTGGATTACCCGATGCTGGAGTGTCCCCTGATGAAGGGTGCCTGGATTACTCTGATGCAGGAGTGTCCCCTGCTGAAGGGTGCCTGTATTACCCTAATGCAGGAGTGTCCCCTGATGAAGGGTGCCTGCATTACCCTGATGCCGGAGTGTCCCCTGATGCAAGGGTGCCTGTATTACCCTGATGCAGGAGTGTCCCTTGATCTGATGCAAGGGTGCCTGGATTACTCTGATGCAGGAGTGTCCCCTGATGAAGGGTGCCTGGAATAATCTGATGCATGAGTGTGCCCTGATGAAGGGTGACTGGATTACCCTGATGCAGGAGTGTCCCCTGATGCAAGGGTGCCTGTATTACCCTGATGCAGGAGTGTCCCCTGATGCAAGGGTGCCTGGATTTCCCTGATGCAGGAGTGTCCCTTATGAAGGGTGCCTGGATAGCTCTGATGTAGGAGTCTCCCCTGATGCAGGGTGCCTGGATTACCCAGATGCAGGAGTGTTCCCTGATGAAGGGTGCCTGGATTACCATGATGCATGAGTGTTCCCTGATGAAGGGCGCCTGGATTACTCTGATGCAGGAGTGTTCCCTGATGAAGGGTGCCTGGATTACTCTGATGCAGGAGTGTCCCCTTATGAAGGGTGCCTGGATTACTCTGATGCAGGAGTGTCCCCTGTTGAAGGGTGCCTGTATTACCCTAATGCAGGAGTGTCCCCTGATGAAGGGTGTCTGCATTACCCTGATGCAGGAGTGTCCCCTGATGCAAGGGTGCCTGGATTACCCTGATGCAGTAGTGACCCCTGATGAAGGGGGCCTGGATTACCCGGATGCATGAGTGTCCACTGATGCAAGGGTGTTTGGATTACCCCGATGCAAGAGTATCCCCTGATGCAAGTGTGCCTGGATTACCCCGATGTAGGAGTGTCCCCCGATGCAAGGGTGCCTGGATTACCCTGATGCAGGAGCGTCCCCTGATTCAAGGGTGCCTGGATTACCCGATGCTGGAGTGTCCCCTGATGAAGGGTGCCTGGATTACTCTGATGCAGGAGTGTCCCCTGATGAAGAGTGCCTGGATTACTTTGATGCAGGAGTGTCCCCTGATGAAGGGTGCCTGGATTACTCTGACGCAGGAGTGTCCCCTGTAGGAAGGTGGCTACCTGACTATGGTTACCCCGGATTTTTACCTGTGTTTAGCTGGTTTTTTGACTTAGTTGACCTGGTTCCCTGCTAATCAGGGCCCCAGGCCATCTGCTCTCTCTGTAAAATGGATTCCATGTACCCTAGGTACATACCCCAATTGGAAATGGACCCCTTGTCAGCCCCTGTATAATGCACTATAGGTGCCCAGGGCATAGGGGCCACCAAGGCCTACCAGGGGCTGCAGCATATCTTTTGCCACCCCTGGCTGGTTTTTAAATTGACACAACTGGCTGATCACTCAGCTGGGGTAAGGTGGTGTAATCACCCCTTGCTTAGGTATAGTATACCTATATCTAAACCTATATCTGGACACATGTAAACCTGTGAGCCACTCCTATGGAAGGCCTCATCAATCCTGGAGGCAGGGTGCGTGGTTTTATGTGAGATGGAGCTCTAGCATGAGCTGAGCTTGTCTGCAGCTGTCGGGAACAACTCCCTAAGCTGTTTCAGGATAATGCCATACCATATACTCTTAAGTGCCTTATAATCCTCGCGGTTAAATAGCAACTTTGGTTTGGCTTTATCAAAACATGTCGTGTAAGGTGTCATACGATTTGGAATACTATCCTCTCGCCAGTTCTGGCGACGGGGATAGCATTCCACCCCTCTAGAGGGGTGAGACATGTTACTTCACTTAAATGCGGTTAATTTCTCCAAAGACCTTAAGATCCACAAAATGGATGCCTCTGCCACAGACAAATGTCTGGACCCCTGCAGTTGACCGAAACTCAACCAAATGGGTCCTGGACAAAGGGTTTCCTGTCACAGGAGGGTGTCACCGCCCTCCAGACAGGAGATAGTGGATTGTAGCAGGGAGGTTTGAAAGAAACCAGACACTGCCTGGGGCGCACAAGGCTGCCCCTTGCATAATCCGGCCAAACCGGTTCTGGGGCACTCCAGCCCTCGTGCCAGGGCGGCCTGGATCAAAGGAAGGGGGTGTATCCACCCACTTCCTGGGTCCCACCCATAGGAGGGGACCTAGCAGGTAATCACGCCCCCCAGATTGGAATAAGAGTGGGAGCAGTGCCAATGCACATCAGATTTCCTGGAAGAAACATTAGAAACGAAACTCTGGACCCTTGGACCTCCATCTCAACGTGGAAGCCCGAAGAATCTCCCTTGTGGTCAAGGAGTGACCACCCTGCAGCAGCAGGCACCATCCAGCCCTCGATGTCTACTTAGTTGCAGTTCCCGCCAGAACTCGAGCGACTGAGATCGACGAGATCAAGCTTGCCTGCCTTCCAACTGCCCGATCCACAGTCCCTGCAGAGCTGAGACCCGTGGAGGCGACCGGAAGCGTGGGGCATGCCATCTTGAATTGACCACGAGACGCTGACCGTGCAGCCCACGAGTGACCCTCGAAGCTGTGCACCGGGGTTTGAGAAGCCCCTACCCTGAGCTACTCCTGAGCCGAAGTTCAGCCCTCCACACTCGACGAGTGCTGCGTGGGGCCCTCCTGCTCTATTTGGCTCAATGCGTTGGCCCGGTCACTTGCCAGCTGGCTAGTGGTCCCTGTGCCGACGAAACTACAAAGAAGACTCGTGAATCTGGTTGCTCCAGATCCACACCAGCTCCCCTGAAAAGGAGCCCCGACTCTGACCTTCTTGGTCCGAGTGAGAAGCAATCTTCCGATCCCGCGTGGATTGCTCTTGCCAAGGCTTGTTTGCTCCAAACTTGAAGCCGACTGCACCGACGGTGAGAACCTGCGTGGGACAGATCGTGACCTGCTCCTGGACGTCGCAGATGCCCCAGAGCCCACGTGACAGCGGAGAGAAGCTCCTCGACGACCACCTGATTGCGCCCGACATTGCCTGGTTCCGTCCTGGTTCCACCCTGGTCACTGCTGAGTGACCCAGACTCTGTCCCCTCTGCTTTCAGGTACCCTTCGACTTGAGTCCACCCTTGGACTCCACCGGACACTTCATCTTCAACCCGCCTGCAGCCCTTTCAGCTTCAAGCACCAAGAGCCTGCGTGTCAAAACCCGACGCCACTTCGACCCTGTGCACCCACTTCCTGTGGGTGAGGTAACTTTGCTCCGCCGGTGTTCCCACACTGGTGCACATCTCTAGGGTCTGTGTGTTAAGTTTTGTTCCTCTAGGTCCAGCGGAAGTGTCCTTAAACTTTAACTCTATGACTTTTACGCACCATTGGTTAACATTGGTGCATGCGTGCGCTTCCCGCACATCTCCCGAATCCCGAGGGCCATTCCCGACTTCAGCATTGCTTGTCCTGACTGCTCCCAGCGATTCCCTAGGCCCTAGGCCTAACCACTGCTCGAGTGGCATCTCTTATACCACTTGTTTAGTATATGGTTTGAGTGGCCCCCTGCCCTCATCCATAATTGTGCAACTTTGTATGTTTAACCAGTTCTTTTGATTTAACGCTTGTGCCCCTTTATTCATAAAGAATACTGGGGATTGTTTTTAGTAATAAATACATATATTTTTATAATATATACTTGTGTGGTGTCCTTTCATTTGGTACTACAGGATTGTATGTGGTAAAACAGCTCGCTTAACACGACCTCTTAAGTTAAGCCTTTAGGCTGCTTAGTCCATGCTACCCCTACGATAGCTTGTCTAACAAGGTTGACTTACAACCAGACACCATAAGGGATTGTTTGGTCAGGTAGTAGGTGGTTCCAGAATTGGAAACATCCCCTACCAGGCCAACTTCTCACATTGGTGAGCAGCGGTGCGGATTTGAGCTTGCTGTTGTTTTACCATTGCAATCTTTGTATCAAATTGAAAGATCACATCAAGTACCTCTAGGTACATATAAATCAAAAGCTTAGCATATTAAGTTCTACTGAACTTAGTAGTTGTAGGTTGAAGGGATTAGCACACCCTGACTACAACTCACTAGTAAAGTACAGTAGGAAAACACTTAGTGTAGGTAGGTGCATCACTTACACCACACTAGAGTCATGTCTGACACAGGAAAAGCCTCAGGGTCTACTCCTGTGACAGTTGACCTTACCCAGGCAACTTCCAGCTATGACAAGCTAACCCGAAAGGACTTGGTTGCCTTGTGCAAATTAAGAGGGTTAAAAAGGGGCAGAAGCCCCACCTGTCCAATCCTGATAGCCATTCTAGAACAGGATGACTTAGAAAGGGCGAAGGGAATTCCCCTAAGGTCAGGAGATGGAGAGAACCCAGCTGTAACTGGTACCCCTCAGGAGGAAGAAGGAGAAGAGGTGGATGAGGACTCAGAGATTGAGGACACAGAAGACCAGGGTCAGGAGGGTAGCCAGGTTGGATTTGCCAGGCTTAGCCAGGCCAATTTAAACCTACTGGGAAATGGAGAGGGCCAGCACCTCCCCAGATCCCACAGTCTTATTCTCCCAGGCAACAGAAGAGTGAGATCTCCCTCAGGGGACTCTCATATTTCTAGTGCCTCCAGAGAATCTGAGAGAGGTATGACTGCCTCTCAAAAGACTGAGCATAGGGCCAGAATGAGGGCTGTCATACTCCAGATAGAGAGGGAGGAGGTAGCCCTGGCTCAAGCTAAACTTACCTTGGCTCAAGCTAGACTTACCTTGGCAAGAGAGCAAAAATTGTGTGGCTTAGATGCCACTGGTGGCAGCAATTTTCCTAAAGAGAAACCCAGGTCCTATGATAGTAGAAACCTGACAAAGATTGTGCCCCCCTACAAGGAAGGGGATGACATCCACAAGTGGATAACTGCTCTTGAGAGAGCCTGCATGGTACAGCAGGTTCCTGAGGAACAGTGGGCAGCAATCTTATGGTACTCCTTTTCAGAGAAAGGGAGAGATAAGCTCCTCACTGTCAGACATGAGGATGCAAACAATTACAAAGTCCTGAAGAGTGTCCTAATAGATGGGTTTGGCTTAACCACTGAACAGTACAGGTTGAAGTTCAGAGACACCCAGAAGACACAGACACAGGACTGGACTGATTTTGTAGATTGTGCTACTAAAGCTCTGGAGGGTTGGCTACATGGCAGCAAAGTACATGACTTTACAGGATTGTATAATTTGATTATGAGGGAGCAGATCCTAAGTAATTGTCAGAACCAGCTCTTACACCAGCACCTGGTGGACTCTGATCTGACCTCTCCCCAAGAATTGGGAAAGAAGGCAGACAAGTGGGTCAGAACCAGGATTAGGCCTAAGAATCAGGACAGTAACCAGAAGAAGGAGTCTACCAAGCCTCAAGATAAGGGTGGGGATAAAAATAAAGAAAAGACTTCCCAAGGGCCCCAAAACTCCAATGATGGGGGTGGGTCCCAAGACACTTCTTCAACTGAGAAAAAGCCTTATTGTTATGCCTGTAAACAGGTGGGGCATTACAAAACAGACAACTGTTGTCCCAAGAATAACAATAAAGAAAATATACCTCCAAAGCCAGCTTCAACACCTCCTGTTACTGTCAGCAGTAATCCCCCAGGAAGTGGAAGCACACCCGGGAATCTGGGTGGGTTTACTGTTGGAGCTCAGGTGGACCCTGGCCTATCCAGGTCCCCATCACCCAATGATCTTGTTTATGAGACTGGCATGGGGTTTGCCAACTTCTCTGCTTGCCCAAATACTTTGAGCAAGTATAGACAAGAACCCATCATCAATGGTTTGAAAGTTGAAGCTTTTAGAGACACAGGGGCTAGCATTACCATGGTGGCTGATGGCATAGTCCCCTCTAAGCAACTTTTACCTGGCGCCACATACCAGGTTACAAACATTGATGGAATACAAACAAATCATCCCATGGCAGTAGTAAGTCTCAGCTGGGGAGGTGTCATTGGCCCAAAGAGAGTGGCAGTGTCACCAAACTTGCCTGTAGACTGCCTACTTGGTAATGATTTGGAGATCTCAGCCTGGGCTGAGGTTGAACAGGAAACCCATTCTAGAATGGTGAATTCCAATGGAAAGGTTAGTGGGGCTGTAATGGCTACAGCCCCAATTCAAGATGTCCTTCCTGAAAAGGTTGGTAGGGCTGAGAAACTCTTTGCCCCATCTTTAGCAAAAGCTCTTCCTGAACAGAATAGCAAAGCTGTTATGATAACAGCAGAAACCCAAACTGAGTCTCCTCCTGAAAAGGTTGGTGGGGCTGTGATGGCCACAGCCCAAACTCAAACTGATATGTGTGTTGTGAAGCCTGAAATGATGGATAACTCCACACAAACTGAGAGCATGGAGGAGGAAGAGAAATCTCCCCCTCACCAGACTTTAGGACAGGATCAGCCTCCTCAGGGAACTGATCTTACCCCTGATGAAGGAACTGCCCCAGAGGTTGTTAGGCCTGGCCTGACAGAGCCTCTGATGGCGGTGGACCCTTCTCAGGTGGGACCCAGTCTGGAGCAGGTAACCTGCCCCTCTCTACCTTGCCTTAGCCAGCCCAGGGCTGCAGAGGACAAGAAGGACAGTGAGACCCAGAGGGCCCCCTGTCAAATAAAGCACCCCCATCAAAAGATTAGGTGCACCAAAACTAGTAGCCCTAGTGAGGTGAAAACTTTAAAAACTCCTGAGGGAGCCCCCTTAAAAACAGTTAGGGACCTCCCACAGATGGATTCTGTTGGGCACAGCCAAACCTGGGACCCAAAGGGCCCAAACCTGAACTGTCCCTCCAGCAAGCCAAACAGAGGGACCCAGCCTCCAGCTTTAGGTAGCCAGAGGTTGACCCTGAGAGCACAGTGCAACTCAGTTAAAGAAAGAAAGGCACACATGGTGGAAGATAATTGGAGGAAGCCAAGCCCTAACTTAGTAGAGCCTCACTTCAATACTCCATATCCAGACCAGCCTTTAACTTTGCATAAACACACCCAAGGTAGTAATTCCCTATGGTGGAGACCCTCTAATACCCAAAGGGTGAGGGACTGCTTAGTGGACCATGAGACAAGGGGTACCCATGCTAGTGCAGGTACTTCCTTGTATGGCCACTCAGGCAATATAGGCTTACCTGGCCAAGGATAGCCTTATCTCCTTTCGTTTGGGGGGGGGGGTTATGTAGGAAGGTGGCTACCTGACTATGGTTACCCCTGATTTTTGCCTGTGTTTAGCTGGTTTTTTGACTTAGTTGACCTGGTTCCCTGCTAATCAGGGCCCCAGGCCATCTGCTCTCTCTGTAAAATGGATTCCATGTACCCTAGGTACATACCCCAATTGGAAATGGACCCCTTGTCAGCCCCTGTATAATGCACTATAGGTGCCCAGGGCATAGGGGCCACCAAGGCCTACCAGGGGCTGCAGCATATCTTTTGCCACCCCTGGCTGGTTCTTAAATTGACACAACTGGCTGATCACTCAGCTGGGGTAAGGTGGTGTAATCACCCCTTGCTTAGGTATAGTATACCTATATCTAAACCTATATCTGGACACATGTAAACCTGTGAGCCACTCCTATGGAAGGCCTCATCAATCCTGGAGGCAGGGTGCGTGGTTTTATGTGAGATGGAGCTCTAGCATGAGCTGAGCCTGTCTGCAGCTGTCGGGAACAACTCCCTAAGCTGTTTCAGGATAATGCCATACCATATACTCTTAAGTGCCTTATAATCCTCGCGGTTAAATAGCAACTTTGGTTTGGCTTTATCAAAACATGTCGTGTAAGGTGTCATACGATTTGGAATACTATCCCCTCGCCAGTTCTGGCGACGGGGATAGCATTCCACCCCTCTAGAGGGGTGAGACATGTTACTTCACTTAAATGCGGTTAATTTCTCCAAAGACCTTAAGATCCACAAAATGGATGCCTCTGCCACAGACAAATGTCTGGACCCCTGCAGTTGACCGAAACTCAACCAAATGGGTCCTGGACAAAGGGTTTCCTGTCACAGGAGGGTGTCACCGCCCTCCAGACAGGAGATAGTGGATTGTAGCAGGGAGGTTTGAAAGAAACCAGACACTGCCTGGGGCGCACAAGGCTGCCCCTTGCATAATCCGGCCAAACCGGTTCTGGGGCACTCCAGCCCTCGAGCCAGGGCGGCCTGGATCAAAGGAAGGGGGTGTATCCACCCACTTCCTGGGTCCCACCCATAGGAGGGGACCTAGCAGGTAATCACGCCCCCCAGATTGGAATAAGAGTGGGAGCAGTGCCAATGCACATCAGATTTCCTGGAAGAAACATTAGAAACGAAACTCTGGACCCTTGGACCTCCATCTCAACGTGGAAGCCCGAAGAATCTCCCTTGTGGTCAAGGAGTGACCACCCTGCAGCAGCAGGCACCATCCAGCCCTCGACGTCTACTTAGTTGCAGTTCCCGCCGGAACTCGAGCGACTGAGATCGACGAGATCAAGCTTGCCTGCCTTCCAACCGCCCGATCCACAGTCCCTGCAGAGCTGAGACCCGTGGAGGCGACCGGAAGCGTGGGGCACGCCATCTTGAATTGACCACGAGACGCTGACCGTGCAGCCCACGAGTGACCCTCGAAGCTGTGCACCGGGGTTTGAGAAGCCCCCACCCTGAGCTACTCCTGAGCCGAAGTTCAGCCCTCCACACTCGACGAGTGCTGCGTGGGGCCCTCCTGCTCTATTTGGCTCAACGTGTTGGCCCGGTCACTTGCCAGCTGGCTAGTGGTCCCTGTGCCGAAGAAACTACAAAGAAGACTCGTGAATCTGGTTGCTCCAGATCCACACCAGCTCCCCTGAAAAGGAGCCCCGACTCTGACCTTCCTGGTCCGAGTGAGAAGCAATCTTCTGATCCCGCGTGGATTGCTCTTGCCAAGGCTTGTTTGCTCTAAACTTGAAGCAGACTGCACCGACGGTGAGAGCCTGCGTGGGACAGATCGTGACCTGCTCCTGGACGTCGCAGATGCCCCAGAGCCCACGTGACAGTGGAGAGAAGCTCCTCGACGACCACCTGATTGCGCCCGACATTGCCTGGTTCCGTCCTGGTTCCACCCTGGTCACTGCTGAGTGACCCAGACTCTGTCCCCTCTGCTTTCAGGTACCCTTCGACTTGAGTCCACCCTTGGACTCCACCGGACACTTCATCTTCAACCCGCCTGCAGCCCTTTCAGCTTCAAGCACCAAGAGCCTGCGTGTCAAAACCCGACGCCATTTCGACCCTGTGCACCCACTTCCTGTGGGTGAGGTAACTTTGCTCCGCCAGTGTTCCCACACTGGTGCACATCTCTAGGGTCTGTGTGTTAAGTTTTGTTCCTCTAGGTCCAGCGGAAGTGTCCTTAAACTTTAACTCTATGACTTTTACGCACCATTGGTTAACATTGGTGCATGCGTGCGCTTCCCGCACATCTCCCGAATCCCGAGGGCCATTCCCGACTTCAGCATTGCTTGTCCTGACTGCTCCCAGCGATTCCCTAGGCCCTAGGCCTAACCACTGCTCGAGTGGCATCTCTTATACCACTTGTTTAGTATATGGTTTGAGTGGCCCCCTGCCCTCATCCATAATTGTGCAACTTTGTATGTTTAACCAGTGCTTTTGATTTAACGCTTGTGCCCCTTTATTCATAAAGAATACTGGGGATTGTTTTTAGTAATAAATACATATATTTTTATAATATATACTTGTGTGGTGTCCTTTCATTTGGTACTACAGGATTGTATGTGGTAAAACAGCTCGCTTAACACGACCTCTTAAGTTAAGCCTTTAGGCTGCTTAGTCCATGCTACCCCTAGGATAGCTTGTCTAACAAGGTTGACTTACAACCAGACACCATAAGGGATTGTTTGGTCAGGTAGTAGGTGGTTCCAGAATTGGAAACATCCCCTACCAGGCCAACTTCTCACATCCCCTGAATAAGGGTGCCTGGATTACCCAGATGCAGGAGTGTCCCTTGATCTGATGCAAGGGTGCCTGGATTACTCTGATGCACGAGTGTCCCCTGATGAAGGGTGCCTGGAATAGCCTGATGCATGAGTGTGCCCTGATGAAGGGTGACTGGATTACCCTGATGCAGGAGTGTCCCCTGATGCAAGGGTGCCTGTATTACCCTGATGCAGGAGTGTCCCCTGATGCAAGGGTGCCTGGATTTCCCTGATGCAGGAGTGTCCCTTATGAAGGGTGCCTGGATAGCTCTGATGTAGGAGTGTCCCCCTGATGCAGGGTGCCTGGATTACCCAGATGCAGGAGTGTCCCCTGATGAAGGGTGCCTGGATTACCATGATGCATGAGTGTCCCCCCTGATGAAGGGCGCCTGGATTACTCTGATGCAGGAGTGTCCCCTGATGAAGGGTGCCTGGATTACTCTGATGCAGGAGTGACCCCTGATGAAGGGTGCCTGGATTACTCTGATGCAGGAGTGTCCCCTGATGAAGGGTGCCTGTATTACCCTAAGGCAGGAGTGTCCCCTGATGAAGGGTGCCTGCATTACCCTGATGTAGGAGTGTCCCCTTATGCAAGGGTGCCTGGATTACCCCTGATGCAGTAGTGGCCACTGATGAAGGGTGCCTGGATTACCCTGATGCAGGAGTGTCCCCTGATGAAGGGTGCCTGGATTACCCTGATGCAGGAGTGTCCCCTGTTCAAGGGTGCCTGGATTACCCTGATGCAGGAGTGCCCACTGATGCAGGGGTGCCTGGATTACCTCGATGCAGGAGTGTCCCCTGATGAAGGGTGCCTGGAGTACTCATGCAAGAGTGTCCCCAGATGCAAGGGTACCTGGATTACCCTGATTCAGGAGTGTCCCCTGATGAAGGGTGCCTGGATTACCCTGATGCACGAGTGTTCCCCGATGCAAGGGGGCTTGGATTACTCTGAAGCAGGGGTGTCCTGATGAAGGGTGTCTGGATTAGCCTGATGCAGGAGTGTCCCCTGATGGAGGGTGCCTGGATTACCCCAATGCAGGAGTGTCCCCTGATGCAAGGGTGCCTGGATTACCCCGATGCAGGAGTGTCCCCTGATGAAGGGTGCCTGGATTACCCCGATGCAGGAGTGTCCCCTGATGAAGGGTGCCTGAATTACCCCAATGCAGGAGTGTCCCCTGATGAAGGGTGCCTGGATAACTCCGATGCAGGAGTGTCCCATGATGAAGGGTGCCTGGATAACTCTGATGCAGGAGTGTCCTCTGATGAAGGGTGCCTGGATAACTCTGATGCAGGAGTGTCCCCTGATGAAGGGTGCTTGGATAACTCTGATGCAGGAGTGTCCCGTGACGCAAGGGTGCCTGGATTACCCGGATGCAGGAGTGTCCCCTGATGAAGGGTGCCTGGATTACTCTGATGCAGGAGTTTTCCCTGATGAAGGGTTCCTGGATTACCCCAATGCAGGAGGGTGCCTGGATAACTCCGATGCAGGAGTGTCCCATGATGAAGGGTGCCTGGATAACTCTGATGCAGGAGTGTCCTCTGATGAAGGGTGCCTGGATAACTCTGATGCAGGAGTGTCCCCTGATGAAGGGTGCTTGGATAACTCTGATGCAGGAGTGTCCCGTGACGCAAGGGTGCCTGGATTACCCGGATGCAGGAGTGTCCCCTGATGAAGGGTGCCTGGATTACTCTGATGCAGGAGTTTTCCCTGATGAAGGGTGCCTGGATTACTCTGATGCAGGAGTGTCCCCTGATTAAGGGTGCCTGGAATAGCCTGATGCATGAGTGTGCCCTGATGAAGGGTGACTGGATTACCCTGATGCAGGAGTGTCCTCTGATGCAAGGGTACCTGTATTACCCTGATGCAGGAGTGTCCCCTGATGCAAGGGTGCCTGGATTTCCCTGATGCAGGAGTGTCCCTTATGAAGGGTGTCTGGATAACTCTGATGTAGGAGTGTCCCCTGATGCAGGGTGCCTGGATTACCCAGATGCAGGAGTGTCCCCTGATGAAGGGTGCCTGGATTACCATGATGCATGAGTGTTCCCTGATGAAGGGCGCCTGGATTTCTCTGATGCAGGAGTGACCCCTGATGAAGGGTGCCTGGATTACTCTGATGCAGGAGTGTCCCCTGATGAAGGGTGCCTGGATTACTCTGATGCAGGAGTGTCCCCTGCTGAAGGGTGCCTGTATTACCCTAATGCAGGAGTGTCCCCTGATGAAGGGTGCCTGCATTACCCTGATGCAGGAGTGTCCCCTGATGCAAGGGTGCCTGGATTACCCTGATGCAGTAGTGGCCCCTGATGAAGGGTGCCTGGATTACCCGGATGCAGGAGTGTCCACTGATGCAAGGGTGTTTGTATTACCCCGATGCAAGAGTGTCCCCTGATGCAAGTGTGCCTGGATTACCCCGATGCAGGAGTGTCCCCCGATGCAAGGGTGCCTGGATTACCCTGATGCAGGAGCGTCCCCTGATTCAAGGGTGCCTGGATTACCCGATGCTGGAGTGTCCCCTGATGAAGGGTGCCTGGATTACTCTGATGCAGGAGTGTCCCCTGATGAAGAGTGTCTGGATTACTCTGATGCAGGAGTGCCCCCTGATGAAGGGTGCCTGGATTACTCTGACACAGGAGTGTCCCCTGATGAAGGGTGCCTGGATTACCCTGTTGCAGGAGTGTCCCTTGATCTGATGCAAGGGTGCCTGGATTACTCTGATGCAGGAGTGTCCCCTGATGAAGGGTGCCTGGAATAATCTGATGCATGAGTGTGCCCTGATGAAGGGTGACTGGATTACCCTGATGCAGGAGTGTCCCGTGATGCAAGGGTGCCTGTATTACCCTGATGCAGGAGTGTCCCCTGATGCAAGGGTGCCTGGATTTCCCTGATGCAGGAGTGTCCCTTATGAAGGGTGCCTGGATAGCTCTGATGTAGGAGTCTCCCCTGATGCAGGGGGCCTGTATTACCCAGATGCAGGAGTGTCCCCTGATGAAGGGTGCCTGGATTACCATGATGCATGAGTGTCCCCTGATGAAGGGCGCCTGGATTACTCTGATGCAGGAGTGTTCCCTGATGAAGGGTGCCTGCATTACCCAGATGCAGGAGTGTCCCCTGATGAAGGGTGCCTGGATTACCCCTGATGCAGTAGTGGCCCCTGATGAAGGGGGCCTGGATTACTCTGATGCAGGAGTGTTCCCTGATGAAGGGTGCCTGGATTACTCTGATGCAGGAGTGTCCCCTGATGAAGGGTGCCTGGATTACCATGATGCATGAGTGTTCCCTGATGAAGGGTGCCTGGATTACTCTGATGCAGGAGTCTCCCCTGATGCAGGGTGCCTGGATTACCCTGATGCAGGAATGTCCCCTGATGAAGGGTGCCTGGATTACCCTGATGCAGGAGTGTCCCCTGTTCAAGGGTGCCTGGATTACCCTGATGCAGGAGTGCCCACTGATTCAGGGGTGCCTGGATTACCTTGATGCAGGAGTGTCCCCTGATGAAGGGTGCCAGGAGTACTCATGCAAGAGTATCCCCAGATGCAAGGGTACCTGGATTACCCTGATTCAGGAGTGTCCCCTGATTCAGGAGTGTCCCCTGATGAAGGGTGCCTGGATTACCCTGATGCACGAGTGTACCCGGATGCAAGGGGGCTTGGATTACTCTGAAGCAGGAGTGTCCTGATGAAGGGTGTCTGGATTAGCCTGATGCAGGAGTGTCCCCTGATGGAGGGTGCCTGGATTACCCCAATGCAGGAGTGTCCCCTGATGAAGGGTGCCTGAATTACCCCGATGCAGGAGTGACCCCTGATGAAGGGTGCCTGGATACCTCCGATGCAGGAGTGTCCCATGATGAAGGGTGCCTGGATAACTCTGATGCAGGAGTGTCCTCTGATGAAGGGTGCCTGGATAACTCTGATGCAGGAGTGCCCCCTGATGAAGGGTGCTTGGATAACTCTGATGCAGGAGTGTCCCGTGACGCAAGGGTGCCTGGATTACCCTGATGCAGGAGTGTTCCCTGATACAAGGGTGCGTGGATTACCCTGATGCAGGAGTGTTCCCTGATACAAGGGTGCGTGGATTACCCTGATGCAGGAGTGTCCCCTGATGAAGGGTGCATGGATTACTGTGAGAAGTTGGCCTGATAGGTGATGTTTCCAATTCTGGAACCACCTATTATCAGACCAAACAATCCCTTATGGTGTCTGGTTGTAAGTCAACCTTATTAGACAAGCTATGCTAGGGGTAGCATGGACTAAGCAGCCTAAAGGCTTAACTTAAGAGGTCGTGTTAAGCGAGCTGTTTTACCACATACAATCCTGTAATATCAAATGAAAGGACACCACACAAGTATATATTATAAAAATATATGTGTTTATTAATAAAAACAATCCCCAGTATTCTTTATGAATAAAGGGGCACAAGCGTTAAATCAAAAGCACTGTTTAAACATACAAGTTGCACAATTATGGATGAGGGCGGGTGGCCACTCAAACCATATACTAAACAAGTGGTATAAGAGATGCCACTCGAGCAGTGGTTAGGCCTAGGGCCAAGGGAATTGCTGGGAGCAGTCAGGACAAGCAATGCTGAAGTCGGGAATGGCCCTCGGGATTCGGGAGATGTGCGGAAAGCGCACGCATGCACCAATGTTAACCAATGGTGCGTAAAAGTCATAAAGTTAAAGTTTAAGGACACTTCCGCTGGACCTAGAGGAACAAAACTTAACACACAGACCCTAGAGATGTGCACCAGTGTGGGAACACCGGCGGAGCAAAGTTACCTCACCCACAGGAAGTGGGTGCACAGGGTCGAAGTGGCGTCGGGTTTTGACACGCAGGCTCTTGGTGCTTGAAGCTGAAAGGGCTGCAGGCAGGTTGAAGATGAAGTGTCCGGTGGAGTCCAAGGGTGGACTCAAGTCGAAGGGTACCTGAAAGCAGAGGGGACAGAGTCTGGGTCACTCAGCAGTGACCAGGGTGGAACCAGGACGGAACCAGGCAATGTCGGGCGCAATCAGGTGGTCGTTGAGGAGCTTCTCTCCGCTGTCACATGGGCTCTGGGGCATCTGCGACGTCCAGGAGCAGGTCACGATCTGTCCCACGTAGGCTCTCACCGTCGGCGCTGTCGGCTTCAAGTTTGGAGCAAACAACACTTGGCAAGAGCAATCCACGCGGGATCGGAAGATTGCTTCTCACTCGGACCAGAAAGGTCAGAGTCGGGGCTCCTTTTCAGGGGAGCTGGTGTGGATCTGGAGCAACCAGATTCACGAGTCTTCTTTGTAGTTTCGTCGGCACAGGGACCACTAGCCAGCTGGCAAGTGACCGGGCCAACACGTTGAGCCAAATAGAGCAGGAGGGCCCCACGCAGCACTCGTCGAGTGTGGAGGGCTGAACTTCGGCTCAGGAGTAGCTCAGGGTGGGGGCTTCTCAAACCCCCGTGCACAGCTTCGAGGGTCACTCGTGGGCTGCACGGTCAGCGTCTCGTGGTCAATTCAAGATGGCGTGCCCCACGCTTCCGGTCGCCTCCACGGGTCTCAGCTCTGCAGGGACTGTGGATCGGGCTGTTGGAAGGCAGGCAAGCTTGATCTCGTCGATCTCAGTCGCTCGAGTTCCGGAGGGAACTGCAACTAAGTAGACGTCGAGGGCTGGATGGTGCCTGCTGCTGCAGGGTGGTCACTCCTTGACCACAAGGGAGATTCTTCGGGCTTCCACGTTGAGATGGAGGTCCAAGGGTCCAGAGTTTCGTTTCTAATGTTTCTTCCAGGAAATCTGATGTGCATTGGCACTGCTCCCACTCTTATTCGAATCTGGGGGGCGTGATTACCTGCTAGGTCCCCCCCTATGGGTGGGACCCAGGAAGGGGGTGGATACACCCCTTTCCTTTGATCCAGGCCGCCCTGGCACGAGGGCTGGAGTGCCCCAGAACCGGTTTGGCCGGATTATGCAAGGGGCAGCCTTGTGCGCCCCAGGCAGTGTCTGGTTTCTTTCAGACCTCCCTGCTACAATCCACTATCTCCTGTCTGGAGGGCGGTGACACCCTCCTGTGACAGGAAACCCTTTGTCCAGGACCCATTTGGCCGAGTTTCGGTCAGCTGCAGGGGTCCAGACATTTGTCTGTGGCAGAGGCATCCATTTTGTGGATCTAAGGTCTTTAGAGAAATTAACCGCATTAAAGTAAAGGAACATGTCTTACCCCTCTAGAGGGGTGGAATGCTATCCCCGTCGCCAGAACTGGCGAGGGGATAGTATTTCAAATCGTATGACACCTTACACGACATGTTTTGATAAAGCCAAACCAAAGTTGCTATTTAACCGCGAGGATTATAAGGCACTTAAGAGTATATGGTATGGCATTATCCTGAAACAGCTTAGGGAGTTGTTCCCGACAGCTGCAGACAGGCTCAGCTCATGCTAGAGCTCCATCTCACATAAAACCACGCACTCTGCCTCCAGGATTGATGTGGCTTTCTATAGGAGTGGCTCACAGGTTTACATGTGTCCAGATATAGGTTTAGATATAGGTATACTATATCTAAGCAAGGGGTGATTACACCACCTTACCCCAGCTGAGTGATCAGCCAGTTGTGTCAATTTAAGAACCAGCCAGGGGTGGCAAAAGATATGCTGCAGCCCCTGGTAGGCCTTGGTGGCCCCTATGCCCTGGGCACCTATAGTGCATTATACAGGGGCTGACAAGGAGTCCATTTCCAATTGGTATGTGCCTATAGCACATGTGTCAGTAATTTAGTGAGAGAACAGCAGGCTGGGGGTCTGATCAGCAGGCCCACAGCCTCAGTAGTCGAAAACCAGTGAAGCAAAAAGCAAAAATTTGGGGTGACCATAGGATAGCAGACCCTACTCTCCTACACAACCCCCCCCAAACGCAGGGACATTAAACTAACCTTGCCCAGATAAGTCTTCATGTTCTAAGTGGAAGTACCGGGAGAGACCATCTGCATTACCATGGTCAGTCCCTGGGCGGTGCTCCACTGTAAAGTCCATCCCCTGTAGGGAAATGGACCACCTGAGCAGTTTGGGATTTTCACCCTTCATCTGATTAAGCCATAAGAGGGGCTTATGGTCTGTCTGCACCAGGAAGTGAGTTCCAAACAAGTAGGACCTCAACTTCTTTAATGCCCAAACCACAGCAAAGGCCTCCCTCTCAATGGCTGACCAACGTTTCTCTCTGGGAGTCAGCCTTCTGCTAATGAAAGCAATAGGCTGGTCTTGACCATCTTGATTAAGTTGTGAGAGCACAGCTCCCACCCCCAACTCAGAAGCATCTGTCTGTACAATGAACTGTTTGGAGTAGTCAGGACTCTTCAGGATAGGTGCAGAGCACATGGCCTTCTTCAGGTCATCAAATGCCTTCTGACAGCTAACTGTCCACTGAACCTTTTTTGGCATCTTCTTGGATGTCAAGTCATTTAATGGTGTCACTATAGACCCATAGTTCTTCACAAACTTCCTGTAATACCCAGTCAGGCCCAAGAAGGCTCTGACTTGTGTCTGGGTAACTGGAGGAGCCCAGTCCTGTATGGCCTGGATTTTGCTCTCCAGTGGCTGAACCTGGCCTCCACCTACTAGGTGGCCCAGGTATACAACCTTACTCTGCCCTATCTGGCACTTGGTGGCCTTGATAGTCAGGCCTGCCTTTTGCAGGGCCTCCAGAACTTTCTTCAGGTGGATCAGGTGATCCTCCCAGGTGGAGCTAAAGACAGCAATATCATCTAGATATGCTGCACAAAAGTCATCCAACCCAGTAAGGACTTGGTTCACCAACCTTTGGAAAGTGGCAGGTGCATTCTTCAAACCAAAGGGCATTACCACAAATTGATAATGTCCACTAGGGGTAGAGAATGCTGTTTTGGCTTTTGACTCCTCAGCTAATCTGATTTGCCAGTAGCCAGCTGTCAGATCAAATGTGCTCAGAAACTTGGCAGAAGCCAATCTGTCAATGAGCTCATCTGCTCTTGGAATGGGGTGAGCATCTGTCCTAGTGACAGCATTGAGACCCCTGTAGTCCACGCAAAATCTAATTTCTCTCTTTCCATCTTGGGTATGAGGTTTTGGCACAAGGACTACTGGGCTGGCCCATGGGCTCTCTGATGGCTCAATCACTCCAAGCTCTAACATCTTTTGCACCTCAGCCTTGATGCAATCCCTGACATGGTCAGGTTGCCTGTAGATCTTATTCTTCACAGGCAGACTGTCACCAGTGTCCACTACATGGGTACACCAGTCAGTCTGGCTGGGTGTGAGTGAAAACAAATGCCTGTGGGCCTGCAAAACTTGTCTGCAGTCCATCTGTTGCTGGTCAGTGAGGCTGCCTGCCAAGGCTACTCCATCAACTGAACCATCATCAGGGTTCTGAGAAAGCAGGTCTGGGAGAGGGTCACTCTCTTCCTCCTGATCCCCATCTGTGGCCATGAGCAAGCTCATGTCCTCCCTGTCCACAAATGCTTTCAAAAGATTCACATGGATTACCCTGTGAGGGCTCCTGGGTGTTCCAAAGTCCACCAAGTAGGTGACTTCTCCCTTCTTTTCAATGACAGGATAGGGTCCACTCCATTTGTCCTGGAGTGCTGCTGGAGCCACTGGCTCCAGTACCCACACCTTCTGTCCTGGTTGGAACTCTACCAGTACAGCCTTTTGGTCATGCCAAGCTTTCTGCAATTCTTGGCTGGCCTCCAGGTTTTTGGATGCTCTTTCCATGTATTCAGCCATCCTGGAGCGGAGACCAAGTACATAGTCCACTATGTCTAGTTTGGGCTTTTTGAGAGGTAACTCCCATCCTTCCTTCACCAAACACAATGGACCCCTCACAGGGTGGCCAAACAAAAGTTCAAAAGGGCTGTAGCCAACCCCCTTCTATGGGACCTCTCTGTAAGCAAAGAGCAGGCAGGGTAAAAGAATGTCCCATTTCCGCCTGAGCTTCTCTGGTAATCCTTTTATCATGCCTTTAAGGGTCTTGTTAAATCTCTCCACAAGCCCATTGCATTGTGGATGATATGGGGTGGTAAACTTATAGTTTACTCCACATTCCTTCCACATTGCTTTCAGATAGCTAGACATAAAATTCGTGCCTCTATCTGATAGTACCTCCTTTGGAAAGCCCACTCTTGAGAAAACTGCAATGAGGGCTTTTGCCACCACAGGTGCTGTGGTGGTCCTTAGGGGAATAGCCTCTGGATACCTGGTGGCATGATCCACTACCACCAGTATGAATCTGTTCCCAGATGCTGTTTGGGGGTCCATTGGACCCACAATATCAATTCCAACTCTTTCAAAGGGAACCCCCACCACAGGTAGTGGTATTAGGGGGGCCTTTGTTGTGCCACCTGACTTACCACTGGCTTGGCAAGTGACACAGGAGCGACAAAACTCCTTGACATCCTCTGACATGTGAGGCCAGTGAAAGTGTGAAACAAGCCTGTCCCACGTCTTGTTCTGGCCTAAGTGTCCTGCAAGGGGAATATCATGGGCCAAGGTAAGGAGGAACCCCCTAAACTTCAGAGGTATAACCAACCTCCTGGTCATGCCAGGCTTGGGGTCTCTAGCCTCTGAGTAAAGGAGTCCATCATCCCAATACACAGTATGGGTACCTTGGGCATCCCCAGCAGCCTCAGCAGCAGCCTGCTGTCTGAGGGGTTCAAGGGAAGGGCAATCTAATTGAGCCTGCCTCAGGTCTGCCCTAGAGGGTCCCCCTGTCCCCAGAAACTCAACCTGGTCAGGTTCAAGTTCCTCAGAGACAGTCTCCTCTTGGACTGCAGAATCAGTTTCCTCTGAAACTTGATCCTCAACCTGGGGCAAGGTGGAAGGCTCAGCCTTTCCTCTCTTGCTCCTTCTCTTGGGTTGTGGTTGGTCTATTGTTCCAAGATCCACCACTGGTTCAGGAAGGCACTTCTTAGCCTGAGCCCTTGTCATGGCAAGGACATGCTCTGAAATCCCTAGCATTTCTGCATGAGTCCTGTACTCCACTTCTGACCATGCTGAGCTTTCAAGATCATTGCCTAACAGACAGTCTACTGGTAGGTCTGCACTCACCACAACTTTCTTTAGGCCATCAACCCCTCCCCAGGAGACGTTCACAACTGCCACACTATGGGAAGTAGTGGAGTTGCTTGCATTGGTCACTAGGTAGCTCTCACCTAGTACAATCTGTCCAGGGTCCACAAAGTCAGGTGTCACCATTGTGACACTGGCACATGTGTCCCTGTAGGCTTGAGCCAGTTTCTCATTAATTAAGGGAGTCTGCTTGTATTTGCCCAGGTTACTGGGGCTTACTGCAGTGGGCAACTCAATGTCCACATCATACAGGAGAACTGCCTGTGTAGGGATTCTGACTAGGCCAGATCCTACTTCAATACCCAGGGTCAACCCAGCTACACCCTTGGACTGTGTTCCACCACTGCTTACTGTACTTGGGGTTGCAGTTGCTTTAGGAGCTGGAGTGGTGGGGACTGGATTTGCCTTGGTGCACTCACTGCCCCAGTGTGAAACTGATTTGCAGGTATTACACCAAGGTGTCTTTGGACCTTTGTTCTTCTTCTTCTTGTTTCCATTTTGGGAACCACCCTCCTTACTATTAGTTTGGGGGCCTGAAGACTTCTGGTCTTTTTCTTTATCCTTCTGATTACCACCCTTCTGGTCTGTTTTCTTCTGGTCACCACCTTGGTTCTGGGGTTTCTGCTTAATCCTTGTTCTGACCCATTTGTCCGCCTTCTTTCCCAATTCTTGGGGAGAGGTCAGATCAGAGTCAATAAGGTATTGATGCAACAGCTGGTTTGTACAGTTATTAAGGATCTGTTCTCTCATCATAAGATTGTACAATCCTGTATAGTCTGAAACTTTACTTCCCTGCAACCAACCCTCCAAAGCCTTAGTGGCACACTCAACGAAATCAGTCCAGTCTTGAGTCTGTGCTTTTTGGGTGTCTCTGAACAACAACCTGTATTGCTCAGTGGTTAGGCCAAACCCTTCAATAAGAGCACTCTTCAAAACAGTGTAGTTTTTGGCATCCTCAGGTCTAACTGTGAGGAGCCTGTCCCTCCCTTTCTCAGAAAAGGAGTACCATAAAATTGCAGCCCACTGATCCTCAGGAACCTGCTGTACCATGCAGGCTCTCTCAAGAGCAGTCATCCATTTGTGGATGTCATCCCCTTCTTTAAAGGGGGGCACAATTTTTGTCAGGTTTCTATTGTCATAGCCCCTGTCTTTTTCTCTTGGAAATTTGCTGCCACCAGTGGCATCTAAGCCACTTAATTTCTGCTCTCTTGCCAAGGCAAGTCTAGCTTGAGCCAAGGCTACCTCCTCCCTCTCTATCTGGAGTTTGACAGCCCTCATTCTGGCCCTATGCTCTAGCTTTTGAGAAGCAGTCATGCCTCTCTGTGATTCTCTGGAGGCACTAGAAATATGAGAGTCCCCTGAGGGAGATCTCACTCTTCTGTTGCCTGGGAGAATAACATGGTGGAATCTGGGGAGGTGCTGGCCCTCTCCATTCCCCAGTAGGTCTAAGTTGGCCTGGCTAAGCCTGGCAACTGGGACCTGGCTACCCCTCTGATCCTGATCTTCTAAGTCCTCAACTTCTAAGTCCTCCTCCTCCTCTTCTTCTTCCTCATCTTCCTCCTGAGGGGGATCAGTTACAGGGGGGTTCCCTCCATTTCCTGTTTCTAGGGAAGCTTCCTTTGCCCTTTCTAAGTCATCCTGCTCTAGGATGGCTACCAGGATTTGGCAGGTGGGGCTTCTGCCCCTTTTTAACCCTCTTGATTTGCACAAGGCAACCAAGTCTTTTCGGGTTAGTTTGTCATAACTGAAAGTTGCCTGGGTAAGGTCAACTGTCACAGGAGTAGACCCTGAGGCTTTTCCTGTGTCAGACATGACTCTAGTGTGGTGTAAGTGATGCACCTACCTACACTAAGTGTTTCCCTACTGTACCTTACTAGTGAGTTGTAGTCAGGGTGTGCTAATCCCTTTAATCTACAACTACTAAGTTCAGTAGAACTTAATATGCTAAGCTTTTGATTTATATGTACCTAGAGGTACTTGATGTGATCTTTCAATTTGATACAAAGATTGCAATGGTAAAACAACAGCAAGCTCAAATCCGCACCGCTGCTCACCAATGTGAGAAGTTGGCCTGATAGGTGATGTTTCCAATTCTTGAACCACCTATTATCAGACCAAACAATCCCTTATGGTGTCTGGTTGTAAGTCAACCTTATTAGACAAGCTATCCTAGGGGTAGCATGGACTAAGCAGACTAAAGGCTTAACTTAAGAGGTCGTGTTAAGCGAGCTGTTTTACCACATACAATCCTGTAATATCAAATGAAAGGACACCACACAAGTATATATTATAAAAATATATGTGTTTATTACTAAAAACAATCCCCAGTATTCTTTATGAATAAAGGGGCACAAGCGTTAAATCAAAAGCACTGTTTAAACATACAAGTTGCACAATTATGGATGAGGGCGGGTGGCCACTCAAACCATATACTAAACAAGTGGTATAAGAGATGCCACTCGAGCAGTGGTTAGGCCTAGGGCCTAGGGAATCGCTGGGAGCAGTCAGGACAAGCAATGCTGAAGTCGGGAATGGCCCTCGGGATACGGGAGATGTGCGGAAAGCGCACGCATGCACCAATGTTAACCAATGGTGCGTAAAAGTCATAAAGTTAAAGTTTAAGGACACTTCCGCTGGACCTAGAGGAACAAAACTTAACACACAGACCCTAGAGATGTGCACCAGTGTGGGAACACCGGCGGAGCAAAGTTACCTCACCCACAGGAAGTGGGTGCACAGGGTCGAAGTGGCGTCGGGTCTTGACACGCAGGCTCTTGGTGCTTGAAGCTGAAAGGGCTGCAGGCAGGTTGAAGATGAAGTGTCCGGTGGAGTCCAAGGGTGGACTCAAGTCGAAGGGTACCTGAAAGCAGAGGGGACAGAGTCTGGGTCACTCAGCAGTGACCAGGGTGGAACCAGGACGGAACCAGGCAATGTCGGGCGCAATCAGGTGGTCGTCGAGGAGCTTCTCTCCGCTGTCACGTGGGCTCTGGGGCATCTGCGATGTCCAGGAGCAGGTCACGATCTGTCCCACGTAGGCTCTCACCGTCGGCGCTGTCGGCTTCAAGTTTGGAGCAAACAACACTTGGCAAGAGCAATCCACGCGGGATTGGAAGATTGCTTCTCACTCGGACCAGAAAGGTCAGAGTCGGGGCTCCTTTTCAGGGGAGCTGGTGTGGATCTGGAGCAACCAGATTCACGAGTCTTCTTTGTAGTTTCGTCGGCACAGGGACCACTAGCCGGCTGGCAAGTGACCGGGCCAACGCGTTGAGCCAAATGGAGCAGAAGGGCCCCACGCAGCACTCGTCGAGTGTGGAGGGCTGAACTTCGGCTCAGGAGTAGCTCAGGGTGGGGGCTTCTCAAACCCCGGTGCACATCTTCGAGGGTCACTCGTGGGCTGCATGGTCAGCATCTCGTGGTCAATTCAAGATGGCGTGCCCCACGCTTCCGGTCGCCTCCACGGGTCTCAGCTCTGCAGGGACTGTGGATCGGGCTGTTGGAAGGCAGGCAAGCTTAATCTCGTCGATCTCAGTCGCTCGAGTTCCGGCGAAAACTGCAACTAAGTAGATGTCGAGGGCTGGATGGTGCCTGCTGCTGCAGGGTGGTCACTCCTTGACCACAAGGGAGATTCTTCGGGCTTCCACGTTGAGATGGAGGTCCAAGGGTCCAGAGTTTCATTTCTAATGTTTCTTCCAGGAAATCTGATGTGCATTGGCACTGCTCCCACTCTTATTCGAATCTGGGGGGCGTGATTACCTGCTAGGTCCCCCCCTATGGGTGGGACCCAGGAAGGGGGTGGATACACCCCTTTCCTTTGATCCAGGCCGCCCTGGCACAAGGGCTGGAGTGCCCCAGAACCGGTTTGGCCGGATTATGCAAGGGGCAGCCTTGTGCGCCCCAGGCAGTGTCTGGTTTCTTTCAAACCTCCCTGCTACAATCCACTATCTCCTGTCTGGAGGGCGGTGACACCCTACTGTGACAGGAAACCCTTTGTCCAGGACCCATTTGGCCGAGTTTCGGTCAGCTGCAGGGGTCCAGACATTTGTCTGTGGCAGAGGCATCCATTTTGTGGATCTAAGGTCTTTGGAGAAATTAACCGCATTAAAGTAAAGGAACATGTCTTACCCCTCTAGAGGGGTGGAATGCTATCCCCGTCGCCAGAACTGGCGAGGGGATGGTATTCCAAATCGTATGACACCTTACACGACATGTTTTGATAAAGCCAAACCAAAGTTGCTATTTAACCGCGAGGATTATACGGCACTTAAGAGTATATGGTATGGCATTATCCTGAAACAGCTTAGGGAGTTGTTCCCGACAGCTGCAGACAGGCTCAGCTCATGCTAGAGCTCCATCTCACATAAAACCACGCACTCTGCCTCCAGGATTGATGAGGCTTTCTATAGGAGTGGCTCACAGGTTTACATGTGTCCAGATATAGGTTTAGATATAGGTATACTATATCTAAGCAAGGGGTGATTACACCACCTTACCCCAGCTGAGTGATCAGCCAGTTGTGTCAATTTAAGAACCAGCCAGGGGTGGCAAAAGATATGCTGCAGCCCCTGGTAGGCCTTGGTGGCCCCTATGCCCTGGGCACCTATAGTGCATTATACAGGGGCTGACAAGGAGTCCATTTCCAATTGGTATGTGCCTATAGCACATGTGTCAGTAATTTAGTGAGAGAACAGCAGGCTGGGGGTCTGATCAGCAGGCCCACAGCCTCAGTAGTCGAAAACCAGTGAAGCAAAAAGCAAAAATTTGGGGTGACCATAGGATAGCAGACCCTACTCTCCTACAATTACCCTGATGCAGGAGTGTCCCCTGATGAAGGGTACCTGGATTACCCTGATGCAGGAGGACCCCCTAATTTAAGGGTGCCTGGATTACCCTGATGCAGGAGCGTCCCCTGATTTAAGGGTGCCTGGATTACCCTGATGCAGGAGTGTCCCCTGATGCAAGGGTGCCTGGATTACCCTGATGCAGGAGTGTCCCCTGATACAAGGGTGCCTGGATTACCCTGATGCAGGAGTGTCCCCTGATGCAAGGGTGGCTGGATTACCCTGATGCAGGATTGTTCCCTGATACAAGGGTGCATGGATTACCCTGATGCAGGAGTGTCCCCTGATGCAAGGGTGCCTGGATTACCCCGATGCAGGAGTGTCCCCTGATACAAGGGTGCCTGGATTACCCTGATGCAGGAGTGTCCCCTGATGCAAGGGTGGCTGGATTACCCTGATGCAGGAGTGTTCCCTGATACAAGGGTGCCTGGATTACCCCGATGCAGGAGTGTCCCATAATGCAAGGCTGCCCGGATTACTCTGATGCAGGAGTGTCCCCTGCTAATGGGTGCCTGTATAACCCTGATGCAGCAGTGTCCCCTGATGAAGGGTGCCTGCATTACCCTGATGCCGGAGGGTCCCCTGATGCAAGGGTGCCTGGATTACCCTGATGCAGGAGTGTCCCCTGATAAAGGGTGCCTGGATTACCCTGATGCAGGAGTGTCCCCCGATGCAAGGGTGCCTGGATTACCCTGATGCAGGAGTGTTCCCCGATGCAAGGGTGCCTGGATTACCCTGATGCAGGAGTGTCCCCTGATGAAGGGTGCCTGGATTACCCTGATGCAGGAGTGTCCCCTGATACAAGGGTGCCTGGATTACCCGATGCAGGAGTGTCCCCTGATACAAGGGTGCCTGTATTACCCCGATGCAGGAGTGTCCCCTGATACAAGGGTGCCTGGATTACCCGATGCAGGAGTGTCCCCTGATGAAGGGTACCTGGATTACCCTGATGCAGGAGTGTCCCCTGATGCAAAGGTGCCTGGATTACCCTGATGCAGGAGTGTCCCCTAATACAAGGATGCCTGGATTACCTCGATGCAGGAGTGTCCCCTGATACAAGGGTGCCTGGATTACCCTGATGCAGGAGTGTTCCCTGATGCAAGGGTGCCTGGATTACCCTGATGCAGGAGTGTTCCCTGATACAAGGGTGCCTGGATTACCCTGATGCAGGATTGTCCCCTGATGCAGAAGTGTCCCCAGATGGAGGGTGCCTGGATTACCCTGATGCAGGAGCGTCCCCTGATGCAAGGGTGCCTGGATTACCCTGATGCAGGAGTGTCCCCTGATGCAAGGGTGCCTGGATTACCCCGATGCAGATGTGTCCCCTAATGCAAGGGTGCCTGGATTACTCTGATGCAGGAGTGTCCCCTGCTGAAGGGTGCCTGTATTACCCTGATGCAGGAGTGTCCCCAGATGAAGGGTGCCTGGATTACCCTGATGCAGGAGTGTCCCCTGATGCAAGGGTGTCTGGATTACTCTGATGCAGGAGGGTCCCCTGATGCAAGGGTGCCTGGATTACCCCGATGCAGGAGTGTCCCATAATGCAAAGCTGCCTGGATTACTCTGATGCAGGAGTGTCCCCTGCTAATGGGTGCCTGTATTACCCTGATGCAGGAGTGTCCCCTGATGAAGGGTGCCTGGATTACCCTGATGCAGGAGTGTCCCCCGATGCAAGGGTGCCTGGATTACCCTGATGCAGGAGTGTTCCCCGATGCAAGGGTGCCTGGATTACCCTGATGCAGGAGTGTCTCCTGATGAAGGATGCCTGGATTACCCAGATGCAGGAGTGTCCCCTGATACAAAGGTGCCTGTATTACCCTGATGCAGGAGTGTCCCCTGATACAAGGTTGCCTGGATTACCCAATGCAGGAGTGTCCCCTGATACAAGGGTGCCTGTATTACCCCGATGCAGGAGTGTCCCCTGATACAAGGGTGCCTGTATTACCCGATGCAGGAGTGTCCCCTGATACAAGGGTGCCTGTATTACCCCAATGCAGGAGTGTCCCCTGATACAAGGGTGCCTGGATTACCCGATGCAGGAGTGTCCCCTGATGAAGGGTGCCTGGATTACCCTGATGCAGGAGTGTCCCCTGATGCAAAGGTGCCTGGAGTACCCTGATGCAGGAGTGTCCCCTAATACAAGGATGCCTGGATTACCTCGATGCAGGAGTGTCCCCTGATACAAGGGTGCCTGGATTACCCTGATGCAGGAGTGTTCCCTGATGCAAGGGTGCCTGGATTACCCTGATGCAGGAGTGTTCCCTGATACAAGGGTGCGTGGATTACCCTGATGCAGGAGTGTTCCCTGATACAAGGGTGCGTGGATTACCCTGATGCAGGAGTGTCCCCTGATGTTATGTTATGTTATGTTAAAATGGCTTTTGTAGAGCGCACGGCTACTCAAAAAGAGTATCCCGGCGCTTTTAATTAACGAAGGCTGCAGTAAACTAACATAACACATTAAAAAAGAGAGAATTACAGATAAAAAGAAAACAACACACGCAGGGGGCCTACTGGGAGAATAACCAAGTTTTAAGGTCCTTTCTGAAGGCTAATAAACTAGTGGCTCCCCGAAGTGACAGGGGCAGAGAGTTTCACAGTTGGGGCGCCAATAATCCAAAGGAGCGACCTCCCAGGCGTGCTCGCTTCACTCGTGGAACGGTCGCCAGAAATAAGGATTCTGATCTCAGAGAGCGAACCGGTTGGTAAAAGGTGAGTCTCCTCTGGAGGTACTTAGCCCCCATTGCATGGAGGGCCTTGTATGTCAGAGACAGAACCTTAAAGGCGATTCGCTTACGGATTGGAAGCCAGTGCAAAGTCCGGAGCAAGCCCGCAGCACTGGCACGTCTGTTCAATCCGTAGATTGCTCGTGCCGCAGCGTTCTGCACAACTTGCAGCCGCTGTAACAGGTACTCTGGCAGGCCCAGGTATAGAACGTTAGAATAATCCAACCTGGAGCCTATCAGGGCCTGCACAGTCAGCCTCCTGTGCTCCTCCGATAGTAGGGGAAGAAACCTCCGTAGCATCCTCAGGAGGCCTGGATTACTCTGATGCAGGAGTGTCCCCTGATGAAGAGTGCCTGGATTACTTTGATGCAGGAGTGTCCCCTGATGAAGGGTGCATGGATTACCCTGATGCAGGAGTGTCCCCTGATGAAGGGTACCTGGATTACCCTGATGCAGGAGGACCCCCTGATTTAAGGGTGACTGGATTACCCTGATGCAGGAGCGTCCCCTGATTTAAGGGTGCCTGGATTACCCTGATGCAGGAGTGTCCCCTGATGCAAGGGTGCCTGGATTACCCTGATGCAGGAGTGTCCCCTGATACAAGGGTGCCTGGATTACCCTGATGCAGGAGTGTCCCCTGATGCAAGGGTGGCTGGATTACCCTGATGCAGGATTGTTCCCTGATACAAGGGTGCATGGATTACCCTGATGCAGGAGTGTCCCCTGTTGCAAGGGTGCCTGGATTACCCCGATGCAGGAGTGTCCCCTGATACAAGGGTGCCTGGATTACCCTGATGCAGGAGTGTCCCCTGATGCAAGGGTGCCTGGATTACCCAGATGCAGTAGTGACCCCTGATGAAGGGTGCCTGGATTACCCGGATGCAGGAGTGTCCACTGATGCAAGGGTGTCTGGATTACCCCGATGCAAGAGTGTCCCCTGATGCAAGTGTGCCTGGATTACCCCGATGCAGGAGTGTCCCCCGATGCAAGGGTGCCTGGATTACCCTGATGCAGGAGCGTCCCCTGATTCAAGGGTGCCTGGATTACCCGATGCTGGAGTGGCCCCTGATGAAGGGTGCCTGGATTACTCTGATGCAGGAGTGTCCCCTGATGAAGAGTGCCTGGATTACTTTGATGCAGGAGTGTCCCCTGATGAAGGGTGCCTGGATTACTCTGACGCAGGAGTGTCCCCTGAATAAGGGTGCCTGGATTACCCAGATGCAGGAGTGTCCCTTGATCTGATGCAAGGGTGCCTGGATTACTCTGATGCACAAGTGTCCCCTGATGAAGGGTGCCTGGAATAGCCTGATGCATGAGTGTGCCCTGATGAAGGGTGACTGGATTACCCTGATGCAGGAGTGTCCCCTGATGCAAGGGTGCCTGTATTACCCTGATGCAGGAGTGTCCCCTGATGCAAGGGTGCCTGGATTTCCCTGATGCAGGAGTGTCCCTTATGAAGGGAGCCTGGATAGCTCTGATGTAGGAGTGTCCCCCTGATGCAGGGTGCCTGGATTACCCAGATGCAGGAGTGACCCCTGATGAAGGGTGCCTGGATTACCATGATGCATGAGTGTCCCCTGATGAAGGGTGCCTGGATTACTCTGATGCAGGAGTGTCCCCTGATGAAGGGTGCCTGGATTACCCTGATGCAGGAGTGTCCCCTGTTCAAGGGTGCCTGGATTACCCTGATGCAGGAGTGCCCACTGATGCAGGGGTGCCTGGATTACCTTGATGCAGGAGTGTCCCCTGATGAAGGGTGCCTGGAGTACTCATGCAAGAGTGTCCCCAGAAGCAAGGGTACCTGGATTACCCTGATTCAGGAGTGACCCCTGATGAAGGGTGCCTGGATTACCCTGATGCACGAGTGTCCCCCGATGCAAGGGGGCTTGGATTACTCTGAAGCAGGAGTGTCCTGATGAAGGGTGTCTGGATTAGCCTGATGCAGGAGTGTCCCCTGATGGAGGGTGCCTGGATTACCCCAATGCAGGAGTGTCCCCTGATGCAAGGGTGCCTGGATTACCCCGATGCAGGAGTGTCCCCTGATGAAGGGTGCCTGGATTACCCCGATGCAGGAGTGTCCCCTGATGAAGGGTGCCTGAATTACCCCGATGCAGGAGTATCACCTGATGAAGGGTGCCTGGATAACTCCGATGCAGGAGTGTCCCATGATGAAGGGTGCCTGCATAACTCTGATGCAGGAGTGTCCCCTGATGAAGGGTGCCTGGATAACTCTGATGCAGGAGTGTCCCCTGATGAAGGGTGCTTGGATAACTCTGATGCAGGAGTATCCCGTGACGCAAGGGTGCCTGGATTACCCTGATGCAGGAGTGTCCCCTGATGAAGGGTGCCTGGATTACCCTGATGCAGGAGTGTCCCCCGATGCATGGGTGCCTGGATTACCCTGATGCAGGAGTGTTCCCCGATGCAAGGGTGCCTGGATTACCCTGATGCAGGAGTGTCTCCTGATGAAGGGTGCCTGGATTACCCAGATGCAGGAGTGTCCCCTGATACAAAGGTGCCTGTATTACCCTGATGCAGGAGTGTCCCCTGATACAAGGTTGCCTGGATTACCCGATGCAGGAGTGTCCCCTGATACAAGGGTGCCTGTATTACCCCGATGCAGGAGTGTCCCCTGATACAAGGGTGCCTGTATTACCCGATGCAGGAGTGTCCCCTGATACAAGGGTGCCTGTATTACCCCAATGCAGGAGTGTCCCCTGATACAAGGGTGCCTGGATTACCCGATGCAGGAGTGTCCCCTGATGAAGGGTGCCTGGATTACCCTGATGCAGGAGTGTCCCCTGATGCAAAGGTGCCTGGAGTACCCTGATGCAGGAGTGTCCCCTAATACAAGGATGCCTGGATTACCTCGATGCAGGAGTGTCCCCTGATACAAGGGTACCTGGATTACCCTGATGCAGGAGTGTTCCCTGATGCAAGGGTGCCTGGATTACCCTGATGCAGGAGTGTTCCCTGATACAAGTGTGCCTGGATTACCCTGATGCAGGATTGTCCCCTGATGAAGGGTGCCTGGATTACCCTGATGCAGAAGTGTCCCCAGATGAAGGGTGCCTGGTTTACCCTGATGCAGGAGCGTCCCCTGATGCAAGGGTGCCTGGATTACCCTGATGCAGGAGTATCCCCTGATGCAAGGGTGCCTGGCTTACCCCGATGCAGGAGTGTCCCCTAATGCAAGGGTGCCTGGATTACTCTGATGCAGGAGTGTCCCCTGCTGAAGGGTGCCTGTATTACCCTGATACAGGAGTGTCCCCAGATGAAGGGTGCCTGGATTGCCCTGTTGCAGGAGTGTCCCCTGATGCAAGGGTGTCTGGATTACTCTGATGCAGGAGGGTCCCCTGATGCAAGGGTGCCTGGATTACCCTGATGCAGGAGTGTCCCATAATGCAAGGCTGCCTGGATTACTCTGATGCAGGAGTGTCACCTGCTAATGGGTGCCTGTATTACCCTGATGCAGGAGTGTCCCCTGATGAAGGGTGCCTGCATTACCCTGATGAAGGAGTGTCCCCTGATGCAAGGGTGCCTGGATTACCCTGATGCAGGAGTTTTCCCTGATGAAGGGTGCCTGGATTACCCTGTTGCAGGAGTGTCCCCCGATGCAAGGGTGCCTGGATTACCCTGTTGCAGGAGTGTTCCCCGATGCAAGGGTGCCTGGATTACCCTGATGCAGGAGTGTCCCCTGATGAAGGGTGCCTGGATTACCCTGATGCAGGAGTGTCCCATGATGAAGGGTGCCTGCATAACTCTGATGCAGGAGTGTCCCCTGATGAAGGGTGCCTGGATAACTCTGATGCAGGAGTGTCCCCTGATGAAGGGTGCTTGGATAACTCTGATGCAGGAGTATCCCGTGACGCAAGGGTGCCTGGATTACCCTGATGCAGGAGTGTCCCCTGATGAAGGGTGCCTGGATTACCCTGATGCAGGAGTGTCCCCCGATGCATGGGTGCCTGGATTACCCTGATGCAGGAGTGTTCCCCGATGCAAGGGTGCCTGGATTACCCTGATGCAGGAGTGTCTCCTGATGAAGGGTGCCTGGATTACCCAGATGCAGGAGTGTCCCCTGATACAAAGGTGCCTGTATTACCCTGATGCAGGAGTGTCCCCTGATACAAGGTTGCCTGGATTACCCGATGCAGGAGTGTCCCCTGATACAAGGGTGCCTGTATTACCCCGATGCAGGAGTGTCCCCTGATACAAGGGTGCCTGTATTACCCGATGCAGGAGTGTCCCCTGATACAAGGGTGCCTGTATTACCCCAATGCAGGAGTGTCCCCTGATACAAGGGTGCCTGGATTACCCGATGCAGGAGTGTCCCCTGATGAAGGGTGCCTGGATTACCCTGATGCAGGAGTGTCCCCTGATGCAAAGGTGCCTGGAGTACCCTGATGCAGGAGTGTCCCCTAATACAAGGATGCCTGGATTACCTCGATGCAGGAGTGTCCCCTGATACAAGGGTACCTGGATTACCCTGATGCAGGAGTGTTCCCTGATGCAAGGGTGCCTGGATTACCCTGATGCAGGAGTGTTCCCTGATACAAGTGTGCCTGGATTACCCTGATGCAGGATTGTCCCCTGATGAAGGGTGCCTGGATTACCCTGATGCAGAAGTGTCCCCAGATGAAGGGTGCCTGGTTTACCCTGATGCAGGAGCGTCCCCTGATGCAAGGGTGCCTGGATTACCCTGATGCAGGAGTATCCCCTGATGCAAGGGTGCCTGGCTTACCCCGATGCAGGAGTGTCCCCTAATGCAAGGGTGCCTGGATTACTCTGATGCAGGAGTGTCCCCTGCTGAAGGGTGCCTGTATTACCCTGATACAGGAGTGTCCCCAGATGAAGGGTGCCTGGATTGCCCTGTTGCAGGAGTGTCCCCTGATGCAAGGGTGTCTGGATTACTCTGATGCAGGAGGGTCCCCTGATGCAAGGGTGCCTGGATTACCCTGATGCAGGAGTGTCCCATAATGCAAGGCTGCCTGGATTACTCTGATGCAGGAGTGTCACCTGCTAATGGGTGCCTGTATTACCCTGATGCAGGAGTGTCCCCTGATGAAGGGTGCCTGCATTACCCTGATGAAGGAGTGTCCCCTGATGCAAGGGTGCCTGGATTACCCTGATGCAGGAGTTTTCCCTGATGAAGGGTGCCTGGATTACCCTGTTGCAGGAGTGTCCCCCGATGCAAGGGTGCCTGGATTACCCTGTTGCAGGAGTGTTCCCCGATGCAAGGGTGCCTGGATTACCCTGATGCAGGAGTGTCCCCTGATGAAGGGTGCCTGGATTACCCTGATGCAGGAGTGTCCCCTGATAGAAGGGTGCCTGTATTACCCTGATGCAGGAGTGTCCCCTGATACAAGGGTGCCTGGATTACCCGATGCAGGAGTGTCCCCTGATACAAGGGTGCCTGGATTACCCTGATGCAGGAGTGTCCCCCGATGCAAGGGTGCCTGGATTACCCAGATGCAGGAGTGTTCCCCGATGCAAGGGTGCCTGGATTACCCTGATGCAGGAGTGTCCCCTGATGAAGGGTGCCTGGATTACCCTGATGCAGGAGTGTCCCCTGATACAAGGGTGCCTGTATTACCCCGATGCAGGAGTGTCCCCTGATACAAGGGTGCCTGGATTACCCAAAGGCAGGAGTGTCCCCTGATACAAGGGTGCCTGTATTACCCCGATGCAGGAGTGTCCCCTGATACAAGGGTGCCTGGATTACCCGATGCAGGAGTTTTCCCTGATGAAGGGTGCCTGGATTACCCTGATGCAGGAGTGTCCCCTGATGCAAAGGTGCCTGGATTACCCTGATGCAGGAGTGTCCCCTAATACAAGGATGCCTGGATCACCTCGATGCAGGAGTGTCCCCTGATACAAGGGTGCCTGGATTACCCTGATGCAGGAGTGTTCCCTGATGCAAGGGTGCCGGGATTACTCTGATGCAGGAGTGTCCCCTGCTGAAGGGTGCCTGTATCACCCTGATGCAGGAGTGTCCCCAGATGAAGGGTGCCTGGATTACCCTGATGCAGGAGTGTCCCCTGATGCAAGGGTGTCTGGAATACTCTGATGCAGGAGGGTCCCCTGATGCAAGGGTGCCTGGATTACCCCGATGCAGGGGTGTCCCCTAATGCAAGGGTGCCTGGATTACTCTGATGCAGGAGTGTCCCCTGCTGAAGGGTGCCTGTATTACCCTGATGCAGGAGTGTCCCCTGATGAAGGGTGCCTGCATTACCCTGATGCAGGAGTGTCCCTTGATGCAAGGGTGCCTGGATTACCCTGATGCAGGAGTGTCCCCTGATGAAGGGTGCCTGGATTACCCTGATGCAGGAGTGTCCCCTGATGAAGGGTGCCTGGATTACCCTGAAGCAGCAGGGTTCCCTGATGAAGGGTGCCTGGATTACCCTGATGTAGGAGTGCCCACTGATGCAGGGGTGCCTGGATTACCCTGATGCAGGTGTGTACCCTGATGAAGGGTGCCTGGATTACTCTGATGCAGGAGAGTCCCCTGATGAAGGGTGCCTGGATTACTCTGATGCAGGAATGTCCCCTGATGAAGGGTGCCTGGATAACTCTGATGCAGGAGTTCCCCTGATGAAGGGTGCCTGGATAACTCTGATGCAGGAGTGTCCCCTGATGCAAGGGTGCCTGGATTACCCTGAGGCAGGAGTGTCCCCTGATACAAGGGGTCCTGTATTACCCCGATGCAGGAGTATCCCCTGATACAAGGGTGCCTGAATTATCCTTATGCAGGAGTGTCCCCTGATGCAAGGGTGCCTGGATTACCCTGATGCAGGAGTGTCCCCTGACACAAGGGTGCCTGGATTACCCTGATGCAGGAGTGTTCCCTGATACAAGGGTGCCTGGATTACCCTGATGCAGGATTGTCCCCTGATGAAGGGTGCCAGGATTACCCTGATGCAGAAGTGTCCCCAGATGAAGGGTGCCTGGATTACCCTGATGCAGGAGCGTCCCCTGATGCAAGGGTGCCTGGATTACCCTGATGCAGGAGTGTCCCCTGATGCAAGGGTGCCTGGATTACCCCGAGGCAGGAGTGTCCCCTAATGCAAGGGTGCCTGGATTACTCTGATGCAGGAGTGTCCCCTGCTGAAGGGTGCCTGTATCACACTGATGCAGGAGTGTCCCCAGATGAAGGGTGCCTGGATTACCCTGATGCAGGAGTGTCCCCTGATGCAAGGGTGTCTGGAATACTCTGATGCAGGAGGGTCCCCTGATACAAGGGTGCCTGGATTACCCCGATGCAGGGGTGTCCCCTAATGCAAGGGTGCCTGGATTACTCTGATGCAGGAGTATCCCCTGCTGAAGGGTGCCTGTATTACCCTGATGCAGGAGTGTTCCCTGATGAAGGGTGCCTGCATTACCCTGATGCAGGAGTGTCCCTTGATGCAAGGGTGCCTGGATTACCCTGATGCAGGAGTGTCCCCTGATGAAGGGTGCCTGGATTACCCTGATCTTCGGAGTGTCCCCTGATGAAGGGTGCCTGGATTACCCTGAAGCAGGAGTGACCCCTGATGAAGGGTGCCTGGATTACCCTGATGCAGGAGTACCCCTGATGAAGGGTGCCTGGATTACTCTGATGCAGGAGAGTTCCCTGATGAAGGGTGCCTGGATTACTCTGATGCAGGAATGTTCCCTGATGAAGGGTCCCTAGAAAACTCTGATGCAGGAGTGTCCCTGATGAAGGGTGCCTGGATAACTCTGATGCAGGAGTGTCCCCTGATGAAGGGTGCCTGGATCACCCTGATGCAGGAGTGTCCCCTGATGCAAGGGTGCCTCGATTACCCTGAGGCAGGAGTGTCCCCTGATACAAGGGGTCCTGTATTACCCCGATGCAGGAGTATCCCCTGATACAAGGGTGCCTGAATTACCCTTATGCAGGAGTGTCCCCTGATGCAAGGGTGCCTGGATTACCCTGATGCAGGAGTGTCCCCTGACACAAGGGTGCCTGGATTACCCTGATGCAGGAGTGTCCCCTGATGAAGGGTGCCTGGATTACCCTGATGAAGGGTGCCTGGATTACCCTGATGCAGGAGTGTCCCCTGATGAAGGGTGCCTGGATTACTCTGATGCAGGAGTGCCCCTGATGAAGGGTGCCTGGATAACTCTGATGCAGGAGTGTCCCCTGATGAAGGGTGCCTGGATTACTCTGATGCAGGAGTGCCCCGATGAAGGGTGCCTGGATAACTCTGATGCAGGAGTGTCCCCTGATGAAGGGTGCCTGGATTACTCTGATGCAGGGGTGTCCCCTGATGAAGGGTGCCTGGATTACTCTGATGCAGGAGTGTCCCCTGATGCAAGGGTACCTGGCTTACCCTGATGCAGGAGTGTCCCCTGTTGAAGGGTGCCTGAATTACCCTGATGCATGAGTGTCCCCCGATGCAAGGGTGCTTGGATTACCCTGATGCAGGAGTGTCTCCTGATGAAGGGTGCCTGGATTACTCTGATGCAGGAGTGTCCCCTGATGACGGGTGCCTGGATTACTCTGATGCATGAGTGTCCCCTGATGAAAGGGTGCCTGGATTACTCTGATGCAGGAGTGTCCCCTGATGAAGGGTGTCTGGATTAGCCTGATGCAGGAGTGGCTCCTGATGAAGGGTGCCTGCATTACCCTGATGAAGGAGGGTCCCTGGATGAAGGGTGCCTGGATTACCATGATGCAGGAGTATCTCCCAATGCAAGGGTGCCTGAATTACCCTGATGCAGGAGTGTTCCCCTGATGCAAGGGTGCCTACATTACCCTGATGCAGGAGTGTACCCTGATGAAGGGTGCCTGGATTACCCTGATGCAGGAGTGCCCCCTGATGAAAGGGTGCCTGGATTACTCTGATGCAAGAGTGTCCCCTGATGAAGGGTGCCTGGATTAGCCTGATGCAGAAGTGATCCCTGATGAAGGGTGCCTGGATTACCCTGATGCAGGAGTGTCCCCTGATGCAAGGGTGCCTGTATTACCCTGATGCAGGAGTGTCCCCTGATGAAGGGTGCCTGGATTACCCTGATGCAGAGTATCTCCCAATGCAAGGGTGCCTGGATTACCCTGATGCAGGAGTGTTCCCCTGACGCAAGGGTGCCTGGATTACCCTGATGCAGGATTATCCCCTGATGAAGGGTGCCTGGATTACCAGATGCAGGAGTGCCCCCTGGTGCAAGGCTGCCTGGATTACCCTGATGCAGGAGTGTCCCCTGATGAAGGGTGCCTGGATTACCCGGATGCAGGAGTGTCCACTGATGCAAGGGTATCTGGATTACCCCGATGCAGGAGTGTCCCCTGATGCAAGTGTGCCTGGATTACCCCGATGCAAGAGTGTCCCCCGATGCAAGGGTGCCTGGATTACTCTGATGCAGGAGCGTCCCCTGATGCAAGGGTGCCTGGATTACCCGATGCTGGAGTGTCCCCTGATGAAGGGTGCCTGGATTACTCTGATGCAGGAGTGTCCCCTGATGAAGAGTGTCTGGATTACTCTGATGCAGGAGTGTCCCCTGATGAAGGGTGCCTGGATTACTCTGACGCAGGAGTGTCCCCTGATGAAGGGTGCCTGGATTACCCTGATGCAGGAGTGTCCCCTGACACAAGGGTGCCTGGATTAACCTGATGCAGGAGTGTCCCCTGCTGAAGGGTGCCTGTATCACCCTGATGCAGGAGTGTCCCCAGATGAAGGGTGCCTGGATTACCCTGATGCAGGAGTGTCCCCTGATGCAAGGGTGTCTGGAATACTCTGATGCAGGAGGGTCCCCTGATGCAAGGGTGCCTGGATTACCCCGATGCAGGGGTGTCCCCTAATGCAAGGGTGCCTGGATTACTCTGATGCAGGAGTATCCCCTGCTGAAGGGTGCCTGTATTACCCTGATGCAGGAGTGTCCCCTGATGAAGGGTGCCTGCATTACCCTGATGCAGGAGTGTCCCTTGATGCAAGGGTGCCTTGATTACCCTGATGCAGGAGTGTCCCCTGATGAAGGGTGCCTGGATTACCCTGATGCAGGAGTGTCCCCTGATGAAGGGTGCCTGGATTACCCTGAAGCAGGAGTGTCCCCTGATGAAGGGTGCCTGGATTACCCTGATGTAGGAGTGCCCACTGATGCAGGGGTACCTGGATTACCCTGATGCATGAGTATCCCCTGATGAAGGGTGCCTGGATTACTCTGATGCAGGAGAGTTCCCTGATGAAGGGTGCCTGGATTACCCTGATGCAGGAATGTTCCCTGATGAAGGGTGCCTAGATAACTCTGATGCAGGAGTTCCCCTGATGAAGGGTGCCTGGATAACTCTGATGCAGGAGTGTCCCCTGATGAAGGGTGCCTGGATCACCCTGATGCAGGAGTGTCCCCTGATGCAAGGGTGCCTCGATTACCCTGAGGCAGGAGTGTCCCCTGATACAAGGGGTCCTGTATTACCCCGATGCAGGAGTATCCCCTGATACAAGGGTGCCTGAATTACCCTTATGCAGGAGTGTCCCCTGATGCAAGGGTGCCTGGATTACCCTGATGCAGGAGTGTCCCCTGACACAAGGGTGCCTGGATTACCCTGATGCAGGAGTGTCCCCTGATGAAGGGTGCATGGATTACCCTGATGCAGGAGTGACCCCTGATGAAGGGTGCCTGGATTACTCTGATGCAGGAGTTTCCCTGATGAAGGGTGCCTGGATAACTCTGATGCAGGAGTGTCCCCTGATGAAGGGTGCCTGGATCACCCTGATGCAGGAGTGTCCCCTGATGCAAGGGTGCCTGGATTACCCTGAGGCAGGAGTGTCCCCTGATACAAGGGGTCCTGTATTACCCCGATGCAGGAGTATCCCCTGATACAAGGGTGCCTGAATTACCCTTATGCAGGAGTGTCCCCTGATGCAAGGGTGCCTGGATTACCCTGATGCAGGAGTGTCCCCTGACACAAGGGTGCCTGGATTACCCTGATGCAGGAGTGTCTCCTGGTGAAGGGTGCCTGGATTACCCTGATGCAGGAGTGTCCCCCGATGAAGGGTGCCTGAATTACTCTGATGCAGGAGTGTTCCCTGATGAAGGGTGCCTGGATTGCTCAGATGCAGGAGTTTTTCCTGATGAAGGATGCCTGGATTACCCTGATGCAGGAGTGTCCCCTGATGACGGGTGCCTGGATTACTCTGATGCATGAGTGTCCCCTGATGAAAGGGTGCCTGGATTACTCTGATGCATGAGTGTCCCCTGATGAAAGGGTGCCTGGATTACTCTGATGCAGGAGTGCTCCCTGATGAAGGGTGTCTGGATTAGCCTGATGCAGGAGTGGCTCCTGATGAAGGGTGCCTGCATTACCCTGATGAAGGAGGGTCCCCGGATGAAGGGTGCCTGGATTACCATGATGCAGGAGTATCTCCCAATGCAAGGGTGCCTGAATTACCCTGATGCAGGAGTGTTCCCCTGATGCAAGGGTGCCTACATTACCCTGATGCAGGAGTGTACCCTTATGAAGGGTGCCTGGATTACCCTGATGCAGGAGTGCCCCCTGATGAAAGGGTGCCTGGATTACTCTGATGCAAGAGTGCCCCCTGATGAAGGGTGCCTGGATTAGCCTGATGCAGAAGTGATCCCTGATGAAGGGTGCCTGGATTACCCTGATGCAGGAGTGTCCCCTGATGCAAGGGTGCCTGTATTACCCTGATGCAGGAGTGTCCCCTGATGAAGGGTGCCTGGATTACCCTGATGCAGAGTATCTCCCAATGCAAGGGTGCCTGGATTACCCTGATGCAGGAGTGTTCCCCTGACGCAAGGGTGCCTGGATTACCCTGATGCAGGATTATCCCCTGATGAAGGGTGCCTGGATTACCAGATGCAGGAGTGCCCCCTGGTGCAAGGCTGCCTGGATTACCCTGATGCAGGAGTGTCCCCTGATGAAGGGTGCCTGGATTACCCGGATGCAGGAGTGTCCACTGATGCAAGGGTATCTGGATTACCCCGATGCAGGAGTGTCCCCTGATGCAAGTGTGCCTGGATTACCCCGATGCAAGAGTGTCCCCCGATGCAAGGGTGCCTGGATTACTCTGATGCAGGAGCGTCCCCTGATGCAAGGGTGCCTGGATTACCCGATGCTGGAGTGTCCCCTGATGAAGGGTGCCTGGATTACTCTGTTACAGGAGTGTCCCCTGATGAAGAGTGTCTGGATTACTCTGATGCAGGAGTGTCCCCTGATGAAGGGTGCCTGGATTACTCTGACGCAGGAGTGTCCCCTGATGAAGGGTGCCTGGATTACCCTGATGCAGGAGTGTCCCCTGACACAAGGGTGCCTGGATTAACCTGATGCAGGAGTGTCCCCTGCTGAAGGGTGCCTGTATCACCCTGATGCAGGAGTGTCCCCAGATGAAGGGTGCCTGGATTACCCTGATGCAGGAGTGTCCCCTGATGCAAGGGTGTCTGGAATACTCTGATGCAGGAGGGTCCCCTGATGCAAGGGTGCCTGGATTACCCCGATGCAGGGGTGTCCCCTAATGCAAGGGTGCCTGGATTACTCTGATGCAGGAGTATCCCCTGCTGAAGGGTGCCTGTATTACCCTGATGCAGGAGTGTCCCCTGATGAAGGGTGCCTGCATTACCCTGATGCAGGAGTGTCCCTTGATGCAAGGGTGCCTGGATTACCCTGATGCAGGAGTGTCCCCTGATGAAGGGTGCCTGGATTACCCTGATGCAGGAGTGTCCCCTGATGAAGGGTGCCTGGATTACCCTGAAGCAGGAGTGTCCCCTGATGAAGGGTGCCTGGATTACCCTGATGTAGGAGTGCCCACTGATGCAGGGGTACCTGGATTACCCTGATGCAGGAGTATCCCCTGATGAAGGGTGCCTGGATTACTCTGATGCAGGAGAGTTCCCTGATGAAGGGTGCCTGGATTACCCTGATGCAGGAATGTCCCCTGATGAAGGGTGCCTAGATAACTCTGATGCAGGAGTTCCCCTGATGAAGGGTGCCTGGATAACTCTGATGCAGGAGTGACCCCTGATGAAGGGTGCCTGGATCACCCTGATGCAGGAGTGTCCCCTGATGCAAGGGTGCCTCGATTACCCTGAGGCAGGAGTGTCCCCTGATACAAGGGGTCCTGTATTACCCCGATGCAGGAGTATCCCCTGATACAAGGGTGCCTGAATTACCCTTATGCAGGAGTGTCCCCTGATGCAAGGGTGCCTGGATTACCCTGATGCAGGAGTGTCCCCTGACACAAGGGTGCCTGGATTACCCTGATGCAGGAGTGTCCCCTGATGAAGGGTGCCTGGATTACCCTGATGCAGGAGTGACCCCTGATGAAGGGTGCCTGGATTACTCTGATGCAGGAGTTTCCCTGATGAAGGGTGCCTGGATAACTCTGATGCAGGAGTGTCCCCTGATGAAGGGTGCCTGGATCACCCTGATGCAGGAGTGTCCCCTGATGCAAGGGTGCCTGGATTACCCTGAGGCAGGAGTGTCCCCTGATACAAGGGGTCCTGTATTACCCCGATGCAGGAGTATCCCCTGATACAAGGGTGCCTGAATTACCCTTATGCAGGAGTGTCCCCTGATGCAAGGGTGCCTGGATTACCCTGATGCAGGAGTGTCCCCTGACACAAGGGTGCCTGGATTACCCTGATGCAGGAGTGTCTCCTGGTGAAGGGTGCCTGGATTACCCTGATGCAGGAGTGTCCCCCGATGAAGGGTGCCTGAATTACTCTGATGCAGGAGTGTCCCCTGATGAAGGGTGCCTGGATTGCTCAGATGCAGGAGTTTTTCCTGATGAAGGATGCCTGGATTACCCTGATGCAGGAGTGTCCCCTGATGAACGGTGCCCGGATTACCCTGATGCAGGAGCGGCCCTTGATTTAAGGGTGCCTGGATTACCCTGATGCAGGAGTGGCCCCTGATGCAAGGGTGCCTGGATTACCCTGATGCAGAAGTGTCCCCTGATGAAAGGGTGCCTAGAATTACCCTGATGAAGGAGTGTCCCCTGATGAAAGGTTGTCTGGATTACTCTGATGCAGGAGTGTCCCCTGATGAAATGGTGCCTGGATTACCCCGATGCAGGAGTGTCCCCTAATGCAAGGGTGCCTTGATTACTCTGATGCAGGAGTGTCCCCTGCTGAAGGGTGCCTGTATTACCCTGATGCAGAAGTGTCCCCTGATGAAGGGTGCCTGCATTACCCTGATGCAGGAGTGTCCCCTGATGCATGGGTGCCTGGATTACCCTGATGCAGGAGTGCCCACTGATGCAGGGGTGCCTGTATTACCCTGATGCAGGAGTGTCCCCTGATGAAGGGTACCTGGATTACTGTGATGCAGGAGTGTTCCCTGATGAAGGGTGCCTGGATTACTCTGATGCAGGAGTGTCCCCTGATGAAGGGTACCTGGATACCTCTGATGCAGGAGGGCCCCTGATGAAGGGTGCCTGGATGACTCTGATGCAGGGGTGTCCCCTGATGCAAGGGTACCTGGCTTACCCTGATGCAGGAGTGTCCCCTGTTGAAGGGTGCCTGAATTACCCTGATGCATGAGTGTCCCCCGATGCAAGGGTGCTTGGATTACCCTGATGCAGGAGTGTCTCCTGATGAAGGGCGCCTGGATTACTCTGATGCAGGAGTGTCCCCTGATGACGGGTGCCTGGATTACTCTGATGCATGAGTGTCCCCTGATGAAAGGGTGCCTGGATTACTCTGATGCAGGAGTGGCCCCTGATGAAGGGTGTCTGGATTAGCCTGATGCAGGAGTACTCCTGATGAAGGGTGCCTGGATTACCCTGATGAAGGAGGGTCCCCGGATGAAGGGTGCCTGGATTACCCTGATGCAGGAGTATCTCCCAATGCAAGGGTGCCTGAATTACCCTGATGCAGGAGTGTTCCCCTGATGCAAGGGTGCCTACATTACCCTGATGCAGGAGTGTACCCTGATGAAGGGTGCCTGGATTACCCTGATGCAGGAGTGCCCCCTGATGAAAGGGTGCCTGGATTACTCTGATGCAAGAGTGTCCCCTGATGAAGGGTGCCTGGATTAGCCTGATGCAGAAGTGACCCCTGATGATGGGTGCCTGCATTACCCTGATGCAGGAGTGTCCCCTGATGCAAGGGTGCCTGTATTACCCTGATGCAGGAGTGTCCCCTGATGAAGGGTGCCTGGATTACCCTGATGCAGAGTATCTCCCAATGCAAGGGTGCCTGGATTACCCTGATGCAGGAGTGTTCCCCTGACGCAAGGGTGCCTGGATTACCCTGATGCAGGATTGTCCCCTGATGAAGGGTGCCTGGATTACCAGATGCAGGAGTGCCCCCTGGTGCAAGGCTGCCTGGATTACCCTGATGCAGGAGTGTCCCCTGATGAAGGGTGCCTGGATTACCCGGATGCAGGAGTGTCCACTGATGCAAGGGTGTCTGGATTACCCCGATGCAGGAGTGTCCCCTGATGCAAGTGTGCCTGGATTACCCCGATGCAAGAGTGTGAGAAGTTGGCCTGATAGGTGATGTTTCCAATTCTGGAACCACCTATTATCAGACCAAACAATCCCTTATGGTGTCAGGTTGTAAGTCAACCTTGTTAGACAAGCTATCCTAGGGGTAGCATGGACTAAGCAGCCTAAAGGCTTAACTTAAGAGGTCGTGTTAAGCGAGCTGTTTTACCACATACAATCCTGTAATATCAAATGAAAGGACACCACACAAGTATATATTATAAAAATATATGTGTTTATTACTAAAAACAATCCCCAGTATTCTTTATGAATAAAGGGGCACAAGCGTTAAATCAAAAGCACAGTTTAAACATACAAGTTGCACAATTATGGATGAGGGCGGGTGGCCACTCAAACCATATACTAAACAAGTGGTATAAGAGATACCAATCGAACAGTGGTTAGGGCTAGGGCCTAGGGAATCGCTGGGAGCAGTCAGGACAAGCAGTGCTGAAGTCGGGAGAGGCCCACGGGATTCGGGAGCAGTGCGGAAAGCGCACGCATGCACCAATGTTAACCAATGGTGCGTAAAAATGACAAAGTTAGAGTTTTAGGACACTTCCGCTGAACCTAGAGGAACAAAACTTAAGACACAGACCCTAGAGGTGTGCACCAGTGTGGGAACACCGGCGGAGCAAAGTTACCTCACCCACAGGAAGCGGGTGCACAGGGTCGAAGTTGAGTCGGGTTTCGTCACGCAGGCTCTTGGTGCTTGAAGCTGAAAGGGCTGCAGGCGGGGTGAAAGAGAAGTGTCCGGTGGAGTCCAAGGGTGGACTCGAGTTGAAAAGTACCTGAAAGCAGAGGGGACAGAGTCTGGGTCACTCAGCAGTGACCAGGGTGGAACCAGGACGGAACCAGGCAATGTCGGGCGCAATCAGGTCGCTGTCGCGGTGCTTCTCTCCGCTGTCACGTGGGCTCTGGGGCATCTACGACGTCCAGGAGCAGGTCACAATCTGTCCCACGCAGGCTCTCACCGTCGGCGCTGTCGGCTTCAAGATTGGAGCAAACAACACTTGGCAAAAGCAATCCACGCGGAACCGGGAGATTGCTTCTCACTCGAACCAGGAAGGTCAAAGTGGGGGCTCCTTTTCAGGGGAGCTGGTGCAGATCTGGAGCAACCAGATTCACAAGTCGGTTTCAAGTTTTTCGTCGGCACAGGGGCCACTAGCCGGCTGGCAAGTGACCGGGCCAACGCGTTGAGCCAAAAGTAGCAGAAGGGCCCCACGCAGCACTCGATGAGTGTAGAGGGGTGAGCTTCGGTGCAAGAGTGGCTCAGGGTTGGGGCTTCTCAAACCCCGGTGCACAGCTTCGAGGGTCACTCGTGGGCTGCACGGTCAGCGTCTCGTGGTCAATTCAAGATGGCGTACCCCACGCTTCCGGTCGCCTCCACGGGTCTCAGCTCTGCAGGGACTGTGGATCGGGCTGTTGGAAGGCAGGCAAGCTTGATCTCGTCGATCTCAGTCGCTCGAGTTCCGGCGGGAACTGCAACCAAGTAGACGTCGAGGGCTGGATGGTGCCTGCTGCTGCAGGGTGGTCACTCCTTGACCACAAGGGAGATTCTTCGGGCTTCCACGTTGAGATGGAGGTCCAAGGGTCCAGAGTTTCGTTTCTAATGTTTCTTCCAGGAAATCTGATGTGCATTGGCACTGCTCCCACTCTTATTCGAATCTGGGGGGCGTGATTACCTGCTAGGTCCCCCCCTATGGGTGGGACCCAGGAAGGGGGTGGATACACCCCTTTCCTTTGATCCAGGCCGCCCTGGCACGAGGGCTGGAGTGCCCCAGAACCGGTTTGGCCGGATTATGCAAGGGGCAGCCTTGTGAGCCCCAGGCAGTGTCTGGTTTCTTTCAGACCTCCCTGCTACAATCCACTATCTCCTGTCTGGAGGGTGGTGACACCCTCCTGTGGCAGGAAACCCTTTGTCTAGGCCCCATTTGCTGAGTTTCGGTCAGCTGCAGGGGTCCAGACTCTTGTCTGTGGCAGAGGCATCCATTTTGTGGATCTAAGGCCCTTTTAGAAATTAACCGCATTAAAGTAAAGGAACATGTCTTACCCCTCTAGAGGGGTGGAATGCTATCCCCGTCGCCAGAACTGGCGAGGGGATAGTATTCCAAATCGTATGACACCTTACACGACATGTTTTGATAAAGCCAAACCAGAGTTGCTATATAACCGCGAGGATTATAAGGCACTTAAGAGTATATGGTATGGCATTATCCTGAAACAGCTTAGGGAGTTGTTCCCGACAGCTGCAGACAGGCTCAGCTCATGCTAGAGCTCCATCTCACATTAAACCACGCACTCTGCCTCCAGGATTGATGAGGCCTTCCATAGGAGTGGCTCACAGGTTTATATGTGTCCAGATATAGGTTTAGATATAGGTATACTATATCTAAGTAAGGGGTGATTACACCACCTTACCCCAGCTGAGTGATCAGCCAGTTGTGTCAATTTAAGAACCAGCCAGGGGTGGCAAAAGATATGCTGCAGCCCCTGGTAGGCCTTGGTGGTCCCTATGCCCTGGGCACCTATAGTGCATTATACAGGGGCTGACAAGGAGTCCATTTCCAATTGTGGTATGTGCCTATAGCACATGTATCATTAATTTAGTGAGAGAACAGCAGGCTGGGGGTCTGATCAGCAGGCCCACAGCCTCAGTAGTCGAAAACCAGTGAAGCAAAAAGCAAAAATTTGGGGTGACCATAGGATAACAGACCCTACTCTCCTACACAACCCCCCCCCAAACGCAGGGACATTAAACTAACCTTGACCAGATAAGTCTTCATGTTCTAAGTGGAAGTACCTGGAGAGACCATCTGCATTACCATGGTCAGTCCCTGGGCGGTGCTCCACTGTAAAGTCCATCCCCTGTAGGGAAATGGACCACCTGAGCAGTTTGGGATTTTCACCCTTCATCTGATTGAGCCATAAGAGGGGCTTATGGTCGTTCTGAACTAGGAAGTGAGTTCCAAACAAGTATCACCTCAACTTCTTCAGGGCCCAAACCACAGCAAAGGCCTCCCTCTCAATGGCTGACCAACGTTTCTCTCTAGGGGTCAGCCTTCTGCTAATGAAAGCAATAGGCTGGTCTTGACCATCTTGATTAAGTTGTGAGAGCACAGCTCCCACCCCCAACTCAGAAGCATCTGTCTGTACAATGAACTGTTTGGAGTAGTCAGGACTCTTCAGGATAGGTGCAGAGCACATGGCCTTCTTCAGGTCATCAAATGCCTTTTGACAGCTAACTGTCCACTGAACCTTTTTTGGCATCTTCTTGGATGTCAAGTCATTTAATTGTGTCACTATAGACCCATAGTTTTTCACAAACTTTCTGTAATACCCAGTCAGGCCCAAGAAGGCTCTGACTTGTGTCTGGGTAACTGGAGGAGCCCAGTCCTGTATGGCCTGGATTTTGCTCTCCAGTGGCTGAACCTGACCTCCACCTACTAGGTGGCCCAGGTATACAACCTTACTCTGCCCTATCTGGCACTTGGTGGCCTTGATAGTCAGGCCTGCCTTTTGCAGGGCCTCCAGAACTTTCTTCAGGTGGATCAGGTGATCCTCCCAGGTGGAGCTAAAGACAGCAATATCGTCTAGATATGCTGCACAAAAGTCATCCAACCCAGTAAGGACTTGGTTCACCAACCTTTGGAAAGTGGCAGGTGCATTCTTCAACCCAAAGGGCATTACCACAAACTGATAATGCCCACTAGGGGTAGAGAATGCTGTTTTGGCTTTTGACTCCTCAGCTAATCTGATTTGCCAGTAGCCAGCTGTCAGATCAAATGTGCTCAGAAACTTGGCAGAAGCCAATCTGTCAATGAGCTCATCTGCTCTTGGAATGGGGTGAGCATCTGTCCTAGTGACAGCATTGAGACCCCTGTAGTCCACGCAAAATCTCATTTCTCTCTTTCCATCTTGGGTATGAGGTTTTGGCACAAGGACTACTGGGCTGGCCCATGGGCTCTCTGAAGGCTCAATCACTCCAAGCTCTAACATCTTTTGCACCTCAGCCTTGATGCAATCCCTGACATGGTCAGGTTGCCTGTAGATCTTATTCTTCACAGGCAGACTGTCACCAGTGTCCACTACATGGGTACACCAGTCAGTCTGGCTGGGTGTGAGTGAAAACAAATGCCTGTGGGCCTGCAAAACTTGTCTGCAGTCCACCTGTTGCTGGTCAGTGAGGCTGCCTGCCAAGGCTACTCCATCAACTGAACCATCATCAGGGTTCTGAGAAAGCAGGTCTGGGAGAGGGTCACTCTCTTCCTCCTGATCCCCATCTGTGGCCATGAGCAAGCTCATGTCCTCCCTGTCCACAAATGCTTTCAAACGATTCACATGGATTACCCTGTGAGGGCTCCTGGGTGTTCCAAAGTCAACCAAGTAAGTGACTTCTCCCTTCTTCTCAATGATAGGATAGGGTCCACTCCATTTGTCCTGGAGTGCTGCTGGGGCCACTGGCTCCAGTACCCACACCTTCTGTCCTGGTTGGAACTCTACCAGTACAGCCTTTTGGTCATGCCAAGCTTTTTGTAATTCTTGGCTGGCCTCCAGGTTTTTGGATGCTCTTTCCATGTATTCAGCCATCCTGGAGCGGAGACCAAGTACATAGTCCACTATGTCTAGCTTAGGCTTTTTGAGAGGTAACTCCCATCCTTCCTTCACCAAACACAATGGACCCCTCACAGGGTGGCCAAACAAAAGTTCAAAAGGGCTGTAGCCAACCCCCTTCTGTGGGACCTCTCTGTAAGCAAAGAGCAGGCAAGGTAAAAGAATGTCCCATTTCCGCCTGAGCTTCTCTGGTGATCCTTTTATCATGCCTTTTAGGGTCTTGTTAAATCTCTCCACAAGCCCATTGCACTGTGGATGGTAGGGGGTGGTAAACTTGTAGTTTACTCCACACTCCTTCCACATTGCTTTCAGATAGCTGGACATAAAATTTGTGCCCCTATCTGATAACACCTCCTTTGGGAAGCCCACTCTTGAGAAAACTGCAATGAGGGCTTTTGCCACCACAGGTGCTGTGGTGGTCCTCAGGGGAATAGCCTCTGGATACCTGGTGGCATGATCCACTACCACCAGTATAAATCTGTTCCCAGATGCTGTTTGGGGGTCCATTGGACCCACAATATCAATTCCAACTCTTTCAAAGGGAACCCCCACCACAGGTAGTGGTATTAGGGGGGCCTTTGTTGTGCCACCTGACTTACCACTGGCTTGGCAAGTGACACAGGAGCGACAAAACTCCTTGACATTTTCTGACATATGAGGCCAGTGAAAGTGTGAAACAAGCCTGTCCCACGTCTTGTTCTGGCCTAAGTGTCCTGCAAGGGGAATATCATGGGCCAAGGTAAGGAGGAACCCCCTAAACTTCAGAGGTATAACCAACCTCCTGGTCATGCCAGGCTTGGGGTCTCTAGCCTCTGAGTAAAGGAGTCCATCATCCCAATACACAGTATGGGTACCTTGGGCATCCCCAGCAGCCTCAGCAGCAGCCTGCTGTCTGAGGGGTTCAAGGGAAGGGCAATATAATTGAGCCTGCCTCAGGTCTGCCCTTGAGGGTCCCCCTGTCCCCAGAAACTCAACCTGGTCAGGTTCAAGTTCCTCAGAGACAGTCTCCTCTTGGACTGCAGAATCAGTTTCCTCTGAAACTTGATCCTCAACCTGGGGCAAGGTGGAAGGCTCAGCCTTTCCTCTCTTGCTCCTTCTCTTGGGTTGTGGTTGGTCTATTGTTCCAAGATCCACCACTGGTTCAGGAAGGCACTTCTTAGCCTGAGTCCTTGTCATGGCAATGACATGCTCTGAAATCCCTAGCATTTCTGCATGAGTCCTGTACTCCACTTCTGACCACGCTGAGCTTTCAAGATCATTGCCTAACAGACAGTCTACTGGTAGGTCTGCACTCACAACAACTTTCTTTAGGCCATCTACCCCTCCCCAGGAGAAGTTCACAACTGCCACACTATGGGAAGTAGTGGAGTTGCTTGCATTGGTCACTAGGTAACTCTCACCTAGTACAATCTGTCCAGGGTCCACAAAGTCAGGTGTCACCATTGTGACACTGGCACATGTGTCCCTGTAGGCTTGAGCCAGTTTCTCATTAATTAAGGGAGTCTGCCTATATTTGCCCAGGTTACTGGGACTTACTGCAGTGGGCAAATCTATGTCCACATCATATAAGAGAACTGCCTGTGTAGGGGTTCTTGAGGTTCTTTGAAATCTGAACCTGTTTTTAAAATATCATTATTCTGCTATGATTTTGATATCAGAGAAACGAAAATGGCAAGTTTTATATGTGTGTGTATTTTCATCATGATACAATGATGAATGCAGAAGTTATTGACAAATTCATTGTGAGCCCACAGGTTCTATGTTGTGAACAGCAGCCATCTTAGGTGTTGCCCTTTACATAGGCATATACATGAGCCAATGATTCTGGTAAAGCAAGTATTAAAGGACACGTACCCCTTAGCTTGAGTTCTTCCTGACTCCCATTTGACCTGAACAGGCTGAATCTGCCTACGTGATGTTGGCCTCACCAAACCAGTCCATGCCCTCTAGTCAATCTATATTAAAGATCTGAGCAACTTGTTGTGTACATTGGCCTGAGCAAGATTAGAAGGCCGAATACAGTAGCCATGCCTGTTTATGACCCACAAGCATCCCTTATCCTACATTTCTATCTTCCACACCTGGCTCCGTTTCTCTGCTTCTGGGCTTTTACAATGGGGAGGTGACCGTTTATATGATGGGGAGGAAACCAGTTCTATTGTGATTTACTCCGGCCTGCACAGGAAAATATGTGAAGTTTGACATATGTTCATGATGGAAGATGGGTTGGACAGTTTGGGCAAGCAAACTGGTATTTGTAATTATAACATGCTTTGTTAGTAACATGGGAGTGACCTACAATGATGTGTTTCAAAGCAAGAATGTGAGCATAGGGCCAAACTTTTTGTATAAAAAGCCTGCCTGAGAAAGCTCAGGCAGGCTCCCTCTTTCAGTTGTAAAACTACGGTTGGACGACGAAGCCTCATAATTAATTATAATAAAGATGTCTTTTGATTTTACAGATTGGCTGTCAATTCCTTTGCTGCTTTATTATGCAAACTGCTGGATAGATCCCTGATGGGGAGTGAGTCATTTTAAACTTTTCCTCAAATGGCGCATCCAACTGTGGGCCTTATCATGGAGTGGTTATCTACAGGGGTGTTTTGTCAAAGGATGGAAAAACTACTGGGGAAGACAAGACAGAATTCTACCAAAAAGAGGTACTCTGGGCACAGGGTTTTCTGGGGGATTATCTGTCTCTGTGGCCCAGTATGTTTTTTGATTTTTCTGACTTAAAACTCTCCTAAAGATGTCACTCCTGACTAAGGAATCCATTCTTTTTTTTTGCTGTAAGTATTTTTTAACAGACTGTTAGTGCAGTGGGGAATTGACAGTTATAATTTGGACAAATATGCGTGTATATGCAAATTGCAATTTGTATAGGCAGTTGAAGAGATATTTTCTCCATCTGTTTTAGTTAAAGAATAAAAATGGGTTGCTCCCAGTCCTTTTTGGTTCTGAGTCCTTAGTTATTTATTGGTCGCGGAAATGTGACGCAGTCCTTGGTTATTTATTGGTCGCAGAAATGTGACGCAGTCCTTAGTTATTTATTGGTCGCAGAAATGTGACGCTTTGGTTTGGGTACCGGTACATTTGGTTCATTTGGTAGGCCTTTGTATGCTGTGGTTCAGATTATCGCCGGTTGCTTTAGTTGGATAATCTTCCTCAGTATTGGTTCCTTAGTTTTATTTGAACACTGCAGTATTCAAAAACTGTGGGTCACGTACATTTGCGTGTATATCGTTGGAGATAGCCCCATGAAGTTTGAAACCCGACTAGTGAGCGCAGATGCCTGGTCGCGGTATTTTGTTTTGTATTAGTATTGACTAGGTTGCAACAAAGGATTCCCGGTTGGAGGATTCGCGTCTGCTACCTCCGGTTGGAACTCCAATTTATGAGCTCTCTCTAAAGGTCTGTGAGGCTGTCCCTTTTGCAGCCTTCTGGAAATCTGTTGAAGAATTTAAAAAAAAAACAAAAAAATAGGAACAAAAACGTTATTGTTGTAAATATGGTTTACAACTAGTATTGGCAGGTTATTTTTAACACAGTCTGTAGGCTGTTCCTTGTTCCTGTCCTAAGTATTGACCTATGGGTTAAAATGTGTGTTTAAATGTCTATGTTGTTTGTGGGTTTTGTTGTAAATTGCGACGGCGCTATTTACAAGAAATGGTTAGAGTACGCTGTTTTGTGTGTCCTGAGTGTTTGACCCCCTTCTGTTTTGTGTCTGGAATGAGCTCAATGTATGTATGTGTATGGGTCACGTTCAATAGATGTAAATAAGGCTCCAAAGAAAAAAAAATGAAAAAACGAAATTGCCTGTTCTTTAGACGCACGGTGTTAGATGTTCACAGCCAAGTCTTTTCAGCTGCAGTATATCTAATAAGAATGTTCATTCAGCCAGCACCTCTCTAGTTAAACACGGGTGGTGGAATTTTGCAAACAGTCCTTTTTAAATAAATGTGGCGCAGTAATCTCACGCATTCCCAGTTAGGCAGCTGCGCCTAGGCTTGTGTGTTAATATGTATCTAAATAATAGGCTAGGGATATAGTGAGCGTTTTACATATAGAACAGTCACAAATAGCAATAATTAGGTTTCATTAGGAGAAAATAATTGTTAATTATGAACAATAATTATTAAAAACAAGTACTACAAAAATCGTTTTTTAATATTTCTGAAGCTTAACACTCATACTATGAACCCCTAGCATTAAAATGTTTGATTGAAGTTATGTTGTACCACAGAAATGACCAAACACTTCTGTGCGCAATTTCCCTTACCCTAGGCGCAAACAAGCTCATTTCTATAAGGTATAAATAATTATTTTCAAATGTATGACTCCTAAATTTGGTATTAGACATTCTAGTAATACCCATTATGCAAAAAAATTGTAGGATATTTATTTCTTAGTATCCGGAATGCAAAAGTCGATTTTCAGATAAATAGACTGTTTTGAATGGTTTCAGGGCCCCTTTTTAAAGCGTCACTTCAGTAAAATGCATACATTTAGGTCATAATATATGTTTGCAGGTTGTGCCTTCTTATGATTCAGTGAGTCAATGTGTCATAGAAATTGTTTTAAATATAGTGATATATTGCAGGTTATGTGGAAGTGGTTAAACCTACTGGCTTTGTCAGCTTCAGTTACCACGAGCAGGGGACTGGCAGAACCTGTATAACGTGTTCCAGCAGTAGCGGCCGAGATGTTATCTTGTAAGGCTGTCTTGTTGACATTTGTGACCTTTTAATTAGGGCCTCGCCTGTGGAATGCAGCATGACATGGTTAAACATGCATTTGATGCTAACTTCAGCTGCCTCTTTGTATTTAAATCCCTGCCCCTGCCACGGTCCTGACCTGAGGTCACTTGAATAGCCTGACTTGCTCCGATAAATTTAATTCCTGCTCATGTCCATAATTTAAAAGTGTCTTCTTAAAGCGTTACAAATTTGACATTAGCTGGGATGGGGTTTTTGTTTTTGAACTAAAATGAGCAGAGGATGCAGGGCACATGTACAGCAAAGGATGATTGCATTTTAGCCAAAGAATAAATAATAGCACCAGCATGTTCCCACAAAACGCTTGTTGTTCGGTAAATTATGTCATCAACACATTTATCTCAAATTAGAAATACGGCAGGGCTGACACAGCATTGCATCCCGCTAATAATAATAAAAGGAACACTATTTAATTGTAAAACTGCAGCCTCATTTGTCAGTACCCTGAAGGATTCTAGAGCCCACACGTGGTTTGCATAGCTCCCAGTTGCTTTCAAAATGCTGCACACAAGCGCTTTATATGAGATGTAGTTGATTGTATATGATTTAAATCTGTAACCTTCATTCATTGCAGGCGGGCTTGTTCTCATTTGCCGCATTCACATTACATCTGCGTTAAAAGCGCACATCTGAGATAATAAACAAATAGGAAAGGTATTCCTCATGCAAAATTGTAGCACCTGCACTTCATGTCTTACAAATTAAGCACTGTGTAAAATGAGGGAACATGTGTGTCTCCATGCTAGGAACTAATTTTTCTTAGTTAAGTTTATTTGACAAAAAGAAAAACGAAGTGTTACATTAAGTTTTAGATAGGCGATAAGTAGAAGCCCTTCCCCAAAATTCTGCAACTTAAAGGCCTTGGGCCTGAGTGAGAATGGGCGTTTTTGCAAGGTACATGGACAAAAAGTTACAGGTAAATAATGAGAAGTTTTTTTTGTATGTCACATTGTGTCATGTTCTGTAGTCTGATAAAAAGGGTTATAATTGATGTTGTGTTATGAAAAATGTGTGTGTCGTGTATCTTTTTCTGCTTCTTCCTACAGATGATTCATGGATTAATTCACAAGACACGTGAGTTGGCTGGTTGAAGAGACAATTTTTTGTAAGAGAAACATGTGTGTGTTTATGTTTTCATTTGTACATTTGGCCCACTGAAACGTGTTATTTGACACAGCGACATTATATTTGACTGCAGAGTATCAATTATCTGATGCCCTGCTGTCAAAAGGAGGGTTAGACTTGACAATTGAGATTGGGCTGCAGGTTTATAGTATAGTATGGTATTATGCATGACCGCTTATTCATATATGCTGTTTGTTTGTCTGGGCTGTTTTTTTTTCCTTGTGCTTGATATACAGCAAGTATATCTTATGGCTTGAGATGGCTTGATATGTGTATTTTTTTTATCCCCTGTGCTGTGAAGGAACACATATGACGATATGTGTTATTTCACAATAAATTGGATGAATATTGTATTAAGATAAATTTCACAGATATGGACCTCATACTGTGAGCGAGTAAGGCAGCAGTTTTTCTAGTGCATGCCTAAATTTGGCTGTAATGATATTTAAGAAAACTAAAATGATATACTGGATCAAAGTGTGCCACCCGTTGTTAGTCACTTACTGCCCTTTTCCCTTAAGGACAGGCAGCTCTGCATTTATGTATCCTTGATTGGGCCTAAGGATGGAATTATAGATCCGTGACTAAAGGTGGCCTAATTTCGATATCGCATTTTTTTGATCGCATTTTTTGATTAGCCTATGGATTCATTTTTTTCTTTCCCTGAAGAGACAACTGAACATTAGTTGGAATTACCGTGTAGGGTATAGATTGTCAGCGGTAGAGTTAAATTTCTGTAACATTGGTCTTTCATGTATCCCCGTGCTCTTGGTGCTGCGGCACACGCCTTAGGCCACCCAAGCAAACTCTTGTCCTTCCTATAGATTTTTCTTTTTGCTCCTTACCTGACCAATGTTGCATCATGTTTAGTTATTGAAGATTTTTGTTGTGTTCTACTTCCATTTTCCCTTCTCCATCTTCCTTTCACCAGTCAGCCCATTTATTATTATGGGTGTATTGTTCATGTTCACACTTCTAGACTGCAGTGATGTATTAGGAACCCCCTTTATGCTACATACTATCCCCTTTTGTGTGACCAGACTGGTTCTCAAGAATTTTCTTTAGGCCTACTTCAAATGCCTTTTCAGTCTGACTGTCAGGATAGTGATAGCCTGGTTGATTGACCCAATACAAGTTTTCCATCTCAATAGGAGATATCCCCAGTTTTGTTTCTGCTGCCTCAAATTTTTTTAATTAGATGTGTTCTAATCATGCAGATACCAGGAATCTCTAGTTCTTGTCCTTTTGACTGCACAGTTGATCAGTAGCCTTCGTATTACATAGCGCACTTGATGCACATTGTTTTAAAACGGGACTTTTCTTCATGTCCTTGATAATGTGCATTATGCCATTTCTCTGTTTGAGATGTTCTAGATGATGGTTAGGAAAACCTAGCCTTCATCATTAAGGAGAATCTGTATTTACCCCATTAAATAATGTATCCCATTAGATAATGCCACTGTGTGAGGGCATCCATTTAGGTTCCCATGACGAATTGCCACTCCTCTGCAGATTGCAGGCCACTTGCTTGCAGTCCTCTTGTCAAAAAAGCCAACCCATGAACTGTTTTTATATCTGACTTGAAGGAAACTAACAATTGTGTTACACTTCCTATATCACTAGGTTCTGCGGGATCTTCCAGAGTCAAAAAGGAAGAATGTTACCCTGCAGACCGGTGATCAAGAAAAAGCCTGGTCCCCATCAGTAAAACATGGCAGACGACTACAGACTTCTTGGCCTTGCAATTCCTGACAGCAATCAGCAGCGTGAACAGCAATCAGCAGCGTGAACAGCAATCAGCAGCGTGGGCAGCGGTCATCAGCATGGACAGCGATCATCAGCGTGCATCCAGTGGTACCTCCTAAGCAAGCCATTTGTTTCATCAGAAGGCGTTGTAAAAAGAAAAGAAAAAAGGAGCTGATTTTCTGTTTTGCCTCAGAAGTTCAGTACAAAGATGCGAAGGATCCCTGCTTCTGATGGCAGAACTGTCATCTACTTTGTTCAACTTGTTCAAACTGTCATGTGCTTGAACCTCTGACAGCGCGCGGTCCCCTGACCTGTGGAAAAGTAAATTTTGCCATGTTCTGTGTCCCTACGTGTCATCCATCATATGTTATGTGTGCATGATTAATATGCATATGTATTCACCATGTTCGATTAAAGACGCAATTATAGCTGTGTCCATCTCTAGTATGCCAGTTTCCAGTTCTCGTGAATACTACGAATATCAGGCCTATTTAAAGTTACGTTGCCACGTTTCTCAGTGTGCACGTTATTCCATTGTAAAGTCCCCGTTTCTAGGCCTCAAAAGGGCCCGGACACCAGATTCAGCTCCTGTCTCCTGAGCCTCGCTGAGGAGCGATACAGCCCCCACCTGTATCCCTGACCCTTCACTTACTTCCTGCCTCACAGTGCCCGGTTCAGCCTGGCTCTGCCTCTGAGTCTGCCAAGAGTATGTTATGATTCTAGTTATCAGTCCAGCCCTCCTTCTCTGCATTCTTAAAGCTACTGAATCGCATCAATAGTTACCGTCATAGTCTAGCCTTTACGTCTCCATGTTAGAGAAATACTGTATTAATGATCATTTAGTATTCTTCATCACGCACTACATGTAGAATAATGCATGCTCCAGTCTTAGAATCAAGTTAGCCTTTCCCCTCCTGACTTCTAGTTTATATCAACATGTTCTCTAAACATCAGATACTAGATACTGTTTAGGTACATGTCGCCCTGACTCTCCAGACTTCAGTCTCTGCTCCTAGCACAGAGTTCGTAGCCCCCAGCTTCTCCTAGTAACACGTCATTGCCAGTTTGCGCGCACCACTAGGTTAGAGGTCCCGGCTCCTTAGGTAGCCCCCTCCGTGTTTCCGCCCCATTCATGACATATTCTGCTACGTTTGCATCACCTGTCTATGTATACGCCCTGTTACACCCACTTTCACCCTTATCTTTCGCGACTGCTACGCGTCACACCCACTGCTCCGCCTGTCATATGTACTGTAATGCAACTGTTTTACTATATATGCTTGTGTATTGTTATTAAATGCTAGCGCGCTCATCCCAGATCCAGCCCCGGCAGCTGCCGGGCCCTGCCATCCTATTCCTGTGCAGGTTGTCCTGTTCCTGTCCTTTATGCTGTAATAAACCTGCAAAACTCCTACTACCTCGAATCTTGACTCTTATTTATTGAGCTATCTGTTATTCATTTATCCATTCAAAAATAGAGGTATTATTTATTTATTTACCACATAATGGCGCCCGAATAGGGACTTGCCCTTTCCCCACGCGTCGGTGAAGCCACGCCGGCCCCCTGACCCTCTGCAGTCGTGACGGAACTCTTCTGCGCACCGGCAGATATTTCTGCTTTAAGTATCCCTCAGGCCCACGGAGGAGACGGAGGAGGCGGTCCAGCATCCAGACGAGACGGTGGAGGAACGCGGCGAGTCCCGACCAGAGCCCAAGCCGAGAGTCCAAGGTCCGAGGTATCCGGAGGCCCACCCGTAACAGAAGTCCGAAGTTCGTCCGTCCGGCGTCGAAGCAGTCCAGTCCAGTCCGAGGCCTTCCGTTCTTGCTGCCCGGTGAGTACCGTTGCTGGGGTAGTATCTAGACAGGGTCAATCTAAATTGTCTCTGGTCCGATGGGTCTGGGTACGCAGATCTGAAACGAAGTGTTCACCTAGGTGGATACGGGTCTTGATGCGTCCCTTTATGGGACCGGTATGTTCCGTGCTGTTTCAGCAGCGCATCCAGTAATTCTAGTCTGTTCCGTTCTCGAGAAATTCATGTGTTTCTGTTCTCAGTGTTCCAGGTAGTATTCTGTCCGAACTGTTGCTTCATAATGTTATTCAATGTATTTTCAATGTCGTGGTATGCCTGAATTGTTTTCTCAATTGTTATTGTTCCTCGTGTATTGTATTGTGTTCAGATTCAAGTTTGCAATGTCCCTCTTTTCGAGATTACGTCAGTTAAAAACTAGAAAGGGTCTGCTAGAAGAAGCAGTTCCTGTCCCGCCTAGGGACAGTCCAGGTCATTTTATGTATCAGAAGCATGGCATAAGCGCCATATTATATCTAGATTTATGGGTAGAGTATACCAAGGAGTTAGAAGAAAAGTATAGATGGCCCGTATCAGGTACGTGGGATGCCGAGTGCATCATGAGAGTAGAAGAAGCATTATGGAAAAAGAAAGCCAGACAGTCACAGAAAGATGCCATCGAGTTATGGCGCAAAGAATCTCATAAAAGAACCGAAAAAGAAATCAGAAAGTCAGAATTAAGTAGAGAATCCTTAGAACGAGCCCAAGAAAGGGAATTAATCGAGATTGGTGAACGAGTCAAAACCGAACAGTCAGACAGACAGAGGCATGCCCTTATTAAGGGTATGTATCCTCTTCTTGCCGAGGGCTTGCCAAAAGCGACCCCGGAGGCATCCAGTAATTTCCCGCCACCATTAGTTCCGCTCAAGCTACGTCACAAACCGACCGCAGCTGATATTTTCATTTCGTCCTATTTGGACGACACAGTCCCAGAATATGCAAATCCCGCTCCGCCAGTCCCTGTAAATCAGGCACTTCCTGCTCCTCCAGACACCGGGGCACCCCTTGCAGTACCTGCTACGGTACCCCAGGTCCAGCCTACATTACAATTTCCCGCCGCGCTAGTACGAAGAATGTCAGTCGATGGTTCCAGTCTAGGGGCCGCAGGAGGAGGTCCTCCTCAGACCCCGCCGCCAAATAGACGTCCAGGAGCAGTCGAGTTACATGAACGTGCGTTACAGCGTACGCCTAAATATCAGTCCATTGCAGAAATCAGGCGAGCTCTTACTGAATGCTGTTATGATCCAGTTCCAGGCGAGGATAGTATGGTCATATTTTCCGTGCGTGTTAGGCAGGTGTCCGAGTACTTGGTCACTTTACCGAATATGAAGGAAGATCTAGACAGAATATATCGTTTCATCCGTACAGGGGATGATCCAGAAAGTATTAGTGAAGTCATGTCTCAAAGGAAAGTTGAGATCCAGCTCATGATATTAAAGTTTCTGATTAATTGTCTAATAAGGGAACAAGATTATCCGACCAAAGATCAAGTCGAAATGAGAACCCTGACAAGGTGGAGTGAGAATATAGCCGAGGGTAAGCACAAGACTATCAGTAGTATAGAGAGTATGTACAAGAATATTCGTAAGGAAATACTAAAGTTACACGAACAACGTAAAGCAGCACAAGTAAGCGAGAAAGAAAATGACTCTTCTACAGAAGAGGTAGAGGACGAGAATCCCACTAGAATAGCGTATGTAGGAAAATCTAGATTTCCAGATCGCCATTTACGCCTAGAACACAAGTCAACTTTCCATCACCCGGCACCAGAACAAGGTTCTCTAGAACAAGTATTTCAAGCTACCGATCACATTCTGAAATCACGAATCGGTTATAACGAGTTAAGTACTATGCATGAACAAGAACTAGTCCGATCAGCAGTCCGATGGATTACTGATTCTACCACTTTTCCAGACGAAATAGTGGCACAAATGTTTCTGAAATTGCCCCCAGCCGAGCAGCGACTGGCGGGTATGTATATGATCCAGCACCTCATTACATTGTATGAGGGTCAACATTCTGATCCAGGTCCGTTACATGATGTCCTGAACGAGTTACTCCAGTATAAATGGAAAGGTTTAGGTACTGATTTAATTAGTGTCATTCTAGAACAGCGCCACAAATATAGTATGTTTTTGAACCCGCATTTTGTTCATGTCTCACCCCCAGAAAGTAAACCCTTTTACATAGACAGACAGAATACGTTACGAGAAGTGCATCCAGTTAAGACAGAGGGTGGTGAAATGCAACGAGTGTTTGTTTACACCCCTATCACAAAGATGGAACTCTTAGAGATGAAAAAATTAATTCCCTGTCATGATAAAGATCCAGCAGGGTTCCACCGAGAATTAAAAGACATGCTCCTTATGGGAGAATACACGTATCCAGATATTATTAAAATGTTAAAGGTCCTGTTGCCCGCAGGGGTATATGAGAAACTCAAGGAAAAAGAATGGGAGGTGGGAGAGAAAAAGATCGATTGGGCAGTTCTAGAAGCTGAAGATAAGGCACGAGTACCAGGTACCGGTCTTGGAGATAAATGTAAAGAATTACCTGAACTGTTAATACAAGTTTTGCCCAGACTATTAGCAACTAAAAAGGAAGACTGGGATGCAATCTCAGCATGTAAACAGAAACAAGACGAAGACACTAGTGATTTTTACTCTAGATTTGAAAAATGTTTTATTATAAACAGTGGCCTCAAGACGAGTAGCGAGTCATACCCTCATCTTTTTGTTACTAAACTAGTCGAGAATTCAAGTCCACAAGTTAAGAATCGAGTTTTGAAAGTCGAAAGTACCTGGCAAGCTAATACCCCGTCCCAGATGTTACAGATGCTTCAATACCACCAGAATAGAATCAGAGAAGAGCAAGATCACGAGAGAAAACGTATGAAAGACACGAAAATGAAAGTACTAGTTGCACAATCTGTTCCTCAAGACAGTCAGAAGAGGGGACCAAATCAAGCCAGTCATCCTGCAGCTCCCGTTAAAGGGAACTGCAATTATTGTAAACAGCCAGGTCATTTTATAAACGAGTGTGCAGTTCTGAAACACAACATAGCTACCGGTAAGACTAAAGAAAGACCACGTCCGCCTAGACAAGAGCAAGTTTCACAGACTTCTCAGCCACAGAATGCACAACAGACAGTTACTGTACCGCAGCCCATCGCTGCAACACAGCATGTTACACAGCAGATGTACCAGTATGCTCAGTCAGAATATCCAGAGTATCAGCCATATTCATGAAACAGCCTAGAGAGGGAGGTAGGCTTGCCTCTCATCGAGATACCTGTAGATCAAGAAGGTCCCTATGTCCACAGTCAAGTATTAGGGAAAGACAGAAAGTTTCTGATTGATACAGGGGCAAGTAGGACCACTATAAGTCACGCCGAAGTTCCAGGGGCTCCGCTCTCAGGCTCTAGAAATGTTTCCCTTGGATTTTCAGGAAAACCTATTGTAAATGAAATATCAAAGCCAGTTACCCTAGAAGTAGGTCCACTGTCCCGCACTACTGATCTGTTACTTACTAAGTCATGTCCAGAGAATCTATTAGGCATTAAAACACTGAAAGAATTAGGTGCAGTTATATGCTGTTCCCCAGAGGGAATACGATTGTTCCTACGTGACTTCAAGGGTCACTATGTATTACGAGATTTTGATCCAAGATTGTCTAATGTTCCGCAGCATCTATGGGCGCAAGGTCCAACTGATGTTGGCTTTATGCAAATCACACCCCATCGTGTGACTCTTAAACCAGGTGTAGTGTTACCACGAATCAGACAGTACAGATTGCCACCTGAGGCTGTAGCAGCCTTATCCAAAATTATTGACGAGCTCATGGCTCAGGGAGTAATTGTGGAGACCGACTCCAATGTATGTAATTCTCCGATCATTCCAGTCATGAAACGTACTGATCCAAATGCACCTCCAGTATATCGATTAGTGATTGACCTTCGAGAACTTAATAAATGCATTATTCCCCAGTACCCAGTTGTCCCAGATATCTCTTCCCTATTGACAGCCATTGATTCCGAAGCCTCATTTTTTACAGTCATAGACCTCAAGAACGCGTTTTTCAGTGTCCCCATTCATCCAGACAGCCAGTTTCTTTTCGGATTTTGTTTAAATGGAAGGAGCTATATGTTCACACGCGCTCCTCAAGGTTTCACAGAAAGTCCTAGTATTTACAGTCAAGCACTCAAGAGACAACTAGACAACATTCACATGCCAACTGACACTGCCCTGCTCCAGTATGTCGATGATCTCCTGATCACAGCCCGTTCTGAACGTGCTTGCGAGCAAGCCTCACTTACAGTCTTGTATTTCCTTGCCGAGATGGGGCACAAGGTGTCCCCTTCGAAGCTTCAATTCTGTGTCCAGCAAGTGATCTACTTAGGCCACTTACTGTCCAAGTGGGGTAGGCAGTTGACACCAGACCGTATCCAGTTAATAGCGAGTCTTCCTCAGCCAAAGACCCAGAAGGAGGTACGTGCTTTTATCGGCCTTACTTCTTATTGCAGACAATGGATTCCTCAGTATGCATTCTTAGCCAAGCCACTGATACAGTTAACAACACAGGAGGCAGCCGTATCGACTGTTCTCCCTTGGACATCTGAACATACACTTAGTTTTAATGAATTAAAGAAAGCCCTATGCCAAGCTCCAGTTCTAGCTACACCAAGCTACAGTAAGCCTTTTACACTTTTCGTCACTGAACATGAAGGTACAGCATTATCTGTTCTCACACAAGATCAAGCAGGACAATACAAGCCTTGTGCTTATTTTTCGAGCACATTAGATCCTGTAGCCCAGGCTCTGCCTGCGTGTCTCAAGTCAGTTGCAGCCACAGCACTAGCTATCAGACAAAGTGATTCCATAGTATTAGGACACTCTCTGACAGTACAAGTTCCACACTCTGTGGAAGTTCTTTTAAACCGAACACAAACTCAGCACTTGACAATTGCACGTTTAACAGGTTATGAATTGACACTGTTTCAGCCACACATAGAAATCAGACGCTGCAACGTCCTAAACCCTGCTACATTGTTACCATCAGTTACTTTGAATCCTGACACACACGACTGTGTGGAAGTAGTTGTCATCATGACAAAGCCAAGACAAGATCTGACAGATATTCCATTACCAGATCCCGACCTGACGCTTTATGTGGATGGTTCATGTATGAGAACAAGTACAGGAGAACTAGTCGCCGCGTATGCAGTGACTACTGACACTGAAGTTATAGAGACACACCGTATTGACACCCTGTCTGCTCAAGCGGCGGAGCTAGTTGCTCTGACTCAAGCCTGCATACACGCCAAGAACCTGAAAGTTAATGTTTACACAGATTCACGCTACGCATTTGGAGTCGTACACGACTTTGGAGTGCTCTGGCAGGAGAGAGGTTTCATGACTTCTCATGGAACCAAGATTCAGCATGGTCTCCTTATTCAAGCTCTGTTAGATGCAATACACTTACCGACATCCATTGCTATCATGAAGTGCAAAGCACATACGAAAGTTACTGACATTATTTCCCAGGGTAATGATCTAGCAGATCGCACAGCCAAGCTTACAGCTCAGACTCCAGACATTCCAGTTAATAAGACACCGACACACACTCCAGATCTGACTACATGTATGACAGTTAAGGACCCTACTCAAGATGTCATAGATATCCAGTTACATGCTACTCCCGATGAAATCAAGAAATGGTCCGAACAAGGAGGGGTCCAGACAGATCAAGGATGGTTAACGAAGGGTAGAGCCACATGGTTTCTCCCCGACTCTATGGTTCAAGTCATTATTAATACCGCACATAGTCCAGCACATTTAGGAGAAAAAGCTATGTTAGACAGTATCCAGAACATTTGGTTCAACAAGCATTTACGAGCTGCAGCCAAGCAGAAAGTCCGTACCTGTATGATATGTTGTCAGTTTAATCCAGGTAAAAGTCTCCCGGTGGAACAAGGTGGATTCCAGCCTCCTGACCACCCTTTTGAAGTCCTCCAGATGGATTACATTCAGATGGAGCGATGTCGAGGTTTCAAGTATGTCCTCGTAGTTGTATGCGCTTTGTCCAGGTGGACGGAGGCATATCCAGTTCCAGATTACACAGCCACGACTACTGCCAAGCAGTTGGTTCGTGAGTTCTTCCCCCGTTACGGACTCCCTAGAGTCGTATATTCTGATAACGGCCAGCCATTCTCATCCGAGCTAATGAAACACGTGTCCCTTTTGTTAGGGTACCAGTGGAAGTTCCATTGTGTACGCCATCCTGAAGCAGCTGGTCTCGTAGAGAGACATAATCAGACCCTGAAAATTCGAATTGCAAAGGTTTGTCAAGAGAAAGGTGTGGACTGGCTAATAGCTCTGCCAGTTGCCCTGTTCTATATGCGCATGGTCGCACATTCCAGATCAGGTCTGTCCCCGTATGAGGTCGTTTTCGGCCGCCCCCCTAACATGTGGGGTACTCCTAGACCTCGAAGTATTACCGATGTTTCAAGTAATATGCTGACAGATTACCTAGCTTCCTTGATGTCTGCCCTCAACTCTTGTCGTTCACAGGTTGCCGCCGCATTTCCAGACAATACCGAGGTGGCACCGCATGAAATCGTTCCCGGATCCATGGTCCTAGTGCGAAACTTTGATCGTTCAAGTCCGCTGGAGCCTCGCTGGAAGGAGCCCCGACAGGTCCTCCTGGCCACCCGTACAGCCGTGAAGTTGGAGGGACGCAAAGGCTGGGTGCATCTTTCGCATATCAAAAAGTTTTATGGATTGAAGCCCGTTTCAAAGAACATTTCAGATCATTTAAAGGACTGCCAAAGTACTATTCTTAAGGACTGTCCCGCAAAAGACAATGATATTGCACCCTCCCTGTTAGAGGAAACTCCGCAACAGGAGTATAAATTAAAACTAAGGTCTAGTAAAATAAGTCAGCCAGTTTGATTGTCTAAGTCCTCCCCTAGGTGAAACGGTTAGACCGGTTTCTGACATGTATAAAATAGACCCCCATAGTGAGAGAGTTAGTCAAAACTCAATCCGATGTATCGTTTTTCTAAGTTTCATATTATTTCTCAGCATTATGATTTCCTGCACCAGTTATGCATTTTACTTGTATTTTCCAGTTTCTCATGTAAATAAGTCTTCTAATGTTACAGTAGAGCACACGTTTAGTGATCTGCCTCCTCATGAACTCTCTTATCGCCTCGCTATGCGTAACAATTCTTTTATCCGCATGTTACATTACTCACACCAGACCAGCAATGCCACAAATTGTTGGGTGTGTGGTCGACTCCCCCCTTTCCAGACACCGAAGGGAGTTCTGCCACTCTTTCCTTATCCATTTTCTCATAATGGTTCGTGTGGAGCATGGTCCACGTTAACGTCATCCTCAACAGATATGTCTTTTCTTAACAGTACATGTTTTCCAGACAAGCAAGGTCTTCCCCACAGAACAGGGTTAGATCTAGTTAGATCTAGAAAACGAAGTTTACAATTTAGGAAATTATTCTTCGAATTTCATGGTCCTGAATGTTCAGTCTGCTACTACTCCAGACTTACCTGCTATTTCGGTACTACCAGTCAAAGGTGAATTATGTGTCCGAAATAATGGTTCCGTACATGTAGGCCATAGTGATTGTACTACTATTGTCAAGTATAGTGACAATGGGAAATCTATTTTCAAAGCTTCACGTCATTCTTATTTTATTTGTGGTCAAACCGCATATGTTCGTCTGCCCCTCGATTGGGAGGGAACCTGTTACATTGCCTTCCTACTGCCACCAGTTTTCCTAGCCCCATCTGATTATCATAGAAACACACATCTAGTACACCTTAGACATAGAAGGGAGATTGAGTCCCCAATTGTCGATTATACTGAAACTGCTCTAGAACAGTATACAGATTTCAATAGAGGTTTCTTCTTTTTTATAGGCCCTATCCAGAACAGTAAGCTAATCCGTAGGTTAACCAGAACCCTTGAAGCTGTAGTAAATGAGACTGCCTCTGCTCTAGGTAACTTAACCGAAGAGCAATCTGCTATGAGATTTGTCGTGCTCCAGAATCGTCTCGTCCTTGACGTCATACTGGCCGATAGGGGCGGGGCATGTAGAGTCATCGGATCTAGTTGCTGCATTTTCATTCCAAATAACGCGCCGTCTGTTTATTCAGCTATAACCAGACTCCATAAAATTGCCCATCTGTTACACCAAGACCCAGGCACCTGGACATGGTCCGGTTGGTTCTGGAATATAATTTCCGCTTGGGGATGGAAAGTATTGTCCTTTCTAGGTATTGCAGTAGCGATCATATTCAGTTGCTGCCTCTGTATACAATGTGGCCCTGCGATTTGCGGCATTTGTGCTACCTCTTGTATTCCTAGTCCCAAGTCCCGTTCTAAATCCCGTTCCAAGAAAATTCGAGACGAACAATTGATGCTGTATGAAATGATAGATGGTATCATGAATATTGATGTTTCCTGATGGAAACGTAGTGACAAGGAGGGAATGTGGAAAAGTAAATTTTGCCATGTTCTGTGTCCCTACGTGTCATCCATCATATGTTATGTGTGCATGATTAATATGCATATGTATTCACCATGTTCGATTAAAGACGCAATTATAGCTGTGTCCATCTCTAGTATGCCAGTTTCCAGTTCTCGTGAATACTACGAATATCAGGCCTATTTAAAGTTACGTTGCCACGTTTCTCAGTGTGCACGTTATTCCATTGTAAAGTCCCCGTTTCTAGGCCTCAAAAGGGCCCGGACACCAGATTCAGCTCCTGTCTCCTGAGCCTCGCTGAGGAGCGATACAGCCCCCACCTGTATCCCTGACCCTTCACTTACTTCCTGCCTCACAATGCCCGGTTCAGCCTGGCTCTGCCTCTGAGTCTGCCAAGAGTATGTTATGATTCTAGTTATCAGTCCAGCCCTCCTTCTCTGCATTCTTAAAGCTACTGAATCGCATCAATAGTTACCGTCATAGTCTAGCCTTTACGTCTCCATGTTAGAGAAATACTGTATTAATGATCATTTAGTATTCTTCATCACGCACTACATGTAGAATAATGCATGCTCCAGTCTTAGAATCAAGTTAGCCTTTCCCCTCCTGACTTCTAGTTTATATCAACATGTTCTCTAAACATCAGATACTAGATACTGTTTAGGTACATGTCGCCCTGACTCTCCAGACTTCAGTCTCTGCTCCTAGCACAGAGTTCGTAGCCCCCAGCTTCTCCTAGTAACACGTCATTGCCAGTTTGCGCGCACCACTAGGTTAGAGGTCCCGGCTCCTTAGGTAGCCCCCTCCGTGTTTCCGCCCCATTCATGACATATTCTGCTACGTTTGCATCACCTGTCTATGTATACGCCCTGTTACACCCACTTTCACCCTTATCTTTCGCGACTGCTACGCGTCACACCCACTGCTCCGCCTGTCATATGTACTGTAATGCAACTGTTTTACTATATATGCTTGTGTATTGTTATTAAATGCTAGCGCGCTCATCCCAGATCCAGCCCCGGCAGCTGCCGGGCCCTGCCATCCTATTCCTGTGCAGGTTGTCCTGTTCCTGTCCTTTATGCTGTAATAAACCTGCAAAACTCCTACTACCTCAAATCTTGACTCTTATTTATTGAGCTATCTGTTATTCATTTATCCATTCAAAAATAGAGGTATTATTTATTTATTTACCACACTGTCCCCTGACCCCCCTTGGCCTGAGTTTTTGGCCTTTCCCCACACACACCTCTTTTTCTTTGCTCCAGCGGAAAGGCAGTGCACCTGAGAATATGAGTTTGGAAAAAGGCACTAAATTCTGGTGCCCATGAGAGAGCAGCTTGAGCGTCCTCTGACACTAAATGATGAGTGTTGGAGTCTGAAAATGCTGCTGATCTTGCTAAGTAGTGCTTGGATCTGCATGAAATGCTTTGTGCCCTTGATCAATGAAGGTCGCATCATCTGTAGTATCTGCCACGAAGAAGAGACACTGGTGCGCTGCCTTGAGACATTGAGACTTTGTAATTGAGCTATGAGTGTTTGCCAAGAGGGCACTCCAACGGATACTGAGTCATGAAGAGCCTGAATGGAGAGGCCCAACGCGAAGAAGACACTGGAAGCGGATTTGATGGACAATAGAAGCCTACCAGTAGAGGCTTTGACGGACTCTGGGTATTTTCTGTGAGCTTGTCTAGAATTGGAGTTTGGAAACTAATTTTTGCAGCTTTGCTAGCATTGTTTTAAAGTACTATTCTCTTTAGTAGAAGCAGAATAACGTCCATTTTCTGTGAAAGAGTATTCCCTTTTCACCTCAGAGCATTAATGAGAGTCACCACTGTTTCACTTGAACATATGATGAATTACAGAAATGCATAAGAATACCTAAAATGTACTAGATAATTTTAGGATTTACGTTTGCTTAGGGTTGTGGAAAATTATGTTTCATTTGTAATAGCGGTCACTGCTTTGTTTATATGTTCCTAATGACGTGTTTCCTAGTGTGTTTTAAACATGGCGTTGTCTTTTATGGGTAGGATTGTTTTTTTTTTCCTGCCCAATTCACATCTGCACCCACCTCCCACACCTATGTCTTTCTTCTACTTCTTTGCATCTTTCCAGATGTTACCCGAACACGGATAGTTAGGAGATCAGAGTTTACTGATAATTCCTTTTGTATCATTTTCATCAACACCAGTTAGTAGTTGGACATCACTTATTGTTGGGTGTGTGGTCTTGTACCACATACTACAGATAGAGGGACTCCCTATTTTTGTCCTGCCATATATGGCCTTTGTTCTACCGCGTGTGTAGGGAGACCTGTCCCGAGAGAGAGAGAGAGAGACGCTAGGTAATAGGATTATGCTTCAGTAACATCTTGAGGATTTTTATAGAATATAGTTCTGGACCCAGACTAGCGTGAGTATAGGTTATTGCCTATGTAAGGGCAAAAGGGGCGTCTGAGGTTCTTTGAAATCTGAACCTGTGTTTAAAATATCATTATTCTGCTATGATTTTGATATCAGAGAAACGAAAATGGCAAGTTTTATATGTGTGTGTATTTTCATCATGATACAATGATGAATGCAGAAGTTATTGACAAATTCATTGTGAGCCCACAGGTTCTATGTTGTGAACAGCAGCCATCTTAGGTGTTGCCCTTTACATAGGCATATACATGAGCCAATGATTCTGGTAGAGCAAGTATTAAAGGACACGTACCCCTTAGCTTGAGTTCTTCCTGACTCCCATTTGACCTGAACAGGCTGAATCTGCCTACGTGATGTTGGCCTCACCAAACCAGTCCATGCCCTCTAGTCAATCTATATTAAAGATCTGAGCAACTTGTTGTGTACATTGGCCTGAGCAAGATTAGAAGGCCGAATACAGTAGCCATGCCTGTTTATGACCCACAAGCATCCCTTATCCTACATTTCTATCTTCCACACCTGGCTCCGTTTCTCTGCTTCTGGGCTTTTACAATGGGGAGGTGACCGTTTATATGATGGGGAGGAAACCAGTTCTATTGTGATTTACTCCGGCCTGCACAGGAAAATATGTGAAGTTTGACATATGTTCATGATGGAAGATGGGTTGGACAGTTTGGGCAAGCAAACTGGTATTTGTAATTATAACATGCTTTGTTAGTAACATGGGAGTGACCTACAATGATGTGTTTCAAAGCAAGAATGTGAGCCTAGGGCCAAACTTTTTGTATAAAAAGCCTGCCTGAGAAAGCTCAGGCAGGCTCCCTCTTTCAGTTGTAAAACTACGGTTGGACGACGAAGCCTCATAATTAATTATAATAAAGATGTCTTTTGATTTTACAGATTGGCTGTCAATTCCTTTGCTGCTTTATTATGCAAACTGCTTTATAGATCCCTGATGGGGAGTGAGTCATTTTAAACTTTTCCTCAGTTCTGACTAGGCCAGATCCTACTTCAATACCCAGGGTCAACCCAGCTACACCCTTGGACTGTGTTCCACCACTGCTTACTGTACTAGGGGTTGCAGTTGCTTTAGGAGCTGGAGTGGTGGAGACTGGATTTGCCTTAGTGCATTCACTGCCCCAGTGTGAAACTGATTTGCAGGTATTACACCAAGGTGTCTTTGGACCTTTATTCTTCTTCTTCTTGTTTCCATTTTGGGAACCACCCTCCTTACTACTAGTTTGGGGGCCTGAAGACTTCTGGTCTTTTTCTTTATCTTTATCTTTCTGATTTCCACCCTTCTGGTCTGTTTTCTTCTGGTCACCACCTTGGTTCTGGGGTTTCTGCTTAATCCTTGTTCTGACCCATTTGTCTGCCTTCTTTCCCAATTCTTGGGGAGAGGTCAGATCAGAGTCAATAAGGTATTGATGCAACAGCTGGTTTGTACAGTTATTAAGGATCTGTTCTCTCATTATAAGATTGTACAATCCTGTATAGTCTGAAACTTTACTTCCCTGCAACCAACCCTCCAAAGCCTTAGTGGCACACTCAACGAAATCAGTCCAGTCTTGAGTCTGTGCTTTTTGGGTGTCTCTGAACAACAACCTGTATTGCTCAGTGGTTAGGCCAAACCCTTCAATAAGAGCACTCTTCAAAACAGAGTAGTTCTTGGCATCCTCAGGTCTAACTGTGAGGAGCCTGTCCCTCCCTTTCTCAGAAAAGGAGTACCATAAAATTGCAGCCCACTGATCCTGAGGAACCTGCTGTACCATGCAGGCTCTCTCCAGAGCAGTCATCCATTTGTGGATGTCATCCCCTTCCTTGTAGGGGGGCACAATTTTTGTCAGGTTTCTATTATCATAGCCCCTGTCTTTTTCTTTAGGAATATTGCTGCCACCAGTGGCATCTAAGCCACTCAATTTCTGCTCTCTTGCCAAGGCAAGTCTAGCTTGAGCCAAGGCTACCTCCTCCCTCTCTATCTGGAGTTTGACAGCCCTCATTCTGGCCCTATGCTCTAGTTTTTGAGAAGCAGTCATGCCTCTCTGTGATTCTCTGGAGGCACTAGAAATATGAGAGTCCCCTGAGGGAGATCTCACTCTTCTGTTGCCTGGGAGAATGCTATAGGATCTGGGGAGGTGCTGGCCCTCTCCATTCCCTAGTAGGCTTAAGTTGGCCTGGCTAAGCCTGGCAACTCCAACCTGGCTACCCTCCTGACCCTGGTCTTCTGTGTCCTCAACCTCTGAGTCCTCATCCCCCTCTTCTCCTTCTTCTTCCTCCTGAGGGGTACCAGTTACAGGTAGGTTCTCTCCATTTCCTGATCCTAGGGGAATTCCCTTCGCCCTTTCTAAGTCATCCTGTTCTAGAATGGCTATCAGGATTGGACAGGTGGGGCTTCTGCCCCTTTTTAACCCTCTTGATTTGCACAAGGCAATCAAGTCCTTGCGGGTTAGTTTGTCATAGCTGGAAGTTGCCTGGGTAAGGTCAACTGTCATAGGAGTAGACCCTGAGGCTTTTCCTGTGTCAGACATGACTCTAGTGTGGTGTAAGTGATGCACCTACCTACACTAAGTGTTTCCCTACTGTACCTTACTAGTGAGTTGTAGCCAGGGTGTGCTAATCCCTTTAATCTACAACTACTAAGTTCAGTAGAACTTAATATGCTAAGCTTTTGATTTATATGTACCTAGAGGTACTTGATGTGATCTTTCAATTTGATAAAAGGTTGCAATGGTAAAACAACAGCAAGCTCAAATCCGCACCGCTGCTCACCAATGTGAGAAGTTGGCCTGATAGGTGATGTTTCCAATTCTGGAACCACCTATTATCAGACCAAACAATCCCTTATGGTGTCAGGTTGTAAGTCAACCTTGTTAGACAAGCTATCCTAGGGGTAGCATGGACTAAGCAGCCTAAAGGCTTAACTTAAGAGGTCGTGTTAAGCGAGCTGTTTTACCACATACAATCCTGTAATATCAAATGAAAGGACACCACACAAGTATATATTATAAAAATATATGTGTTTATTACTAAAAACAATCCCCAGTATTCTTTATGAATAAAGGGGCACAAGCGTTAAATCAAAAGCACAGTTTAAACATACAAGTTGCACAATTATGGATGAGGGCGGGTGGCCACTCAAACCATATACTAAACAAGTGGTATAAGAGATACCAATCGAACAGTGGTTAGGCCTAGGGCCTAGGGAATCGCTGGGAGCAGTCAGGACAAGCAGTGCTGAAGTCGGGAGAGGCCCACGGGATTCGGGAGCAGTGCGGAAAGCGCACGCATGCACCAATGTTAACAAATGGTGCGTAAAAATGACAAAGTTAGAGTTTAAGGACACTTCCGCTGAACCTAGAGGAACAAAACTTAAGACACAGACCCTAGAGGTGTGCACCAGTGTGGGAACACCGGCGGAGCAAAGTTACCTCACCCACAGGAAGCGGGTGCACAGGGTCGAAGTTGAGTCGGGTTTCGTCACGCAGGCTCTTGGTGCTTGGAGCTGAAAGGGCTGCAGGCGGGGTGAAAGAGAAGTGTCCGGTGGAGTCCAAGGGTGGACTCGAGTCGAAAAGTACCTGAAAGCAGAGGGGACAGAGTCTGGGTCACTCAGCAGTGACCAGGGTGGAACCAGGACGGAACCAGGCAATGTCGGGCGCAATCAGGTCGCTGTCGTGGTGCTTCTCTCCGCTGTCACGTGGGCTCTGGGGCATCTACGACGTCCAGGAGCAGGTCACAATCTGTCCCTCGCAGGCTCTCACCGTCGGCGTTGTCGGCTTCAAGATTGGAGCAAACAACACTTGGCAAAAGCAATCCACGCGGAACTGGGAGATTGCTTCTCAATCGAACCAGGAAGGTCAGAGTGGGGGCTCCTTTTCAGGGGAGCTGGTGCAGATCTGGAGCAACCAGATTCACAAGTCGGTTTCAAGTTTTCGTTGGCACAGGGGCCACTAGCTGGCTGGCAAGTGACCGGGCCAACGCGTTGAGCCAAAAGTAGTAGAAGGGCCCCACGCAGCACTCGATGAGTGTAGAGGGGTGAGCTTCGGTGCAAGAGTGGCTCAGGGTTGGGGCTTCTTAAACCCCAGTGCACAGCTTCGAGGGTCACTCGTGGGCTGCACGGTCAGCGTCTCGTGGTCAATTCAAGATGGCGTGCCCCACGCTTCCGGTCGCCTCCACGGGTCTCAGCTCTGCAGGGACTGTGGATCGGGCTGTTGGAAGGCAGGCAAGCTTGATCTTGTCGATCTCAGTCGCTCGAGTTCCGGCAGGAACTGCAACCAAGTAGACGTCGAGGGCTGGATGGTGCCTGCTGCTGCAGGCTGGTCACTCCTTGACCACAAGGGAGATTCTTTGGGCTTCCACGTTGAGATGGAGGTCCAAGGGTCCAGAGTTTCGTTTCTAATGTTTCTTCCAGGAAATCTGATGTGCATTGGCACTGCTCCCACTCTTATTCGAATCTGGGGGGTGTGATTACCTGCTAGGTCCCACCCTATGGGTGGGACCCAGGAAGGGGGTGGATACACCCCTTTCCTTTGATCCAGGCCGCCCTGGCACGAGGGCTGGAGTGCCCCAGAACCAGTTTGGCCGGATTATGCAAGGGGCAGCCTTGTGCGCCCCAGGCAGTGTCTGGTTTCTTTCAGACCTCCCTGCTACAATCCACTATCTCCTGTCTGGAGGGTGGTGACACCCTCCTGTGGCAGGAAACCCTTTGTCCAGGCCCCATTTGCTGAGTTTCGGTCAGCTGCAGGGGTCCAGACTCTTGTCTGTGGCAGAGGCATCCATTTTGTGGATCTAAGGCCTTTTGAGAAATTAACCGCATTAAAGTAAAGGAACATGTCTTACCCCTCTAGAGGGGTGGAATGCTATCCCCGTCGCCAGAACTGGCGAGGGGATAGTATTCCAAATCGTATGACACCTTACACGACATGTTTTGATAAAGCCAAACCAGAGTTGCTATATAACCGCGAGGATTATAAGGCACTTAAGAGTATATGGTATGGCATTATCCTGAAACAGCTTAGGGAGTTGTTCCCGACAGCTGCAGACAGGCTCAGCTCATGCTAGAGCTCCATCTCACATTAAACCACGCACTCTGCCTCCAGGATTGATGAGGCCTTCCATAGGAGTGGCTCACAGGTTTATATGTGTCCAGATATAGGTTTTGTAGGAAGGGGGAGTCTCTGGTTGGCGCAGTGCAGCACTGGCGACAAACAGGGCCTCTCTCTTCCCCGTCAGGGCTGAGGGTTACCTTCAAGACAACCTCTGCTTACCCTCTAGGTAGTGTGGCTTAAGCAGTCTTAGGCTAATCTCTGGGGCATGTAAGGTTAAACATTTGCAATATTACACCGTCACAACCAACCCACCACACAATGACACCAAACTGTATTTGTAAAAATATATTCTCTTTATATAAATTTCAAGCAGGCTTGTAAATACAGTCTTGGTTATTTCAAATGCAGGTTCCAGTTACTCTTTAGGTTAAGTTGCCACAGTTCTTTCTCAGTAATAAGCAATCTTTGTTTAGTGTTATTCCCAAACAGTTCTTTCAGTGTTCTTTCCTTTCAAAGAGAAAGCCTCTCTCTGTTCTGGGGCTTTGGGACCCTCCCTGGGCCTTCGGAGCGCCTTGCAGCGCCTCTCCTGCCTTCAAGGGTGAAACTGACTCGGCCCCTACCAACTCTCACGCATCTCGCGGTATGCTTGGAATGGAGACCAGAGAGGGCCTCGAAGAAACCCTGGGCCTTTTCCAGAGGTGGGGGCTGAGCTCGGAGCAGAGCAGCAAGCAGGCGATGAGAGGAGCCCCGGGCCTTTTCCAGAGGTGGGGGCTCTCAGCTGCAGTGAGGAGCAGGGAGGGGTGAGAGGAGCCTCTGGGGCCAAGGCACCTTCAGGAATGCTTTCTTTCAGGAATTGTCAGTGCAGAGGGGTCCCTTCTGACAGCGGAGATCTCCGGGAGGCAAGGCACCCTTCACAGTGCGGTGCGGCCTCTCCTGGGGGGGGCAGAGCAAGGCAGGGCAGCCGGGTGCAATCAGATGCACGAGGTCCAGGCTACAGGCTGCTCGAGTCCCCGGGATTCCGGCGGGAGGGGCTGAAGTCTCCTCAAGGGCTCCGTGAAGCAGGCAGGGGTAGAGGAGCGGCCGGCCTTAGCCCTGGGGCAGAGAGCGACTCCGGGTGGAGCGAGGCTCTCAAGGGCAAGAGGGCAGGCTGGCTCCCGAGTACCACGGCCCTAGGAGGGGGCGAGAGGGGGCAGACTTCACCTCCGGCGGGAGGAGAGGAAATACTACAGGCAGGGGACGAGCCAAAGCACAGGAGAACCCACTGGTCCTGGGGTTCAGTTCAGGGGGCAAGCTCAATCAAGCCCTTGGAGAATGTTTAGAGCACAAAGCAGCAAAGTCTTTAAAGCAAGTCTTCTTCCTCTCCTTTCTCAGCAAGGCAAGCAGCAGGCCAGTCCTTCCAGCGTCTCTTCTCCTTCTAGTCGGGCAGAGGTCCTTTGTGGTAAAACAGGATTCTGATTTACAAGGAGCAGGGCTCCTACTTTTATACACAGTTTCTTTTGTTCTCACTGGCCAGGGGGGCCTCTGCATAACTGCTCTCAGCTCCTGAGCACTTGTGGTGGGTACTTCTGCTTCTGCATTCAGTGTGAGGGCAGGCACATCAGCCGCTCCCCAGGGGGGCGGAGCCGGCATTGTGAGGACAGGGGCAGCCTGAGCACTTTGTTGACAAGCTTCGGTCCTTCCTGGGCCAGGTGCAGGCTGAGTCATCAGTCGCTCCCCAGGAGGGCGGAGCCAGCATTGTGGGGGCAGAGCACAGCCTGATGCATCATTCAGGGGAAACTCCCACCACCCACTAAGGTGTCATCCTGCTATTCACAACCTGTCAACTCCCAGCCCTGTCACTCACACAACTCAGACAGTCAGATACACACAAAAGCAGAGGCGGGCTGAAATGGTTAGGCAAGCAAATGCTAGCTTTCTAAAAGTAGCATTTGCAAACACAGGATATTAAAATAAACTTTACTAAAAGAAGTATTTTATTATTCTGAGTTCAGGCATACTAAACATTAATTTCTACCATGTCCCCTGAGCCTGCTGGGATTATAGAGTGTAATAATTCCAGCAGCCCATCTGGCCTAGAAGGGAACTGGTAGCCTTACAATAGTGAAAAACGAATTTGGCAGTAATTCACTATTAGAACATGCCACACACATCAGGGCATGTCCTACCTTACACTTACAATGCACCCTGCCCTCAGGCCTACCATAGGGGTGACTAATATGAAGTTAAGGGAAGGTTTAGGGGCTGGCAAGTGTGTGCACTTGCCCAGCCAGGGTGACAGTACCAGACTGCACGCAGGTTCTGCAATGGCAGACCCTAGACACATTTTAAGGCTGCTTCTGTGGGTGGCGCAACCAGCGCTGCAGGCCCACTAGCAGTATTGGCATTCACAAGCCCTGGCACTCCTAGTGCACTTTACTAGGGACTAACAGTAAATCCAATGAACCAATCATGGACATCAATCACATGTACACTTTTCAGTAGGGAGAGCATATGCACTTTGGCACTGGTCAGCAGTGGCAAAGTGCCCAGAGTCATTAAACCAACAAAAACAGGTCAGAGAGAGTATTGGAGGAAGGCAAAAAGTTTAGGGATGACCCTGCCAAGAGGCCCAGGTCCAACACAACCCCCTTCCAGCCAAAACGCAGGGTAGACCAATCACCACTGTGATGGGCTTCCCTGCTTAGGGCGATAGAACATGGACCTGGCCCGCAACAGCAGGGGCACACTCCAGTTCTACGCCAATCTGAACCTATTTCAAATCCTCTGTCCACACTCTCAGGGTCCACCCCGCTGATCAATGGGGCACCCTTCTCTTCCTCTGTGGACACCACCTGTGCAGCCTCTAACCTTAACTTGCTCACAGGTGTGTCCCAACAGACAGACATCAAGTCATAGCGGCCACTGACAGTAGTCAGAGATGAGACCCAGGCCTCATGCCTCTCAGGGCTCTCAAACCTCTGTGGCATTAGAGAGTGGGGGGCAGTAGCCCCAGGTGCTTGGCACCCTTTGTCCACTCTCCCTCCTGTCAGGTCAGGTATGTCATCCTGGCACTGACCCACCAGCCCCAGGTCTGTACCAGGCGGCTGTACCAAAGACTGGGGTGGCCTTTCCCACACCCGGTCCTCCTCCTTGGGGCTCTGTACCCTCCCACCTGGAGTGGTACCCCCTTCCAGAATTGTCAGGGCACCTGTGGCAGGTGACCTGCACAATTCGCCCACCAGTTCAGGGGTGCTATCCTGCAACTGGGGCACCAGGTCAGGGGGGACACCCTGCACCTGGCCCTTAAACCTAGGGTCTAAACCCTCAAGTTGACCCGGGGTCAGAGGCGAGGACTCCCTCCCTCTGCACCCCTTTCCAGAGTACTGCCCACTCCCAACCGGAGTGGTACCCCTAGAAGCGACATGGGCCAGGACACTGATTACAGTGGTCCTGCCCTCCAGGTCAGACAACACCTGACCCTGGCTTCTCAACTCAGGGACCCAACCCTGCAGTTGAACACTTGCCTGGCGCACCAGGACTTTCCGGGGAGCACGCCTGCCCCCCCTGAGGGTGGCACATAGCTCATGTGTCGTGCGACAGTCTGCCCGGCGCAGATCTCCCAACCCCTGTCCCTCTGACAGTGCGGGAAGATCCCCCAGGACAGAAGTGGTGTCCCCCTGGTCATTCACTGGGGACGCAGCCCTGCTGGCTGGCCCCTGACCCACTGGTTCTTCCACTGGGGACTCTTTCCCCCTCTCGCCCCTCTTTCTGGACTTCTGCACCCTCCCAACTGGAGTGGTACTGCCAGTCACCAGAACTACTGGAGCCCTGTTTACAGAGCCTCCACGTTCTCTAGCCACTGGGGGATCCCCCTCAGCGGGTGACTCATCCGGACAGCCTAGGCTCCCCACCTGGTGTTCCCTTAAAGAACCATCCAGGCTCTGAGACTGAGGTTGGGCACTACCGGGACAAAACCCATTCTCACTCCTTCCCCTTAAGGACAGGACGTGAGGCCCTACACCCATCTCACTACTACAGGACCTAGCTGGGCTACTCTGCGCCACTTCCACCACTCTGGGCTGGAAGATACCTGAGACACTCTCCACAGGATCACACCCCAATGCCTCTCCAGACCCTCTGGAATCCACCACAAGGTCTGCCTCCAATGTGAGCTCCCTGGGGTCAGAGAACTCACTCTCAAACAGGTGTTGGCATAGCTCTGGAAAACTGGGACTTACAATATGCTCTCCCACAATTGGATTACACAGCCCCCTAGCAGGGTTAACCAAATTATCCTTCACCTCACCATCCAGCGCCTCACACACATACTCCACACCATTCTTCTGAGACTGGCCAGACAGTAGCGAACTGTCTCTGTCACACAACCCACACTCTTCTGGGCGGTCCTTACACTCACCCACCAGGACCTCAACCATGGGGGAAACCCTCCCGCCACTAGGACCATGAACTCCTACGCCAGCTACCCTATTCCCTTCAGGGACGCTGCGCACTACTGGAGCTACCTCATGCCCTTGAACCTCCTGGTGTAAGTTAACCCCCTCCAAGTCAGGTGCCATATCTCTAGGTGCGCGCGCTATGCTGTCTGCACTAGATACCTGAATGTTGCTGCCACCATCTGAGCTGGACTCCACCTCCAACTCAGCAAAGCTCAATCTCTGAGCTACACACATTTCTTGTTGCTGGGCTGAAGCCCTCCTGGCCTCAAGCGCCTCGAGCTCCAAGTCAAGTTTCCTCATTCTTAAGTCATGCGCAAGCTCCATTTTCATTACTTCCAGGGCTAACCTCCTAGATTCTAGCTCCAGTTGCCCATTTATTTCCAGCTCTGCCAACTTCACTTCATGATCTCGGGTTGCCTGTCTGTCCGCCAGCTCCTCTGGCGACAGACCTCGGCCAGAAACACTGCTACCCAATGGGGAGGTTGCACCCCTACACTCTGGAGTCAGGGGTCCCTCCAGCTGCTGTTCTGCATCCTCAAATTCAAAATCCTTTCCAGGGGCATTCCTTGCCTTGACCCAGGCCCTCAGCGCCTTTTGGAACTGCTCCCTTCTGGAGAGTCCGGTCATGGAAATGTTCAAATTTTTGCAGAACCTCTTGAGCTGTTTCCTGGTGTAGTTTTCTAGTTTCTCCCAATCACAGTCAATAGAAGAAATGGATGTTGCCCTTTCCATTTTCACTGACACAGGCATGACTTCAGAAACACATGGAGATCTCTTCTCGCAAATCATAAATCAACAAAAAATGTCTGTGGCTTTAGTTACTGGACTGTCATCACTGTGCAATGGTCAGTAGCTAGGGTAAAAACACTGCAAATGTAAATCCGCTATCCCACCGCTGCCACCAATGTAGGAAGGGGGAGTCTCTGGTTGGCGCAGTGCAGCACTGGCGACAAACAGGGCCTCTCTCTTCCCCGTCAGGGCTGAGGGTTACCTTCAAGACAACCTCTGCTTACCCTCTAGGTAGTGTGGCTTAAGCAGTCTTAGGCTAATCTCTGGGGCATGTAAGGTTAAACATTTGCAATATTACACCGTCACAACCAACCCACCACACAATGACACCAAACTGTATTTGTAAAAATATATTCTCTTTATATAAATTTCAAGCAGGCTTGTAAATACAGTCTTGGTTATTTCAAATGCAGGTTCCAGTTACTCTTTAGGTTAAGTTGCCACAGTTCTTTCTCAGTAATAAGCAATCTTTGTTTAGTGTTATTCCCAAACAGTTCTTTCAGTGTTCTTTCCTTTCAAAGAGAAAGCCTCTCTCTGTTCTGGGGCTTTGGGACCCTCCCTGGGCCTTCGGAGCGCCTTGCAGCGCCTCTCCTGCCTTCAAGGGTGAAACTGACTCGGCCCCTACCAACTCTCACGCATCTCGCGGTATGCTTGGAATGGAGACCAGAGAGGGCCTCGAAGAAACCCTGGGCCTTTTCCAGAGGTGGGGGCTGAGCTCGGAGCAGAGCAGCAAGCAGGCGATGAGAGGAGCCCCGGGCCTTTTCCAGAGGTGGGGGCTCTCAGCTGCAGTGAGGAGCAGGGAGGGGTGAGAGGAGCCTCTGGGGCCAAGGCACCTTCAGGAATGCTTTCTTTCAGGAATTGTCAGTGCAGAGGGGTCCCTTCTGACAGCGGAGATCTCCGGGAGGCAAGGCACCCTTCACAGTGCGGTGCGGCCTCTCCTGGGGGGGGCAGAGCAAGGCAGGGCAGCCGGGTGCAATCAGATGCACGAGGTCCAGGCTACAGGCTGCTCGAGTCCCCGGGATTCCGGCGGGAGGGGCTGAAGTCTCCTCAAGGGCTCCGTGAAGCAGGCAGGGGTAGAGGAGCGGCCGGCCTTAGCCCTGGGGCAGAGAGCGACTCCGGGTGGAGCGAGGCTCTCAAGGGCAAGAGGGCAGGCTGGCTCCCGAGTACCACGGCCCTAGGAGGGGGCGAGAGGGGGCAGACTTCACCTCCGGCGGGAGGAGAGGAAATACTACAGGCAGGGGACGAGCCAAAGCACAGGAGAACCCACTGGTCCTGGGGTTCAGTTCAGGGGGCAAGCTCAATCAAGCCCTTGGAGAATGTTTAGAGCACAAAGCAGCAAAGTCTTTAAAGCAAGTCTTCTTCCTCTCCTTTCTCAGCAAGGCAAGCAGCAGGCCAGTCCTTCCAGCGTCTCTTCTCCTTCTAGTCGGGCAGAGGTCCTTTGTGGTAAAACAGGATTCTGATTTACAAGGAGCAGGGCTCCTACTTTTATACACAGTTTCTTTTGTTCTCACTGGCCAGGGGGGCCTCTGCATAACTGCTCTCAGCTCCTGAGCACTTGTGGTGGGTACTTCTGCTTCTGCATTCAGTGTGAGGGCAGGCACATCAGCCGCTCCCCAGGGGGGCGGAGCCGGCATTGTGAGGACAGGGGCAGCCTGAGCACTTTGTTGACAAGCTTCGGTCCTTCCTGGGCCAGGTGCAGGCTGAGTCATCAGTCGCTCCCCAGGAGGGCGGAGCCAGCATTGTGGGGGCAGAGCACAGCCTGATGCATCATTCAGGGGAAACTCCCACCACCCACTAAGGTGTCATCCTGCTATTCACAACCTGTCAACTCCCAGCCCTGTCACTCACACAACTCAGACAGTCAGATACACACAAAAGCAGAGGCGGGCTGAAATGGTTAGGCAAGCAAATGCTAGCTTTCTAAAAGTAGCATTTGCAAACACAGGATATTAAAATAAACTTTACTAAAAGAAGTATTTTATTATTCTGAGTTCAGGCATACTAAACATTAATTTCTACCATGTCCCCTGAGCCTGCTGGGATTATAGAGTGTAATAATTCCAGCAGCCCATCTGGCCTAGAAGGGAACTGGTAGCCTTACAATAGTGAAAAACGAATTTGGCAGTAATTCACTATTAGAACATGCCACACACATCAGGGCATGTCCTACCTTACACTTACAATGCACCCTGCCCTCAGGCCTACCATAGGGGTGACTAATATGAAGTTAAGGGAAGGTTTAGGAGCTGGCAAGTGTGTGCACTTGCCCAGCCAGGGTGACAGTACCAGACTGCACGCAGGTTCTGCAATGGCAGACCCTAGACACATTTTAAGGCTGCTTCTGTGGGTGGCGCAACCAGCGCTGCAGGCCCACTAGCAGTATTGGCATTCACAAGCCCTGGCACTCCTAGTGCACTTTACTAGGGACTAACAGTAAATCCAATGAACCAATCATGGACATCAATCACATGTACACTTTTCAGTAGGGAGAGCATATGCACTTTGGCACTGGTCAGCAGTGGCAAAGTGCCCAGAGTCATTAAACCAACAAAAACAGGTCAGAGAGAGTATTGGAGGAAGGCAAAAAGTTTAGGGATGACCCTGCCAAGAGGCCCAGGTCCAACAGGTTTAGATATAGGTATACTATATCTAAGTAAGGGGTGATTACACCACCTTACCCCAGCTGAGTGATCAGCCAGTTGTGTCAATTTAAGAACCAGCCAGGGGTGGCAAAAGATATGCTGCTGCCCCTGGTAGGCCTTGGTGGTCCCTATGCCCTGGGCACCTATAGTGCATTATACAGGGGCTGACAAGGAGTCCATTTCCAATTGTGGTATGTGCCTATAGCACATGTATCATTAATTTAGTGAGAGAACAGCAGGCTGGGGGTCTGATCAGCAGGCCCACAGCCTCAGTAGTCGAAAACCAGTGAAGCAAAAAGCAAAAATTTGGGGTGACCATAGGATAGCAGACCCTACTCTCCTACACAGAGTGTCCCCCGATGCAAGGGTGCCTGGATTACTCTGATGCAGGAGCGTCCCCTGATGCAAGGGTGCCTGGATTACCCGATGCTGGAGTGTCCCCTGATGAAGGGTGCCTGGATTACTCTGATGCAGGAGTGTCCCCTGATGAAGAGTGTCTGGATTACTCTGATGCAGGAGTGTCCCCTGATGAAGGGTGCCTGGATTACTCTGACGCAGGAGTGTCCCCTGATGAAGGGTGCCTGGATTACCCTGATGCAGGAGTGTCCCCTGACACAAGGGTGCCTGGATTAACCTGATGCAGGAGTGTCCCCAGATGAACGGTGCCCGGATTACCCTGATGCAGGAGCGGCCCTTGATTTAAGGGTGCCTGGATTACCCTGATGCAGAAGTGTCCCCTGATGAAAGGGTGCCTGGAATTACCCTGATGAAGGAGTGTCCCCTGATGAAAGCTTGTCTGGATTACTCTGATGCAGGAGTGTCCCCTGATGAAATGGTGCCTGGATTACCCCGATGCAGGAGTGTCCCCTAATGCAAGGGTGCCTTGATTACTCTGATGCAGGAGTGTCCCCTGCTGAAGGGTGCCTGTATTACCCTGATGCAGGAGTGTCCCCTGATGAAGGGTGCCTGCATTACCCTGATGCAGGAGTGTCCCCTGATGCAAGGGTGCCTGGATTACCCTGATGCAGGAGTGCCCACTGATGCAGGGGTGCCGGTATTACCCTGATGCAGGAGTGTCCCCTGATGAAGGGTTCCTGGCTTACTGTGATGCAGGAGTGTCCCCTGATGAAGGGTGCCTGGATTACTCTGATGCAGGAGTGGCCCCCGATGAAGGGTGCCTGGATACCTCTGATGCAGGAGGGCCCTTGATGAAGGGTGCCTGGATGACTCTGATGCAGGAGTGACCCCTGATGAAGGGTGCCTGGATTACTCTGATGCAGGAGTGTCCCCTGATGCAAGGGTACCTGGCTTACCCTGATGCAGGAGTGTCCCCTATTGAAGGGTGCCTGAATTACCCTGATGCATGAGTGTCCCCGATGCAAGGGTGCTTGGATTACCCTGATGCAGGAGTGTCCCCTGATGAAGGGCGCCTGGATTACTCTGATGCAGGAGTGTCCCCTGATGACGGGTGCCTGGATTACTCTGATGCATGAGTGTCCCCTGATGAAAGGGTGCCTGGATCACTCTGATGCAGGAGTGTCCCCTGATGAAGGGCGCCTGGATTACTCTGATGCAGGAGTGTCCCCTGATGACGGGTGCCTGGATTACTCTGATGCATGAGTGTCCCCTGATGAAAGGGTGCCTGGATTACTCTGATGCAAGAGTGTCCCCTGATGAAGGGTGCCTGGATTAGCCTGATGCAGAAGTGACCCCTGATGAAGGGTGCCTGGATTACCCTGATGCAGGAGTGTCCCCTGATGCAAGGGTGCCTGTATTACCCTGATGCAGGAGTGGCCCCTGATGAAGGGTGCCTGGATTACCCTGATGCAGAGTATCTCCCAATGCAAGGGTGCCTGGATTACCCTGATGCAGGAGTGTTCTCCTGACGCAAGGGTGCCTGGATTACCCTGATGCAGGATTGTCCCCTGATGAAGGGTGCCTGGATTACCAGATGCAGGAGTGCCCCCTGGTGCAAGGCTGCCTGGATTACCCTGATGCAGGAGTGTCCCCTGATGAAGGGTGCCTGGATTACCCAGATGCAGGAGTGTCCACTGATGCAAGGGTGTCTGGATTACCCCGATGCAGGAGTGTCCCCTGATGCAAGTGTGCCTGGATTACCCCAAAGCAAGAGTGTCCCCCGATGCAAGGGTGCCTGGATTACCCTGATGCAGGAGCGTCCCCTGATGCAAGGGTGCCTGCATTACCCTGATGCAGGAGTGACCCTGATGAAGGGTGCCTGGATTACCCTGATGCAGGAGTGCCCCCTGATGAAAGGGTGCCTGGATTACTCTGATGCAAGAGTGTCCCCCAATGCAAGGGTGCCTGGATTACCCTGATGCAGGAGTGTCCCCCTGATGAAGGGTGCCTGGATTACCCTGATGAAGGAGGGTCCCCGGATGAAGGGTGCCTGGATTACCCTGATGCAGGAGTATCTCCCAATGCAAGGGTGCCTGAATTACCCTGATGCAGGAGTGTTCCCCTGATGCAAGGGTGCCTGCATTACCCTGATGCAGGAGTGGACCCTGATGAAGGGTGCCTGGATTACCCTGATGCAGGAGTGCCCCCTGATGAAAGGGTGCCTGGATTACTCTGATGCAAGAGTTTCTCCTGATGAAGGGTGCCCGGATTAGCCTGATGCAGAAGTGACCCCTGATGAAGGGTGCCTGGATTACCCTGATGCAGGAGTGTCCCCTGATGCAAGGGTGCCTGTATTACCCTGATGCAGGAGTGGCCCCTGATGAAGGGTGCCTGGATTACCCTGATGCAGAGTATCTCCCAATGCAAGGGTGCCTGGATTACCCTGATGCAGGAGTGTTCCCCTGACGCAAGGGTGCCTGGATTACCCTGATGCAGGATTGTCCCCTGATGAAGGGTGCCTAGATTACGAGATGCAGGAGTGCCCCCTGGTGCAAGGCTGCCTGGATTACCCTGATGCAGGAGTGTCCCCTGATGAAGGGTGCCTGGATTACCCAGATGCAGGAGTGTCCACTGATGCAAGGGTGTCTGGATTACCCCGATGCAGGAGTGTCCCCTGATGCAAGTGTGCCTGGATTACCCCGATGCAAGAGTGTCCCCCGATGCAAGGGTGCCTGGATTACCCTGATGCAGGAGCGTCCCCTGATGCAAGGGTGCCTGGATTACCCGATGCTGGAGTGTCCCCTGATGAAGGGTGCCTGGATTACTCTGATGCAGGAGTGTCCCCTGATGAAGAGTGCCTGGATTACTCTGATGCAGGAGTGTCCCCTGATGAAGGGTGCCTGGATTACTCTGACGCAGGAGTGTCCCCTGATGAAGGGTGCCTGGATTACCCAGATGCAGGAGTGTCCCTTGATCTGATGCAAGGGTGCCTGGATTACTCTGATGCAGGAGTGTCCCCTGATGAAGGGTGCCTGGAATAGCCTGATGCATGAGTGTGCCCTGATGAAGGGTGCCTGGATTACAATGATGCATGAGTGTCCCCCGATGAAAGGGTACCTGGATTACTCTGATGCAGGAGTTTCCCCTGATGAAGGGTGCCTGGGTTAGCCTGATGCAGGAGTGTCCCCTGATGAAGTGTGCCTGGATTACCCTGATGGCGGAGTATCCCCTGATGCAAGGGTGCCTGTATTACCCTGATGAAGGAGTGTCCCCTGATGACGGGTGCCTGAATTACTCTGATGCATGAGTGTCCCATGATGAAAGGGTGCCTGGATTACTCTGATGCAGGAGTACCCCTGATGAAGGGTGCCTGGATTAGCCTGATGCAGGATTGCCCCCTGATGAAGGGCGCCTGGATTACCCTGATGGCGGAGTGTCCCCTGATGCAAGGGTGCCTGTATTACCCTGATGAAAGAGGGTCCCCGGATGAAGGGTGCCTGGATTACCCTGATGCAGGAGTATCTCCCAATGCAAGGGTGCCTGGATTACCCTGATGCAGGAGTGGTCCCCTGATGCAAGGGTGCCTGCATTACCCTGATGCAGGAGTGTACCCTGATGAAGGGTGCCTGGATTACCCTGATGCAGGAGTGCCCCCTGATGAAAGGGTGCATGGATTACTCTGATGCAGGAGTCTCCCCTGATGAAGGGTGCCTGGATTAGCCTGATGCAGAAGTGTCCCCTGATGAAGGGTGCCTGGATTACCCTGATGCAGGAGTGTCCCCTGATGCAAGGGTGCCTGTATTACCCTGATGCAGGAGTGTCCCCTGATGAAGGGTGCCTGGATTACCCTGATGCAGAGTATCTCCCAATGCAAGGGTGCCTGGATTACCCTGATGCAGGAGTGTTCCCCTGACGCAAGGGTGCCTGTATTACCCTGATGCAGGATTGTCCCCTGATGAAGGGTGCCTGGATTACCAGATGCAGGAGTGCCCCCTGATGCAAGGCTGCCTGGATTACCCTGATGCAGGAGTGTACCCTGATGAAGGGTGCCTGGATTACCCGGATGCAGGAGTGTCCACTGATGCAAGGGTGTCTGGATTACCCCGATGCAGGAGTGTCCCCTGATGCAAGTGTGCCTGGATTACCCCGATGCAGGAGTGTCCCCCGATGCAAGGGTGCCTGGATTACCCGATGCTGGAGTGTCCCCTGATGAAGGGTGCCTGGATTACTCTGATGCAGGAGTGTCCCCTGATGCAGAGTGCCTGGATTACTCTGATGCAGGAGTGACCCCTGATGAAGGGTGCCTGGATTACTCTGACGCAGGAGTGTTCCCTGATGAAGGGTGCCTGGATTACCCAGATGCAGGAGTGTCCCTTGATCTGATGCAAGGGTGCCTGGATTACTCTGATGCAGGAGTGTCCCCTGATGAAGGGTGCCTGGAATAGCCTGATGCATGAGTGTGCCCTGATGAAGGGTGACTGGATTACCCTGATGCAGGAGTGTCCCCTGATGCAAGGGTGCCTGTATTACCCTGATGCAGGAGTGTCCCCTGATGCAAGGGTGCCTGGATTTCCCTGATGCAGGAGTGTCCCTTATGAAGGGTGCCTGGATAACTCTGATGTAGGAGTGTCCCCTGATGCAGGGTGCCTGGATAACCCAGATGCAGGAGTGTCCCCTGATGAAGGGTGCCTGGATTACCATGATGCATGAGTGTCCCCTGATGAAGGGTGCCTGGATTACTCTGATGCAGGAGTGTCCCCTGATGAATGGTGCCTGGATTACTCTGATGCAGGAGTGTCCCCTGATGAAGGGTGCCTGGATTACTCTGATGCAGGAGTGTCCCCTGCTGAAGGGTGCCTGTATTACCCTAATGCAGGAGTGTCCCCTGATGAAGGGTGCCTGGATTACTCTGATGCAGGAGTGTCCCCTGCTGAAGGGTGCCTGTATTACCCTAATGCAGGAGTGTCCCCTGATGAAGGGTGCCTGCATTACCCTGATGCAGGAGTGTCCCCTGATGCAAGGGTGCCTGTATTACCCTGATGAAGGAGGGTCCCCGGATGAAGGGTGCCTGGATTACCCTGATGCAGGAGTATCTCCCAATGCAAGGGTGCCTGAATTACCCTGATGCAGGAGTGTTCCCCTGATGCAAGGGTGCCTGCATTACCCTGATGCAGGAGTGTACCCTGATGAAGGGTGCCTGGATTACCCTGATGCAGGAGTGCCCCCTGATGAAAGGGTGCCTGGATTACTCTGATTGTAGGAAGGTGGCTACCTGACTATGGTTACCCCAGATTTTTTGCCTGTGTTTAGCTGGTTTTTTGACTTAGTTGACCTGGTTCCCTGCTAATCAGGGCCCCAGGCCACCTGCTCTCTCTGTAAAATGGATTCCATGTACCCTAGGTACATACCACAATTGGAAATGGACTCCTTGTCAGCCCCTGTATGATGCACTATAGGTGCCCAGGGCATAGGGGCCACCAAGGCCTACCAGGGGCTGCAGCATATCTTTTGCCACCCCTGGCTGGTTCTTAAATTGACACAACTGGCTGATCACTCAGCTGGGGTAAGGTGGTGTAATCACCCCTTACTTAGATATAGTATACCTATATCTAAACCTATATCTGGACACATATAAACCTGTGAGCCACTCCTATGGAAGGCCTCATCAATCCTGGAGGCAGAGTGCGTGGTTTAATGTGAGATGGAGCTCTAGCATGAGCTGAGCCTGTCTGCAGCTGCCGGGAACAACTCCCTAAGCTGTTTCAGGATAATGCCATACCATATACTCTTAAGTGCCTTATAATCCTCGCGGTTATATAGCAACTTTGGTTTGGCTTTATCAAAACATGTCGTGTAAGGTGTCATACGATTTGGAATACTATCCCCTCGCCAGTTCTGGCGACGGGGATAGCATTCCACCCCTCTAGAGGGGTAGGACATGTTGCTTTACTTAAATGCGGTTAATTTCTACAAGGACCTTAGATCCACAAAATGGATGCCTCTGCCACAGACAAGAGTCTGGACCCCTGCAGCTGACCGAAACTCAGCCAAATGGGGCCTGGACAAAGGGTTTCCTGTCGCAGGAGGGTGTCACCGCCCTCCAGACAGGAGGACGGCCTGGATCAAAGGAAGGGGGTGTATCCACCCACTTCCTGGGTCCCACCCATAGGGGGGGACCTAGCAGGTAATCACGCCCCCCAGATTCGAATAAGAGTGGGAGCAGTGCCAATGCACATCAGATTTCCTGAAAGAAACATAAGAAACGAAACTCTGGACCCTTGGACCTCCTACTCAACGTGGAAGCCCGAAGAATCTCCCTTGTGGTCAAGGAGTGACCACCCTGCACCAGCAGGCACCATCCAGCCCTCGACGTCTACTTTGTTGCAGTTCCCGCCGGAAATCGAGCGACAGAGATCAACGAGATCAAGCTTGCCTGCCTTCCAACAGCCCACTCCACAGTCCCTGCAGAGCTGAGACCCGTGGAGGCGACCGGAAGCGTGGGGCACGCCATCTTGAATTGACCACGAGACGCTGACCGTGCAGCCCAAGAGTGACCCTCGAAGCTGTGCACCGGGGTTTGAGAAGCCCCAACCCTGAGCCACTCTTGCACCGAAGCTCACCCCTCTACACTCATCGAGTGCTGCGTGGGGCCCTTCTGCTACTTTTGGCTCAACGCGTTGGCCCGGTCACTTGCCAGCCGGCTAGTGGCCCCTGTGCCGACGAAAACTTGAAACCGACTTGTGAATCTGGTTGCTCCAGATCTGCACCAGCTCCCCTGAAAAGGAGCCCCCACTTTGACCTTCCTGGTTCGAGTGAGAAGCAATCTCCCGGTTCCGCGTGGATTGCTTTTGCCAAGTGTTGTTTGCTCCAATCTTGAAGCCGACAGCGCCGACGGTGAGAGCCTGCGTGGGACAGATCGTGTCCTGCTCCTGGACGTCGTAGATGCCCCAGAGCCCACGTGACAGCGGAGAGAAGCACCGCGACAGCGACCTGATTGCGCCCGACATTGCCTGGTTCCGTCCTGGTTCCACCCTGGTCACTGCTGAGTGACCCAGACTCTGTCCCCTCTGCTTTCAGGTACTTTTCGACTCGAGTCCACCCTTGGACTCCACCGGACACTTCTCTTTCACCCCGCCTGCAGCCCTTTCAGCTCCAAGCACCAAGAGCCTGCGTGACGAAACCCGACTCAACTTCGACCCTGTGCACCCGCTTCCTGTGGGTGAGGTAACTTTGCTCCGCCGGTGTTCCCACACTGGTGCACACCTCTAGGGTCTGTGTCTTAAGTTTTGTTCCTCTAGGTTCAGCGGAAGTGTCCTTAAACTCTAACTTTGTCATTTTTACGCACCATTGGTTAACATTGGTGCATGCGTGCTGTGAGAAGTTGGCCTGATAGGTGATGTTTCCAATTCTGGAACCACCTATTATCAGACCAAACAATCCCTTATGGTGTCAGGTTGTAAGTCAACCTTGTTAGACAAGCTATCCTAGGGGTAGCATGGACTAAGCAGCCTAAAGGCTTAACTTAAGAGGTCGTGTTAAGCGAGCTGTTTTACCACATACAATCCTGTAATATCAAATGAAAGGACACCACACAAGTATATATTATAAAAATATATGTGTTTATTACTAAAAACAATCCCCAGTATTCTTTATGAATAAAGGGGCACAAGCGTTAAATCAAAAGCACAGTTTAAACATACAAAGTTGCACAATTATCGATGAGGGCGGGTGGCCACTCAAACCATATACTAAACAAGTGGTATAAGAGATACCAATCGAACAGTGGTTAGGCCTAGGGCCTAGGGAATCGCTGGGAGCAGTCAGGACAAGCAGTGCTGAAGTCGGGAGAGGCCCACGGGATTCGGGAGCAGTGCGGAAAGCGCACGCATGCACCAATGTTAACCAATGGTGCGTAAAAATGACAAAGTTAGAGTTTAAGGACACTTCCGCTGAACCTAGAGGAACAAAACTTAAGACACAGACCCTAGAGGTGTGCACCAGTGTGGGAACACCGGCGGAGCAAAGTTACCTCACCCACAGGAAGCGGGTGCACAGGGTCGAAGTTGAGTCGGGTTTCGTCACGCAGGCTCTTGGTGCTTGGAGCTGAAAGGGCTGCAGGCGGGGTGAAAGAGAAGTGTCCGGTGGAGTCCAAGGGTGGACTCGAGTCGAAAAGTACCTGAAAGCAGAGGGGACAGAGTCTGGGTCACTCAGCAGTGACCAGGGTGGAACCAGGACGGAACCAGGCAATGTCGGGCGCAATCAGGTCGCTGTCGCGGTGCTTCTCTCCGCTGTCACGTGGGCTCTGGGGCATCTACGACGTCCAGGAGCAGGTCACGATCTGTCCCACGCAGGCTCTCACCGTCGGCGCTGTCGGCTTCAAGATTGGAGCAAACAACACTTGGCAAAAGCAATCCACGCGGAACCGGGAGATTGCTTCTCAATCGAACCAGGAAGGTCAAAGTGGGGGCTCCTTTTCAGGGGAGCTGGTGCAGATCTGGAGCAACCAGATTCACAAGTCGGTTTCAAGTTTTCGTCGGCACAGGGGCCACTAGCCGGCTGGCAAGTGACCGGGCCAACGCGTTGAGCCAAAAGTAGCAGAAGGGCCCCACGCAGCACTCGATGAGTGTAGAGGGGTGAGCTTCGGTGCAAGAGTGGCTCAGGGTTGGGGCTTCTCAAACCCCGGTGCACAGCTTCGAGGGTCACTCGTGGGCTGCACGGTCAGCGTCTCGTGGTCAATTCAAGATGGCGTGCCCCACGCTTCCGGTCGCCTCCACGGGTCTCAGCTCTGCAGGGACTGTGGATCGGGCTGTTGGAAGGCAGGCAAGCTTGATCTCGTCGATCTCTGTCGCTCGAGTTCCGGCGGGAACTGCAACCAAGTAGATGTCGAGGGCTGGATGGTGCCTGCTGCTGCAGGGTGGTCACTCCTTGACCACAAGGGAGATTCTTTGGGCTTCCACGTTGAGATGGAGGTCCAAGGGTCCAGAGTTTCATTTCTAATGTTTCTTCCAGGAAATCTGAAGTGCATTGGCACTGCTCCCACTCTTATTCGAATCTGGGGGGCGTGATTACCTGCTAGGTCCCCCCCTATGGGTGGGACCCAGGAAGGGGGTGGATACACCCCTTTCCTTTGATCCAGGCCGCCCTGGCACGAGGGCTGGAGTGCCCCAGAACCGGTTTGGCCGGATTATGCAAGGGGCAGCCTTGTGCTCCCCATGCAGTGTCTGGTTTCTTTCAAACCTCCCTGCTACAATCCACTATCTCCTGTCTGAGGGGGTGTAACACCTCCCTGCAACAGGAAACCCTTTGTCCAGGCCCCATTTGGCTGAGTTTCGGTCAGCTTCAGGGGGTCAGACTCTTGTCTGTGGCAGAGGCATCCATTTTGTGGATCTAAGGTCCTTTTAGAAATTAACCGCATTTAAGTAAAGTAACATGTCTTACCCCTCTAGAGGGGTGGAATGCTATCCCCGTCGCCAGAACTGGCGAGGGGATAGTATTCCAAATCGTATGACACCTTACACGACATGTTTTGATAAAGCCAAACCAGAGTTGCTATATAACCGCGAGGATTATAAGGCACTTAAGAGTATATGGTATGGCGTTATCCTGAAACAGCTTAGGGAGTTGTTCCCGACAGCTGCAGACAGGCTCAGCTCATGCTAGAGCTCCATCTCACATGAAACCACGCACTCTGCCTCCAGGATTGATGAGGCCTTCCATAGGAGTGGCTCACAGGTTAATATGTGTCCAGATATAGGTTTAGATATAGGTATACTATATCTAAGCAAGGGGTGATTACACCACCTTACCCCAGCTGAGTGATCAGCCAGTTGTGTCAATTTAAGAACCAGCCAGGGGTGGCAAAAGATATGCTGCAGCCCCTGGTAGGCCTTGGTGGCCCCTATGCCCTGGGCACCTATAGTGCATTATACAGGGGCTGACAAGGAGTCCATTTCCAATTGTGGTATGTACCTAGGGTACATGGAATCCATTTTACAGAGAGAGCAGATGGCCTGGGGCCCTGATTAGCAGGGAACCAGGTCAACTAAGTCAAAAAACCAGCTAAACACAGGCAAAAAATCTGGGGTAACCATAGTCAGGTAGCCACCTTCCTACATAACCCCCCCCCCAAACGAAAGGAGATAAGGCTATCCTTGGCCAGGTAAGCCTATATTGCCTGAGTGGCCATATAAGGAAGTACCTGCACTAGCATGGGTACCCCCTGTCTCATGGTCCACTAAGCAGTCCCTCACCCTTTGGGTATTAGAGGGTCTCCACCATAGGGAATCACTACCTTGGGTGTGTTTATGCAAAGTTAAAGGCTGGTTTGGATATGGAGTATTGAAGTTAGGCTCTACTAAGTTAGGGCTTGGCTTCCTCCAATTATCTTCCACCATGTGTGCCTTTCTTTCTTTAACTGAGTTGCACTGTGCTCTCAGGGTCAACCTCTGGCTACCTAAAGCTGGAGGCTGGGTCCCTCTGTTTGGCTTGCTGGAGGGACAGTTCAGGTTTGGGCCCTTTGGGTCCCAGGTTTGGCTGTGCCCAACAGAATCCATCTGTGGGAGGTCCCTAACTGTTTTTAAGGGGGCTCCCTCAGGAGTTTTTAAAGTTTTCACCTCACTAGGGCTACTAGTTTTGGTGCCCCTAATCTGTTGATGGGGGTGCTTTATTTGACAGGGGGCCCTCTGGGTCTCACTGTCCTTCTTGTCCTCTGCAGCCCTGGGCTGGCTAAGGCAAGGGAGAGAGGGGCAGGTTACCTGCTCCAGACTGGGTCCCACCTGAGAAGGGTCCACCGACATCAGAGGCTCTGTCAGGCTAGGCCCAACCACCTCTGGGGCAGTTCCTTCATCAGGGGTAAGATCAGTTCCCTGAGGAGGCTGATCCTGTCCTAAAGTCTGGTGAGGGGGAGATTTCTCTTCCTCCTCCATGCTCTCAGTTTGTGTGGAGTTATCCATCATTTCAGGTTTCACAACACACATATCAGTTTGAGTTTGGGCTGTGGCCATCACAGCCCCACCAACCTTTTCAGGAGGAGACTCAGTTTGGGTTTCTGCTGTTATCATAACAGCTTTGCTATTCTGTTCAGGAAGAGCTTTTGCTAAAGATGGGGCAGAGAGTTTCTCAGCCCTACCAACCTTTTCAGGAAGGACATCTTGGATTGGGGCTGTAGCCATTACAGCCCCACTAACCTTTCCATTGGAATTTACCATTCTAGAATGGATTTCCTGTTCAACCTCAGCCCAGGCTGAGATTTCCAAATCATTACCAAGTAGGCAGTCTACAGGCAAGTTTGATGACACTGCCACTCTCTTTGGGCCCATGACACCTCCCCAGCTGAGACTTACTACTGCCATGGGATGATTTGTTTTGATGCCATCAATGTTTGTTACCTGGTATGTGGCACCAGGTAAAAGTTGCTTAGAGGGGACTATACAGTCAGCCACCATGGTGATGCTAGCCCCTGTGTCTCTAAAAGCTTCAACTTTCAAACCATTGATGATGGGTTCTTGTCTATATTTGCTCAAAGTATTTGGGCAATCAGAGAAGTTGGCAAACCCCCTGCCAGTCTCATAAACAAGATCATTTGGGGATGGGGACCTGGATAGGCCAGGGTCCTCCTGTGCTCCAAAAGTAAACCCACCCAGATTCCTGGGTGTGCTCCCACTTCCTGGGGGATTACTGCTGACAGTAACAGGAGGTGTTGGAGCTGGCTTTGGAGGTATATTTTCTTTATTGTTATTCTTGGGACAACAGTTGTCTGTTTTGTAATGCCCAACCTGTTTACAGGCATAACAATAAGGCTTTTTCTCTGTTGAAGAAGTGTCTTGGGACCCACCCCCATTCTTGGAGTTTTGGGGCCCTGGGGAAGTCTTTTCTTTATTTTTATCCCCACCCTTATCTTGAGGCTTGGTAGACTCCTTCTTCTGGTTACTGTCCTGATTCTTAGGCCTAATCCTGGTTCTGACCCACTTGTCTGCCTTCTTTCCCAATTCTTGGGGAGAGGTCAGATCAGAGTCCACCAGGTGCTGGTGTAAGAGCTGGTTCTGACAATTACTTAGGATCTGCTCCCTCATAATCAAATTATACAATCCTGTAAAGTCATGTACTTTGCTGCCATGTAGCCAACCCTCCAGAGCCTTAGTTGCACAATCAACAAAATCAGTCCAGTCCTGAGTCTGTGTCTCTGAACTTCAACCTGTACTGTTCAGTGGTTAAGCCAAACCCATCTATCAGAACACTCTTCAGGACTTTGTAATTGTTTGCATCCTCATGTCTAACAGTGAGGAGCTTATCTCTCCCTTTCTCTGAAAAGGAGTACCATAAGATTGCTGCCCACTGTTCCTCAGGAACCTGCTGTACCATGCAGGCTCTCTCAAGAGCAGTTATCCACTTGTGGATGTCATCCCCTTCCTTGTAGGGGGGCACAATCTTTGTCAGGTTTCTACTATCATAGGACCTGGGTTTCGCTTTAGGAATATTGCTGCCACCAGTGGCATCTAAGCCACACAATTTTTGCTCTCTTGCCAAGGCAAGTCTAGCTTGAGCCAAGGCTACCTCCTCCCTCTCTATCTGGAGTTTGACAGCCCTCATTCTGGCCCTATGCTCTAGCTTTTGAGAAGCAGTCATGCCTCTCTGTGATTCTCTGGAGGCACTAGAAATATGAGAGTCCCCTGAGGGAGATATCACTCTTCTGTTGCCTGGGAGAATACTATAGGGTCTGGGGAGGTGCTGGCCCTCTCCATTCCCCAGTAGGTTTAAGTTGGCCTGGCTAAGCCTGGCAACTCCAACCTGGCTACCCTCCTGACCCTGGTCTTCTGTGTCCTCAACCTCTGAGTCCTCATCCCCCTCTTCTCCTTCTTCTCCTTCTTCCTCCTGAGGGGTACCAGTTACAGGTGGGTTCTCTCCATTTCCTGACCCTAGGGGAATTCCCTTCGCCCTTTCTAAGTCATCCTGTTCTAGAATGGCTATCAGGATTGGACAGGTGGGGCTTCTGCCCCTTTTTAACCCTCTTGATTTGCACAAGGCAATCAAGTCCTTTCGGGTTAGTTTGTCATAGCTGGAAGTTGCCTGGGTAAGGTCAACTGTCACAGGAGTAGACCCTGAGGCTTTTTCTGTGTCAGACATGACTCTAGTGTGGTGTAAGTGATGCACCTACCTACACTAAGTGTTTTCCTACTGTACCTTACTAGTGAGTTGTAGTCAGGGTGTGCTAATCCCTTTAATCTACAACTACTAAGTTCAGTAGAACTTAATATGCTAAGCTTTTGATTTATATGTACCTAGAGGTACTTGATGTGATCTTTCAATTTGATAAAAAGATTGCAATGGTAAAACAACAGCAAGCTCAAATCCGCACCGCTGCTCACCAATGTGAGAAGTTGGCCTGATAGGTGATGTTTCCAATTCTGGAACCACCTATTATCAGACCAAACAATCCCTTATGGTGTCAGGTTGTAAGTCAACCTTGTTAGACAAGCTATCCTAGGGGTAGCATGGACTAAGCAGCCTAAAGGCTTAACTTAAGAGGTCGTGTTAAGCGAGCTGTTTTACCACATACAATCCTGTAATATCAAATGAAAGGACACCACACAAGTATATGTTATAAAAATATATGTGTTTATTACTAAAAACAATCCCCAGTATTCTTTATGAATAAAGGGGCACAAGCGTTAAATCAAAAGCACAGTTTAAACATACAAAGTTGCACAATTATGGATGAGGGCGGGTGGCCACTCAAACCATATACTAAACAAGTGGTATAAGAGATACCAATCGAACAGTGGTTAGGCCTAGGGCCTAGGGAATCGCTGGGAGCAGTCAGGACAAGCAGTGCTGAAGTCGGGAGAGGCCCACGGGATTCGGGAGCAGTGCGGAAAGCGCACGCATGCACCAATGTTAACCAATGGTGCGTAAAAATGACAAAGTTAGAGTTTAAGGACACTTCCGCTGAACCTAGAGGAACAAAACTTAAGACACAGACCCTAGAGGTGTGCACCAGTGTGGGAACACCGGCGGAGCAAAGTTACCTCACCCACAGGAAGCGGGTGCACAGGGTCGAAGTTGAGTCGGGTTTCGTCACGCAGGCTCTTGGTGCTTGAAGCTGAAAGGGCTGCAGGCGGGGTGAAAGAGAAGTGTCCGGTGGAGTCCAAGGGTGGACTCGAGTCGAAAAGTACCTGAAAGCAGAGGGGACAGAGTCTGGGTCACTCAGCAGTGACCAGGGTGGAACCAGGACGGAACCAGGCAATGTCGGGCGCAATCAGGTCGCTGTTGCGGTGCTTCTCTCCGCTGTCACGTGGGCTCTGGGGCATCTACGACGTCCAGGAGCAGGTCACAATCTGTCCCACGCAGGCTCTCACCGTCGGCGCTGTCGGCTTCAAGATTGGAGCAAACAACACTTGGCAAAAGCAATCCACGCGGAACCAGGAGATTGCTTTTCACTCAAACCAGGAAGGTCAGAGTGGGGGCTCCTTTTCAGGGGAGCTGGTGCAGATCTGGAGCAACCAGATTCACAAGTCGGTTTCAAGTTTTCGTCGGCACAGGGGCCACTAGCCGGCTGGCAAGTGACCGGGCCAACGCGTTGAGCCAAAAGTAGCAGAAGGGCCCCACGCAGCACTCGATGAGTGTAGAGGGGTGAGCTTCGGTGCAAGAGTGGCTCAGGGTTGGCGCTTCTCAAACCCCGGTGCACAGCTTCGAGGGTCACCCGTGGGCTGCACGGTCAGCGTCTCGTGGTCAATTCAAGATGGCGTGCCCCACGCTTCCGGTCGCCTCCACGGGTCTCAGCTCTGCAGGGACTGTGGATCGGGCTGTTGGAAGGCAGGCAAGCTTAATATCGTCGATCTCAGTCGCTCGAGTTCCGGCGGGAACTGCAACCAAGTAGACGTCGAGGGCTGGATGGTGCCTGCTGCTGCAGGGTGGTCACTCCTTGACCACAAGGGAGATTCTTCGGGCTTCCACGTTGAGATGGAGGTCCAAGGGTCCAGAGTTTCGTTTCTAATGGTTCTTCCAGGAAATCTGAAGTGCATTGGCACTGCTCCCACTCTTATTCGAATCTGGGGGGCGTGATTACCTGCTAGGTCCCCCCCTATGGGTGGGACCCAGGAAGGGGGTGGATACACCCCTTTCCTTTGATCCAGGCCGCCCTGGCACGAGGGCTGGAGTGCCCCAGAACCGGTTTGGCCGGATTATGCAAGGGGCAGCCTTGTGCTCCCCATGCAGTGTCTGGTTTCTTTCAAACCTCCCTGCTACAATCCACTATCTCCTGTCTGAGGGGGTGTAACACCTCCCTGCAACAGGAAACCCTTTGTCCAGGCCCCATTTGGCTGAGTTTCGGTCAGCTTCAGGGGGTCAGACTCTTGTCTGTGGCAGAGGCATCCATTTTGTGGATCTAAGGTCCTTTTAGAAATTAACCGCATTTAAGTAAAGTAACATGTCTTACCCCTCTAGAGGGGTGGAATGCTATCCCCGTCGCCAGAACTGGCGAGGGGATAGTATTCCAAATCGTATGACACCTTACACGACATGTTTTGATAAAGCCAAACCAGAGTTGCTATGTAACCGCGAGGATTATAAGGCACTTAAGAGTATATGGTATGGCGTTATCCTGAAACAGCTTAGGGAGTTGTTCCCGACAGCTGCAGACAGGCTCAGCTCATGCTAGAGCTCCATCTCACATGAAACCACGCACTCTGCCTCCAGGATTGATGAGGCCTTCCATAGGAGTGGCTCACAGGTTAATATGTGTCCAGATATAGGTTTAGATATAGGTATACTATATCTAAGCAAGGGGTGATTACACCACCTTACCCCAGCTGAGTGATCAGCCAGTTGTGTCAATTTAAGAACCAGCCAGGGGTGGCAAAAGATATGCTGCAGCCCCTGGTAGGCCTTGGTGGCCCCTATGCCATGGGCACCTATAGTGCATTATGCAGGGGCTGACAAGGAGTCCATTTCCAATTGTGGTATGTACCTAGGGTACATGGAATCCATTTTACAGAGAGAGCAGATGGCCTGGGGCCCTGATTAGCAGGGAACCAGGTCAACTAAGTCAAAAAACCAGCTAAACACAGGCAAAAAATCTGGGGTAACCATAGTCAGGTAGCCACCTTCCTACACGTGCGCTTCCCGCACTGCTCCCGAATCCCGTGGGCCTCTCCCGACTTCAGCACTGCTTGTCCTGACTGCTCCCAGCGATTCCCTAGGCCCTAGGCCTAACCACTGTTCGATTGGTATCTCTTATACCACTTGTTTAGTATATGGTTTGAGTGGCCACCCGCCCTCATCCATAATTGTGCAACTTTGTATGTTTAAACTGTGCTTTTGATTTAACGCTTGTGCCCCTTTATTCATAAAGAATACTGGGGATTGTTTTTAGTAATAAACACATATATTTTTATAATATATACTTGTGTGGTGTCCTTTCATTTGATATTACAGGATTGTATGTGGTAAAACAGCTCGCTTAACACGACCTCTTAAGTTAAGCCTTTAGGCTGCTTAGTCCATGCTACCCCTAGGATAGCTTGTCTAACAAGGTTGACTTACAACCTGACACCATAAGGGATTGTTTGGTCTGATAATAGGTGGTTCCAGAATTGGAAACATCACCTATCAGGCCAACTTCTCACATTGGTGAGCAGCGGTGCGGATTTGAGCTTGCTGTTGTTTTACCATTGCAATCTTTTATCAAATTGAAAGATCACATCAAGTACCTCTAGGTACATATAAATCAAAAGCTTAGCATATTAAGTTCTACTGAACTTAGTAGTTGTAGATTAAAGGGATTAGCACACCCTGACTACAACTCACTAGTAAGGTACAGTAGGAAAACACTTAGTGTAGGTAGGTGCATCACTTACACCACACTAGAGTCATGTCTGACACAGGAAAAGCCTCAGGGTCTACTCCTGTGACAGTTGACCGTACCCATGCAACTTCCAGCTATGACAAACTAACCCGAAAGGACTTGATTGCCTTGTGCAAATCAAGAGGGTTAAAAAGGGGCAGAAGCCCCACCTGTCCAATCCTGATAGCCATTCTAGAACAGGATGACTTAGAAAGGGTGAAGGGAATTCCCCTAGGGTCAGGAAATGGAGAGAACCCACCTGTAACTGGTACCCCTCAGGAGGAAGAAGGAGAAGAAGGAGAAGAGGGGGATGAGGACTCAGAGGTTGAGGACACAGAAGACCAGGATCAGGAGGGTAGCCAGGTTGGAGTTGCCAGGCTTAGCCAGGCCAACTTAAACCTACTGGGGAATGGAGAGGGCCAGCACCTCCCCAGACCCTATAGCATTCTCCCAGGCAACAGAAGAGTGAGATCTCCCTCAGTGGACTCTCATATTTCTAGTGCCTCAAGAGAATCTCAGAGAGGCATGACTGCTTCTCAGAAGACTGAGCATAGGGCCAGAATGAGGGCTGTCAAACTCCAAATAGAGAGGGAGGAGGTAGCCCTGGCTCAAGCTAAACTTACCTTGGCTCAAGCTAGACTTACCTTGGCAAGAGAGCAGAAATTGAGTGGCTTAGATGCCACTGGTGGCAGCAATACCCCTAAAGAGAAACCCAGGTCCTATGATAGTAGAAACCTGACAAAGATTGTGCCCCCCTACAAGGAAGGGGATGACATCCACAAGTGGATAACTGCTCTTGAGAGAGCCTGCATGGTACAGCAGGTTCCTGAGGAACAGTGGGCAGCAATCTTATGGTACTCCTTTTCAGAGAAAGGGAGAGATAAGCTCCTCACTGTCAGACATGAGGATGCAAACAATTACAAAGTCCTGAAGAGTGTCCTAATAGATGGGTTTGGCTTAACCACTGAACAGTACAGGTTGAAGTTCAGAGACACCCAGAAGACACAGACACAGGACTGGACTGATTTTGTAGATTGTGCTACTAAGGCTCTGGAGGGTTGGCTACATGGCAGCAAAGTACATGACTTTACAGGATTGTATAATTTGATTATGAGGGAGCAGATCCTAAGTAATTGTCAGAACCAGCTCTTACACCAGCACCTGGTGGACTCTGATCTGACCTCTCCCCAAGAATTGGGAAAGAAGGCAGACAAGTGGGTCAGAACCAGGATTAGGCCTAAGAAACAGGACAGTAACCAGAAGAAGGAGTCTACCAAGCCTCAAGATAAGGGTGGGGATAAAAATAAAGAAAAGACTTCCCCAGGGCCCCAAAACTCCAAGAATGGGGGTGGGTCCCAAGACACTTCTTCAACAGAGAAAAAGCCTTATTGTTATGCCTGTAAACAGGTTAGGCATTACAAAACAGACCACTGTTGTCCCAAGAATAACAATAAAGAAAATATACCTCCAAAGCCAGCTCCAACACCTCCTGTTACTCTCAGCAGTAATCCCCCAGGAAGTGGGAGCACACCCAGGAATCTGGGTGGGTTTACTTTTGGAGCCCAGGAGGACCCTGGCCTATCCAGGTCCCCATCCCCAAATGATCTTGTTTATGAGACTGGCAGGGGGTTTGCCAACTTCTCTGATTGCCCAAATACTTTGAGCAAATATAGACAAGAACCCATCATCAATGGTTTGAAAGTTGAAGCTTTTAGAGACACAGGGGCTAGCATCACCATGGTGGCTGACTGTATAGTCCCCTCTAAGCAACTTTTACCTGGTGCCACATACCAGGTAACAAACATTGATGGCATCAAAACAAATCATCCCATGGCAGTAGTAAGTCTCAGCTGGGGAGGTGTCATTGGCCCAAAGAGAGTGGCAGTGTCATCAAACTTGCCTGTAGACTGCCTACTTGGAAATGATTTGGAAATCTCAGCCTGGGCTGAGGTTGAACAGGAAATCCCTTCTAGAATGGTAAATTCCAATGGAAAGGTTAGTGGGGCTGTAATGGCTACAGCCCCAATCCAAGATGTCCTTCCTGAAAAGGTTGGTAGGGCTGAGAAACTCTCTGCCCCATCTTTAGTAAAAGCTCTTCCTGAACAGAATAGCAAAGCTGTTATGATAACAGCAGAAACCCAAACTGAGTCTCCTCCTGAAAAGGTTGGTGGGGCTGTGATGGCCACAGCCCAAACTCAAACTGATATGTGTGTTGTGAAGCCTGAAATGATGGATAACTCCACACAAACTGAGAGCATGGAGGAGGAAGATAAATCTCCCCCTCACCAGACTTTAGGACAGGATCAGCCTCCTCAGGGAACTGATCTTACCCCTGATGAAGGAACTGCCCCAGAGGTGGTTGGGCCTAGCCTGACAGAACCTCTGATGTCGGTGGACCCTTCTCAGGTGGGACCCAGTCTGGAGCAGGTAACCTGCCCCTCTCTCCCTTGCCTTAGCCAGCCCAGGGCTTCAGAGGACAAGAAGGACAGTGAGACCCAGAGGGCCCCCTGTCAAATAAAGCACCCCCATCAAAAGATTAGGTGCACCAAAACTAGTAGCCCTGGTAAGGTGAAAACTTTAAAAACTCCTGAGGGAGCCCCCTTAAAAGCAGTTAGGGACCTCCCACAGATGGATTCTGTTGGGCACAGCCAAACCTGGGACCCAAAGGGCCCAAACCTGAACTGTCCCTCCAGCAAGCCAAACAGAGGGACCCAGCCTCCAGCTTTAGGTAGCCAGAGGTTGACCCTGAGAGCACAGTGCAACTCAGTTAAAGAAAGAAAGGCACACATGGTGGAAGATAATTGGAGGAAGCTGAGCCCTAAATTAGTGGAGCCTCACTTCAATACTCCATGTGAGAAGTTGGCCTGATAGGTGATGTTTCCAATTCTGGAACCACCTATTATCAGACCAAACAATCCCTTATGGTGTCAGGTTGTAAGTCAACCTTGTTAGACAAGCTATCCTAGGGGTAGCATGGACTAAGCAGCCTAAAGGCTTAACTTAAGAGGTCGTGTTAAGCGAGCTGTTTTACCACATACAATCCTGTAATATCAAATGAAAGGACACCACACAAGTATATATTATAAAAATATATGTGTTTATTACTAAAAACAATCCCCAGTATTCTTTATGAATAAAGGGGCACAAGCGTTAAATCAAAAGCACAGTTTAAACATACAAAGTTGCACAATTATGGATGAGGGCGGGGGGCCACTCAAACCATATACTAAACAAGTGGTATAAGAGATACCAATCAAACAGTGGTTAGGCCTAGGGCCTAGGGAATCGCTGGGAGCAGTCAGGACAAGCAGTGCTGAAGTCGGGAGAGGCCCACGGGATTCGGGAGCAGTGCGGAAAGCGCACGCATGCACCAATGTTAACCAATGGTGCGTAAAAGTTACAAAGTTAAAGTTTAAGGACACTTCCGCTGAACCTAGAGGAACAAAACTTAAGACACAGACCCTAGAGATGTGTACCAGTGTGGGAACACCGGCGGAGCAAAGTTACCTCACCCACAGGAAGCGGGTGCACAGGGTCGAAGTGGCGTCGGGTTTTGACACGCAGATTCTTGGCGCTTGAAGCTGAAGATGCTGCAGGCGATGTGAAGGAGAAGTGTCCGGTGGATCCAAGGGTGGATCTGAAGTGGTGAAGACCTGAAAGCAGAGGGGACAGTGTTCAAAGTCACTGACCAGTGACCACCGTGGAACCAGATTGGAACCAGGCAAAGTCGGGTGCAAACAGGTGATGAGGTGTTGATTCTCTCTGCAGCCACGTGGACACGAAGAGGTCAAGGACGTCCATAAGTCGATCACGAGCTGTCCCTTGAAAGCTCTAGCTGATGGCGGTGTCGGCAACTCGATTGAAGCAAACAAGACTTGGCTAATGCAAGCCATGGGGAAAGTGAAAAAGGCTTATTACTCGGACCAGCAAGGTCAGAGTGGGTACTCCTTTCTACAAGAGCGAGGGCAGGTCTGGAGCAAACAGACCCACAGTGTAAATTGTAGGTTTCGTTGCCAAGATGGCCGCTGACCACGTGACAAGTGGCCGGGATGGCGAGTTGAGTGGTACAAAGCAAAAGGGCCCCACGCAGATCGTGGAGATGCTGGAGCGCTGATCTTTAGGGCAAATGCTGCTCGATTGTGGGGCTTCTTAAACCCCAAAGCACAGAGTCGAGGGTGCCTCGGGTGCTGCGCAGTCAGAGTCTCGGGGGTCTTTCAAGATGTCCGCTCCCACGTCTCTCGGTGCCTCCACGGGTCCCTTCTTTGCAGGGACTGTGGATCGGGCTGGGAGAAGTCTGGGAAGTTGGGTCTTGTCAGGCTCTGCACTCGGGCTCCGGCGGGAGGCGGCGGCAAAGCAGATGTCGAGGTGCTGGGTGGTGCCTGTGTTCACAGGGTGGCCCCTCCTAGGCCACAAGGGAGATGCTCTTCAGTCTTCTGTTCATCAGAATGTCGAAGTCCAGTCGTCTTCTTAGTTTAAAGGTGATTTCAGGATGATCTAAAGTGCATTGGCACTGCTCCCAGTCTTATACTAATTTTGGGGGCTGGATTACCTGCTAGGTCCCCTCCTATGGGTGGGACCCAGGAAGTGGGTGGATACACCCCCTTCCTTTGATCCAGGCTGCCCTGGCACGAGGGCTGGAGTGCCCCAGAACCGGTTTGGCCGGATTATGCAAGGGGCAGCCTTGTGCTCCCCATGCAGTGTCTGGTTTCTTTCAAACCTCCCTGCTACAATCCACTATCTCCTGTCTGAGGGGGTGTAACACCTCCCTGCAACAGGAAACCCTTTGTCCAGGCCCCATTTGGCTGAGTTTCGGTCAGCTTCAGGGGGTCAGACTCTTGTCTGTGGCAGAGGCATCCATTTTGTGGATCTAAGGTCCTTTTAGAAATTAACCGCATTTAAGTAAAGTAACATGTCTTACCCCTCTAGAGGGGTGGAATGCTATCCCCGTCGCCAGAACTGGCGAGGGGATAGTATTCCAAATCGTATGACACCTTACACGACATGTTTTGATAAAGCCAAACCAGAGTTGCTATATAAGCGCGAGGATTATAAGGCACTTAAGAGTATATGGTATGGCGTTATCCTGAAACAGCTTAGGGAGTTGTTCCCGACAGCTGCAGATAGGCTCAGCTCATGCTAGAGCTCCATCTCACATTAAACCACGCACTCTGCCTCCAGGATTGATGAGGCCTTCCATAGGAGTGGCTCACAGGTTTATATGTGTCCAGATATAGGTTTAGATATAGGTATACTATACCTAAGTAAGGGGTGATTACACCACCTTACCCCAGCTGAGTGATCAGCCAGTTGTGTCAATTTAAGAACCAGCCAGGGGTGGCAAAAGATATGCTGCAGCCCCTGGTAGGCCTTGGTGGACCCTATGCCCTGGGCACCTATAGTGCATTATACAGGGGCTGACAAGGAGTCCATTTCCAATTGTGGTATGTACCTAGGGTACATGGAATCCATTTTACAGAGAGAGCAGATGGCCTGGGGCCCTGATTAGCAGGGAACCAGGTCAACTAAGTCAAAAAACCAGCTAAACACAGGCAAAACATCTGGGGTAACCATAGTCAGGTAGCCACCTTCCTACATAAACCCCCCCCAAACGAAAGGAGATAAGGCTATCCTTGACCAGGTAAGCCTATATTGCCTGAGTGGCCATATAAGGAAGTACCTGCACTAGCATGGGTACCCCCTGTCTCATGGTCCACTAAGCAGTCCCTCACCCTTTTGGTATTAGAGGGTCTCCACCATAGGGAATCACTACCTTGGGTGTGTTTATGCAAAGTTAAAGGCTGGTTTGGATATGGAGTATTGAAGTGAGGCTCTACTAAGTTAGGGCTTGGCTTCCTCCAATTATCTTCCACCATGTGTGCCTTTCTTTCTTTAACTGAGTTGCACTGTGCTCTCAGGGTCAACCTCTGGCTACCTAAAGCTGGAGGCTGGGTCCCTCTGTTTGGCTTGCTGGAGGGACAGTTCAGGTTTGGGCCCTTTGGGTCCCAGGTTTGGCTGTGCCCAACAGAATCCATCTGTGGGAGGTCCCTAACTGTTTTTAAGGGGGCTCCCTCAGGAGTTTTTAAAGTTTTCACCTCACTAGGGCTACTAGTTTTGGTGCCCCTAATCTGTTGATGGGGGTGCTTTATTTGACAGGGGGCCCTCTGGGTCTCACTGTCCTTCTTGTCCTCTGCAGCCCTGGGCTGGCTAAGGCAAGGGAGAGAGGGGCAGGTTACCTGCTCCAGACTGGGTCCCACCTGAGAAGGGTCCACCGACATCAGGGGTTCTGTCAGGCTAGGCCCAACCACCTCTGGGGCAGTTCCTTCATCAGGGGTAAGATCAGTTCCCTGAGGAGGCTGATCCTGTCCTAAAGTCTGGTGAGGGGGAGATTTCTCTTCCTCCTCCATGCTCTCAGTTTGTGTGGAGTTATCCATCATTTCAGGCTTCACAACACACATATCAGTTTGAGTTTGGGCTGTGGCCATCACAGCCCCACCAACCTTTTCAGGAGGAGACTCAGTTTGGGTTTCTGCTGTTATCATAACAGCTTTGCTATTCTGTTCAGGAAGAGCTTTTACTAAAGATGGGGCAGAGAGTTTCTCAGCCCTACCAACCTTTTCAGGAGGGACATCTTGAATTGGGGCTGTAGCCATTACAGCCTCACTAACCTTTAAATTGGAATTTACCATTCTAGAATGGGTTTCCTGTTCAACCTCAGCCCAGGCTGAGATCTCCAAATCATTACCAAGTAGGCAGTCTACAGGCAAGTTTGATGACACTGCCACTCTCTTTGGGCCAATGACACCCCCCCAGCTGAGACTCACTACTGCCATGGGATGATTTGTTTTGAGGCCATCAATGTTTGTCACCTGGTATGTGGCACCAGGTAAAAGTTGTTTAGAGGGGACTATACAGTCAGCCACCATGGTGATGCTAGCCCCTGTGTCTCTAAAAGCTTCAACTTTCAAACCATTGATGATGGGTTCTTGTCTATATTTGCTCAAAGTATTTGGGCAATCAGAGAAGTTGGCAAACCCCCTGCCAGTTTCATAAACAAGATCATTTGGGGATGGGGACCTGGATAGGCCAGGGTCCTCCTGGGCTCCAAAAGTAAACCCACCCAGATTCCTGGGTGTGCTCCCACTTCCTGGGGGATTACTGCTGACAGTAACAGGAGGTGTTGGAGCTGGCTTTGGAGGTATATTTTCTTTATTGTTATTCTTGGGACAACAGTTGTCTGTTTTGTAATGCCCAACCTGTTTACAGGCATAACAATAAGGCTTTTTCTCTGTTGAAGAAGTGTCTTGGGACCCACCCCCATTCTTGGAGTTTTGGGGCCCTGGGGAAGTCTTTTCTTTATTTTTATCCCCACCCTTATCTTGAGGCTTGGTAGACTCCTTCTTCTGGTTACTGTCCTGATTCTTAGGCCTAATCCTGGTTCTGACCCACTTGTCTGCCTTCTTTCCCAATTCTTGGGGAGAGGTCAGATCAGAGTCCACCAGGTGCTGGTGTAAGAGCTGGTTCTGACAACTACTTAGGATCTGCTCCCTCATAATCAAATTATACAATCCTGTAAAGTCATGTACTTTGCTGCCATGTAGCCAACCCTCCAGAGCCTTAGTTGCACAATCAACAAAATCAGTCCAGTCCTGAGTCTGTGTCTTCTGGGTGTCTCTGAACTTCAACCTGTACTGTTCAGTGGTTAAGCCAAACCCATCTATTAGGACACTCTTCAGGACTTTGTAATTGTTTGCATCCTCATGTCTGACAGTGAGGAGCTTATCTCTCCCTTTCTCTGAAAAGGAGTACCATAGATTGCTGCCCACTGTTCCTCAGGAACCTGCTGTACCATGCAGGCTCTCTCAAGAGCAGTTATCCACTTGTGGATGTCATCCCCTTCCTTGTAGGGGGGCACAATCTTTGTCAGGTTTCTACTATCATAGGACCTGGGTTTCTCTTTAGGAATATTGCTGCCACCAGTGGCATCTAAGCCACACAATTTCTGCTCTCTTGCCAAGGCAAGTCTAGCTTGAGCCAAGGCTACCTCCTCCCTCTCTATTTGGAGTTTGACAGCCCTCATTCTGGCCCTATGCTCTAGCTTTTGAGAAGCAGTCATGCCTCTCTGTGATTCTCTGGAGGCACTAGAAATATGAGAGTCCCCTGAGGGAGATCTCACTCTTCTGTTGCCTGGGAGAATAACATGGCGGGATCTGGGGAGGTGCTGGCCCTCTCCATTCCCCAGTAGGTCTAAGTTGGCCTGGCTAAGCCTGGCAACTGGGACCTGGCTACCCCTCTGATCCTGATCTTCTGGGTCCTCAAGTTCTGAGTCCTCCTCCTCCTCTTCTTCTTCCTCATCTTCCTCCTGAGGGGGATCAGTTACAGGGGGGTTCCCTCCATTTCCTGTTTCTAGGGAAGCTTCCTTTGCCCTTTCTAAGTCATCCTGCTCTAGGATGGCTACCAGGATTTGGCAGGTGGGACTTCTGCCCCTTTTTAACCCTCTTGATTTGCACAAGGCAACCAAGTCTTTTCGGGTTAGTTTGTCATAACTGAAAGTTGCCTGGGTAAGGTCAACTGTCACAGGAGTAGACCCTGAGGCTTTTCCTGTGTCAGACATGACTCTAGTGTGGTGTAAGTGATGCACCTACCTACACTAAGTGTTTCCCTACTGTACCTTACTAGTGAGTTGTAGTCAGGGTGTGCTAATCCCTTTAATCTACAACTACTAAGTTCAGTAGAACTTAATATGCTAAGCTTTTGATTTATATGTACCTAGAGGTACTTGATGTGATCTTTCAATTTGATACAAAGATTGCAATGGTAAAACAACAGCAAGCTCAAATCCGCACCGCTGCTCACCAACGTGAGAAGTTGGCCTGATAGGTGATGTTTCCAATTCTGGAACCACCTATTATCAGACCAAACAATCCCTTATGGTGTCAGGTTGTAAGTCAACCTTGTTAGACAAGCTATCCTAGGGGTAGCATGGACTAAGCAGCCTAAAGGCTTAACTTAAGAGGTCGTGTTAAGCGAGCTGTTTTACCACATACAATCCTGTAATATCAAATGAAAGGACACCACACAAGTATATATTATAAAAATATATGTGTTTATTACTAAAAACAATCCCCAGTATTCTTTATGAATAAAGGGGCACAAGCGTTAAATCAAAAGCACAGTTTAAACATACAAAGTTGCACAATTATGGATGAGGGCGGGGGGCCACTCAAACCATATACTAAACAAGTGGTATAAGAGATACCAATCGAACAGTGGTTAGGCCTAGGGCCTAGGGAATCGCTGGGAGCAGTCAGGACAAGCAGTGCTGAAGTCGGGAGAGGCCCACGGGATTCGGGAGCAGTGCGGAAAGCGCACGCATGCACCAATGTTAACCAATGGTGCGTAAAAGTTACAAAGTTAAAGTTTAAGGACACTTCCGCTGAACCTAGAGGAACAAAACTTAAGACACAGACCCTAGAGATGTGTACCAGTGTGGGAACACCGGCGGAGCAAAGTTACCTCACCCACAGGAAGCGGGTGCACAGGGTCGAAGTGGCGTCGGGTTTTGACACGCAGATTCTTGGCGCTTGAAGCTGAAGATGCTGCAGGCGATGTGAAGGAGAAGTGTCCGGTGGATCCAAGGGTGGATCTGAAGTGGTGAAGACCTGAAAGCAGAGGGGACAGTGTTCAAAGTCACTGACCAGTGACCACCGTGGAACCAGATTGGAACCAGGCAAAGTCGGGTGCAAACAGGTGATGAGGTGTTGCTTCTCTCTGCAGCCACGTGGACACGAAGAGATCAAGGACGTCCAGAAGTCAATCACGAGCTGTCCCTCAAAGGCTCTAGCTGATGGCGGTGTCGGCAACTCGATTGAAGCAAACAAGCCTTGGCTAATGCAAGCCACGGGGAAAGTGAAAAAGGCTTATTACTCGGACCAGCAAGGTCAGAGCGGGTACTCCTTTCTACAGGAGCGAGGGCAGGTCTGGAGCAACCAGACCCACAGTGTAAATCGTAGGTTTCGTCGCCAAGATGGCCGCTGACCACGTGACAAGCGGCCGGGATGGCGAGTCAAGTGGCACAAAGCAAAAGGGCCCCACGCAGATCGTGGAGATGCTGGAGGGCTGATCTTTGGTGCAAATGCTGCTCGATTGTGGGGCTTCTCAAACCCTAAAGCACAGAGTCGAGGGTGCCTCGGGTGCTGCGCAGTCAGCGTCTCGGGGGTCTTTCAAGATGTCCGCTCCCACGTCTCTCGGTGCCTCCACGGGTCCCTTCTTTGCAGGGACTGTGGATCGGGCTGGGAGAAATATGGGAAGCTGGGTCTTGTCAGGCTCTGCACTTGGGCCCCGGCAGGAGGCGGCGGCAAAGCAGACATCAAGGTGCTGGGTGGTGCCTGTGTTCACAGGGTGGCCCCTCCTAGGCCACAAGGGAGATGCTCTTCAGTCTTCTGTTCATCAGAATGTCGAAGTCCAGTCGTCTTCTTAGTTTAAAGGTGATTTCAGGATGATCTAAAGTGCATTGGCACTGCTCCCAGTCTTATACTAATTTTGGGGGCTGGATTACCTGCTAGGTCCCCTCCTATGGGTGGGACCCAGGAAGTGGGTGGATACACCCCCTTCCTTTGATCCAGGCTGCCCTGGCACGAGGGCTGGAGTGCCCCAGAACCGGTTTGGCCGGATTATGCAAGGGGCAGCCTTGTGCTCCCCATGCAGTGTCTGGTTTCTTTCAAACCTCCCTGCTACAATCCACTATCTCCTGTCTGAGGGGGTGTAACACCTCCCTGCAACAGGAAACCCTTTGTCCAGGCCCCATTTGGCTGAGTTTCGGTCAGCTTCAGGGGGTCAGACTCTTGTCTGTGGCAGAGGCATCCATTTTGTGGATCTAAGGTCCTTTTAGAAATTAACCGCATTTAAGTAAAGTAACATGTCTTACCCCTCTAGAGGGGTGGAATGCTATCCCCGTCGCCAGAACTGGCGAGGGGATAGTATTCCAAATCGTATGACACCTTACACGACATGTTTTGATAAAGCCAAACCAGAGTTGCTATATAAGCGCGAGGATTATAAGGCACTTAAGAGTATATGGTATGGCGTTATCCTGAAACAGCTTAGGGAGTTGTTCCCGACAGCTGCAGACAGGCTCAGCTCATGCTAGAGCTCCATCTCACATTAAACCACGCACTCTGCCTCCAGGATTGATGAGGCCTTCCATAGGAGTGGCTCACAGGTTTATATGTGTCCAGATATAGGTTTAGATATAGGTATACTATACCTAAGTAAGGGGTGATTACACCACCTTACCCCAGCTGAGTGATCAGCCAGTTGTGTCAATTTAAGAACCAGCCAGGGGTGGCAAAAGATATGCTGCAGCCCCTGGTAGGCCTTGGTGGCCCCTATGCCCTGGGCACCTATAGTGCATTATACAGGGGCTGACAAGGAGTCCATTTCCAATTGTGGTATGTACCTAGGGTACATGGAATCCATTTTACAGAGAGAGCAGATGGCCTGGGGCCCTGATTAGCAGGGAACCAGGTCAACTAAGTCAAAAAACCAGCTAAACACAGGCAAAAAATCTGGGGTAACCATAGTCAGGTAGCCACCTTCCTACACTCCATATCCAAACAAGCCTTTAACTTTGCATAAACACACCCAAGGTAGTGATTCCCTATGGTGGAGACCCTCTAATACCCCAAGGGTGAGGGACTGCTTAGTGGACCATGAGACAGGGGGTACCCATGCTAGTGCAGGTACTTCCTTATATGGCCACTCAGGCAATATAGGCTTACCTGGCCAAGGATAGCCTTATCTCCTTTCGTTTGGGGGGGGGTTATGTAGGAAGGTGGCTACCTGACTATGGTTACCCCAGATTTTTTGCCTGTGTTTAGCTGTTTTTTTGACTTAGTTGACCTGGTTCCCTGCTAATCAGGGCCCCAGGCCATCTGCTCTCTCTGTAAAATGGATTCCATGTACCCTAGGTACATACCACAATTGGAAATGGACTCCTTGTCAGCCCCTGTATGATGCACTATAGGTGCCCAGGGCATAGGGGCCACCAAGGCCTACCAGGGGCTGCAGCATATCTTTTGCCACCCCTGGCTGGTTCTTAAATTGACACAACTGGCTGATCACTCAGCTGGGGTAAGGTGGTGTAATCACCCCTTACTTAGATATAGTATACCTATATCTAAACCTATATCTGGACACATATAAACCTGTGAGCCACTCCTATGGAAGGCCTCATCAATCCTGGAGGCAGAGTGCGTGGTTTAATGTGAGATGGAGCTCTAGCATGAGCTGAGCCTGTCTGCAGCTGTCGGGAACAACTCCCTAAGCTGTTTCAGGATAATGCCATACCATATACTCTTAAGTGCCATATAATCCTCGCCGTTATATAGCAACTTTGGTTTGGCTTTATCAAAACATGTCGTGTAAGGTGTCATACGATTTGGAATACTATCCCCTCGCCAGTTCTGGCGACGGGGATAGCATTCCACCCCTCTAGAGGGGTAGGACATGTTGCTTTACTTAAATGCGGTTAATTTCTACAAAGACCTTAGATCCACAAAATGGATGCCTCTGCCACAGACAAGAGTCTGGACCCCTGCAGCTGACCGAAATTCAGCCAAATGGGGCCTGGACAAAGGGTTTCCTGTCGCAGGAGGGTGTCACCGCCCTCCAGACAGGAGATAGTGGATTGTAGCAGGGAGGTTTGAAAGAAACCAGACACTGCTTGGGGCGCACAAGGCTGCCCCTTGCATAATCCGGCCAAACCGGTTCTGGGGCACTCCAGCCCTCGTGCCAGGACGGCCTGGATCAAAGGAAGGGGGTGTATCCACCCACTTCCTGGGTCCCACCCATAGGGGGGGACCTAGCAGGTAATCACGCCCCCCAGATTCGAATAAGAGTGGGAGCAGTGCCAATGCACATCAGATTTCCTGAAAGAAACATAAGAAACGAAACTCTGGACCCTTGGACCTCCTACTCAACGTGGAAGCCCGAAGAATCTCCCTTGTGGTCAAGGAGTGACCACCCTGCACCAGCAGGCACCATCCAGCCCTCGACGTCTAGTTTGTTGCAGTTCCCGCCGGAACTCGAGCGACAGAGATCGACGAGATCAAGCTTGCCTGCCTTCCAACAGCCCGATCCACAGTCCCTGCAGAGCTGAGACCCGTGGAGGTGACCGGAAGCGTGGGGCACGCCATCTTGAATTGACCACGAGACGCTGACCGTGCAGCCCACGAGTGACCCTCGAAGCTGTGCTCCGGGGTTTAAGAAGCCCCAACCCTGAGCCACTCTTGCACCGAAGCTCACCCCTCTACACTCATCGAGTGCTGCGTGGGGCCCTTCTGCTACTTTTGGCTCAACGCGTTGGCCCGGTCACTTGCCAGCCGGCTAGTGGCCCCTGTGCCAACGAAAACTTGAAACCGCCTTGTGAATCTGGTTGCTCCAGATCTGCACCAGCTCCCCTGAAAAGGAGCCCCCACTCTGACCTTCCTGGTTTGAGTGAGAAGCAATCTCCCGGTTCCGCGTGGATTGCTTTTGCCAAGTGTTGTTTGCTCCAATCTTGAAGCTGACAGCGCCGACGGTGAGAGCCTGCGTGGGACAGATCGTGACCTGCTCCTGGATGTCGTAGATGCCCCAGAGCCCACGTGACAGCGGAGAGAAGCACCGCGACAGCGACCTGATTGCGCCCGACATTGCCTGGTTCCGTCCTGGTTCCACCCTGGTCACTGCTGAGTGACCCAGACTCTGTCCCCTCTGCTTTCAGGTACTTTTCGACTCGAGTCCACCCTTGGACTCCACCGGACACTTCTCTTTCACCCCGCCTGCAGCCCTTTCAGCTCCAAGCACCAAGAGCCTGCGTGACGAAACCCGACTCAACTTCGACCCTGTGCACCCGCTTCCTGTGGGTGAGGTAACTTTGCTCCGCCGGTGTTCCCACACTGGTGCACACCTCTAGGGTCTGTGTCTTAAGTTTTGTTCCTCTAGGTTCAGCGGAAGTGTCCTTAAACTCTAACTTTGTCATTTTTACGCACCATTGGTTAACATTGGTGCATGCGTGCGCTTCCCGCACTGCTCCCGAATCCCGTGGGCCTCTCCCGACTTCAGCACTGCTTGTCCTGACTGCTCCCAGCGATTCCCTAGGCCCTAGGCCTAACCACTGTTCGATTGGTATCTCTTATACCACTTGTTTAGTATATGGTTTGAGTGGCCACCCGCCCTCATCCATAATTGTGCAACTTTGTGTGTTTAAACTGTGCTTTTGATTTAACGCTTGTGCCCCTTTATTCATAAAGAATACTGGGGATTGTTTTTAGTAATAAACACATATATTTTTATAATATATACTTGTGTGGTGTCCTTTCATTTGATATTACAGGATTGTATGTGGTAAAACAGCTCGCTTAACACGACCTCTTAAGTTAAGCCTTTAGGCTGCTTAGTCCATGCTACCCCTAGGATAGCTTGTCTAACAAGGTTGACTTACAACCTGACACCATAAGGGATTGTTTGGTCTGATAATAGGTGGTTCCAGAATTGGAAACATCACCTATCAGGCCAACTTCTCACACTGATGCAAGAGGGTCCCCTGATGAAGGGTGCCTGGATTACCCTGATGCAGGAGTGTCCCCTGATGCAAGGGTGCCTGTATTACCCTGATGCAGGAGTGTCCCCTGATGAAGGGTGCCTGTATTACCCTGATGCAGGAGTGTCCCCTGATGAAGGGTGCCTGGATTACCCTGATGCAGAGTATCTCCCAATGCAAGGGTGCCTGGATTACCCTGATGCAGAAGTGTTCCCCTGACGCAAGGGCACCTGTATTACCCTGATGCAGGATTGTCCCCTGATGAAGGGTGCCTGGATTACCAGATGCATGAGTGCCCCCTGGTGCAAGGCTGCCTGGATTACCCTGATGCAGGAGTGTCCCCTGATGAAGGGTGCCTGGATTACCCAGATGCAGGAGTGTCCACTGATGCAAGGGTGTCTGGATTACCCCGATGCAGGAGTGTCCCCTGATGCAAGTGTGCCTGGATTACCCCGATGCAAGAGTGTCCCCCGATGCAAGGGTGCCTGGATTACCCTGATGCAGGAGCGTCCCCTGATGCAAGGGTGCCTGGATTACCCGATGCTGGATTGTCCCCTGATGAAGGGTGCCTGGATTACTCTGATGCAGGAGTGTCCCCTGATGAAGAGTGCCTGGATTACTCTGATGCAGGAGTGTCCCTTGATGAAGGGTGCCTGGATTACTCTGACGCAGGAGTGTCCCCTGATGAAGGGTGCCTGGATTACCCAGATGCAGGAGTGTCCCTTGATCTGATGCAAGGGTGCCTGGATTACTCCGATGCAGGAGTGTCCCCTGATGAAGGGTGCCTGGAAGAGCCTGATGCATGAGTGTGCCCTGATGAAGGGTGCCTGGATTACCCTGATGCATGAGTGTCCCCTGATGAAAGGGTGCCTGGATTACTCTGATGCAGGAGTGTCCCCTGATGAAGGGTGCCTGGATTAGCCTGATGCAGGAGTGTCCCCTGATGAAGGGTGCCTGGATTACCCTGATGGCGGAGTGTCCCCTGATGCAAGGGTGCCTGTATTACCCTGATGAAGGAGTGTCCCCTGATGACGGGTGCCTTGATTACTCTGATGCATGAGTGTCCCCTGATGAAAGGGTGCCTGGATTACTCTGATGCAGGAGTGTCCCCTGATGCAAGGGTGCCTGTATTACCCTGATGAAAGAGGGTCCCCGGATGAAGGGTGCCTGGATTACCCTGATGCAGGAGTATCTCCCAATGCAAGGGTGCCTGGATTACCCTGATGCAGGAGTGGTCCCCTGATGCAAGGGTGCCTGCATTACCCTGATGCAGGAGTGTACCCTGATGAAGGGTGCCTGGATTACCCTGATGCAGGAGTGCCCCCTGATGAAAGGGTGCCTGTATTACCCTGATGCAGGATTGTCCCCTGATGAAGGGTGCCTGGATTACCAGATGCATGAGTGCCCCCTGATGCAATGGTGCCTGTATTACCCTGATGCAGGAGTGTCCCCTGATGAAGGGTGCCTGGATTACCCTGATGCAGAGTATCTCCCAATGCAAGGGTGCCTGGATTACCCTGATGCAGGAGTGTTCCCCTGACGCAAGGGTGCCTGTATTACTCTGATGCAGGATTGTCCCCTGATGAAGGGTGCCTGGATTACCCGGATGCAGGAGTGTCCACTGATGCAAGGGTGTCTGGATTACCCCGATGCAGGAGTGTCCCCTGATGCAAGTGTGCCTGGATTACCCCGATGCAGGAGTGTCCTCCGATGCAAGGGTGCCTGGATTACCCTGATGCAGGAGCGTCCCCTGATGCAAGGGTGCCTGGATTACCCGATGCTGGAGTGTCCCCTGATGAAGGGTGCCTGGATTACTCTGATGCAGGAGTGTCCCCTGATGAAGAGTGCCTGGATTACTCTGATGCAGGAGTGCCCCCTGATGAAGGGTGCCTGGATTACCCAGATGCAGGAGTGTCCCTTGATCTGATGCAAGGGTGCCTGGATTACTCTGATGCAGGAGTGTCCCCTGATGAAGGGTGCCTGGAATAGCCTGATGCATGAGTGTGCCCTGATGAAGGGTGACTGGATTACCCTGATGCAGGAGTGTCCCCTGATGCAAGGGTGCCTGTATTACCCTGATGCAGGAGTGTCCCCTGATGCAAGGGTGCCTGGATTTCCCTGATGCAGGAGTGTCCCTTATGAAGGGTGCCTGGATAACTCTGATGTAGGAGTGTCCCCTGATGCAGGGTGCCTGGATTACCCAGATGCAGGAGTGACCCCTGATGAAGGGTGCCTGGATTACCATGATGCATGAGTGTCCCCTGATGAAGGGCGCCTGGATTTCTCTGATGCAGGAGTGTCCCCTGATGAAGGGTGCCTGGATTACTCTGATGCAGGAGTGTTCCCTGATGAAGGGTGCCTGGATTACTCTGATGCAGGAGTGTCCCCTGCTGAAGGGTGCCTGTATTACCCTAATGCAGGAGTGTCCCCTGATGAAGGGTGCCTGCATTACCCTGATGCAGGAGTGTCCCCTGATGCAAGGGTGCCTGGATTACCCTGATGCAGTAGTGTCCCCTGATGAAGGGTTAAAGACAAAAATGGTTCTGTCGGGTGAGTAAATTGCTTTTACGTAAAGGCTAGATTAGCTCATAACAAAATATAACAAATAAAAGGAGAAGACCTCTCTGACAACAAATATAATTCAAAATGTTTATATGAAAGAGCAAAGTCACATTAAAACACCGGAATTACTTCATTCCATTTCAATTTCAATTATAGGTGAAAAAAGTGACTGTTGGTGAACAAAGTGAATAGTGCAAAAATCACAGTGACACTTATTTACAAGTAGATACAAAATTTATACAAGGAAAAAATGGGCAAGGGGAGAGGTTTTGGCGGTCAGAGTTCTAAGTTAATACTCCAAGGAGACAGATGGTAACTGTGCCCGTTCCTGGAGGGTTCTTGACCAGTATTGTGCGTCGACGTTTCGATCCTAATGTGCCCCGGTTGGTGGTCACGCGGATCTTTATCAAGACAGGGGGGGTCTGGAAAGAGAGGTAAGTATTGTGTCAGAGAGGTAAGAGACAGTTATTTGTAGTGATGCAGTGTGGTGGGCGCATTATACTCACACGGGGGGAAGGAGGGGGGTGACTAGGTTGTTTAGATTTCCGGAAACACAGGAGGCGAAAGTCACACACTGTGCGTAAGCCAATAGGTCAATCTGGGAAGAGAATAACTGAAATCAGTCCATTTACAATTACAGCCGAGTCAGTCACTTCGTAATCACATGCAGTGCTTGCATGCAGGAGGTACACACCAAGAGGCGGGAGATGTCCTGACCCTCAAAATGTGGTTTGTATTAGTAGAAAAGTGATTCGTATCAAAGAGAGGGGGGGGGCAGCACTTGGAATAACCCTTCAACATGACCGGCATACAGGAGGTACACACCAAGAGGCGGGAGATGTCCTGACCCTCTAAATGTAGTTAATAGAAGAGTGGTTTGTATCAAAGAAAGGTGGGGGCGGCACTTAGAATAACCCTCCAACATAACCAGCGTACAAGGCAGACTGTAAGAGTAGCACAGTATACAGACACCCGGCAGGCACCGTGATTAAATTACTTTACTCGCGCTCAGGGTTTTCGAGTCCTGACGCGCACAAAACAACAGTGACACTGGGACAGGGTTCGTGAGGCCAAACAACCGAGTGCTACAACAGCGTGTGTTCCGTTGCGCACAATATTCATGCACCTTCGGTAGCTTACCTAACATGGAGGAGCACTATCCAGAAAAGCAGGGTGCCGGTTTGCATTACTCGCGGTCGCTCGATCAAGCGAGATGCTGTGCGCGAGGACGTTATGCACGTCTGTAGCCTAGCAACGCCGTGATGTCAGCCTGGCGCGTCATGAGGCCGGCGGTGTGCTAAGCCTGGATTGGATAGGGGTGGCAGGCCCCTGGATCACTAGGCAACGCGAATGCTATTTAACTATCGCGTTAATGTTACAAGAGACGGGTTGTGTTCAAGAAAGGGTCGTGTGGTTTTGGGAAAGAGGCTTAATACTTCCATAATTCAGCGTGTAATTAGGACAACATTCAGTAATAAATCAATACTGCACTGTGTGGTTAAAACCATATTATAAAACACTGGAAGTGAACACAGTGCGGACAATGTTGCATTAAGAAGATGTTCAAGGATAAATCAAATTTATCTGTATGCGATTGAAACCACATTATCAACACATTGCAAGTGGACATAATATGGACAACGTTGCATTTGACTAAAATTGGAGTATTACACAGGAGATAGGACCACATGCAGGTAGGTTACAGCATATCATAAAAGAGCAAGTAATTCAGAGTAGGTAAATAGGCTCATACTCATAAAAGTCCCATTTGTTTTGAAATCTCCTCATGTTCGTTTAACCCCTGGCTTACAGAGTTCAGAACATGGATCCATTTACACTCCTTTCTATTGAGGGCTGAGGTGGTGGAACCACCGCGTGGGTTCACATTGATTTTTTCAAGTATACGCCAGCGTATGCTGTCTGGGTCATGATTCTGGCTAACAAAGTGATCAACCATGGGGGCCCCCTGGACTTTACAGCGGATTCTGCTCATATGCTGTAATATGCGAGCCTTAACCTTCTGTGTTGTTTGACCCACATATGGTTTGTTACACGGACAAAGAACGATGTAAATAACGTTCGAGGTATTGCAATTTGTCAAGGCGGGCAATGTGTATGTTTTGTTCTGGTGTGAAAAGGATGGTCCATCAATGCATAGTAGACATGCTTTGCATGTGCTGCATTTGTAGTGTCCTTTCACTGCAGGCAAGCCTAGTTGATCCCTCAAGGTTGCTGGTTTTGGGGGTGCCAGAAAAGCTTTTACCACATTGTCCTTTACATTCCGGCCTCTTTTGAAGGCAAATAATGGTTCTTCATTGGTATTGATCTCTGATGCAACCAGATTCCAGTATTTCTTTATTGTTTTTTTCATGATGTTACTCCTGGAATGGAATGTAGTGACACAGACTAGATTGGGGGAGACGACTTTCTTCTCTTTTGGGGCAAGCAACTCTTCTCTCGGGTAGTACCAAGCTCTTTTTTTGGCACGTTTGAGTAGTCCCAAAGGGTAGCCTCTCTGGCGTAGGCGGTTGGTAAGTGTCTCACACTCTTTGAAGAAGTCTGTTCTTTTCGTGCAGTTGCGTCTCATACGTAAGTATTGCCCAAACGGCAGGTTGTCACGTAAATTACGTGGGTGGTTAGAGTCATACTTCAACAGGGTGTTTCTCTCTGTAGGTTTTCTGTATAGGTCACAAATGATCAATCCATCCTCAACTTTAAACAGGAGATCCAGAAAGGCAATGTTCCTTTTGTTGTAGTTCATCGTGAACTGGATATCGTTGCATCTGGTGTTCAGCCAGGTGAAGAAGTCTTTTAAATCAGCTTCAGTGCCAGTCCATATCATGATCACGTCATCAATATATCTTTTCCATATTGATATTGAGTTGACGTATGGATTGCTTGCTGTATATCCCGGATGCAGGAGTGTCCACTGATGCAAGGGTGTTTGGATTACCCCGATGCAAGAGTGTCCCCTGATGCAAGTGTGCCTGGATTACCGCGATGCAGGAGTGTCCCCCGATGCAAGGGTGCCTGGATTACTCTGTTGCAGGAGTGTCCCCTGATGAGGAGTGCCTGGATTACTCTGATGCAGGAGTGCCCCCTGATGAAGGGTGCCTGGATTACTCTGACACAGGAGTGTCCCCTGATGAAGGGTGCCTGGATTACCCAGATGCAGGAGTGTCCCTTGATCTGATGCAAGGGTGCCTGGATTACTCTGATGCAGGGTGCCTGGAATAATCTGAAGCATGAGTGTGCCCTGATGAAGGGTGACTGGATTACCCTGATGCAGGAGTGTCCCCTGATGCAAGGGTGCCTGTATTACCCTGATGCAGGAGTGTCCCCTGATGCAAGGGTGCCTGGATTTCCCTGATGCAGGAGTGTCCCTTATGAAGGGTGCCTGGATAGCTCTGATGTAGGAGTGTCCCCCTGATGCAGGGTGCCTGGATTACCCAGATGCAGGAGTGTTCCCTGATGAAGGGTGCCTGGATTACCATGATGCATGAGTGTCCCCTGATGAAGGGCGCCTGGATTACTCTGATGCAGGAGTGTCCCCTGATGAAGGGTGCCTGGATTACTCTGATGCAGGAGTGTCCCCTGATGAAGGGGGCCTGGATTACTCTGATGCAGGAGTGTCCCCTGCTGAAGGGTGCCTGTATTACCCTAAGGCAGGAGTGTCCCCTGATGAAGGGTGCCTGCATTACCCTGATGCAGGAGTGTCCCCTTATGCAAGGGTGCCTGGATTACCCCTGATGCAGTAGTGTCCCCTGATGAAGGGTGCCTGGATTACCCTGATGCAGGAGTGCCCCCTGATGAACGGTGCCTGGATTACCTTGATGCAGGAGTGTCCCCTGTTCAAGGGTGCCTGGATTACCCTGATGCAGGAGTGCCCACTGATGCAGGGGTGCCTGGATTACCTTGATGCAGGAGTGTCCCCTGATGAAGGGTGCCTGGAGTACTCATGCAAGAGTGTCCCCAGATGCAAGGGTACCTGGATTACCCTGATTCAGGAGTGTCCCCTGATGAAGGGTGCCTGGATTACCCTGATGCACGAGTGTCCCCCGATGCAAGGGGGCTTGGATTACTCTGAAGCAGGAGTGTCCTGATGAAGGGTGTCTGGATTAGCCTGATGCAGGAGTGTCCCCTGATGGAGGGTGCCTGGATTACCCCAATGCAGGAGTGTCCCCTGATGCAAGGGTGCCTGGATTACCCCGATGCAGGAGTGTCCCCTAATGAAGGGTGCCTGGATTACCCCGATGCAGGAGTGTCCCCTGATGAAGGGTGCCTGAATTACCCCGATGCAGGAGTGTCCCCTGATGAAGGGTGCCTGGATAACTCCGATGCAGGAGTGTCCCATGATGAAGGGTGCCTGGATAACTCTGATGCAGGAGTGTCCTCTGATGAAGGGTGCCTGGATAACTCTGATGCAGTAGTGTCCCCTGATGAAGGGTGCTTGGATAACTCTGATGCAGGAGTGTCCCGTGACGCAAGGGTGCCTGGATTACCCTGATGCAGGAGTGTCCCCTGATGAAGGGTGCCTGGATTACTCTGATGCAGGAGTTTTCCCTGATGAAGGGTTCCTGGATTACCCAGATGCAGGAGTGTCCCTTGATCTGATGCAAGGGTGCCTGGATTACTCTGATGCAGGAGTGTCCCCTGATGAAGGGTGCCTGGAATAGCCTGATGCATGAGTGTGCCCTGATGAAGGGTGACTGGATTACCCTGATGCAGGAGTGTCCCCTGATGCAAGGGTGCCTGTATTACCCTGATGCAGGAGTGTCCCCTGATGCAAGGGTGCCTGGATTTCCCTGATGCAGGAGTGTCCCTTATGAAGGGTGCCTGGATAACTCTGATGTAGGAGTGTCCCCTGATGCAGGGTGCCTGGATTACCCAGATGCAGGAGTGTCCCCTGATGAAGGGTGCCTGGATTACTCTGATGCAGGAGTGTCCCCTGATGAAGGGTGCCTGGATAACTCCGATGCAGGAGTGTCCCATGATGAAGGGTGCCTGGATAACTCTGATGCAGGAGTGTCCTCTGATGAAGGGTGCCTGGATAACTCTGATGCAGTAGTGTCCCCTGATGAAGGGTGCTTGGATAACTCTGATGCAGGAGTGTCCCGTGACGCAAGGGTGCCTGGATTACCCTGATGCAGGAGTGTCCCCTGATGAAGGGTGCCTGGATTACTCTGATGCAGGAGTTTTCCCTGATGAAGGGTTCCTGGATTACCCAGATGCAGGAGTGTCCCTTGATCTGATGCAAGGGTGCCTGGATTACTCTGATGCAGGAGTGTCCCCTGATGAAGGGTGCCTGGAATAGCCTGATGCATGAGTGTGCCCTGATGAAGGGTGACTGGATTACCCTGATGCAGGAGTGTCCCCTGATGCAAGGGTGCCTGTATTACCCTGATGCAGGAGTGTCCCCTGATGCAAGGGTGCCTGGATTTCCCTGATGCAGGAGTGTCCCTTATGAAGGGTGCCTGGATAACTCTGATGTAGGAGTGTCCCCTGATGCAGGGTGCCTGGATTACCCAGATGCAGGAGTGTCCCCTGATGAAGGGTGCCTGGATTACTCTGATGCAGGAGTGTCCCCTGATGAAGGGTGCCTGGATTACTCTGATGCAGGAGTGTCCCCTGCTGAAGGGTGCCTGTATTACCCTAATGCAGGAGTGTCCCCTGATGAAGGGTGCCTGTATTACCCTGATGCAGGAGTGTCCCCTGATGCAAGGGTGCCTGGATTACCCTGATGCAGTAGTGGCCCCTGATGAAGGGTGCCTGGATTACCCGGATGCAGGAGTGTCCACTGATGCAAGGGTGTTTGGATTACCCCGATGCAAGAGTGTCCCCTGATGCAAGTGTGCCTGGATTACCCCGATGCAGGAGTGTCCCCCGATGCAAGGGTGCCTGGATTACCCTGATGCAGGAGCGTCCCCTGATTCAAGGGTGCCTGGATTACCCGATGCTGGAGTGTCCCCTGATGAAGGGTGCCTGGATTACTCTGATGCAGGAGTGTCCCCTGATGAAGAGTGCCTGGATTACTCTGATGCAGGAGTGTCCCCTGATGAAGGGTGCCTGGATTACTCTGACACAGGAGTGTCCCCTGATGAAGGGTGCCTGGATTACCCAGATGCAGGAGTGTCCCTTGATCTGATGCAAGGGTGCCTGGATTACTCTGATGCAGGAGTGTCCCTGATGAAGGGTGCCTGGAATAATCTGATGCATGAGTGTGCCCTGATGAAGGGTGACTGGATTACCCTGATGCAGGAGTGTCCCCTGATGCAAGGGTGCCTGTATTACCCTGATGCAGGAGTGTCCCCTGATGCAAGGGTGCCTGGATTTCCCTGATGCAGGAGTGTCCCTTATGAAGGGTGCCTGGATAGCTCTGATGTAGGAGTCTCCCCTGATGCAGGGTGCCTGGATTACCCAGATGCAGGAGTGACCCCTGATGAAGGGTGCCTGGATTACCATGATGCATGAGTGTACCCTGATGAAGGGCGCCTGGATTACTCTGATGCAGGAGTGTTCCCTGATGAAGGGTGCCTGGATTACTCTGATGCAGGAGTGACCCCTGATGAAGGGTGCCTGGATTACTCTGATGCAGGAGTGTCCCCTGTTGAAGGGTGCCTGTATTACCCTAATGCAGGAGTGTCCCCTGATGAAGGGTGTCTGCATTACCCTGATGCAGGAGTGTCCCCTGATGCAAGGGTGCCTGGATTACCCTGATGCAGTAGTGACCCCTGATGAAGGGTGCCTGGATTACCCGGATGCAGGAGTGTCCACAGATGCAAGGGTGTCTGGATTACCCCGATGCAAGAGTGTTCCCTGATGCAAGTGTGCCTGGATTACCCCGATGCAGGAGTGTCCCCCGATGCAAGGGTGCCTGGATTACCCTGATGCAGGAGCGTCCCCTGATTCAAGGGTGCCTGGATTACCCGATGCTGGAGTGTCCCCTGATGAAGGGTGCCTGGATTACTCTGATGCAGGAGTGTCCCCTGATGAAGAGTGCCTGGATTACTTTGATGCAGGAGTGTCCCCTGATGAAGGGTGCCTGGATTACTCTGACGCAGGAGTGTCCCCTGAATAAGGGTGCCTGGATTACCCAGATGCAGGAGTGTCCCTTGATCTGATGCAAGGGTGCCTGGATTACTCTGATGCACGAGTGTCCCCTGATGAAGGGTGCCTGGAATAGCCTGATGCATGAGTGTACCCTGATGAAGGGTGACTGGATTACCCTGATGCAGGAGTGTCCCCTGATGCAAGGGTGCCTGTATTACCCTGATGCAGGAGTGTCCCCTGATGCAAGGGTGCCTGGATTTCCCTGATGCAGGAGTGTCCCTTATGAAGGGTGCCTGGATAGCTCTGATGTAGGAGTGTCCCCCTGATGCAGGGTGCCTGGATTACCCAGATGCAGGAGTGTCCCCTGATGAAGGGTGCCTGGATTACCATGATGCATGAGTGTCCCCTGATGAAGGGCGCCTGGATTACTCTGATGCAGGAGTGTCCCCTGATGAAGGGTGCCTGGATTACTCTGATGCAGGAGTGTCCCCTGATGAAGGGTGCCTGGATTACTCTGATGCAGGAGTGTCCCCTGCTGAAGGGTGCCTGTATTACCCTAAGGCAGGAGTGTCCCCTGATGAAGGGTGCCTGCATTACCCTGATGCAGGAGTGTCCCCTTATGCAAGGGTACCTGGATTACCCCTGATGCAGTAGTGGCCCCTGATGAAGGGTGCCTGGATTACCCTGATGCAGGAGTGTTCCCTGATGAAGGGTGCCTGGATTACTCTGACGCAGGAGTGTCCCCTGAATAAGGGTGCCTGGATTACCCAGATGCAGGAGTGTCCCTTGATCTGATGCAAGGGTGCCTGGATTACTCTGATGCACGAGTGTCCCCTGATGAAGGGTGCCTGGAATAGCCTGATGCATGAGTGTGCCCTGATGAAGGGTGACTGGATTACCCTGATGCAGGAGTGTCCCCTGATGCAAGGGTGCCTGTATTACCCTGATGCAGGAGTGTCCCCTGATGCAAGGGTGCCTGGATTTCCCTGATGCAGGAGTGTCCCTTATGAAGGGTGCCTGGATAGCTCTGATGTAGGAGTGTCCCCCTGATGCAGGGTGACTGGATTACCCAGATGCAGGAGTGTCCCCTGATGAAGGGTGCCTGGATTACCATGATGCATGAGTGTCCCCTGATGAAGGGTGCCTGGATTACTCTGATGCAGGAGTGTCCCCTGATGAAGGGTGCCTGGATTACTCTGATGCAGGAGTGTCCCCTGATGAAGGGTGCCTGGATTACTCTGATGCAGGAGTGTCCCCTGCTGAAGGGTGCCTGTATTACCCTAAGGCAGGAGTGTCCCCTGATGAAGGGTGCCTGCATTACCCTGATGCAGGAGTGTCCCCTTATGCAAGGGTACCTGGATTACCCCTGATGCAGTAGTGTCCCCTGAATAAGGGTGCCTGGATTACCCAGATGCAGGAGTGTCCCTTGATCTGATGCAAGGGTGCCTGGATTACTCTGATGCACGAGTGTCCCCTGATGAAGGGTGCCTGGAATAGCCTGATGCATGAGTGTGCCCTGATGAAGGGTGACTGGATTACCCTGATGCAGGAGTGTCCCCTGATGCAAGGGTGCCTGTATTACCCTGATGCAGGAGTGTCCCCTGATGCAAGGGTGCCTGGATTTCCCTGATGCAGGAGTGTCCCTTATGAAGGGTGCCTGGATAGCTCTGATGTAGGAGTGTCCCCCTGATGCAGGGTGACTGGATTACCCAGATGCAGGAGTGTCCCCTGATGAAGGGTGCCTGGATTACCATGATGCATGAGTGTCCCCTGATGAAGGGTGCCTGGATTACTCTGATGCAGGAGTGTTCCCTGATGAAGGGTGCCTGGATTACTCTGATGCAGGAGTGTCCCCTGCTGAAGGGTGCCTGTATTACCCTAAGGCAGGAGTGTCCCCTGATGAAGGGTGCCTGCATTACCCTGATGCAGGAGTGTCCCCTTATGCAAGGGTGCCTGGATTACCCCTGATGCAGTAGTGGCCCCTGATGAAGGGTGCCTGGATTACCCTGATGCAGGAGTGACCCCTGATGAAGGGTGCCTGGATTACCTGATGCAGGAGTGTCCCCTGTTCAAGGGTGCCTGGATTACCCTGATGCAGGAGTGCCCACTGATGCAGGGGTGCCTGGATTACCTTGATGCAGGAGTGTCCCCTGATGAAGGGTGCCAGGAGTACTCATGCAAGAGTGTCCCCAGATGCAAGGGTACCTGGATTACCCTGATTCAGGAGTGTCCCCTGATGAAGGGTGCCTGGATTACCCTGATGCACGAGTGTCCCCCGATGCAAGGGGGCTTGGATTACTCTGAAGCAGGAGTGTCCTGATGAAGGGTGTCTGGATTAGCCTGATGCAGGAGTGTCCCCTGATGGAGGGTGCCTGGATTACCCCAATGCAGGAGTGTCCCCTGATGCAAGGGTGCCTGGATTACCCCGATGCAGGAGTGCCCCCTGATGAAGGGTGCCTGGATAACTCCGATGCAGGAGTGTCCCATGATGAAGGGTGCCTGGATAACTCTGATGCAGGAGTGTCCTCTGATGAAGGGTGCCTGGATAACTCTGATGCAGTAGTGTCCCCTGATGAAGGGTGCTTGGATAACTCTGATGCAGGAGTGTCCCGTGACGCAAGGGTGCCTGGATTACCCTGATGCAGGAGTGTCCCCTGATGAAGGGTGCCTGGATTACTCTGATGCAGGAGTTTTCCCTGATGAAGGGTTCCTGGATTACTCAGATGCAGGAGTGTCCCCTTGTAGGAGAGTAGGGTCTGCTATCCTATGGTCACCCCAAATTTTTGCTTTTTGCTTCACTGGTTTTCGACTACTGAGGCTGTGGGCCTGCTGATCAGACCCCCAGCCTGCTGTTCTCTCACTAAATTACTGACACATGTGCTATAGGCACATACCAATTGGAAATGGACTCCTTGTCAGCCCCTGTATAATGCACTATAGGTGCCCAGGGCATAGGGGCCACCAAGGCCTACCAGGGGCTGCAGCATATCTTTTGCCACCCCTGGCTGGTTCTTAAATTGACACAGCTAGCTGATCACTCAGCTGGGGTAAGGTGGTGTAATCACCCCTTGCTTAGATATATTATACCAATATCTAAACCTATATCTGGACACATGTAAACCTGTGAGCCACTCCTATAGAAAGCCTCATCAATCCTGGAGGCAGAGTGCGTGGTTTTATGTGAGATGGAGCTCTAGCATGAGCTGAGCCTGTCTGCAGCTGTCGGGAACAACTCCCTAAGCTGTTTCAGGATAATGCCATACCATATACTCTTAAGTGCCTTATAATCCTCGCGGTTATATAGCAACTTTGGTTTGGCTTTATCAAAACATGTCGTGTAAGGTGTCATACGATTTGGAATACTATCCCCTCGCCAGTACTGGTGACGGGGATAGCATTCCACCCCTCTAGAGGGGTAAGACATGTTCCTTTACTTTAATGCGGTTAATTTCTCCAAAGACCTTAGATCCACAAAATGGATGCCTCTGCCACAGACAAATGTCTGGACCCCTGCAGCTGACCGAAACTCGGCCAAATGGGTCCTGGACAAAGGGTTTCCTGTCACAGGAGGGTGTCACCGCCCTCCAGACAGGAGATAGTGGATTGTAGCAGGGAGGTCTGAAAGAAACCAGACACTGCCTGGGGCGCACAAGGCTGCCCCTTGCATAATCCGGCTAAACCGGTTCTGGGGCACTCCAGCCCTCGTGCCAGGGCGGTCTGGATCAAAGGAAAGGGGTGTATCCACCCCCTTCCTGGGTCCCACCCATAGGGGGGGACCTAGCAGGTAATCACGCCCCCCAGATTCGAATAAGAGTGGGAGCAGTGCCAATGCACATCAGATTTCCTGGAAGAAACATTATAAATGAAACTCTGGACCCTTGGACCTCCATCTCAACGTGGAAGCCCAAAAAATCTCCCTTGTGGTCAAGGAGTGACCACCCTGCAGCAGCAGGCACCATCCAGCCCTCGACATCTGCTTAGTTGCAGTTCCCGCCGGAACTCGAGCGACTGAGATCGACGAGATCAAGCTTGCCTGCCTTCCAACAGCCCGATCCACAGTCCCTGCAGAGCTGAGACCCGTGGAGGCAACCGGAAGCGTGGGGCACGCCATCTTGAATTGACCACGAGACGCTGACCGTGCAGCCCACGAGTGACCCTCGAAGCTGTGCTCCGGGGTTTGAGAAGCCCCCACCCTGAGCTACTCCTGAGCCGAAGTTCAGCCCTCCACACTCGACGAGTGCTGCGTGGGGCCCTTCTGCTCCATTTGGCTCAATGCGTTGGCCCGGTCACTTGCCAGCCGGCTAGTGGTCCCTGTGCCGACGAAACTACAAAGAAGACTCGTGAATCTGGTTGCTCCAGATCCACACCAGCTCCCCTGAAAAGGAGCCCCGACTCTGACCTTCCTGGTCCGAGTGAGAAGCAATCTTCCAATCCAGCGTGGATTGCTCTTGCCAAGTGTTGTTTGCTCCAAACTTGAAGCCGACAGCGCCGACGGTGAGAGCCTGCGTGGGACAGATCGTGACCTGCTCCTGGACGTCGCAGATGCCCCAGAGCCCACGTGACAGCGAAGAGAAGCTCCTCGACGACCACCTGATTGCGCCCGACATTGCCTGGTTCCGTCCTGGTTCCACCCTGGTCACTGCTGAGTGACCCAGACTCTGTCCCCTCTGCTTTCAGGTACCCTTCGACTTGAGTCCACCCTTGGACTCCACCGGACACTTCATCTTCAACCCGCCTGCAGCCCTTTCAGCTTCAAGCACCAAGAGCCTGCGTGTCAAAACCCGACGCCACTTCGACCCTGTGCACCCACTTCCTGTGGGTGAGGTAACTTTGCTCCGCCGGTGTTCCCACACTGGTGCACATCTCTAGGGTCTGTGTGTTAAGTTTTGTTCCTCTAGGTCCAGCGGAAGTGTCCTTAAACTTTAACTTTATGACTTTTACGCACCATTGGTTAACATTGGTGCATGCGTGCGCTTTCTGCACATCTCCCGAATCCCGAGGGCCATTCCCGACTTCAGCATTGCTTGTCCTGACTGCTCCCAGCGATTCCCTAGGCCCTAGGCCTAACCACTGTTCGATTGGTATCTCTTATACCACTTGTTTAGTATATGGTTTGAGTGGCCACCCGCCCTCATCCATAATTGTGCAACTTGTATGTTTAAACAGTGCTTTTGATTTAACGCTTGTGCCCCTTTATTCATAAAGAATACTGGGGATTGTTTTTAGTAATAAACACATATATTTTTATAATATATACTTGTGTGGTGTCCTTTCATTTGATATTACAGGATTGTATGTGGTAAAACAGCTCGCTTAACACGACCTCTTAAGTTAAGCCTTTAGGCTGCTTAGTCCATGCTACCCCTAGGATAGCTTGTCTAATAAGGTTGACTTACAACCAGACACCATAAGGGATTGTTTGGTCTGATAATAGGTGGTTCCAGAATTGGAAACATCACCTATCAGGCTAACTTCTCACACCCCTGATGAAGGGTGCCTGGATTACACTGATGCAGGAGTGTCCCCTGATGCAAGGGTGCCTGGATTACTCTAATGAAGGAGTGTCTCCCGATGCAAGGGTGCCTGGATTACCCCGATGCAGGAGTGTCCACTGATGCAAGGGTGCGTGGATTACCCTGATGCAGGAGCGTCCCCTAATGAAGGGTGCCTGGATTACCTTGATGCAGGAGTGTCCACTGATGCAAGGGTGCCTGGGTTACCCTGATGCAAGAGTGTCCCCTGATGCAAGGGTGCCTGGATTACCCTGATGCAGTAGTGACCCCTGATGAAGGGTGCCTGTATTACCCTGATGCAGGAGTGTCCCCTGATGAAGGGTGCCTGGATTACACTGATGCAGGAGTGTCCCCTGTTCAAGGGTGCCTGGATTACCCTGATGCAGGAGTGCCCACTGATGCAGGGGTGCCTGGATTACCTTGATGCAGGAGTGTCCCCTGATGAAGGGTGCCTGGAGTACTCTGATGCAAGAGTGTCCCCAGATGCAAGGGTGCCTGGATTACCCTGATGCAGGAGTGTGCCCTGATGAAGGATACCTGGATTACCCGGATGCACGAGTGTCCCCCGATGCAAGGGTGCCTGGATTACCCTGATGCAGGAGCGTCCCCTGATGCAAGGGTGCCTGGATTACCCGATGCTGGAGTGACCCCTGATGAAGGGTGCCTGGATTACTCTGATGCAGGAGTGTCCCCTGATGAAGGGTGCCTGGATTACTCTGACGCAGGAGTGTCCCCTGATGAAGGGTGCCTGGATTACCCAGATGCAGGAGTGTCCCTTGATCTGATGCAAGGGTGCCTGGATTACTCTGATGCAGGAGTGTCCCCTGATGAAGGGTGCCTGGAATAGCCTGATGCATGAGTGTGCCCTGATGAAGGGTGCCTGGATTACCCTGATGCATGAGTGTCCCCTGATGAAAGGGTGCCTGGATTACTCTGATGCAGGAGTGTCCCCTGATGAAGGGTGCCTGGATTACCCTGATGGCGGAGTGTCCCCTGATGCAAGGGTGCCTGTAATACCCTGATGAAGGAGTGTCCCCTGATGACGGGTGCCTGGATTACTCAGATGCATGAGTGTCCCCTGATGAAAGGGTACCTGGATTACTCTGATGCAGGAGTGTTCCCTGATGAAGGGTGCCTTGATTAGCCTGATGCAGGAGTGCCCCCTGATGAAGGGCGCCTGGATTACCCTGATGGCGGAGTGTCCCCTGATGCAAGGGTGCCTGTATTACCCTGATGAAAGAGGGTCCCCGGATGAAGGGTGCCTGGATTACCCTGATGCAGGAGTATCTCCCAATGCAAGGGTGCCTGGATTACCCTGAGGCAGGAGTGGTCCCCTGATGCAAGGGTGCCTGCATTACCCTGGTGCAGGAGTTCACCCTGATGAAGGGTGCCTGGATTATCCTGATGCAGGAGTGCCCCCTGATGAAAGGGAGCCTGGATTACTCTGATGCAGGAGTGTCCCCTGATGAAGGGTGCCTGGATTAGCCTGATGCAGAAGTGTCCCCTGATGAAGGGTGTAGGAAGGGGGAGTCTCTGGTTGGCGCAGTGCAGCACTAGCGACAAGCAGGGCCTCTCTCTTCCCCGTCAGGGCTAAGGGTTACCTTCAAGAACAACCTCTGCTTACCCTCTAGGTAGTGTGGCGCAAGCAGTCTAGGCTAATCTCTGGGGCACATAGGGTTAAACATTTGCAGTATCACACCCCTCACCACCAACCCACCACACAATGACACCAAACTGTATTTGTAAAAATATACTCTCTTTATATTTTGTTTAAGCAGGCTTGTAAATACAGTCTTGGTTAGTTTAAAATGCAGGTTCCAGTTACTTGTAGCAAAAAGTCACAGTTCTTTAAGCAAATGCAAACTTTTGGGCCTTCTGCCCAAGGTTTGGAAAGGTTCAGTGCTTTACAGCGCCTCAATGCGCTTTCCGCTGTCTCCGCTCGCTTCCTCGGAGGAAATCGGGCCCGACCTGCCAAAGCTCACGCTTCCCGCGTGAGCCGCGAAAGGCACGGCCGGGTCTGCTCTTGCAAGGGGTCACCCTTTGGGGCTTGACTCGAGGGGAGGGGGCCGCGGGCCACGGGGAGCATCAGGAGGGGCCTCGGGGGCCAGGAGCAGAGCGAGCCTCTGTCTCAGGGGCGGCTCGCGCTGCAAAGCAGACAGCAGCTGCGAGGCTCCCGGGGCGCCCAAGCTCACACGGCGCGGGGCAAAGACACAGTACCTTTGAGTTCTTGGAGATCTTGGAGCGGACGGCTGCCAGGGGAGCTGTCCCACGTCGCGTTGTCTTTCTTGGGGGTGCGGCGGCCTGCGAGTCGATGCTGCAGGTCACAGGGCACCCGGGATGGCGGTGCGGTCACGGGACAGGGTTCTCCTGACAAGGTTCGCTTCACGCTCTGAAGGGGGGAAGCTGCAGCAGGCGGGGCTGAGGGGGGTGCACTCCACGAGGCGCAGGGCACAGATCAGGTGAGGCCCGGCAGCGAGTCACTTCCAGCTGCGGGGGCCAGGGGGTCTCAGCGCCCAAGTCACGAGGGGCACAATCTTGGCAGTGCCGGTCTTTGCGGGGCAACCTGTACCTCGGGAGTCACACAGGCGGCGATGCTCGGACCGGGCAGGTCCTCCCTTTCCTTTGTGAGGGCGGCTCAGCGCAGACAGTCACGGCGCTCGGACCAGCGTGGGGCTGGTCTTCACTTTGGAGCTGGCACACGATCAGGCCACAGTCACGGTGGTCGGGGGAGGGGCACGGCTGCACGAATTGTTTAGAGAGCGTGGCGGAGGGCACAGCGCTCTCCAACCTCCTTCACTTGGCGCTGTAGAGACACACAGCACACGCCAGCAGCAGCTTTCTTCAGAGGGGTAGCGCCCACTGTTCCTGGGGCGCTGGTCAGGGGGCAAGTTCACAGGCAAGCCCTTGGAGATCTTTCAGCAGAGTTTGGCACAAAGTTCAATAAAAGCAAAAGTCTCTTGTAGTCTCTTCTTTTCCTCTCCTTCTGCAGCAAGGCACCAGACACAGGCCAGAGACAGCACTCCTCCTTGTAGTCCTTCCAGGTCCTTCTCTTCGGGCAGAGTTTCTTCTGTAGCGCAAACAGGATCTAATTTACAAGGAGCAGGGCTCCTACTTTTATACCCAGTTTATTTTGTTCTTACAGGCCAGGGGGGCCTCTGCATAACTGCTCCAGTCTCTGAGCACTTGTTGTGGGTACTTCTGGCTTCTGCATGCAGTGTGAGGGCAGGCACATCAGCCGCTCCCCAGGGGTCGGAGCCGGCATTGTGAGGACAGGGGCAGCCTGAGCACTTTGTTGACAAGCTTCGGTCCTTCCTGGGCCAGGTGCAGGCTGAGTCATCAGTCGCTCCCCAGGAGGGCGGAGCCAGCATTGTGGAGGCAGAGCACAGCCTGATGCATCATTCAGGGGAAACTCCCACCACCCACTAAGGTGTCATCCTGCTATTCACTACCTGTCAACTCCCAGCCCTGTCACTCACACACACCAGACAGTCAGATCCACATCCAAGCAGAGGCGGGCTGAAATGGGTAGGCCAGCAAATGCTAACTTTCTAAAAGTAGCATTTGCAAACCCAGGATATTAAAATAAACTTTACTAAAAGAAGTATTTTATTATTCTGAGTTCAGGCATACTAAACATTAATTTCTACAATGTTCCCTGAGCCTGCTGGGATTATAGAGTGTAATAATTCCAGCAGCCCATCTGGCCTAAAGGGAACTGGTAGCCTTACAATAGTGAAAAACGAATTTGGCAGTAATTCACTATTAGGACATGTCACACACATCAGAGCATGTCCTACCTTACACTTACAATGCACCCTGCCCTCAGGCCTACCATAGGGGTGACTAATATGAAGTTAAGGGAAGGTTTAGGGGCTAGCAAGTGTGTGCACTTGCCCAGCCAGCATGACAGTACCAGACTGCACGCAGGTTCTGCAATGGCAGACCCTAGACACATTTTAAGGCTGCTTCTGTGGGTGGCGCAACCAGCGCTGCAGGCCCACTAGCAGTATTGGCATTCACAAGCCCTGGCACTCCTGGTGCACTTTACTGGGGACTGACAGTAAATCCAATAAACCAATCAGGTATATCAATCACATATACACTTCGCACAGGGAGAGCATATGCACTTTAGCGCTGGTCAGCAGTGGTAAAGTGCCCAGAGTCATTAAACCAACAAAAACAGGTCAGAGAGAGTATTGGAGGAAGGCAAAAAGTTTAGGGATGACCCTGCCAAGAGGGCCAGGTCCAACACAACCCCCTTCCAGCCAAAACGCAGGGTAGACCAATCACTACCTTGATGGTCTTCACTGCTTTGGGCGATAGAACAAGGACCTGGCCTGCAACTGCAGGGGCAGACTCCAGTTCTACGCCAAACTGAACCTTTTTCAATTCCTCTGGGTATGCTCTCAGGGTCCCCAAAGCCAATCCATGGGAAACCCTTCTCTACACCGGTGGACACCACCTGGGCAGCACCCAGCCTTAATTCGCTCACAGGTGTGTCCCAACAGGCAGACAGAAAAATGTCACAGTGACCACTGACAGTAGTCAGGAATGAGACCCAGGCCTTATGCCTCTCAGGGCTCTCAAACCTCTGTGGCCTTAAAGAGCGGGGGGCATTAGCCCCAGGTGCTTGGCACCCTTGGTCCACTCTCCCTCCTGTCAGGTCAGGTATGACATCCTGGCACTGACCCACCAGTCCCAGGTCTGTACCTGGCGGCTGTACCAAAGACTGGGGTGGCCTCTCCCATACCCGGTCCTCCTCCTTGGGGCTCTGTACCCTCCCACCTGGAGTGGTACCCCCTTCCAGAATTGTCAGGGCACCTGTGGCAGGTGACCTGCACAATTCGCCCACCAGTTCAGGGGTGCTATCCTGCAACTGGGGCACCAGGTCAGGGGGGACACCCTGCACCTGGCCCTTAAACCTAGGGTCTAAACCCTCAAGTTGAACCGGGGTCAGAGGCGAGGACTCCCTCCCTCTGCACCCCCTTCCAGAGTACTGCCCACTCCCAACTGGAGGGGTACCCCTAGAAGTGACATGGGTCAGGACACTGATTACAGTGGTCCCACCCTTCAGGTCAGACAACACCTGAACCTGACTCTCCAACTCAGGGACCCAACCCTGCAGTTGAACACTTGCCTGGCGCACCAGGACTTCCCGGGGAGCACGCATGCTCCCCCTGAGGGTGGCTGTAGGAAGGGGGAGTCTCTGGTTGGCGCAGTGCAGCACTAGCGACAAGCAGGGCCTCTCTCTTCCCCGTCAGGGCTGAGGGTTACCTTCAAGAACAACCTCTGCTTACCCTCTAGGTAGTGTGGCGCAAGCAGTCTAGGCTAATCTCTGGGGCACATAGGGTTAAACATTTGCAACATTACACCATCACCACCAACCCACCACACAATGACACCAAACTGTATTTGTAAAAATATATATTCTTTATATATGATTAAAAGCAGGCTTGTAAATACAGTCTTGGTTACTTTCTTGAATGCAGGTTCCAGTTATTCTTTATCAACAGTCACAGGTCTTAAGTAAAGGCAATCTTGTGGGCCTTCTGCCCAGGTTTTGTACAGGTTTAATGTCTTACACGCCTCAATGCGCTTCCCGCTGTCTCCGCTCGCTTTCCCGGAGAAAATCGGGCCCGGCCTGTCAAAGCTCACGCTTCCTGCGTGAGCCGCGAAAAGGCACGGCCGGGTCCGCTCTAGAAATGAGTCACCCTTCGGGGCTTGACTCGTGGAGAGGGGGCCGTGGGCCTCAGAGAGCGTCAGGCGGGGCCTCGGGGGCCAAGAGCAGAGCGAGCCTCTGACTCTGGGGCGGCTCGCGCTGCAAAGCAAACAGCAGCTGTGAGGCTCCCGGGGTGCCCGAGATCAGACAGCGCGGTGCGAGCTCAGATTGCAGGACGCTCGCACCGCGAGGGGCAAAAGACAGTACCTTTAACTTCTTGTGGTGATCTTCGAAGAGGACGGCTGCAGGGGGAGCTGTCCCACGTCGCGTTGCTTCCTTGACGGGAGAGGCGAGCTGCGGCTCGAGGCGGCGCAGGTCACGGGTCACCCGGGGCGGCGGTGCTCGGTGGGCTCACAGGTCCTTTCCTCAGGGTTCTCTTCAGTCCTGACGGCGGCGGCTGAGTGTGGCGCAGTGGCAGTACGGTCCCCAAGTGCGGGACGTACCCAACCAAAGTGCCGGTCATGGTGATGTCCCTTCAGTGGGGCAGGCAGGCAGGACGCTGATAGTGGGAGAGGACAAAGGGCGGCAGTCCGTCTTTGCGGGGGGGATCTACGGCGCTTGAGCCCAGTAGACCTCGATGCTTGGACCGGACGGGTCCTCCGTTACTTTGCTCTCGTGGGGCAGAAGGCAGACGCCATCACGGTGCTCGGGCCAGCGGCGGCTGGGCCTCACGTTGCTAGGGCGACTGGCTTAACCCACGGTCACGGTGTTCAGGGGGAGTAGATGCCCTCGTCCTCCTCAATCAGCGCTGCAGCGATAAGCAGCACACACAGCAGATGCCTTGGTCAGGGGGGTAGCGCTCACTGTTCCTGGAGCGCTGGTAGGGGGCAAGTTCAACAGCAAGCCCTTGGAGATCTCTCAGCAGAGTTTGGCACAAAGTTCAAAATAAAAGCAAAAGTCTCTTGTAGGCTTTTCTCTTCCTCTCCTTTGGCAGCAAGGCACCAGACACAGGCCAGAGTCAGCACTCCTCCTTGTAGTCCTTCCAGGCCCTTCTCTTCGGGCAGAGTTTCTTCTGTAGCGCAAACAGGATCTAATTTACAAGGAGCAGGGCTCCTTCTTTTATACCCAGTTTCTTTTGTTCTAGCAAGCCAGGGGGGCCTCTGCATAACTGCTCCAGTCTCTGAGCACTTGTTGTGGGTACTTCTGGCTTCTGCATGCAGTATGAGGGCAGGCACATCAGCCGCTCCCCAGGGGGGCGGAGCCGGCATTGTGAAGACAGGGGCAGCTTGAGCACTTTGTTGACAAGCTTCGGTCCTTCCTGGGCCAGGTGCAGGCTGAGTCATCAGTCGCTCCCCAGGAGGGCGGAGCCAGCATTGTGGAGGCAGAGCACAGCCTGATGCATCATTCAGGGGAAACTCCCACCACCCACTAAGGTGTCATCTGGCTATTCACTACCTGTCAACTCCCAGCCCTGTCACTCACACACACTAGACAGTCAGATCCACATCCAAGCAGAGGCGGGCTGAAATGGTTAGGCCAGCAAATGCTAACTTTCTAAAAGTAGTATTTGCAAACACAGGATATTAAAATAAACTTTACTAAAAGAAGTATTTTATTATTCTGAGTTCAGGCATACTAAACATTAATTTCTACCATGTTCCCTGAGCCTGCTGGGATTATAGCGTGTAATAATTCCAGCAGCCCATCTGGCCTAGAAGGGAACTGGTAGCCTTGCAATAGTGAAAAACGAATTTGGCAGTAATTCACTATTAGAACATGCCACACACATCAGGGCATGTCCTACCTTATACTTACAATGCACCCTGCCCTCAGGCCTACCATAGGGGTGACTAATATGAAGTTAAGGGAAGGTTTAGGGGCTGGCAAGTGTGTGCACTTGCCCAGCCAGCATGACAGTACCAGACTGCACGCAGGTTCTGCAATGGCAGACCCTAGACACATTTAAAGGCTGCTTCTGTGGGTGGCGCAATCAGCGCTGCAGGCCCACTAGCCGTATTGGCATTCACAAGCCCTGGCACTCCTGGTGCACTTTACTGGGGACTAACAGTAAATCCAATGACCAATCATGGAAATCAATTACATGTACACTTTTCATAGGGAGAGCATATGCACTTTGGCACTGGTCAGCAGTGGCAAAGTGCCCAGAGTCATTAAACCAACAAAAACAGGTCAGAGAGAGTATTGGAGGAAGGCAAAAAGTTTAGGGATGACCCTGCCAAGAGGCCCAGGTCCAACACAACCCCCTTCCAGCCAAAACGCAGGGTAGACCAATCACCACTGTGATGGGCTTCCCTGCTTTGGGCGATAGAACCTGGACCTGGCCCGCAACAGCAGGGGCACATTCCAGTTCTACGCCAATCTGCACCTACTTTAAATCCTCTGTTCATACTCTCAGGGTCCAACAAGCCAATCCCTGGGGCACCCTTCTCTACCCCTGGGGACACCACCTGTGCAGCGTCTAACCTTAACTCGCTCCCAGGTGTGTCCCAACAGGCAGTCATCAAATCACAGTGGCCACTGACAGTAGTCAGGGCTGAGACCCAGGCCTCATGCCTCTCAGGGCTCTCAAACCTCTGTGGCCTCAGAGAGCGGGGGGCGGTAGCCCCAGGTGCTTGGCACCCTTTGTCCACTCTCCCTCCTGTCAGGTCAGGTATGACATCCTGGCACTGACCCACCAGTCCCAGGTCTGTACCTGGCGGCTGTACCAAAGACTGGGGTGGCCTCTCCCACACCTGGTCCTCCTCCTTGGGGCTCTGTACCCTCCCACCTGGAGTGGTACCCCCTTCCAGAATTGTCAGGGCACCTGTGGCAGGTGACCTGCACAATTCGCCCACCAGTTCAGGGGTGCTATCCTGCAACTGGGGCACCAGGTCAGGGGGTACACCCTGCACCTGGCCCTTAAACCTAGGGTCTAAACCCTCAAGTTGACCCGGGGTCAGAGGCGAGGACTCCCTCCCTCTGCACCCCCTTCCAGAGTACTGCCCACTCCCAACTGGAGTGGTACCCCTAGAAGTGACATGGGTCAGGACACTGATTACAGTGGTCCCACCCTCCAGGTCAGACAACACCTGAACCTGGCTCTCCAACTCAGGGACCCAACCCTGTAGTTGAACACTTGCCTGGTGCACCAGGACTTCCCGGGGAGCATGTCTGCCCCCCCTGAGGGTGGCACATAACTCAGGTGTCGTGCGACAGTCTGCCTGGTGCAGATCTACCAATCCCTGTCCCTCTGACAGTGTGGGAAGATCCCCCAGGACAGAAGTGGTGTCCCCCTGGTCATTCACTGGGGACGCAGCCCTGCTGGCTGGCCCCTGACCCACTGGTTCTTTCACTGGGAACTCTTTCCCCCTCTCGCCCCTCTTTCTGGACTTCTGTACCCTCCCAACTGGAGGGGTACTGCCAGACACCAGAACTGCTGGAGCTCTGTTTACAGAGCCTCCACGTTCTCTAGCCACTGGGGGATCCCCCTCAGCGGGTGACTCATCCGGACAGCCTAGGCTCCCCACCTGATGTTCCCTTAAGGAACCATCCAGGCTCTGAGGCTGAGGTTGGGCACTACCGGGACAAAACCCATTCTCACTCCTTCCCCTTAAGGACAGGACGTGAGGCCCTACACCCCTCTCACTACTACAGGACCTAGCTGGGCTACTCTGCGCCACTTCCACCACTCTGGGCAGGAAGATACCTGAGCCGCTCCCCACAGGATCACACCCCAATGCCTCTCCAGACCCTCTGGAATCCACCACAAGGTCTGCCTCCAGCGTGAGCTCCCTGGGGTCAGAGAACTCACTCTCAAACAGGTGTTGGCATAGCTCTGGAAAACTGGGACTTAAAGTATGCTCTCCCACAATTGGATTACATAGCCCCCTAGCAGGGTTAACCAAACCATCCTTCACCTCTCCATCCAGCACCTCACACACATACTCCACACCATTCTTCTGAGACTGGCCAGACAGTAACAGACTGTCTCTGTCACACAACCCACACTCTTCTGGGCGGTCCTTACACTCACCCACCAGGACCTCAACCATGGGGGAATCCCTCCCACCACTAGGACCATGAATTCCTACGCCAGCCACCCTATTCCCTTCAGGGACGCTGCGCACTACTGGAGCTACCTCATGCCCTTGAACCTCCTGGTGTATGTTAACCCCCTCCAAGTCAGGTGCCACATCTCTCGGTGCGTGCACTATGCTGTCAGCACTAGATACCTGAATGTTGCTGCCACCATCTGAGCTGGACTCCACCTCCAACTCAGCAAAGCTCAATCTCTGAGCTACACACATTTCTTGTTGCTGGGCTGAAGCCCTCCTGGCCTCAAGCCCCTCGAGCTCCAAGTCAAGTTTCCTCATTCTTAAGTCATGCGCAAGCTCCATTTTCATTACTTCCAGGGCTAACTTCCTAGATTCTAGCTCCAGTTGCCCATTTATTTCCAGCTCTGCCAACTTCAATTCATGATCTCGGGTTGCCTGTCTGTCCGCCAGCTCCTCTGGCGACAGACCTCGGCCAGAAACACTGCTACCCAATGGGGAGGTTGCACCCCTACACTCTGGAGTCAGGGGTCCCTCCAGCTGCTGTTCTGCATCCTCAAATTCAAAATCCTTTCCAGGGGCATTCCTTGCCTTGACCCAGGCCCTCAGCGCCTTTTGGAACTGCTCCCTTCTGGAGAGTCCGGTCATGGAAATGTTCACATTTTTGCAGAAGCTCCTGAGCTGTTTCCCAGTGTAGTTTTCTAGTTTCTCCCAATCACAGTCAATAGAAGAAATGGATGCTGCCTCTTCCATTTTCACTGACACAGGCATGACTTCAAAAACACATGGAGATCTCTTCTCGCAAAACATAAATCAACAAAAAGTCTGTGGCTTAGTTACTGGACTGTCATCACTGTGCAATGGTCAGTAGTTAAGGTAAAGACACCGCAAACGTAAATCCGCTATCCTCACCGCTGCGTCCAATGTTGGAAGGGGGAGCCTCTGGTTGGCGCAGTGCAGCACTAGCGACAAGCAGGGCCTCTCTCTTCCCCGTCAGGGCTAAGGGTTACCTTCAAGAACAACCTCTGCTTACCCTCTAGGTAGTGTGGCGCAAGCAGTCTAGGCTAATCTCTGGGGCACATAGGGTTAAACATTTGCAGTATCACACCCCTCACCACCAACCCACCACACAATGACACCAAACTGTATTTGTAAAAATATACTCTCTTTATATTTTGTTTAAGCAGGCTTGTAAATACAGTCTTGGTTAGTTTAAAATGCAGGTTCCAGTTACTTGTAGCAAAAAGTCACAGTTCTTTAAGCAAATGCAAACTTTTGGGCCTTCTGCCCAGGTTTTGGAAAGGTTCAGTGCTTTACAGCGCCTCAATGCGCTTTCCGCTGTCTCCGCTCGCTTCCTCGGAGGGTGGCGCAACCAGCGCTGCAGGCCCACTAGCAGTATTGGCATTCACAAGCCCTGGCACTCCTGGTGCACTTTACTGGGGACTGACAGTAAATCCAATAAACCAATCAGGTATATCAATCACATATACACTTCGCACAGGGAGAGCATATGCACTTTAGCACTGGTCAGCAGTGGTAAAGTGCCCAGAGTCATTAAACCAACAAAAACAGGTCAGAGAGAGTATTGGAGGAAGGCAAAAAGTTTAGGGATGACCCTGCCAAGAGGGCCAGGTCCAACAAAGGGTGCCTGGATTACCCTGATGCAGGAGTGTCCCCTGATGCAAGGGTGCCTGGATTACCTTGATGCAGGAGTGACCCCTGATGAAGGGTGCCTGGAGTACTCATGCAAGAGTGTCCCCAGATGCAAGGGTACCTGGATTACCCTGATTCAGGAGTGTCCCCTGATGAAGGGTGCCTGGATTACCCTGATGCACGAGTGTCCCCCGATGCAAGGGGGCTTGGATTACGCAGGAGTGTCCTGATGAAGGGTGTCTGGATTAGCCTGATGCAGGAGTGTCCCCTGATGGAGGGTGCCTGGATTACCCCAATGCAGGAGTGTCCCCTGATGCAAGGGTGCCTGGATTACCCCGATGCAGGAGTGTCCCCTGATGAAGGGTGCCTGGATTACCCCGATGCAGGAGTGTCCCCTGATGAAGGGTGCCTGAATTACCCCGATGCAGGAGTGTCCCCTGATGAAGGGTGCCTGGATAACTCCGATGCAGGAGTGTCCCATGATGAAGGGTGCCTGGATAACTCTGATGCAGGAGTGTCCTCTGATGAAGGGTGCCTGGATAACTCTGATGCAGGAGTGTCCCCTGATGAAGGGTGCTTGGATAACTCTGATGCAGGAGTGTCCCGTGACGCAAGGGTGCCTGGATTACCCTGATGCAGGAGTGTCCCCTGATGAAGGGTGCCTGGATTACTCTGATGCAGGAGTTTTCCCTGATGAAGGGTGCCTGGATTACTCAGATGCAGGTGTGACCCCTGATGAAGGGTGCCTGGATTACACTGATGCAGGAGTGTCTCCTGATGCAAGGGTGCCTGGATTACTCTAATGAAGGAGTGTCTCCCGATGCAAGGGTGCCTGGATTACCCCGATGCAGGAGTGTCCACTGATGCAAGGGTGCGTGGATTACCCTGATGCAGGAGCGTCCCCTAATGAAGGGTGCCTGGATTACCTTGATGCAGGAGTGTCCACTGATGCAAGGGTGCCTGGGTTACCCTGATGCAAGAGTGTCCCCTGATGCAAGGGTGCCTGGATTACCCTGATGCAGTAGTGACCCCTGATGAAGGGTGCCTGGATTACCCTGATGCAGGAGTGGCCCATGATGAAGGGTGCCTGGATTACCCTGATGCAGGAGTGTGCCCTGTTCAAGGGTGCCTGGATTACCCTGATGCAGGAGTGCCCACTGATGCAGGGGTGCCTGGATTACCTTGATGCAGGAGTGTTCCCTGATGAAGGGTTCCTGGAGTACTCTGATGCAAGAGTGTCCCCAGATGCAAGGGTACCTGGATTACCCTGATTCAGGAGTGTCCCCTGATGAAGGGTGCCTGGATTACCCGGATGCACGAGTGTCCCCCAATGCAAGGGTGCCTGGATTACCCTGATGCAGGAGCGTCCCCTGATGCAAGGGTGCCTGGATTACCCGATGCTGGAGTGTCCCCTGATGAAGGGTGCCTGGATTACTCTGATGCAGGAGTGTCTCCTGATGAAGAGTGCCTGGATTACTCTGATGCAGGAGTGTTCCCTGATGAAGGGTGCCTGGATTACTCTGACGCAGGAGTGTCCCCTGATGAAAGGTGCCTGGATTACCCAGATGCAGGAGTGTCCCTTGATCTGATGCAAGGGTGCCTGGATTACTCTGATGCAGGAGTGTCCCCTGATGAAAGGGTGCCTGGATTACTCTGATGCAGGAGTGTCCCCTGATGAAGGGTGCCTGGATTAGCCTGATGCAGGAGTGCCCCCTGATGAAGGGTGCCTGGATTACCCTGATGCATGAGTGTCCCCTGATGAAAGGGTGCCTGGATTACTCTGATGCAGGAGTGTCCCCTGATGAAGGGTGCCTGGATTAGCCTGATGCAGGAGTGCCCCCTGATGAAGGGTGCCTGGATTACCCTGATGGCGGAGTGTCCCATGATGCAAGGGTGCCTGTATTACCCTGATGAAGGAGTATCCCCTGATGACGGGTGCCTGGATTACTCAGATGCATGAGTGTCCCCTGATGAAAGGGTGCCTGGATTACTCTGATGCAGGAGTGTCCCCTGATGAAGGGTGCCTTGATTAGCCTGATGCAGGAGTGCCCCCTGATGAAGGGCGCCTGGATTACCCTGATGGCGGAGTGTCCCCTGATGCAAGGGTGCCTGTATTACCCTGATGCAGGAGTGTACCCTGATGAAGGGTGCCTGGATTACCCTGATGCAGGAGTGCCCTCTGATGAAAGGGAGCCTGGATTACTCTGATGCAGGAGTGTCCCCTGATGAAGGGTGCCTGGATTAGCCTGATGCAGAAGTGTCCCCTGATGAAGGGTGCCTGGATTACCCTGATGCAGGAGTGTCCCCTGATGCAAGGGTGCCTGTATTACCCTGATGCAGGAGTGGCCCCTGATGAAGGGTGCCTGGATTACCATGATGCATGAGTGTCCCCTGATGAAGGGCGCCTGGATTACTCTGATGCAGGAGTGTCCCCTGATGAAGGGTGCCTGGATTACTCTGATGCAGGAGTGTCCCCTGATGAAGGGTGCCTGGATTACTCTGATGCAGGAGTGTCCCCTGCTGAAGGGTGCCTGTAATACCCTAATGCAGGAGTGTCCCCTGATGAAGGTGCCTGGATTACCCGGATGCAGGAGTGTCCCCTGATGAAGGGTGCCTGGATTACTCTGATGCAGGAGTGTCCCCTGATGAAGAGTGCCTGGATTACTCTGATGCAGGAGTGTCCCCTGATGAAGGGTGCCTGGATTACTCTGATGCAGGAGTGTCCCCTGCTGAAGGGTGCCTGGATTACCCTGATGCAGTAGTGACCGCTGATGAAGGGTGTAGGAGAGTAGGGTCTGCTATCCTATGGTCACCCCAAATTTTTGCTTTTTGCTTCACTGGTTTTCGACTACTGAGGCTGTGGGCCTGCTGATCAGACCCCCAGCCTGCTGTTCTCTCACTAAATTAATGATACATGTGCTATAGGCACATACCACAATTGGAAATGGACTCCTTGTCAGCCCCTGTATAATGCACTATAGGTGCCCAGGGCATAGGGGCCACCAAGGCCTACCAGGGGCTGCAGCATATCTTTTGCCACCCCTGGCTGGTTCTTAAATTGACACAACTGGCTGATCACTCAGCTGGGGTAAGGTGGTGTAATCACCCCTTACTTAGATATAGTATACCTATATCTAAACCTATATCTGGACACATATAAACCTGTGAGCCACTCCTATGGAAGGCCTCATCAATCCTGGAGGCAGAGTGCGTGGTTTAATGTGAGATGGAGCCCTAGCATGAGCTGAGCCTGTCTGCAGCTGTCGGGAACAACTCCCTAAGCTGTTTCACGATAATGCCATACCATATACTCTTAAGTGCCTTATAATCCTCGCGGTTATATAGCAACTCTGGTTTGGCTTTATCAAAACATGTCGTGTAAGGTGTCATACGATTTGGAATACTATCCCCTCGCCAGTTCTGGCGACGGGGATAGCATTCCACCCCTCTAGAGGGGTAAGACATGTTCCTTTACTTTAATGCGGTTAATTTCTAAAAAGGCCTTAGATCCACAAAATGGATGCCTCTGCCACAGACAAGAGTCTGGACCCCTGCAGCTGACCGAAACTCAGCAAATGGGGCCTGGACAAAGGGTTTCCTGCCACAGGAGGGTGTCACCACCCTCCAGACAGGAGATAGTGGATTGTAGCAGGGAGGTCTGAAAGAAACCAGACACTGCCTGGGGCGCACAAGGCTGCCCCTTGCATAATCCGGCCAAACCGGTTCTGGGGCACTCCAGCCCTCGTGCCAGGGCGGCCTGGATCAAAGGAAAGGGGTGTATCCACCCCCTTCCTGGGTCCCTCCCATAGGGGGGGACCTAGCAGGTAATCACGCCCCCCAGATTCGAATAAGAGTGGGAGCAGTGCCAATGCACATCAGATTTCCTGGAAGAAACATTAGAAATGAAACTCTGGACCCTTGGACCTCCATCTCAACGTGGAAGCCCGAAGAATCTCCCTTGTGGTCAAGGAGTGACCACCCTGCAGCAGCAGGCACCATCCAGCCCTCGATGTCTACTTGGTTGCAGTTCCCGCCGGAACTCGAGCAACTGAGATTGACGAGATCAAGCTTGCCTGCCTTCCAACAGCCCGATCCACAGTCCCTGCAGAGCTGAGACCCGTGGAGGCGACCGGAAGCGTGTGGCACGCCATCTTGAATTGACCACGAGACGCTGACCGTGCAGCCCACGAGTGACCCTCGAAGCTGTGCACCGGCGTTTGAGAAGCCCCAACCCTGAGCCACTCTTGCACCGAAGCTCACCCCTCTACACTCATCGAGTGCTGCGTGGGGCCCTTCTGCTACTTTTGGCTCAACGCATTGGCCCGGTCACTTGCCAGCCGGCTAGTGGCCCCTGTGCCGACGAAAAACTTGAAACCGACTTGTGAATCTGGTTGCTTCAGATCTGCACCAGCTCCCCTGAAAAGGAGCCCCCACTCTGACCTTTCTGGTTCGAGTGAGAAGCAATCTCCCGGTTCCGCGTGGATTGCTTTTGCCAAGTGTTGTTTGCTCCAATCTTGAAGCCGACAGCGCCGACAGTGAGAACCTGCGTGGGACAGATCGTGACCTGCTCCTGGACGTCGTAGATGCCCCAGAGCCCACGTGACAGCGGAGAGAAGCACCGCAACAGCGACCTGATTGCGCCCGACATTGCCTGGTTCCGTCCTGGTTCCACCCTGGTCACTGCTGAGTGACCCAGACTCTGTCCCCTCTGCTTTCAGGTACTTTTCGACTCGAGTCCACCCTTGGACTCCACCGGACACTTCTCTTTCACCCCGCCTGCAGCCCTTTCAGCTTCAAGCACCAAGAGCCTGCGTGACGAAACCCGACTCAACTTCGACCCTGTGCACCCGCTTCCTGTGGGTGAGGTAACTTTGCTCCGCCGGTGTTCCCACACTGGTGCACACCTCTAGGGTCTGTGTCTTAAGTTTTGTTCCTCTAGGTTCAGCGGAAGTGTCCTAAAACTCTAACTTTGTCATTTTTACGCACCATTGGTTAACATTGGTGCATGCGTGCGCTTTCCGCACTGCTCCCGAATCCCGTGGGCCTCTCCCGACTTCAGCACTGCTTGTCCTGACTGCTCCCAGCGATTCCCTAGGCCCTAGGCCTAACCACTGTTCGATTGGTATCTCTTATACCACTTGTTTAGTATATGGTTTGAGTGGCCACCCGCCCTCATCCATAATTGTGCAACTTGTATGTTTAAACTGTGCTTTTGATTTAACGCTTGTGCCCCTTTATTCATAAAGAATACTGGGGATTGTTTTTAGTAATAAACACATATATTTTTATAATATATACTTGTGTGGTGTCCTTTCATTTGATATTACAGGATTGTATGTGGTGAAACAGCTCGCTTAACACGACCTCTTAAGTTAAGCCTTTAGGCTGCTTAGTCCATGCTACCCCTAGGATAGCTTGTCTAACAAGGTTGACTTACAACCTGACACCATAAGGGATTGTTTGGTCTGATAATAGGTGGTTCCAGAATTGGAAACATCACCTATCAGGCCAACTTCTCACATTGGTGAGCAGCGGTGCGGATTTGAGCTTGCTGTTGTTTTACCATTGCAATCTTTTATCAAATTGAAAGATCACATCAAGTACCTCTAGGTACATATAAATCAAAAGCTTAGCATATTAAGATCTACTGAACTTAGTAGTTGTAGATTAAAGGGATTAGCACACCCTGGCTACAACTCACTAGTAAGGTACAGTAGGGAAACACTTAGTGTAGGTAGGTGCATCACTTACACCACACTAGAGTCATGTCTGACACAGGAAAATCCTCAGGGTCTACTCCTGTGACAGTTGACCTTACCCAGGCAACTTCCAGCTATGACAAACTAACCCGAAAGGACTTGATTGCCTTGTGCAAATCAAGAGGGTTAAAAAGGGGCAGAAGCCCCACCTGTCCAATCCTGATAGCCATTCTAGAACAGGATGACTTAGAAAGGGCGAAGGGAATTCCCCTAGGATCAGGAAATGGAGAGAACCTACCTGTAACTGGTACCCCTCAGGAGGAAGAAGAAGGAGAAGAGGGGGATGAGGACTCAGAGGTTGAGGACACAGAAGACCAGGGTCAGGAGGGTAGCCAGGTTGGAGTTGCCAGGCTTAGCCAGGCCAACTTAAGCCTACTAGGGAATGGAGAGGGCCAGCACCTCCCCAGATCCTATAGCATTCTCCCAGGCAACAGAAGAGTGAGATCTCCCTCAGGGGACTCTCATATTTCTAGTGCCTCCAGAGAATCACAGAGAGGCATGACTGCTTCTCAAAAACTAGAGCATAGGGCCAGAATGAGGGCTGTCAAACTCCAGATAGAGAGGGAGGAGGTAGCCTTGGCTCAAGCTAGACTTGCCTTGGCAAGAGAGCAGAAATTGAGTGGCTTAGATGCCACTGGTGGCAGCAATATTCCTAAAGAAAAAGACAGGGGCTATGATAATAGAAACCTGACAAAAATTGTGCCCCCCTACAAGGAAGGGGATGACATCCACAAATGGATGACTGCTCTGGAGAGAGCCTGCATGGTACAGCAGGTTCCTCAGGATCAGTGGGCTGCAATTTTATGGTACTCCTTTTCTGAGAAAGGGAGGGACAGGCTCCTCACAGTTAGACCTGAGGATGCCAAAAACTACTCTGTTTTGAAGAGTGCTCTTATTGAAGGGTTTGGCCTAACCACTGAGCAATACAGGTTGTTGTTCAGAGACACCCAAAAAGCACAGACTCAAGACTGGACTGATTTCGTTGAGTGTGCCACTAAGGCTTTGGAGGGTTGGTTGCAGGGAAGTAAAGTTTCAGACTATACAGGATTGTACAATCTTATAATGAGAGAACAGATCCTTAATAACTGTACAAACCAGCTGTTGCATCAATACCTTATTGACTCTGATCTGACCTCTCCCCAAGAATTGGGAAAGAAGGCAGACAAATGGGTCAGAACAAGGATTAAGCAGAAACCCCAGAACCAAGGTGGTGACCAGAAGAAAACAGACCAGAAGGGTGGAAATCAGAAAGATAAAGATAAAGAAAAAGACCAGAAGTCTTCAGGCCCCCAAACTAGTAGTAAGGAGGGTGGTTCCCAAAATGGAAACAAGAAGAAGAAGAATAAAGGTCCAAAGACACCTTGGTGTAATACCTGCAAATCAGTTTCACACTGGGGCAGTGAATGCAATAAGGCAAATCCAGTCTCCACCACTCCAGCTCCTAAAGCAACTGCAACCCCTAGTACAGTAAGCAGTGGTGGAACACAGTCCAAAGGGTGTAGCTGGGTTGACCCTGGGTATTGAAGTAGGATCTGGCCTAGTCAGAACCCCTACACAGGCAATTCTCTTATATGATGTGGACATAGATTTGCCCACTGCAGTAAGTCCCAGTAACCTGGGCAAATATAGGCAGACTCCCTTAATTAATGAGAAACTGGCTCAAGCCTACAGGGACACATGTGCCAGTGTCACAATGGTGACACCTGACTTTGTGGACCCTGGACAGATTGTACTAGGTGAGAGTTACCTAGTGACCAATGCAAGCAACTCCACTGCTTCCCATAGTGTGGCAGTTGTGAACTTCTCCTGGGGAGGGGTAGATGGCCTAAAGAAAGTTGTTGTGAGTGCAGACCTACCAGTAGACTGTCTGTTAGGCAATGATCTTGAAAGCTCAGCGTGGTCAGAAGTGGAGTACAGGACTCATGCAGAAATGCTAGGGATTTCAGAGCATGTCCTTGCCATGACAAGGGCTCAGGCTAAGAAGTGCCTTCCTGAACCAGTGGTGGATCTTGGAACAATAGACCAACCACAACCCAAGAGAAGGAGCAAGAGAGGAAAGGCTGAGCCTTCCACCTTGCCCCAGGTTGAGGATCAAGTTTCAGAGGAAACTGATTCTGCAGTCCAAGAGGAGACTGTCTCTGAAGAACTTGAACCTGACCAGGTTGAGTTTCTGGGGACAGGGGGACCCTCAAGGGCAGACCTGAGGCAGGCTCAATTAGATTGCCCTTCCCTTGAACCCCTCAGACAGCAGGCTGCTGATGAGGCTGCTGGGGATGCCCAAGGTACCCATACTGTGTATTGGGATGATGGACTCCTTTACTCAGAGGCTAGAGACCCCAAGCCTGGCATGACCAGGAGGTTGGTTATACCTCTGAAGTTTAGGGGGTTCCTCCTTACCTTGGCCCATGATATTCCCCTTGCAGGACACTTAGGCCAGAACAAGACGTGGGACAGGCTTGTTTCACACTTTCACTGGCCTCATATGTCAGAAAATGTCAAGGAGTTTTGTCGCTCCTGTGTCACTTGCCAAGCCAGTGGTAAGTCAGGTGGCACAACAAAGGCCCCCCTAATACCACTACCTGTGGTGGGGGTTCCCTTTGAAAGAGTTGGAATTGATATTGTGGGTCCAATGGACCCCCAAACAGCATCTGGGAACAGATTTATACTGGTGGTAGTGGATCATGCCACCAGGTATCCAGAGGCTATTCCCCTGAGGACCACCACAGCACCTGTGGTGGCAAAAGCCCTCATTGCAGTTTTCTCAAGAGTGGGCTTCCCAAAGGAGGTGTTATCAGATAGGGGCACACATTTTATGTCCAGCTATCTGAAAGCAATGTGGAAGGAGTGTGGAGTAAACTACAAGTTTACCACCCCCTACCATCCACAGTGCAATGGGCTTGTGGAGAGATTTAACAAGACCCTAAAAGGCATGATAAAAGGATTACCAGAGAAGCTCAGGCGGAAATGGGACATTATTTTACCTTGCCTGCTCTTTGCTTACAGAGAGGTCCCACAGAAGGGGGTTGGCTACAGCCCTTTTGAACTTTTGTTTGGCCACCCTGTGAGGGGTCCATTGTGTTTGGTGAAGGAAGGATGGGAGTTACCTTTCAAAAAAGCCTAAGCTAGACATAGTGGACTATGTACTTGGTCTCCGCTCCAGGATGGCTGAATACATGGAAAGAGCATCCAAAAACCTGGTGGCCAGCCAAGAATTACAAAAAGCTTGGCATGACCAAAAGGCTGTACTGGTAGAGTTCCAACCAGGACAGAAGGTGTGGGTACTGGAGCCAGTGGCCCCAGCAGCACTCCAGGACAAATGGAGTGGACCCTATCCTATCATTGAGAAGAAGGGAGAAGTCACTTACTTGGTTGACTTTGGAACACCCAGGAGCCCTCACAGGGTAATCCATGTGAATCGTTTGAAAGCATTTGTGGACAGGGAGGACATGAGCTTGCTCATGGCCACAGATGGGGATCAGGAGGAAGAGAGTGACCCTCTCCCAGACCTGCTTTCTCAGAACCCTGATGATGGTTCAGTTGATGGAGTAGCCTTGGCAGGCAGCCTCACTGACCAGCAACAGGTGGACTGCAGACAAGTTTTGCAGGCCCACAGGCATTTGTTTTCACTCACACCCAGCCAGACTGACTGGTGTACCCATGTAGTGGACACTGGTGACAGTCTGCCTGTGAAGAATAAGATCTACAGGCAACCTGACCATGTCAGGGATTGCATCAAGGCTGAGGTGCAAAAGATGTTAGAGCTTGGAGTGATTGAGCCATCAGAGAGCCCATGGGCCAGCCCAGTAGTCCTTGTGCCAAAACCTCATACCCAAGATGGAAAGAGAGAAATGAGATTTTGCTTGGACTACAGGGGTCTCAATGCTGTCACTAGGACAGATGCTCACCCCATTCCAAGAGCAGATGAGCTCATTGACAGATTGGCTTCTGCCAAGTTTCTGAGCACATTTGATCTGACAGCTGGCTACTGGCAAATCAGATTAGCTGAGGAGTCAAAAGCCAAAACAGCATTCTCTACCCCTAGTGGACATTATCAGTTTGTGGTAATGCCCTTTGGGTTGAAGAATGCACCTGCCACTTTCCAAAGGTTGGTGAACCAAGTCCTTACTGGGTTGGATGACTTTTGTGCAGCATATCTAGACGATATTGCTGTCTTTAGCTCCACCTGGGAGGATCACCTGATCCACCTGAAGAAAGTTCTGGAGGCCCTGCAAAAGGCAGGCCTGACTATCAAGGCCACCAAGTGCCAGATAGGGCAGAGTAAGGTTGTATACCTGGGCCACCTAGTAGGTGGAGGTCAGGTTCAGCCACTGGAGAGCAAAATCCAGGCCATACAGGACTGGGCTCCTCCAGTTACCCAGACACAAGTCAGAGCCTTCTTGAGCCTGACTGGGTATTACAGAAAGTTTGTGAAAAACTATGGGTCTATAGTGACACCATTAAATGACTTGACATCCAAGAAGATGCCAAAAAAGGTTCAGTGGACAGTTAGCTGTCAAAAGGCATTTGATGACCTGAAGAAGGCCATGTGCTCTGCACCTATCCTGAAGAGTCCTGACTACTCCAAACAGTTCATTGTACAGACAGATGCTTCTGAGTTGGGGGTGGGAGCTGTGCTCTCACAACTTAATCAAGATGGTCAAGACCAGCCTATTGCTTTCATTAGCAGAAGGCTGACCCCTAGAGAGAAACGTTGGTCAGCCATTGAGAGGGAGGCCTTTGCTGTGGTTTGGGCCCTGAAGAAGTTGAGGTCCTACTTGTTTGGAACTCACTTCCTAGTTCAGACCGACCATAAGCCCCTCTTATGGCTCAATCAGATGAAGGGTGAAAATCCCAAACTGCTCAGGTGGTCCATTTCCCTACAGGGGATGGACTTTACAGTGGAGCACCGCCCAGGGACTGACCATGGTAATGCAGATGGTCTCTCCAGATACTTCCACTTAGAACATGAAGACTTATCTGGTCAAGGTTAGTTTAATGTCCCTGCGTTTGGGGGGGGGGGGTTGTGTAGGAGAGTAGGGTCTGCTATCCTATGGTCACCCCAAATTTTTGCTTTTTGCTTCACTGGTTTTCGACTACTGAGGCTGTGGGCCTGCTGATCAGACCCCCAGCCTGCTGTTCTCTCACTAAATTAATGATACATGTGCTATAGGCACATACCACAATTGGAAATGGACTCCTTGTCAGCCCCTGTATAATGCACTATAGGTGCCCAGGGCATAGGGGCCACCAAGGCCTACCAGGGGCTGCAGCATATCTTTTGCCACCCCTGGCTGGTTCTTAAATTGACACAACTGGCTGATCACTCAGCTGGGGTAAGGTGGTGTAATCACCCCTTACTTAGATATAGTATACCTATATCTAAACCTATATCTGGACACATATAAACCTGTGAGCCACTCCTATGGAAGGCTTCATCAATCCTGGAGGCAGAGTGCGTGGTTTAATGTGAGATGGAGCCCTAGCATGAGCTGAGCCTGTCTGCAGCTGTCGGGAACAACTCCCTAGGCTGTTTCAGGATAATGCCATACCATATACTCTTAAGTGCCTTATAATCCTCGCGGTTATATAACAACTCTGGTTTGGCTTTATCAAAACATGTCGTGTAAGGTGTCATACGATTTGGAATACTATCCCCTCGCCAGTTCTGGTGACGGGGATAGCATTCCACCCCTCTAGAGGGGTAAGACATGTTCCTTTACTTTAATGCGGTTAATTTCTAAAAAGGCCTTAGATCCACAAAATGGATGCCTCTGCCACAGACAAGAGTCTGGACCCCTGCAGCTGACCGAAACTCAGCAAATGGGGCCTGGACAAAGGGTTTCCTGCCACAGGAGGGTGTCACCACCCTCCAGACAGGAGATAGTGGATTGTAGCAGGGAGGTCTGAAAGAAACCAGACACTGCCTGGGCGCACAAGGCTGCCCCTTGCATAATCCGGCCAAACCGGTTCTGGGGCACTCCAGCCCTCGTGCCAGGGCGGCCTGGATCAAAGGAAAGGGGTGTATCCACCCCCTTCCTGGGTCCCACCCATAGGGGGGGACCTAGCAGGTAATCACGCCCCCCAGATTCGAATAAGAGTGGGAGCAGTGCCAATGCACATCAGATTTCCTGGAAGAAACATTAGAAACGAAACTCTGGACCCTTGGACCTCCATCTCAACGTGGAAGTCCGAAGAATCTCCCTTGTGGTCAAGGAGTGACCACCCTGCAGCAGCAGGCACCATCCAGCCCTCGACGTCTACTTGGTTGCAGTTCCCGCCGGAACTCTAGCGACTGAGATCGACGAGATCAAGCTTGCCTGCCTTCCAACAGCCCGATCCACAGTCCCTGCAGAGCTGAGACCCGTGGAGGCTACCGGAAGCGTGGGGCACGCCATCTTGAATTGACCACGAGACGCTGACCGTGCAGCCCACGAGTGACCCTCGAAGCTGTGCACCGGGGTTTGAGAAGCCCCAACCCTGAGCCACGCTTGCACCGAAGCTCACCCCTCTACACTCATCGAGTGCTGCGTGGGGCCCTTCTGCTACTTTTGGCTCAACGCGTTGGCCCGGTCACTTGCCAGCCGGCTAGTGGCCCCTGTGCCGACGAAAAACTTGAAACCGACTTGTGAATCTGGTTGCTCCAGATCTGCACCAGCTCCCCTGAAAAGGAGCCCCTACTCTGACCTTCCTGGTTCGAGTGAGAAGCAAATCCCGGTTCCGCGTGGATTGCTTTTGCCAAGTGTTGTTTGCTCCAATCTTGAAGCCGACAGCGCCGACGGTGAGAGCCTGCGTGGGACAGATCGTGACCTGCTCCTGGACGTCGTAGATGCCCCAGAGCCCACGTGACAGCAGAGAGAAGCACCGTGACAGCGACCTGATTGCGCCCGACATTGCCTGGTTCCGTCCTGGTTCCACCCTGGTCACTGCTGAGTGACCCAGACTCTGTCCCCTCTGCTTTCAGGTACTTTTCGACTCGAGTCCACCCTTGGACTCCACCGGACACTTCTCTTTCACCCCGCCTGCAGCCCTTTCAGCTTCAAGCACCAAGAGCCTGCGTGACGAAACCCGACTCAACTTCGACCCTGTGCACCCGCTTCCTGTGGGTGAGGTAACTTTGCTCCGCCGGTGTTCCCACACTGGTGCACACCTCTAGGGTCTGTGTCTTAAGTTTTGTTCCTCTAGGTTCAGCGGAAGTGTCCTAAAACTCTAACTTTGTCATTTTTACGCACCATTGGTTAACATTGGTGCATGCGTGCGCTTTCCGCACTGCTCCCGAATCCCGTGGGCCTCTCCTGACTTCAGCACTGCTTGTCCTGACTGCTCCCAGCGATTCCCTAGGCCCTAGGCCTAACCACTGTTCGATTGGTATCTCTTATACCACTTGTTTAGTATATGGTTTGAGTGGCCACCCGCCCTCATCCATAATTGTGCAACTTGTATGTTTAAACTGTGCTTTTGATTTAACGCTTGTGCCCCTTTATTCATAAAGAATACTGGGGATTGTTTTTAGTAATAAACACATATATTTTTATAATATATACTTGTGTGGTGTCCTTTCATTTGATATTACAGGATTGTATGTGGTGAAACAGCTCGCTTAACACGACCTCTTAAGTTAAGCCTTTAGGCCGCTTAGTCCATGCTACCCCTAGGATAGCTTGTCTAACAAGGTTGACTTACAACCTGACACCATAAGGGATTGTTTGGTCTGATAATAGGTGGTTCCAGAATTGGAAACATCACCTATCAGGCCAACTTCTCACATTGGTGAGCAGCGGTGCGGATTTGAGCTTGCTGTTGTTTTACCATTGCAATCTTTTATCAAATTGAAAGATCACATCAAGTACCTCTAGGTACATATAAATCAAAAGCTTAGCATATTAAGATCTACTGAACTTAGTAGTTGTAGATTAAAGGGATTAGCACACCCTGGCTACAACTCACTAGTAAGGTACAGTAGGGAAACACTTAGTGTAGGTAGGTGCATCACTTACACCACACTAGAGTCATGTCTGACACAGGAAAATCCTCAGGGTCTACTCCTGTGACAGTTGACCTTACCCAGGCAACTTCCAGCTATGACAAACTAACCCGAAAGGACTTGATTGCCTTGTGCAAATCAAGAGGGTTAAAAAGGGGCAGAAGCCCCACCTGTCCAATCCTGATAGCCATTCTAGAACAGGATGACTTAGAAAGGGCGAAGGGAATTCCCCTAGGATCAGGAAATGGAGAGAACCTACCTGTAACTGGTACCCCTCAGGAGGAAGAAGAAGGAGAAGAGGGGGATGAGGACTCAGAGGTTGAGGACACAGAAGACCAGGGTCAGGAGGGTAGCCAGGTTGGAGTTGCCAGGCTTAGCCAGGCCAACTTAAGCCTACTAGGGAATGGAGAGGGCCAGCACCTCCCCAGATCCTATAGCATTCTCCCAGGCAACAGAAGAGTGAGATCTCCCTCAGGGGACTCTCATATTTCTAGTGCCTCCAGAGAATCACAGAGAGGCATGACTGCTTCTCAAAAACTAGAGCATAGGGCCAGAATGAGGGCTGTCAAACTCCAGATAGAGAGGGAGGAGGTAGCCTTGGCTCAAGCTAGACTTGCCTTGGCAAGAGAGCAGAAATTGAGTGGCTTAGATGCCACTGGTGGCAGCAATATTCCTAAAGAAAAAGACAGGGGCTATGATAATAGAAACCTGACAAAAATTGTGCCCCCCTACAAGGAAGGGGATGACATCCACAAATGGATGACTGCTCTGGAGAGAGCCTGCATGGTACAGCAGGTTCCTCAGGATCAGTGGGCTGCAATTTTATGGTACTCCTTTTCTGAGAAAGGGAGGGACAGGCTCCTCACAGTTAGACCTGAGGATGCCAAAAACTACTCTGTTTTGAAGAGTGCTCTTATTGAAGGGTTTGGCCTAACCACTGAGCAATACAGGTTGTTGTTCAGAGACACCCAAAAAGCACAGACTCAAGACTGGACTGATTTCGTTGAGTGTGCCACTAAGGCTTTGGAGGGTTGGTTGCAGGGAAGTAAAGTTTCAGACTATACAGGATTGTACAATCTTATAATGAGAGAACAGATCCTTAATAACTGTACAAACCAGCTGTTGCATCAATACCTTATTGACTCTGATCTGACCTCTCCCCAAGAATTGGGAAAGAAGGCAGACAAATGGGTCAGAACAAGGATTAAGCAGAAACCCCAGAACCAAGGTGGTGACCAGAAGAAAACAGACCAGAAGGGTGGAAATCAGAAAGATAAAGATAAAGAAAAAGACCAGAAGTCTTCAGGCCCCCAAACTAGTAGTAAGGAGGGTGGTTCCCAAAATGGAAACAAGAAGAAGAAGAATAAAGGTCCAAAGACACCTTGGTGTAATACCTGCAAATCAGTTTCACACTGGGGCAGTGAATGCAATAAGGCAAATCCAGTCTCCACCACTCCAGCTCCTAAAGCAACTGCAACCCCTAGTACAGTAAGCAGTGGTGGAACACAGTCCAAGGGTGTAGCTGGGTTGACCCTGGGTATTGAAGTAGGATCTGGCCTAGTCAGAACCCCTACACAGGCAGTTCTCTTATATGATGTGGACATAGATTTGCCCACTGCAGTAAGTCCCAGTAACCTGGGCAAATATAGGCAGACTCCCTTAATTAATGAGAAACTGGCTCAAGCCTACAGGGACACATGTGCCAGTGTCACAATGGTGACACCTGACTTTGTGGACCCTGGACAGATTGTACTAGGTGAGAGTTACCTAGTGACCAATGCAAGCAACTCCACTGCTTCCCATAGTGTGGCAGTTGTGAACTTCTCCTGGGGAGGGGTAGATGGCCTAAAGAAAGTTGTTGTGAGTGCAGACCTACCAGTAGACTGTCTGTTAGGCAATGATCTTGAAAGCTCAGCGTGGTCAGAAGTGGAGTACAGGACTCATGCAGAAATGCTAGGGATTTCAGGGCATGTCCTTGCCATGACAAGGGCTCAGGCTAAGAAGTGCCTTCCTGAACCAGTGGTGGATCTTGGAACAATAGACCAACCACAACCCAAGAGAAGGAGCAAGAGAGGAAAGGCTGAGCCTTCCACCTTGCCCCAGGTTGAGGATCAAGTTTCAGAGGAAACTGATTCTGCAGTCCAAGAGGAGACTGTCTCTGAGGAACTTGAACCTGACCAGGTTGAGTTTCTGGGGACAGGGGGACCCTCAAGGGCAGACCTGAGGCAGGCTCAATTAGATTGCCCTTCCCTTGAACCCCTCAGACAGCAGGCTGCTGCTGAGGCTGCTAGGGATGCCCAAGGTACCCATACTGTGTATTGGGATGATGGACTCCTTTACTCAGAGGCTAGAGACCCCAAGCCTGGCATGACAAGGAGGTTGGTTATACCTCTGAAGTTTAGGGGGTTCCTCCTTACCTTGGCCCATGCTATTCCCCTTGCAGGACACTTAGGCCAGAACAAGACGTGGGACAGGCTTGTTTCACACTTTCACTGGCCTCATATGTCAGAAAATGTCAAGGAGTTTTGTCGCTCCTGTGTCACTTGCCAAGCCAGTGGTAAGTCAGGTGGCACAACAAAGGCCCCCCTAATACCACTACCTGTGGTGGGGGTTCCCTTTGAAAGAGTTGGAATTGATATTGTGGGTCCAATGGACCCCCAAACAGCATCTGGGAACAGATTTATACTGGTGGTAGTGGATCATGCCACCAGGTATCCAGAGGCTATTCCCCTGAGGACCACCACAGCACCTGTGGTGGCAAAAGCCCTCATTGCAGTTTTCTCAAGAGTGGGCTTCCCAAAGGAGGTGTTATCAGATAGGGGCACAAATTTTATGTCCAGCTATCTGAAAGCAATGTGGAAGGAGTGTGGAGTAAACTACAAGTTTACCACCCCCTACCATCCACAGTGCAATGGGCTTGTGGAGAGATTTAACAAGACCCTAAAAGGCATGATAAAAGGATTACCAGAGAAGCTCAGGCGGAAATGGGACATTCTTTTACCTTGCCTGCTCTTTGCTTACAGAGAGGTCCCACAGAAGGGGGTTGGCTACAGCCCTTTTGAACTTTTGTTTGGCCACCCTGTGAGGGGTCCATTGTGTTTGGTGAAGGAAGGATGGGAGTTACCTTTCAAAAAGCCTAAGCTAGACATAGTGGACTATGTACTTGGTCTCCGCTCCAGGATGGCTGAATACATGGAAAGAGCATCCAAAAACCTGGTGGCCAGCCAAGAATTACAAAAAGCTTGGCATGACCAAAAGGCTGTACTGGTAGAGTTCCAACCAGGACAGAAGGTGTGGGTACTGGAGCCAGTGGCCCCAGCAGCACTCCAGGACAAATGGAGTGGACCCTATCCTATCATTGAGAAGAAGGGAGAAGTCACTTACCTGGTTGACTTTGGAACACCCAGGAGCCCTCAGAGGGTAATCCATGTGAATCGTTTGAAAGCATTTGTGGACAGGGAGGACATGAGCTTGCTCATGGCCACAGATGGGGATAGGAAGAAGAGAGTGACCCTCTCCCAGACCTGCTTTCTCAGAACCCTGATGATGGTTCAGTTGATGGAGTAGCCTTGGCAGGCAGCCTCACTGACCAGCAACAGGTGGACTGCAGACAAGTTTTGCAGGCCCACAGGCATTTGTTTTCACTCACACCCAGCCAGACTGACTGGTGTACCCATGTAGTGGACACTGGTGACAGTCTGCCTGTGAAGAATAAGATCTACAGGCAACCTGACCATGTCAGGGATTGCATCAAGGCTGAGGTGCAAAAGATGTTAGAGCTTGGAGTGATTGAGCCATCAGAGAGCCCATCGGCCAGCCCAGTAGTCCTTGTGCCAAAACCTCATACCCAAGATGGAAAGAGAGAAATGAGATTTTGCTTGGACTACAGGGGTCTCAATGCTGTCACTAGGACAGATGCTCACCCCATTCCAAGAGCAGATGAGCTCATTGACAGATTGGCTTCTGCCAAGTTTCTGAGCACATTTGATCTGACAGCTGGCTACTGGCAAATCAGATTAGCTGAGGAGTCAAAAGCCAAAACAGCATTCTCTACCCCTAGTGGACATTATCAGTTTGTGGTAATGCCCTTTGGGTTGAAGAATGCACCTGCCACTTTCCAAAGGTTGGTGAACCAAGTCCTTACTGGGTTGGATGACTTTTGTGCAGCATATCTGGACGATATTGCTGTCTTTAGCTCCACCTGGGAGGATCACCTGATCCACCTGAAGAAAGTTCTGGAGGCCCTGCAAAAGGCAGGCCTGACTATCAAGGCCACCAAGTGCCAGATAGGGCAGAGTAAGGTTGTATACCTGGGCCACCTAGTAGGTGGAGGTCAGGTTCAGCCACTGGAGAGCAAAATCCAGGCCATACAGGACTGGGCTCCTCCAGTTACCCAGACACAAGTCAGAGCCTTCTTGGGCCTGACTGGGTATTACAGAAAGTTTGTGAAAAACTATGGGTCTATAGTGACACCATTAAATGACTTGACATCCAAGAAGATGCCAAAAAAGGTTCAGTGGACAGTTAGCTGTCAAAAGGCATTTGATGACCTGAAGAAGGCCATGTGCTCTGCACCTATCCTGAAGAGTCCTGACTACTCCAAACAGTTCATTGTACAGACAGATGCTTCTGAGTTGGGGGTGGGAGCTGTGCTCTCACAACTTAATCAAGATGGTCAAGACCAGCCTATTGCTTTCATTAGCAGAAGGCTGACCCCTAGAGAGAAACGTTGGTCAGCCATTGAGAGGGAGGCCTTTGCTGTGGTTTGGGCCCTGAAGAAGTTGAGGTCCTACTTGTTTGGAACTCACTTCCTAGTTCAGACCGACCATAAGCCCCTCTTATGGCTCAATCAGATGAAGGGTGAAAATCCCAAACTGCTCAGGTGGTCCATTTCCCTACAGGGGATGGACTTTACAGTGGAGCACCGCCCAGGGACTGACCATGGTAATGCAGATGGTCTCTCCAGATACTTCCACTTAGAACATGAAGACTTATCTGGTCAAGGTTAGTTTAATGTCCCTGCGTTTGGGGGGGGGTTGTGTAGGAGAGTAGGGTCTGCTATCCTATGGTCACCCCAAATTTTTGCTTTTTGCTTCACTGGTTTTCGACTACTGAGGCTGTGGGCCTGCTGATCAGACCCCCAGCCTGCTGTTCTCTCACTAAATTAATGATACATGTGCTATAGGCACATACCACAATTGGAAATGGACTCCTTGTCAGCCCCTGTATAATGCACTATAGGTGCCCAGGGCATAGGGGCCACCAAGGCCTACCGGGGGCTGCAGCATATCTTTTGCCACCCCTGGCTGGTTCTTAAATTGACACAACTGGCTGATCACTCAGCTGGGGTAAGGTGGTGTAATCACCCCTTACTTAGATATAGTATACCTATATCTAAACCTATATCTGGACACATATAAACCTGTGAGCCACTCCTATGGAAGGCTTCATCAATCCTGGAGGCAGAGTGCGTGGTTTAATGTGAGATGGAGCCCTAGCATGAGCTGAGCCTGTCTGCAGCTGTCGGGAACAACTCCCTAGGCTGTTTCAGGATAATGCCATACCATATACTCTTAAGTGCCTTATAATCCTCGCGGTTATATAGCAACTCTGGTTTGGCTTTATCAAAACATGTCGTGTAAGGTGTCATACGATTTGGAATACTATCCCCTCGCCAGTTCTGGCGACGGGGATAGCATTCCACCCCTCTAGAGGGGTAAGACATGTTCCTTTACTTTAATGCGGTTAATTTCTAAAAAGGCCTTAGATCCACAAAATGGATGCCTCTGCCACAGACAAGAGTCTGGACCCCTGCAGCTGACCGAAACTCAGCAAATGGGGCCTGGACAAAGGGTTTCCTGCCACAGGAGGGTGTCACCACCCTCCAGACAGGAGATAGTGGATTGTAGCAGGGAGGTCTGAAAGAAACCAGACACTGCCTGGGCGCACAAGGCTGCCCCTTGCATAATCCGGCCAAACCGGTTCTGGGGCACTCCAGCCCTCGTGCCAGGGCGGCCTGGATCAAAGGAAAGGGGTGTATCCACCCCCTTCCTGGGTCCCACCCATAGGGGGGGACCTAGCAGGTAATCACGCCCCCCAGATTCGAATAAGAGTGGGAGCAGTGCCAATGCACATCAGATTTCCTGGAAGAAACATTAGAAACGAAACTCTGGACCCTTGGACCTCCATCTCAACATGGAAGCCCGAAGAATCTCCCTTGTGGTCAAGGAGTGACCACCCTGCAGCAGCAGGCACCATCCAGCCCTCGACGTCTACTTGGTTGCAGTTCCCGCCGGAACTCGAGCGACTGAGATCGACGAGATCAAGCTTGCCTGCCTTCCAACAGCCCGATCCACAGTCCCTGCAGAGCTGAGACCCGTGGAGGCTACCGGAAGCGTGGGGCGCGCCATCTTGAATTGACCACGAGACGCTGACCGTGCAGCCCACGAGTGACCCTCGAAGCTGTGCACCGGGGTTTGAGAAGCCCCAACTCTGAGCCACTCTTGTAAGCACCTACTGAGGTCTTTTAGGAAATACCAGATGTTCAGGGCGCACAACTTGTTAACCGCTAAGTAGTGACAGGCAATAGTACAAAAAGGTGTAGGCAATAGGGCGAGTGGTAATACCTCACAACCACTCAGGATGACCAGAAACCTGGTCAGCAATACTTATGAACAACAGTGCCCCTGCACTAACACAAAAGCATATAGTAACAAATTTAGTATATGATTGTAACATACGAAAATGACATATAGCGCATCAATCTAAACAGTTCGTGAAGATACGTGATTCAATGAAAGTTCATCTATTGTGACGGGTAAGTCAGTCAATAGGCTGTATTGAGGGTGTCCATTTTCTGTTTATTGTTCCGTTTCAAAAAAAGCCAACACGTGTTTCATCGCAAGGAACAAATGCGAATCTTCAGGGCTGGAAAAAGGCTTTGTAGACCGGATATGCTGGTAAGGAGTGGACACAAGAAAGGGCGCGAAGAGACCGGTCAGGACTTGAACCGGCTAGCCAATATATTTTGTCTATTTGGCTTCAATGTAGGGGAGGTGATTGCCACGGTAACGGCAAGAGACCTAGTATAGCGTTTTTAGGACCGCAGTATCCGATGTGTGGATAAACACATCTTCGTTCACTGCAGGTAAGGTGGAAACCGGGAGGAGCGGGGTCAGTGTGGTTACAGGGCGGGTGCGCTCTTAAACCACAATGTGCCTTGTCCTGGCGGACGTGTTTCTCCCTCTGCGAGTTACCCGGCGCCGTGTTTCATAAACGGACTTGCGATGAAACACGTGTTGGCTTTTTTTGAAACGGAACAATAAACAGAAAATGGACACCCTCAATACAGCCTATTGACTGACTTACCCGTCACAATAGATGAACTTTCATTGAATCACGTATCTTCACGAACTGTTTAGATTGATGCGCTATATGTCATTTTCGTATGTTACAATCATATACTAAATTTGTTACTATATGCTTTTGTGTTAGTGCAGGGGCACTGTTGTTCATCTGAGCCACTCTTGCACCGAAGCTCACCCCTCTACACTCATCGAGTGCTGCGTGGGGCCCTTCTGCTACTTTTGGCTCAACGCGTTGGCCCGGTCACTTGCCAGCCGGCTAGTGGCCCCTGTGCCGATGAAAAACTTGAAACCGACTTGTGAATCTGGTTGCTCCAGATCTGCACCAGCCCCCCTGAAAAGGAGCCCCCACTCTGACCTTCCTGGTTCGAGTGAGAAGCAATCTCCCGGTTCCGCGTGGATTGCTTTTGCCAAGTGTTGTTTGCTCCAATCTTGAAGCCGACAGCACTGACGGTGAGAGCCTGCGTGGGACAGATCGTGACCTGCTCCTGGACGTCGTAGATGCCCCAGAGCCCACGTGACAGCGGAGAGAAGCACCGCGACAGCGACCTGATTGCGCCCGACATTGCCTGGTTCCGTCTTGGTTCCACCCTGGTCACTGCTGAGTGACCCAGACTCTGTCCCCTCTGCTTTCAGGTACTTTTCGACTCGAGTCCACCCTTGGACTCCACCGGACACTTCTCTTTCACCCCGCCTGCAGCCCTTTCAGCTTCAAGCACCAAGAGCCTGCGTGACGAAACCCGACTCAACTTCGACCCTGTGCACCCGCTTCCTGTGGGTGAGGTAACTTTGCTCCGCCGGTGTTCCCACACTGGTGCACACCTCTAGGGTCTGTGTCTTAAGTTTTGTTCCTCTAGGTTCAGCGGAAGTGTCCTAAAACTCTAACTTTGTCATTTTTACGCACCATTGGTTAACATTGGTGCATGCGTGCGCTTTCCGCACTGCTCCCGAATCCCGTGGGCCTCTCCCGACTTCAGCACTGCTTGTCCTGACTGCTCCCAGCGATTCCCTAGGCCCTAGGCCTAACCACTGTTCGATTGGTATCTCTTATACCACTTGTTTAGTATATGGTTTGAGTGGCCACCCGCCCTCATCCATAATTGTGCAACTTGTATGTTTAAACTGTGCTTTTGATTTAACGCTTGTGCCCCTTTATTCATAAAGAATACTGGGGATTGTTTTTAGTAATAAACACATATATTTTTATAATATATACTTGTGTGGTGTCCTTTCATTTGATATTACAGGATTGTATGTGGTGAAACAGCTCGCTTAACACGACCTCTTAAGTTAAGCCTTTAGGCTGCTTAGTCCATGCTACCCCTAGGATAGCTTGTCTAACAAGGTTGACTTACAACCTGACACCATAAGGGATTGTTTGGTCTGATAATAGGTGGTTCCAGAATTGGAAACATCACCTATCAGGCCAACTTCTCACAAAGGGTGCCTGGATTACCCAATGCTCGAGTGTCCCCTGATGAAGGGTGCCTGGATTACTCTGATGCAGGAGTGTCCCCTGATGAAGAGTGCCTGGATTACTCTGATGCAGGAGTGTCCCCTGATGAAGGGTGCCTGGATTACTCTGATGCAGGAGTGTCCCCTGAGGAAGGGTGCCTGGATTACCCAGATGCAGGAGTGTCCCTTGATCTGATGCAATGGTACCTGGATTACTCTGATGCAGGAGTGTCCCCTGATGAAGGGTGCCTGGAATAGCCTGATGCATGAGTGTGCCCTGATGAAGGGTGACTGGATTACCCTGATGCAGGAGTGTCCCCTGATGCAAGGGTGCCTGTATTACCCTGATGCAGGAGTGTCCCCTGATGCAAGGGTGCATGGATTTCCCTGATGCAGGAGTGTCCCTTATGAAGGGTGCCTGGATAGCTCTGATGTAGGAGTGTCCCCTGATGCAGGGTGCCTGGATTACCCAGATGCAGGAGTGTCCCCTGATAAAGGGTGCCTGGATTACCATGACGCATGAGTGTCCCCTGATGAAGGGCGCCTGGATTACTCTGATGCAGGAGTGTCCCCTGATGAAGGGTGCCTGGATTATTCTGATGCAGGAGTGTCCCCTGATGAAGGGTGCCTGGATTACTCTGATGCAGGAGTGTCCCCTGCTGAAGGATGCCTGTATTACCCTAATGCAGGAGTGTCCCCTGATGAAGGGTGCCTGCATTACCCTGATGCAGGAGTGTCCCCTTATGCAAGGGTGCCTGGATTACCCTGATGCAGTAGTGACCCCTGATGAAGGGTGCCTGGATTACCCTGATGCAGGAGTGTCCCCTGATGAAGGGTGCCTGGATTACCCTGATGCAGGACTGTCCCTTGTTCAAGGGTGCCTGGATTACCCTGATGCAGGAGTGCCCACTGATGCAGGGGTGCCTGGATTACCTTGATGCAGGAGTGTCGCCTGATGAAGGGTGCCTGGAGTACTCTGATGCAAGAGTGTCCCCAGATGCAAGGGTACCTGGATTACCCTGATTCAGGAGTGTCCCCCGATGCAAGGGGGCTTGGATTACCCTGATGCAGGAGTATCCCCTGCTGAAGGGCGCGTGGATTACTCTGATGCAGGAGTGTCCCCTGATGAAGGGTGCCTGGATTACTCTGATGCTGGAGTGTCCCCAGATGAAAGGGTGCCTGGATTACTCTGAAGCAGGAGTGTCCTGATGAAGGGTGCCTGGATTAGCCTGATGCAGGAGTGTCCCCTGATGGAGGGTGCCTGGATTACCCCAATGCAGGAGTGTCCCCTGATGCAAGGGTGCCTGGATTACCCCGATGCAGGAGTGTCCCCTGATGAAGGGTGCCTGGATTACCCCGATGCAGGAGTGTCCCCTGATGAAGGGTGCCTGGATTACCCCGATGCAGGAGTGTCCCCTGATGAAGGGTGCCTGGATAGCTCTGATGTAGGAGTGTCCCCTGATGCAGGGTGCCTGGATTACCCAGATGCAGGAGTGTCCCCTGATAAAGGGTGCCTGGATTACCATGATGCACGAGTGTCCCCTGATGAAGGGCGCCTGGATTACTCTGATGCAGGAGTGTCCCCTGATGAAGGGTGCCTGGATTACCCTGATGCAGGACTGTCCCTTGTTCAAGGGTGCCTGGATTACCCTGATGCAGGAGTGCCCACTGATGCAGGGGTGCCTGGATTACCTTGATGCAGGAGTGTCCCCTGATGAAGGGTGCCTGGAGTACTCTGATGCAAGAGTGTCCCCAGATGCAAGGGTACCTGGATTACCCTGATTCAGGAGTGTCCCCTGATGAAGGGTGCCTGGATTACCCTGATGCACGAGTGTCCCCCGATGCAAGGGGGCTTGGATTACCCTGATGCAGGAGTATCCCCTGCTGAAGGGCGCGTGGATTACTCTGATGCAGGAGTGTCCCCTGATGAAGGGTGCCTGGATTACTCTGATGCTGGAGTGTCCCCAGATGAAAGGGTGCCTGGATTACTCTGAAGCAGGAGTGTCCTGATGAAGGGTGCCTGGATTAGCCTGATGCAGGAGTGTCCCCTGATGGAGGGTGCCTGGATTACCCCAATGCAGGAGTGTCCCCTGATGCAAGGGTGCCTGGATTACCCCGATGCAGGAGTGTCCCCTGATGAAGGGTGCCTGGATTACCCCGATGCAGGAGTGTCCCCTGATGAAGGGTGCCTGGATTACCCCGATGCAGGAGTGTCCCCTGATGCAAGGGTGCCTATATTACCCTGATGCAGGAGTGTCCCCTGATGCAAGGGTGCATGGATTTCCCTGATGCAGGAGTGTCCCTTATGAAGGGTGCCTGGATAGCTCTGATGTAGGAGTGTCCCCTGATGCAGGGTGCCTGGATTACCCAGATGCAGGAGTGTCCCCTGATAAAGGGTGCCTGGATTACCATGATGCATGAGTGTCCCCTGATGAAGGGCGCCTGGATTACTCTGATGCAGGAGTGTCCCCTGATGAAGGGTGCCTGGATTATTCTGATGCAGGAGTGTCCCCTGATGAAGGGTGCCTGGATTACTCTGATGCAGGAGTGTCCCCTGCTGAAGGATGCCTGTATTACCCTAATGCAGGAGTGTCCCCTGATGAAGGGTGCCTGCATTACCCTGATGCAGGAGTGTCCCCTTATGCAAGGGTGCCTGGATTACCCTGATGCAGTAGTGACCCCTGATGAAGGGTGCCTGGATTACCCTGATGCAGGAGTGTCCCCTGATGAAGGGTGCCTGGATTACCCTGATGCAGGACTGTCCCTTGTTCAAGGGTGCCTGGATTACCCTGATGCAGGAGTGCCCACTGATGCAGGGGTGCCTGGATTACCTTGATGCAGGAGTGTCCCCTGATGAAGGGTGCCTGGAGTACTCTGATGCAAGAGTGTCCCCAGATGCAAGGGTACCTGGATTACCCTGATTCAGGAGTGTCCCCCGATGCAAGGGGGCTTGGATTACCCTGATGCAGGAGTATCCCCTGCTGAAGGGCGCGTGGATTACTCTGATGCAGGAGTGTCCCCTGATGAAGGGTGCCTGGATTACTCTGATGCTGGAGTGTCCCCAGATGAAAGGGTGCCTGGATTACTCTGAAGCAGGAGTGTCCTGATGAAGGGTGCCTAGATTAGCCTGATGCAGGAGTGTCCCCTGATGGAGGGTGCCTGGATTACCCCAATGCAGGAGTGTCCCCTGATGCAAGGGTGCCTGGATTACCCCGATGCAGGAGTGTCCCCTGATGAAGGGTGCCTGGATTACCCCGATGCAGGAGTGTCCCCTGATGAAGGGTGCCTGGATTACCCCGATGCAGGAGTGTCCCCTGATGAAGGGTGCCTGGATAGCTCTGATGTAGGAGTGTCCCCTGATGCAGGGTGCCTGGATTACCCAGATGCAGGAGTGTCCCCTGATAAAGGGTGCCTGGATTACCATGATGCATGAGTGTCCCCTGATGAAGGGCGCCTGGATTACTCTGATGCAGGAGTGTCCCCTGATGAAGGGTGCCTGGATTATTCTGATGCAGGAGTGTCCCCTGATGAAGGGTGCCTGGATTACTCTGATGCAGGAGTGTCCCCTGCTGAAGGATGCCTGTATTACCCTAATGCAGGAGTGTCCCCTGATGAAGGGTGCCTGCATTACCCTGATGCAGGAGTGTCCCCTTATGCAAGGGTGCCTGGATTACCCTGATGCAGTAGTGACCCCTGATGAAGGGTGCCTGGATTACCCTGATGCAGGAGTGTGTCCTGATGAAGGGTGCCTGGATTACCCTGATGCAGGACTGTCCCTTGTTCAAGGGTGCCTGGATTACCCTGATGCAGGAGTGCCCACTGATGCAGGGGTGCCTGGATTACCTTGATGCAGGAGTGTCCCCTGATGAAGGGTGCCTGGAGTACTCTGATGCAAGAGTGTCCCCAGATGCAAGGGTACCTGGATTACCCTGATTCAGGAGTGTCCCCTGATGAAGGGTGCCTGGATTACCCTGATGCACGAGTGTCCCCCGATGCAAGGGGGCTTGGATTACCCTGATGCAGGAGTATCCCCTGCTGAAGGGCGCGTGGATTACTCTGATGCAGGAGTGTCCCCTGATGAAGGGTGCCTGGATTACTCTGATGCTGGAGTGTCCCCAGATGAAAGGGTGCCTGGATTACTCTGAAGCAGGAGTGTCCTGATGAAGGGTGCCTGGATTAGCCTGATGCAGGAGTGTCCCCTGATGGAGGGTGCCTGGATTACCCCAATGCAGGAGTGTCCCCTGATGCAAGGGTGCCTGGATTACCCCGATGCAGGAGTGTCCCCTGATGAAGGGTGCCTGGATTACCCCGATGCAGGAGTGTCCCCTGATGAAGGGTGCCTGGATACCTCTGATGAATGAAGGGTGCCTGGATTACCTTGATGCAGGAGTGTCCACTGATGCAAGGGTGCCTGGATTACCCTGATGCAAGAGTGACCCCTGATGCAAGGGTGCCTGGATTACCCTGATGCAGTAGTGACCCCTGATGAAGGGTGCCTGGATTACCCTGATGCAGGAGTGTCCCCTGATGAAGGGTGCCTGGATTACCCTGATGCAGGACTGTCCCGTGTTCAAGGGTGCCTGGATTACCCTGATGCAGGAGTGCCCACTGATGCAGGGGTGCCTGGATTACCTTGATGCAGGAGTGTCCCCTGATGAAGGGTGCCTGGAGTACTCTGATGCAAGAATGTCCCCAGATGCAAGGGTACCTGGATTACCCTGATTCAGGAGTGTCCCCTGATGAAGGGTGCCTGGATTACCCTGATGCACGAGTGTCCCCCGATGCAAGGGGGCTTGGATTACCCTGATGCAGGAGTATTCCCTGCTGAAGGGTGCCTGGATTACTCTGATGCAGGAGTGTCCCCTGATGAAGTGTGCCTGGATTACTCCGATGCAGGAGTGTCCCATGATGAAGGGTGCCTGGATAACTCTGATGCAGAAGTGTCCTCTGATGAAGGGTGCCTGGATAACTCTGATGCAGGAGTGCCCCCTGATGAAGGGTGCTTGGATAACTCTGATGCAGGAGTGTCCCGTGATGCAAGGGTGCCTGGATTACCCTGATGCAGGAGTGTCCCCTGATGCAAGGGTGCCTGGATTACTCTAATGAAGGAGTGTCCCCCGATGCAAGGGTGCCTGGATTACCCCGATGCAGGAGTGCCCACTGATGCAAGGGTGCCTGGATTACCCTGATGCAGGAGCATCCCCTAATGAAGGGTGCCTGGATTACCTTGATGCAGGAGTGTCCACTGATGCAAGGGTGCCTGGATTACCCTGATGCAAGAGTGTCCCCTGATGCAAGGGTGCCTGGATTATCCTGATGCAGGAGTATCCGCCGATGCAAGGGTGCCTGGATTACCCTGATGCAGGAGTGTTCCCCGATGCAAGGGTGCCGGGATTACCCTGATGCAGGAGAGTCCCCATATCAAGTGTGCCTGGATTACCCTGATGCAGGAGTGTCCCCTGATACAAGGGTGTCTGTATTACCCTGATGCAGGAGTGTCCCCTGATACAAGGGTGCCTGGATTACCCGATGCAGGAGTGTTCCCTGATGAAGGGTGCCTAGATTACCCTGATGCAGGAGTGTCCCCTGATGCAAGGGTGCCTGGATTACCCTGATGCAGGAGTGTCCCCTGATACAAGGGTGCCTGGATTACTCCGATGCAGGAGTGTCCCCTGATACAAGGGTGCCTGGATTACCCTGATGCAGGAGTGTTCCCTGATGCAAGGGTGCCTGGATTACCCTGATGCAGGAGTGTCCCCTGATGCAAGGGTGCCTGGATAACTCTGATGTAGGAGTGTCCCCTGATGCAAGGGTGCCTGGATTACCCTGATGCAGGAGTTGCCCCTGATGAAGGGTGCCTGGATTACCATGATGCAGGGGTGTCCCCCGATGAAGGGTGCCTGGATTACTCTGATGCAGGATTGCCCCATGATGAAGGGTGCCTGGATTACCCTGATGCAGGAGTGTCCCCTGATGCAAGGGTGTCTGGATTACTCTGATGCAGGAGTGCCCCTGATGAAGGGTGCCTGGATTACCCTGATGCATGAGCGTCTCCTGATTTAAGGGTGCCTGGGTTACCCTGATGCAGGAGTGTCCCCTGATGCAAGGGTGCCTAGATTACCCTGATGCAGGAGTGTCCCCTGATGCAAGGGTGTCTGGATTACCCTGATGCAGGAGTGTCCCCTGATGCAAGGGTGCCTGGATATCTCTGATGTAGGAGTGTCCCCTGATGCAAGGGTGCCTGGATTACTCTGATGCAGGAGTGTCCCATGATGAAGGGTGCCTGGATTACCATGATGCAGGGGTGTCCCCTGATGAAGGATGCCTGGATTACTCTGATGCAGGATTGCCCCCCTGATGAAGGGTGCCTGGATTACCCTGATGCAGGAGTGTCCCCTGATGCAAGGGTGTCTGGATTACTCTGATGCAGGAGTGTCCCCTGATGCAAGGGTGCCTGGATTACCCCGATGCAGGAGTGTCCCCTAATGCAAGGGTGCCTGGATTACTCTGATGCAGGAGTGTCCCCTGCTGAAGGGTGCCTGTATTACCCTGGTGAAGGAGTGTCCCCTTATGAAGGGTGCCTGCATTACCCTGATGCAGGAGTGTCCCCTGGTGCAATGGTGCCTGGATTACCCTGATGCAGGAGTGCCCACTGATGCAGGGGTGCCTGGATTACCCTGATGCAGGAGTGTCCCCTGATAAAGGGTGCCTGGATTACTGTGATGCTGGAGTGTCCCCTGATGAAGGGTGCCTGGATTACTCTGATGCAGGAGTGTCCCCTGATGAAGGGTGCCTGGAGACCTCTGATGCAGGAGGGCCCCTGATAAAGGGTGCCTGGATAACTCTGATGCAGGAGTGTCCCCTGATGAAGGGTGCCTGGATTTCTCTGATGCAGGAGTTACCCCTGATGAAGGGTACCTGGATTACCCTGATACAGGAGTGTCCCCTGATGAAGGGTGCCTAAATTACCCTGATGCAGGATTGTCCCCCGTTGCATGGGTGCTTGGATTACCCTGATGCAGGAATGTCCACTGATGAAGGGCGCCTGGATTACTCTGATGCAGGAGTGTCCCCTGATGAAGGGTGCCTGGATTACTCTGATGCAGGAGTGTCCCTTGATGAAAGGGTGCCTGGATTACCCTGATGCAGGAGTGTCCCCTGATGAAGGGTGCCTGGATTACCCTGATGCAGGAGCATCCCCTGATGCATGGGTGCCTGGATTACCCTGATGCAGGAGTTTCCCCTGCTGAAGGGTGCCTGTATTACCCTGATGCAGGAGTGTCCCCTGATGAAGGGTGCCTGGATTACGCTGATGCAGGAGTGTCCCCTGATGCAAGGGTGTCTGGATTACCCTGATGCAGGAGTGCCCCCTGATGAAGGGTGCCTGGATTACCATGATGCAGGGGTGTCCCCTGATGAAGGGTGCCTGGATTACTCTGATGCAGGATTGCCCCATGATGAAGGGTGCCTGGATTACCCGGATGCAGGAGTGTCCCCTGATGCAAGGGTGTCTGGATTACTCTGATGCAGGAGTGCCCCTGATGAAGGGTGCCTGGATTACCCTGGTGCATGAGCGTCTCCTGATTTAAGGGTGCCTGGGTTACCCTGATGCAGGAGTGTCCCCTGATGCAAGGGTGCCTAGATTACCCTGATGCAGGAGTGTCCCCTGATGCAAGGGTGTCTGGATTACCCTGATGCAGGAGTGTCCCCTGATGCAAGGGTGCCTGGATAACTCTGATGTAGGAGTGTCCCCTGATGCAAGGGTGCCTGGATTACCCTGATGCAGGAGTGTTCCCTGATGAAGGGTGCCTGGATTACCATGATGCAGGGGTGTCCCCTGATGAAGGGTGCCTGGATTACTCTGATGCAGGATTGCCCCATGTTGAAGGGTGCCTGGATTACCCTGATGCAGGAGTGTCCCCTGATGCAAGGGTGTCTGGATTACTCTGATGCAGGAGTGCCCCTGATGAAGGGTGCCTGGATTACCCTGATGCATGAGCGTCTCCTGATTTAAGGGTGCCTGGGTTACCCTGATGCAGGAGTGTCCCCTGATGCAAGGGTGCCTAGATTACCCTGATTTAGGAGTGTCCCCTGATGCAAGGGTGTCTGGATTACCCTGATGCAGGAGTGTCCCCTGATGCAAGGGTGCCTGGATATCTCTGATGTAGGAGTGTCCCCTGATGCAAGGGTGCCTGGATTACCCTGATGAAGGGTGCCTGGATTACCATGATGCAGGGGTGTCCCCTGATGAAGGATGCCTGGATTACTCTGATGCAGGATTGCCCCCCTGATGAAGGGTGCCTGGATTACCCTGATGCAGGAGTGTCCCCTGATGCAAGGGTGTCTGGATTACTCTGATGCAGGAGTGTCCCCTGATGCAAGGGTGCCTGGATTACCCCGATGCAGGAGTGTCCCCTAATGCAAGGGTGCCTGGATTACTCTGATGCAGGAGTGTCCCCTGCTGAAGGGTGCCTGTATTACCCTGGTGAAGGAGTGTCCCCTTATGAAGGGTGCCTGCATTACCCTGATGCAGGAGTGTCCCCTGGAGCAATGGTGCCTGGATTACCCTGATGCAGGAGTGCCCACTGATGCAGGGGTGCCTGGATTACCCTGATGCAGGAGTGTCCCCTGATAAAGGGTGCCTGGATTACTGTGATGCTGGAGTGTTCCCTGATGAAGGGTGCCTGGATTACTCTGATGCAGGAGTTCCCCCTGATGAAGGGTGCCTGGAGACCTCTGATGCAGGAGGGCCCCTGATAAAGGGTGCCTGGATTACTCTGATGCAGGAGTTACCCCTGATGAAGGGTACCTGGATTACCCTGATACAGGAGTGTCCCCTGATGCAAGGGTGCCTGGATTACCCTGATGCAGGAGTTTCCCCTGCTGAAGGGTGCCTGTATTACCCTGATGCAGGAGTGTCCCCTGATGAAGGAGTGTCCCCTGATGCAAGGGTGCCTGGATTACCCTGATGCAGGAGTGTCCCCTGATGAAGGGTGCCTGGATTACCCTGATGCAGGTGCATCCCCTGATGCATGGGTGCCTGGATTACCCTGATGCAGGAGTGTCTCCTGATGCAAGGGTGTCTGGATTACTCTGATGCAGGAGTGTCCCCTGATGCAAGGGTGCCTGGATTACTCTGATGCAGGAGTGTCCCCTACTGAAGGTTGCCTGGATTACCCTGAAGCAGGAGTGTTCCCTGATGAAGGGTGCCTGGATTACCCTGATGTAGGAGTGCCCACTTATGTAGGGGTGCCTGGATTACCCTGATGCAGATTTGTTCCCTGATGAAGGGTGCCTGCATTACTCTGATGCAGGAGTGATCCCTGATGAAGGGTGCCTGGATTACTCTGATGCAGGAGTGTCCCCTAATGAAGGGTGCCTGGATAACTCCGATGCAGGAGTATCCCCCAATGCAAGGGTGCCTGGATTACCCTGATGCAGGAGTGTTCCCCTGATGCAAGGGTGCCTGTATTACCCTGATGCAGGAGTGTCCCCTGATGAAGGGTGCCTGGATTACCCTGATGCAGGAGTGCCCCTGATGAAGGGTGCCTGGATTACCCTGATGCATGAGCGTCTCCTGATGAAGGGTGCCTGGATTACCCTGATGCAGGAGTGCCCCTGATGAAGGGTGCCTGGATTACCCTGATGCATGAGCGTCTCCTGATTTAAGGGTGCCTGGGTTACCCTGATGCAGGAGTGTCCCCTGATGCAAGGGTGCCTAGATTACCCTGATGCAGGAGTGTCCCCTGATGCAAGGGTGTCTGGATTACCCTGATGCAGGAGTGTCCTCTGATGCAAGGGTGCCTGGATAACTCTGATGTAGGAGTGTCCCCTGATGCAAGGGTGCCTGGATTACCCTGATGCAGGAGTGCCCCCTGATGAAGGGTGCCTTGATTACCATGATGCAGGGGTGACCCCTGATGAAGGGTGCCTGGATTACTCTGATGCAGGATTTCCCCCTTGTTGGACTTTGGCCCTTAGGGCAGGTTCACCCCGAGACTTTTTGCTTGAAATGGTGACCTGGAGATGGTGATTTTTGGATTCTGCGCACTTTCACTGTGTCCCAGTGGAAAGTGCGTGCGCACTCTGAGTGCATGTGCTGAGCTAGGCCTGCCCGCCCATAGGAATGCATGGGGAATGTATGTGTCCCTGGTAGTTCCTGATGCGTGGGGTGTACAGGCTTGAGTCTGGTATGTGTGAACTCGTGAGAGTGAATGCTGCGAGATGGTGTATGCAGCATGTATGTGTCTAGTAGCGAAGCGCCATTTCTAGACATGGCTGTACGTGTGCTGTGAGGGTGCTGGCGTGTGATTGGCTGGAGCTGGCTGGCATGCCAGGCTCCAGGAAGTCTGGATGGGTCTGCCCGGTGGTGAGTGGGAGATCTGCATGAGTAATGTGTGGGAGGAGTGTACCTGTGTCCTGGATGGGCTAGGTTTTCCCCACACAATGCTGGCTCCGCCCCCCTGTGGTGTGTCTAATGACCCAAGCCCTGCCAGTGAATAGAGAGGGTGGTTGAGGTAAACAGAGAACTCAAGAACCAGCTGCGACAGGTTCCGCCCCCACTCTGCACCCTTGAACAAAGGAATGCACTGTATTAAAATGGGGCTGTGTCCCCACTGAAGTTGTTCTCTTCCAGGATCCTGAGGGGGCTGTTGTTGCTGCTGCAGGGCCAGAGGACCGCCACTTGGGGTGTCTCCCTGCCTGGAGACCCAGTGTGCTGGCTCTGGGCCCAGCCTTGCCCCCCTGCCTGCCCAAGGACTGCTGGGACTCTGCCCTGCTTGCTGAGGGCACCTAGGAGCGCTTTATCCTGTTTGTAGCGCTAGGAGCGCGCTTTATGCCCTCTAGCGCTTGGAAGCGCTTTGTTTTTGATTATAGCGCTTGGAGCGCTGTGAATTGCCTGTTAAGCGCTGAGGAGCGCTTTGCCTGCCTAGCGAGTGCCACCTCGCTTATTTTTGGTTAATTTGCCCCCTGGCAGGTGCCCACCCTGCCAGGGACCTTGCCGCTGTATTTTGCTTTTAAACTCGAGGTAGCCCTCGGTTTATTGAGCCCCCGCCTAGAAGTGCCTGAAACGGGCCGCCGCGCTGCCCGCGACGACCCGGAAGTGCAGGGCCCGTCGGCCAATCACAGCGCGGCCCCGGGGGAAGCGACCGGAAGTCCCGCCCCGCAGCCGCGACCTGGAAGTCAGGCAGGCCGGGGGCAGGAGAGAGGAAACCAGAAGCAGACGGGAGGCCACCCCGTGCTCCGGTAAGGGGAAAAGCCGGCGTCTTTCCTTGTCCCCCCCAGGCTCCCAAAGCGAGGGAGAGCCCAGGGGAGAAGTCTGCAGAGAGCCCCGAGGAGCGGGAGCTCTCGGGAAGCAGCCGCCCGCCGCAGGAGACAGCCGGTGAGTGACAGCCTGGGAGGGGCGCCGGGACACATTGTCGGTGTCCGGCCCCCCCCTTCCCGGTAGCGCGAGATCGCGCTAGTTTGCAGAATGAAGCCACGAGGACTTCAAGGGAGCAGTATTTGAGGCTGAGTCCCCCGTGAGGGACTCCACCGAAGCCCACAGCCGGGTTGAGGAGCCCCGAGGCTCCAGGTGGCATTTCCTTCATTTTCGAGCCTAAGAGAGGCTCGTGTGGGCATTGTTGGTTCTAGAGCCCTGAGAAAGGCTCAAAGGTGCCACATGCGTGTTTGAAAGCTGTAGAGGCTCAGGAGACAGTCAGTGGGGCAGAGCCTAGAGAGGCTCCCACGTTGGCCCCATCAATTGCCACACAGCTGCCCAGCACTTCGTGGGCAGCTGCCACGTTTAGGACCCTGGACATTGGACACAGGGCGTCCTAGCCCCAACAAGGCCAGAGGGCCTAGGGACAGTCACAAGTGGTGACTTACGTGAGTTTGGCGCAATTGTACTTTCTATGCACCTCTGAATGTATTGTTTATGCGTCATGTGCCTTTACACCTCTGAATGAATGTTATGCATTGCATCATGTGTTTTCCTCTTACACCCCTACAGGTATTGTAATACATAGGTGGTTGTTTTCTCCCTAGTACAGGTGGTGCTAGTGAGGTCCTGGTTACCAGTGATTACTGGTTGTGTGCTATTTTGTGCTATATTCTATGTACTAAGTGCTATTTCTGAAAGTGCTACTTCTGATTCCTGACAGTGGTCCAGGTGGCCCTGTCTTGTACAATATCCCCTGTAAATTCTGCCCGTGCCTCTGGCACATTGTAAAGTGTGTGTTTTATCTAATGTGTTTTGGTGTAATACAAAGGCTATTTTTATATAACCTTGTGTGGAGTTTCCTTTGTGGTGGGCCTTTGGTTGTTGTTGCTGGGGTGCGTGCGCAAATACTTAGCCTACATCGCCTCCAAGTTTAGCCTTGCTGCTCGCGCCACGTTACCTAGAGGGTGAGTAGGGGTTATCTTGGCGTGTAACTCCCTTGCCCTGACTTTGGTGTGGTGGTCTCTGACTGACTTTGGCGAAAGCCCTGGCCAGCCAGGGATCCCATTTCCAACATTGGTGGCAGCGGTGGGATAAGGATTTGTGTTTGCCTTGTACCTTAGTAGCAGCTGGCTGCACCACAAAACTCTGCATTTTAGATGACCACATTTTTGGGGATTATTGTTTTTGGTGAAATTCCATTGTTTCTTCTCCTGAAGAGTGTCATTTGATTGTGTTCAGTACATTTGTCCCCCGCCCTGCTTCCAGAGTTTGGTACCTGTGTCGCTTTTGGTCAGGTTGAGAAGTCAGGGGTGGTAGAAACTGCCTTACCGATCCGAGGGGAGGGTGTGTGTGGATGAATGGTGTGTTTTCCTGGACGCATGAGTATGAGTTCTCTTTGATAAGGAGATTGTTGAAGTTTTGGAATTGTGTCCTCTTACTTCAGATTGTTCAGTCCCCTGTGTCGCACGTGTCTGTGATCATCTTGCCAAGATGGAGTCTGCTTTTAATGTCTGGGGTCTGTTTTTGCATGAACTGACAGAGTTTTGCGAAGAGAGAGACATTGCAGTGAATGAGTCAGACACCCAGTCCCAACTTAGGGGTAACCTAATCCAATGGCAGAAGGAGGACTGGGAGCGTGAGCACAGTGAGGAGAGGGCCCGGGTCTCACACCATGAGGGTGGTGGGTCAGAGGGGAGCCCTGAAGAGTCTGAGGAGGAGGAAGAAGATGACAGCACAGGGACGCCAGCAGAGAGTGAGGACCCCATAGATAGGGAGTCCCTTGCTGGGTCCAGTTTAGGAGGCAGCGCCTCATCCCTTTCCCTGTCCCCAGAGGAGCTGGAAGATAGGAGGAGAGAAAGGGAGCACCAGCTGGCTTTAGAGAGGCTCAGGTTGGAGCATGCCCAGGCTATGTCACAGCTGGGCATTAGAAAGCAACAGCTGGAGGTTAAGAAGCAACAGCTAGAGACCGAGAGGGTCTTAGCGCAGGAAAGGATAGAGGAGGCTGAGAGGGCCTCCACCAGAGGCGAAGTAGCTCTGGAGGGTAGACTATCCCCTGCGCGCAGTGTTGAGTGTCTGGATCCCCCAGGGAGGGTTGGGTCCAGTGGTGGCAGCTATTTAAATCACAGTGTAGAAATTCCCAGTTCCCAGAGTATGGTTCCTGTTTCCCCCGAGGAGGAGAATAGGTTGAGGTTTAGGAACCTTAGGAAACCGTCTCACCAGTCTTGGGTAGACTTTGAGGATGACTGTTGTGGAGCACTGTGGGCTTGGGTAGAGGTTCACACTGACTCTGATTTTGAAGTCTTGTTTGATCTTATTGTCCAAGAGCAGGTGCTCAGTGGTTGTTCGCCAGAGTTGCGCCAACACCTGTTGCAATTTGGATTTACTGATCCAGAGTTACTGGCAAGGGAAGCAGACCGCTGGGAGAAGGCCAGAGGTTCTCTAGAGTCCCTAGTGAGTGACTCCAAAAGTAGTGGTTCAGGGATCCTCCAGCCCAGCGTGGTGGAGGAGGCTCAGTGTAGCCCAGCTAGGTCCCAGGATAGCGAGGAGGGTGTAGGGGCTCACTGCCTGGCTCAGTGGAGCAGGAGTGAGGGGGAGACCGAGGTTCCCCAGACGCCCGAAGCCCTGCCTCAGGACTTGGATGGTTTCTTGAGGGAACACCAGGTTGGGGACCTAGGCTGTCCTGTTAGTCCACTTGAGGAAGATCTCCTAGTGAGTAGAGGACCTGGAGTGTCTGTAAACAGAGCTCCTGTGGTTCTAGGGTCTGGCAGTTCCGCTCCGGTAGGGAGGGTACAGGAGTCCAGAGTGAGGAGTGATTGGGGGAGTTCCCCAGTGGAAGGACCAGTGGGTCAGGGACTACCCAGTTGGGCTAGGTTCCCGTGTAGTGACCATGGTAACAACACTTCTGGTCTGGGGGATCGTCACGCACTGTCAGGTGGACAGAGGGCGGGAGATCTGCGCCAGACAGACAGTCACACAACAGATGTGTCATTTATTAGCCTCAGGGGGAGTGCGTGTGAATCCCCAGAAGTCCTGGAGTGCCAGGCAATTGTTCCACCGAAGGTTTTAGACCAGAGGTTGGAAGGCCAGGTTCAGGGTCAGCCTGACCTGAAGGGTAGGACGACTGTAACCAGTGTCCTGACCGGTTCTTCTTCCAGAGGAACTTCTCCAGGTGGGAGAGGGCAGACCTCTGGAAGGGGGTGCAGAGGGTGGGAGAGCCCACCTCTGACCCCGGTGCAACCTGAGTGGATAAGCCCTGGGTTGGAATGGCGTTCTAGGTGTACCCCTCGCAGAGGGAGGAGGAACCCTAGGAGAAGAGGTAGGGGGAGGAGAGCCTTCCCTGAGACTCCTGGTCCGCCTGAGGTTGTAGGCCCTAGGCTGGAGTGCCAGTGGCAGTCTAGTCCTGTCTTGCAGACAGGAAGAGTGGAGAATGGCTCCTATGTGCCAGGGGTTACTACCCCCCGCTCTGCGAATTGGCATGGACCAGTGGCACCTGGGTGGCCCAGGGCCTGGTCCTGGCCGCGGACAACTTGGGAGTACCTGTGGGGTAGCCCAGTTGGTCAAGACAGTGTGTTTAGAGGGAATCCCATGGGTTCACCGTGGCATAGAACAGGAGGGTGTCCCTGCAGTTGCGGGCCTGCGTCCGTGTTCTATCGCCCCAAGCAGGGAAGTCCATCACGGTGGTGATTGGTCTCCCCTGCGTTTTGGCTGGAAGGGGGTTATGTTGGACTTTGGCCCTTAGGGCAGGTTCACCCCGAGACTTTTTGCTTGAAATGGTGACCTGGAGATGGTGATTTTTGGATTCTGCGCACTTTCACTGTGTCCCAGTGGAAAGTGCGTGCGCACTCTGAGTGCATGTGCTGAGCTAGGCCTGCCCGCCCATAGGAATGCATGGGGAATGTATGTGTCCCTGGTAGTTCCTGATGCGTGGGGTGTACAGGCTTGAGTCTGGTATGTGTGAACTCGTGAGAGTGAATGCTGCGAGATGGTGTATGCAGCATGTATGTGTCTAGTAGCGAAGCGCCATTTCTAGACATGGCTGTACGTGTGCTGTGAGGGTGCTGGCGTGTGATTGGCTGGAGCTGGCTGGCATGCCAGGCTCCAGGAAGTCTGGATGGGTCTGCCCGGTGGTGAGTGGGAGATCTGCATGAGTAATGTGTGGGAGGAGTGTACCTGTGTCCTGGATGGGCTGGGTTTTCCCCACACAATGCTGGCTCCGCCCCCCTGTGGTGTGTCTAATGACCCAAGCCCTGCCAGTGAATAGAGAGGGTGGTTGAGGTAAACAGAGAACTCAAGAACCAGCTGCGACTGGTTCCGCCCCCACTCTGCACCCTTGAACAAAGGAATGCACTGTATAAAAATGGGGCTGTGTCCCCACTGAAGTTGTTCTCTTCCAGGATCCTGAGGGGGCTGTTGTTGCTGCTGCAGGGCCAGAGGACCGCCACTTGGGGTGTCTCCCTGCCTGGAGACCCAGTGTGCTGGCTCTGGGCCCAGCCTTGCCCCCCTGCCTGCCCAAGGACTGCTGGGACTCTGCCCTGCTTGCTGAGGGCACCTAGGAGCGCTTTATCCTGTTTGTAGCGCTAGGAGCGCGCTTTATGCCCTCTAGCGCTTGGAAGCGCTTTGTTTTTGATTATAGCGCTTGGAGCGCTGTGAATTGCCTGTTAAGCGCTGAGGAGCGCTTTGCCTGCCTAGCGAGTGCCACCTCGCTTATTTTTGGTTAATTTGCCCCCAGGCAGGTGCCCACCCTGCCAGGGACCTTGCTGCTGTATTTTGCTTTTAAACTCGAGGTAGCCCTCGGTTTATTGAGCCCCCGCCTAGAAGTGCCTGAAACGGGCCGCCGCGCTGCCCGCGACGACCCGGAAGTGCAGGGCCCGTCGGCCAATCACAGCGCGGCCCCGGGGGAAGCGACCGGAAGTCCCGCCCCGCAGCCGCGACCTGGAAGTCAGGCAGGCCGGGGGCAGGAGAGAGGAAACCAGAAGCAGACGGGAGGCCACCCCTTGCTCCGGTAAGGGGAAAAGCCGGCGTCTTTCCTTGTCCCCCCCAGGCTCCCAAAGCGAGGGAGAGCCCAGGGGAGAAGTCTGCAGAGAGCCCCGAGGAGCGGGAGCTCTCGGGAAGCAGCCGCCCGCCGCAGGAGACAGCCGGTGAGTGACAGCCTGGGAGGGGCGCCGGGACACATTGTCGGTGTCCGGCCCCCCCCTTCCCGGTAGCGCGAGATCGCGCTAGTTTGCAGAATGAAGCCACGAGGGCTTCAAGGGAGCAGTATTTGAGGCTGAGTCCCCCGTGAGGGACTCCACCGAAGCCCACAGCCGGGTTGAGGAGCCCCGAGGCTCCAGGTGGCATTTCCTTCATTTTCGAGCCTAAGAGAGGCTCGTGTGGGCATTGTTGGTTCTAGAGCCCTGAGAAAGGCTCAAAGGTGCCACATGCGTGTTTGAAAGCTGTAGAGGCTCAGGAGACAGTCAGTGGGGCAGAGCCTAGAGAGGCTCCCACGTTGGCCCCATCAATTGCCACACAGCTGCCCAGCACTTCGTGGGCAGCTGCCACGTTTAGGACCCTGGACATTGGACACAGGGCGTCCTAGCCCCAACAAGGCCAGAGGGCCTAGGGACAGTCACAAGTGGTGACTTACGTGAGTTTGGCGCAATTGTACTTTCTATGCACCTCTGAATGTATTGTTTATGCGTCATGTGCCTTTACACCTCTGAATGAATGTTATGCATTGCATCATGTGTTTTCCTCTTACACCCCTACAGGTATTGTAATACATAGGTGGTTGTTTTCTCCCTAGTACAGGTGGTGCTAGTGAGGTCCTGGTTACCAGTGATTACTGGTTGTGTGCTATTTTGTGCTATATTCTATGTACTAAGTGCTATTTCTGAAAGTGCTACTTCTGATTCCTGACAGTGGTCCAGGTGGCCCTGTCTTGTACAATATCCCCTGTAAATTCTGCCCGTGCCTCTGGCACATTGTAAAGTGTGTGTTTTATCTAATGTGTTTTGGTGTAATACAAAGGCTATTTTTATATAACCTTGTGTGGAGTTTCCTTTGTGGTGGGCCTTTGGTTGTTGTTGCTGGGGTGCGTGCGCAAATACTTAGCCTACATCGCCTCCAAGTTTAGCCTTGCTGCTCGCGCAACGTTACCTAGAGGGTGAGTAGGGGTTATCTTGGCGTGTAACTCCCTTGCCCTGACTTTGGTGTGGTGGTCTCTGACTGACTTTGGCGAAAGCCCTGGCCAGCCAGGGATCCCATTTCCAACACCCCTGATGAAGGGTGCCTGGATTACCCTGATGCAGGAGTGTCCCCTGATGCAAGGGTGTCTGGATTACTCTGATGCAGGAGTGTCCCCTGATGCAAGGGTGCCTGGATTACCCCGATGCAGGAGTGTGCCCTAATGCAAGGGTGCCTGGATTACTCTGATGCAGGAGTGTCCCCTGCTGAAGGGTGCCTGTATTACCCTGGTGAAGGAGTGTCCCCTTATGAAGGGTGCCTGCATTACCCTGATGCAGGAGTGTCCCCTGATGCAATGGTGCCTGGATTACCCTGATGCAGGAGTGCCCACTGATGCAGGGGTGCCTGGATTACCCTGATGCAGGAGTGTCCCCTGATGAAGGGCGCCTGGATTACTCTGATGCAGGAGTGTCCCCTGATGAAGGGTGCCTGGATTACTCTGATGCAGGAGTGTCCCTTGATGAAAGGGTGCCTGGATTAATCTGATGCAGGAGTGTCCCCTGATGAAGGGTGCCTGGATTACCCTGATGCAGGAGTTTCCCCTGATGCAAGGGTGCCTGTATTACCCTGATGCAGGAGTGTACCCTGATGAAGGGTGCCTGGATAACCCTGATGCACGAGTATCCCCCAATGCAAGGGTGCCTGGATTACCCTGATGCAGGAGTGTTCCCCTGATGCAAGGGTGCCTGTATTACCCTGATACAGCAGTGTACCCTGATGAAGGGTGCCTGGATTACCCTGATGCAGGAATGCCCCCTGATGAAGGGTGCCTGGATTACTTTGATGCAGGAGTGTCCCTTGATGAAAGGGTGCCTGGATTAACCTGATGCAGGAGTGTTCCCTGATGAAGGGTGCCTGGATTACCCTGATGCAGGAGTGTCCCTAGATGCAAGGGTGCCTGTATTACCCTGATGCAGGAGTGTCCCCAGATGAAGGGTGCCTTGATTACCCTGATGCAGGAGTATCTCCCAATGCAAGGGTGCCTGGATTACCCTGATGCAGGAGTGTTCCCCTGATGCAAGGGTGCCTGCATTACCCTGATACAGGAGTGTACCCTGATGAAGGGTGCCTGGATTACCCTGATGCAGGAATGCCCCCTGATGAAGGGTGCCTGGATTACTCTGATGCAGGAGTGTCCCTTGATGAAAGGGTGCCTGAATTAACCTGATGCAGGAATGTCCTCTGATGAAGAGTGCATGGATTACTCTGATGCAGGAGTATCCCCCAATGCAAGGGTGCCTGGATTATCCTGATGCAGGAGTGTTCCCCTGATGCAAGGGTGCCTGTATTACCCTGATGCAGGAGTGTCCCCTGATGAAGGGTGCCTGGATTACCCTGATGAAGGAGTGCCCCTGATGAAGGGTGCCTGGATTACCCTGGTGCATGAGCGTCTCCTGATTTAAGGGTGCCTGGGTTACCCTGATGCAGGAGTGTCCCCTGATGCAAGGGTGCCTAGATTACCCTGATGCAGGAGTGTCCCCTGATGCAAGGGTGTCTGGATTACCCTGATGCAGGAGTGTCCCCTGATGCAAGGGTGCCTGGATTACTCTGATGTAGGAGTGTCCCCTGATGCAAGGGTGCCTGGATTACCCTGATGCAGGAGTGTCCCCTGATGAAGGGTGCCTGGATTACCATGATGCAGGGGTGTCTCCTGATGAAGGGTACCTGGATTACTCTGATGCAGGATTGCCCCCTGATGAAGGGTGCCTGGATTACCCTGATGCAGGAGTGTCCCCTGATGCAAGGGTGTCTGGATTTCTCTGATGCAGGAGTGCCCCTGATGAAGGGTGCCTGGATTACCCTGATGCATGAGCGTCTCCTGATTTAAGGGTGCCTGGGTTACCCTGATGCAGGAGTGTCCCCTGATGCAAGGGTGCCTAGATTACCCTGATGCAGGAGTGTCCCCTGATGCAAGGGTGTCTGGATTACCCTGATGCAGGAGTGTCCCCTGATGCAAGGGTGCCTGGATATCTCTGATGTAGGAGTGTCCCCTGATGCAAGGGTGCCTGGATTACCCTGATGCAGGTGTGTCCCCTGATGAAGGGTGCCTGGATTACCATGATGCAGGGGTGTCCCCTGATTAAGGATGCCTGGATTACTCTGATGCAGGATTTCCCCCTGATGAAGGGTGCCTGGATTACCCTGATGCAGGAGTTTCCCCTGATGCAAGGGTGTCTGGATTACTCTGATGCAGGAGTGTCCCCTGATGCAAGGGTGCCTGGATTACCCCGATGCAGGAGTGTCCCCTAATGCAAGGGTGCCTGGATTACTCTGATGCAGGAGTGTCCCCTGCTGAAGGGTGCCTGTATTACCCTGGTGAAGGAGTGTCCCCTTATGAAGGGTGCCTGCATTACCCTGATGCAGGAGTGTCCCCTGGTGCAATGGTGCCTGGATTACCCTGATGCAGGAGTGCCCACTGATGCAGGGGTGCCTGGATTACCCTGATGCAGGAGTGTCCCTGATAAAGGGTGCCTGGATTACTGTGATGCTGGAGTGTCCCCTGATGAAGGGTGCCTGAATTACTCTGATGCAGGAGTGTTCCCTGATGAAGGGTACCTGGATTACCCTGATACAGGAGTGTCCCCTGATGAAGGGTGCCTAAATTACCCTGATGCAGGATTGTCCCCCATTGCATGGGTGCTTGGATTACCCTGATGCAGGAATTCCCCCTGATGAAGGGCGCCTGGATTACTCTGATGCAGGAGTGTCCCCTGATGCATGGGTGCCTGGATTACCCTGATGCAGGAGTTTCCCCTGCTGAAGGGTGCCTGTATTACCCTGATGCAGGAGTGTCCCCTGATGAAGGAGTGTCCCCTGATGCAAGGGTGCCTGGATTACCCTGATGCAGGAGTGTCCCCTGATGAAGGGTGCCTGGATTACCCTGATGCAGGAGCATCCCCTGATGCATGGGTGCCTGGATTACCCTGATGCAGGAGTGTCTCCTGATGCAAGGGTGTCTGGATTACTCTGATGCAGGAGTGTCCCCTGATGCAAGGGTGCCTGGAATACTCTGATGCAGGAGTGACCCCTGATGAAGGAGTGTCCCCTGATGCAAGGGTGCCTGGATTACCCTGATGCAGGAGTGTCCCCTGATGAAGGGTGCCTGGATTACCCTGATGCAGGAGCATCCCCTGATGCATGGGTGCCTGGATTACCCTGATGCAGGAGTGTCTCCTGATGCAAGGGTGTCTGGATTACTCTGATGCAGGAGTGTCCCCTGATGCAAGGGTGCCTGGATTACTCTGATGCAGGAGTGTCCCCTACTGAAGGTTGCCTGGATTACCCTGAAGCAGGAGTGCCCCCTGATGAAGGGTGCCTGGATTACCCTGATGTAGGAGTGCCCACTGATGTAGGGGTGCCTGGATTACCCTGATGCAGATTTGTTCCCTGATGAAGGGTGCCTGGATTACTCTGATGCAGGAGTGACCCCTGATGAAGGGTGCCTGGATTACTCTGATGCAGGAGCATCCCCTGATGAAGGGTGCCTGGATAACTCTGATGCAGGAGTGCCGCTGATAAAGGGTGCCTGGATTACCCTGATACAGGAGTGTCCCCTGATGAAGGGTGCCTAAATTACCCTGATGCAGGATTGTCCCCCATTGCATGGGTGCTTGGATTACCCTGATGCAGGAAAGCCCCCTGATGAAGGGTGCCTGGATTACTCTGATGCAGGAGTGTCCCCTGATGAAGGGTGCCTGTATTACCCTGATGCAGGAGTGTCCCCTGATGAAGGAGTGTCCCCTGATGCAAGGGTGCCTGGATTACCCTGATGCAGGAGTGTCCCCTGATGAAGGGTGCCTGGATTACCCTGATGCAGGAGCATCCCCTGATGCATGGGTGCCTGGATTACCCTGATGCAGGAGTGTCTCCTGATGCAAGGGTGTCTGGATTACTCTGATGCAGGAGTGTCCCCTGATGCAAGGGTGCCTGGATTACTCTGATGCAGGAGTGTCCCCTACTGAAGGTTGCCTGGATTACCCTGAAGCAGGAGTGTCCCCTGATGAAGGGTGCCTGGATTACCCTGATGTAGGAGTGCCCACTGATGTAGGGGTGCCTGGATTACCCTGATGCAGATTTGTTCCCTGATGAAGGGTGCCTGGATTACTCTGATGCAGGAGTGACCCCTGATGAAGGGTGCCTGGATTACTCTGATGCAGGAGCATCCCCTGATGAAGGGTGCCTGGATAACTCTGATGCAGGAGTGCCCCTGATAAAGGGTGCCTGGATAACTCTGATGCAGGAGTGTCCCCTGATGAAGGGTGCCTGGATTACCTTGATGCAGAAGTGTCCCCTGATGCAAGGGTGCCTGGATTTCCCTGATGCAGGAATGTCCCCTGATACAAGGGTGCCTGTATTACCCAGATGCAGGTGTGTCCCCTGATACAAGGGTGCCTGGATTACCCTGATGCAGGAGTGTCCCCTGATGCAAGGGTGTCTGGATTACTCTGATGCAGGAGTGTCCCCTGGTGCAAGGGTGCCTGGATTACCCTGATGCAGGAATGTCCCCCGATACAAGGGTGCCTGTAGTACCCCGATGCAGGTGTGTCCCCTGATACAAGGGTGCCTGGCTTACCCTGATGCAGGAGTGTCCCCTGATGCAAGGGTGCCTGGATTACTCTGATGCAGGAGTGTCCCCTGATGCAAGAGTACGTGGATTACCCTGATGCAGGAGTGTCCCCTGATGAAGGGTGCCTGAATTACCCTGATGCAGGAGTGTCCCCCGTTGCAAGGGTGCTTGGATTACCCTGATGCAGGAGTTTTCCCTGATGAAGGGCGCCTGGATTACTCTGATGCAGGAGTGCCCCCTGATGAAGGGTGCCTGGATTACCCTGATGCAGGAGTGTTCCCCTGATGCAAGGGTGCCTGTATTACCCTGATCCAAGAGTGTACCCTGATGAAGGGTGCCTGGATTACCCTGATACAGGAATGCCCCCTGATGAAAGGGTGCCTGGATTACTCTGATGCAGGAGTGTCCCCTGATGAAGGGTGCCTGGATTAGCCTGATGCAGGAGTGTTCCCTGATGAAGGGAACCTGGATTACCCTGATGCAGGAGTGTCCCCTGATGCAAGGGTGCCTGTATTACCCTGATGCAGGAATGTCCTCTGATGAAGAGTGCATGGATTTCCCTGATGCAGGAGTATCCCCCAATGCAAGGGTGCCTGGATTACCCTGATGCAGGAGTGTCCCCTGATGAAGGGTGCCTGGATTACCCTGATGCAGGAGCATCCCCTGATGCATGGGTGCCTGGATTACCCTGATGCAGGAGTGTCCCCTGCTGAAGGGTGCCTGTATTACCCTGATGCAGGAGTGTCCCCTGATGAAGGAGTGTCCCCTGATGCAAGGGTGCCTGGATTACCCTGATGCAGGAGTGTCCCCTGATGAAGGGTGCCTGGATTACCCTGATGCAGGAGCATCCCCTGATGCATGGGTGCCTGGATTACCCTGATGCAGGAGTGTCTCCTGATGCAAGGGTGTCTGGATTACTCTGATGCAGGAGTGTCCCCTGATGCAAGGGTGCCTGGATTACTCTGATGCAGGAGTGTCCCCTACTGAAGGTTGCCTGGATTACCCTGAAGCAGGAGTGTCCCCTGATGAAGGGTGCCTGGATTACTCTGATGCAGGAATGACCCCTGATGAACGGTGCCTGGATTACTCTGATGCAGGAGCATCCCTGATGAAGGGTGCCTGGATAACTCTGATGCAGGAGTGCCCCTGATAAAGGGTGCCTGGATAACTCTGATGCAGGAGTGTCCCCTGATGAAGGGTGCCTAGATTACCTTGATGCAGAAGTGTCCCCTGATGCAAGGGTGCCTGGATTCCCCTGATGCAGGAATGTCCCCTGATACAAGGGTGCCTGTATTACCCCGATGCAGGTGTGTCCCCTGATACAAGGGTGCCTGGGATACCCTGATGCAGGAGTGTCCCCTGATGCAAGGGTGTCTGGATTACTCTGATGCAGGAGTGTCCCCTGATGCAAGGGTGCCTAGATTACCCTGATGCAGGAATGTCCCCTGATACAAGGGTGCCTGTATTACCCCGATGCAGGTGTGTCCCCTGATACAAGGGTGCCTGGATTACCCTGATGCAGGAGTGTCCCCTGATGCAAGTGTGCCTGGATTACTCTGATGCAGGAGTGTCCCCTGATGCAAGGGTACCTGGATTACCCTGATGCAGGAGTGTCCCCTGATGAAGGGTGCCTGAATTACCCTGATGCAGGAGTGTCCCCCGTTGCAAGGATGCTTCGATTACCCTGATGCAGGAGTGTCCCCTGATGAAGGGCGCCTGGATTACTCTGATGCAGGAGTGTCCCCTGATGAAGGGTGCCTGAATTACCCTGATGCAGGAGTGTTCCCCTGATGCAAGGGTGCCTGTATTACCCTGATACAAGAGTGTACCCTGATGAAGGGTGCCTGGATTACCCTGATACAGGAATGCCCCCTGATGATAGGGTGCCTGGATTACTCTGATGCAGGAGTGCCCCCTGATGAAGGGTGCCTGGATTAGCCTGATGCAGGAGTGTCCCCTGATGAAGGATACCTGGATTACCCTGATGCAGGAGTGTCCCCTGATGAAGGGTGCCTGAATTACCCTGATGCAGGAGTGTCCCCCGTTGCAAGGGTGCTTCGATTACCCTGATGCAGGAGTGTCCCCTGATGAAGGGCGCCTGGATTACTCTGATGCAGGAGTGTCCCCTGATGAAGGGTGCCTGAATTACCCTGATGCAGGAGTGTTCCCCTGATGCAAGGGTGCCTGTATTACCCTGATACAAGAGTGTACCCTGATGAAGGGTGCCTGGATTAACCTGATACAGGAATGCCCCCTGATGATAGGGTGCCTGGATTACTCTGATGCAGGAGTGTCCCCTGATGAAGGGTGCCTGTATTAGCCTGATGCAGGAGTGTCCCCTGATGAAGGATACCTGGATTACCCTGATGCAGGAGTGTCCCCTGATGCAAGGGTGCCTGTATTACCCTGATGCAGGAATGTCCTCTGATGAAGAGTGCATGGATTACCCTGATGCAGGAGTATCCCCCAATGCAAGGGTGCCTGGATTACCCTGATGCAGGAGTGTTCCCCTGATGCAAGGGCGCCTGTATTACCCTGATGCAGGAGTGTCCCCTGATGAAGGGTGCCTGGATTACCCTGATGCAGGAGTGCCCCTGATGAAGGGTGCCTGGATTACCCTGATGCATGAGCGTCTCCTGATTTAAGGGTGCCAGGGTTACTCTGATGCAGGAGTGTCCCCTGATGCAAGGGTGCCTAGATTACCCTGATGCAGGAGTGTCCCCTGATGCAAGGGTGTCTGGATTACCCTGATGCAGGAGTGTCCCTTGATGCAAGGGTGCCTGAATAACTCTGATGTAGGAGTGTCCCCTGATGCAAGGGTGCCTGGATTACCCTGATGCAGGAGTGTCCCCTGATGAAGGGTGCCTGGATTACCATGATGCAGGGGTGTCCCCTGATGAAGGGTGCCTGGATTACCCTGATGCAGGAGTGTCCCCTGATGCAAGGGTTTCTGGATTACTCTGATGCAGGAGTGTCCCCTGATGCAAGGGTGCCTGGATTACCCCGATGCAGGAGTGTCCCCTAATGCAAGGGTGCCTGGATTACTCTGATGCAGGAGTGTCCCCTGCTGAAGGGTGCCTGTATTACCCTGGTGAAGGAGTGTCCCCTTATGAAGGGTGCCTGCATTACCCTGATGCAGGAGTGTCCCCTGATGCAATGGTGCCTGGATTACCCTGATGCAGGAGTGCCCACTGATGCATGGGTGCCTGGATTACCCTGATGCAGGAGTTTCCCCTTCTGAAGGGTGCCTGTATTACCCTGATGCAGGAGTGTCCCCTGATGAAGGAGTGTCCCCTGATGCAAGGGTGCCTGGATTACCCTGATGCAGGAGTGTCCCCTGATGAAGGGTGCCTGGATTACCCTGATGCAGGAGCATCCCCTGATGCATGGGTGCCTGGATTACCCTGATGCAGGAGTGTCTCCTGATGCAAGGGTGTCTGGATTACTCTGATGCAGGAGTGTCCCCTGATGCAAGGGTGCCTGGATTACTCTGATGCAGGAGTGTCCCCTACTGAAGTTTGCCTGGATTACCCTGAAGCAGGAGTGTCCCCTGATGAAGGGTGCCTGGATTACCCTGATGTAGGAGTGCCCATTGATGTAGGGGTGCCTGGATTACCCTGATGCAGATTTGTTCCCTGATGAAGGGTGCCTGGATTACTCTGATGCAGGAGTTACCCCTGATGAAGGGTGCCTGGATTACTCTGATGCAGGAGCATCCCCTGATGAAGGGTGCCTGGATAACTCTGATGCAGGAGTGCCCCTGATAAAGGGTGCCTGGATAACTCTGATGCAGGAGTGTCCCCTGATGAAGGGTGCCTGGATTACCTTGATGCAGAAGTGTCCCCTGATGCAAGGGTGCCTGGATTTCCCTGATGCAGGAATGTCCCCTGATACAAGGGTGCCTGTATTACCCCGATGCAGGTGTGTCCCCTGATACAAGGGTGCCTGGATTACCCTGATGCAGGAGTGTCCCCTGATGCAAGGGTGTCTGGATTACTCTGATGCAGGAGTGTCCCCTGGTGCAAGGGTGCCTGGATTACCCTGATGCAGGAATGTCCCCTGATACAAGGGTGCCTGTATTACCCCGATGCAGGTGTGTCCCCTGATACAAGGGTGCCTGGATTACCCTGATGCAGGAGTGTCCCCTGATGCAAGGGTGCCTGGATTACTCTGATGCAGGAGTGTCCCCTGATGCAAGGGTACCTGGATTACCCTGATGCAGGAGTGTCCCCTGATGAAGGGTGGCTGAATTACCCTGATGCAGGAGTGTCCCCCGTTGCAAGGGTGCTTGGATTACCCTGATGCAGGAGTGGCCCCTGATGAAGGGCGCCTGGATTACTCTGATGCAGGAGTGTCCCCTGATGAAGGGTGCCTGGATTACCCTGATGCAGGAGTGTTCCTCTGATGCAAGGGTGCCTGTATTACCCTGATACAAGAGTGTACCCTGATGAAGGGTGCCTGGATTTCCCTGATGCAGAAGTATCCCCCAATGCAAGGGTGCCTGGATTACCCTGATGCAGGAGTGTCCCCTGATGAAGGGTGCCTGGATTACCCTGATGCAGGAGCATCCCCTGATGCATGGGTGCCTGGATTACCCTGATGCAGGAGTTTCCCCTGCTGAAGGGTGCCTGTATTACCCTGATGCAGGAGTGTCCCCTGATGAAGGAGTGTCCCCTGATGCAAGGGTGCCTGGATTACCCTGATGCAGGAGTGTCCCCTGATGAAGGGTGCCTGGATTACCCTGATGCAGGAGCATCCCCTGATGCATGGGTGCCTGGATTACCCTGATGCAGGAGTGTCTCCTGATGCAAGGGTGTCTGGATTACTCTGATGCAGGAGTGTCCCCTGATGCAAGGGTGCCTGGATTACTCTGATGCAGGAGTGTCCCCTACTGAAGGTTGCCTGGATTACCCTGAAGCAGGAGTGTCCCCTGATGAAGGGTGCCTGGATTACCCTGATGTAGGAGTGCCCACTGATGCAGGGGTGCCTGGATTACCCTGATGCAGATTTGTTCCCTGATGAAGGGTGCCTGGATTACTCTGATGCAGGAGTGACCCCTGATGAACGGTGCCTGGATTACTCTGATGCAGGAGCATCCTCTGATGAATGGTGCCTGGATAACTCTGATGCAGGAGTGACCCTGATAAAGGGTGCCTGGATAACTCTGATGCAGGAGTGTCCCCTGATACAAGGGTGCCTGGGATACCCTGATACAGGAGTGTCCCCTGATGCAAGGGTGTCTGGATTACTCTGATGCAGGAGTGTCCCCTGATGCAAGGGTGCCTGGATTACCCTGATGCAGGAATGTCCCCTGATACAAGGGTGCCTGTATTACCCCGATGCAGGTGTGTCCCCTGATACAAGGGTGCCTGGATTTCCCTGATGCAGGAGTGTCCCCTGATGCAAGTGTGCCTGGATTACTCTGATGCAGGAGTGTCCCCTGATGCAAGGGTACCTGGATTACCCTGATGCAGGAGTGTCCCCTGATGAAGGGTGTTGGACATTGGCCCTTAGGGCAGGTTCACCCCTAGACTTTTTGCGTGAAATGGTGACCTGGCAATGGTGATTATTGGGATTCTGCGCACTTTCACTGTGTCCCAGTGGAAAGTGCGTGCACACTCTGAGTGCATGTGCTGAGCTAGGCCTGCCCGCCCATAGGAATGCATGGGGAATGTATGTGTCCCTGGTAGTTCCTGATGCGTGGGGTGTACAGGCTTGAGTCTGGTATGTGTGAACTCGTGTGAGTGAATGCTGCGCAACGGTGTATGCAGCATGTATGTGTCTAGTAGGGAAGCGCCATTTCTAGACATGGCTGTACGTGTGCTGTGAGGGTGCTGGCGTGTGATTGGCTGGAGCTGGCTGGCATGCCAGGCTCCAGGAAGTCTGGATAGGTCTGCCCGGTGGTGAGTGGGAGATTAGCATGAGTGATGTGTGGGAGGAGTGTACCTGTGTCCTGGATGGGCTGGGTTTTCCCCACACAATGCTGGCTCCGCCCCCCTGTGGTGTGTCTAATGACCCAAGCCCTGCCAGTGAATAGAGAGGGTGGTTGAGGTAAACAGAGTACTCAAGAACCAGCTGCGACTGGTTCCGCCCCCACTCTGCACCCTTGAACAAAGGGAAATGGTGTATAAAAATGGGGCTGTGTCCCCACAAATGTTGTTCTCTTCCAGGATCCTGAGGGGGCTGTTGCTGCTGCTGCTGGGCCAGAGGACCGCCACTTGGGCTGTCTCCCTGCCTGGAGACCCAGTGAGCTGGCTCTGGGCCCAGCCTTGCTCCCCCCTGCCTGCCTAGGCAGCTCTGGTGCTGGTCCCTGGGCTTTTGAGTCCCCCAGCGCCTGGAAGAGCTTGCATTTTCCTCCTAGCGCTTGGGAGCGCTTGATTTCGGCCCCCAGCGCTTAATAGCGCTTTATTTGCTTTCAAGAGCCTAGGAGCGCCGTTTCCGTGCTAATAGCGCTTTGGAGCACTTTATGTTGCTCTCAGCACTGTGAGTGCTTAATTTCTTTTCGAGAGCGCCTGGAAGCGCTGTGCCTGCATTTAGCGCAGGGAGCGCTTTGCCTGCCCTAGCGAGTGCCCACCTCGCTCATTTGTAGTTAATTTGCTGCTTTTACCACGAGGGAGCCGACTCCTCGGTAAAATTCATCCCCCGCCTAGAAGTGCTGGAGACGGGCCGCCGCGCTGCCCGCGACGACCCGGAAGTGTTCCTGCCGGCCGGCCAATCAGGGCGCAGGCCGACCGGAAGTCCCGCCCCGCAGCCGCGACCCGGAAGTCAGGCAGGCCGGGGGCAGGACAGAGAGGCGACCGGAAGCGGACGGGAGGCCACCCCGCGCTCCGGTGAAGAGTGAAGCCGGCGTCTTCCCTTTCCCCCCCCCAGGCTCCCAAAGTGAGGGAGAGCGAGGGAGAAGTGTCCAGAGAGCCCCGAGGAGCGGGAGCTCTCGAGGAGCAGAGCCTGCCGCGTCTTGCCTGGAGCCCCGGCACGAGAGGAGAGGAGCCGCCCTGCAGCCCAGACAGCCGGTGAGTGACTGCTCAGGGAGAGGGGGGCGTCGGGGCACATTGAAGGTGCCCGCCCCTCCCCTCCAGTGCGAGGCTCACGGCGCCCCCTTTGTCAGAGCCACGAGAGGCTCTTGAGGGCATTTCGGGGTCTAGAGTCCTGAGGGGCTCGAGGTGCCAGTTGTTTCAGAGTCCCCAGAGGGGGGACTCCAACGAAGGGGGCACCATTGTTCTAGGCCCTGTGGGGGGGCCCGGTGTAGGAAGGTGGCTACCTGACTATGGTTACCCCGGATTTTTTGCCTGTGTTTAGCTGGGTTTTTGACTTAGTTGACCTGGTTCCCTGCTAATCAGGGCCCCAGGCCATCTGCTCTCTCTGTAAAATGGATTCCATGTACCCTAGGTACATACCCCAATTGGAAATGGACCCCTTGTCAGCCCCTGTATAATGCACTATAGGTGCCCAGGGCATAGGGGCCACCAAGGCCTACCAGGGGCTGTAGCATATCGTTTGCCACCCCTGGCTGGTTCTTAAATTGACACAACTGGCTGATCACTCAGCTGGGGTAAGGTGGTGTAATCACCCCTTGCTTAGATGTAGTATACCTATATCTAAACCTATATCTGGACACATATTAACCTGTGAGCCACTCCTATGGAAGGCCTCATCAATCCTGGAGGCAGAGTGCGTGGTTTCATGTGAGATGGAGCTCTAGCATGAGCTGAGCCTGTCTGCAGCTGTCGGGAACAACTCCCTAAGCTGTTTCAGGATAATGCCATACCATATACTCTTAAGTGCCTTATAATCCTCGCGGTTATATAGCAACTTTGGTTTGGCTTTATCAAAACATGTCGTGTAAGGTGTCATACGATTTGGAATACTATCCCCTCGCCAGTTCTGGCGACGGGGATAGCATTCCACCCCTCTAGAGGGGTAAGACATGTTACTTTACTTAAATGCGGTTAATTTCTAAAAGGACCTTAGATCCACAAAATGGATGCCTCTGCCACAGACAAGAGTCTGACCCCCTGAAGCTGACCGAAACTCAGCCAAATGGGGCCTGGACAAAGGGTTTCCTGTCGCAGGGGGGTGTTACCACCCTCCAGACAGGAGATAGTGGATTGTAGCAGGGAGGTTTGAAAGAAACCAGACACTGCCTGGGGCGCACAAGGCTGCCCCTTGCATAATCCGGCCAAACCGGTTCTGGGGCACTCCAGCCCTCGTGCCAGGGCGGCCTGGATCAAAGGAAGGGGGTGTATCCACCCACTTCCTGGGTCCCACCCATAGGAGGGGACCTAGCAGGTAATCACGCCCCCCAGATTGGAATAAGAGTGGGAGCAGTGCCAATGCACATCAGATTTCCTGGAAGAAACATTAGAAACGAAACTCTGGACCCTTGGACCTCCATCTCAACGTGGAAGCCCGAAGAATCTCCCTTGTGGTCAAGGAGTGACCACCCTGCAGCAGCAGACACCATCCAGCCCTCGACGTCTACTTAGTTGCAGTTCCCGCCAGAACTCGAGCGACTGAGATCGACGAGATCAAGCTTGCCTGCCTTTCAACAGCCCGATCCACAGTCCCTGCAGAGCTGAGACCCGTGGAGGCGACCGGAAGCGTGGGGCACGCCATCTTGAATTGACCACGAGACGCTGACTGTGCAGCCCACGAGTGACCCTCGAAGCTGTGCACCGGGGTTTGAGAAGCCCCCACCCTGAGCTGCTCCTGAGCCGAAGTTCAGCCCTCCACACTCGACGAGTGCTGCGTGGGGCCCTTTGGCTCTATTTGGCTCAATGCATTGGCCCGGTCACTGGCCAGCTGGCTAGTGGTCCCTGTGCCGACGAAACTACAAAGAAGACTCGTGAATCTGGTTGCTCCAGATCCACACCAGCTCCCCTGAAAAGGAGCCCCGACTCTGACCTTCCTGGTCCGAGTGAGAAGCAATCTTCCGATCCCGCGTGGATTGCTCTTGCCAAGGCTTGTTTGCTCCAAACTTGAAGCCGACTGCACCGACGGTGAGAGCCTGCGTGGGACAGATTGTGACCTGCTCCTGGACGTCGCAGATGCCCCAGAGCCCACGTGACAGCGGAGAGAAGCTCCTCGACGACCACCTGATTGCGCCCGACATTGCCTGGTTCCGTCCTGGTTCCACCCTGGTCACTGCTGAGTGACCCAGACTCTGTCCCCTCTGCTTTCAGGTACTCTACAACTTGAGTCCACCCTTGGACTCCACCGGACACTTCATCTTCAACCCGCCTGCAGCCCTTTCAGCTTCAAGCACCAAGAGCCTGCGTGTCAAAACCCGACGCCACTTCGACCCTGTGCACCCACTTCCTGTGGGTGAGGTAACTTTGCTCCGCCGGTGTTCCCACACTGGTGCACATCTCTAGGGTCTGTGTGTTAAGTTTTGTTCCTCTAGGTCCAGCGGAAGTGTCCTTAAACTTTAACTTTATGACTTTTACGCACCATTGGTTAACATTGGTGCATGCGTGCGCTTTCCGCACATCTCCCGAATCCCGAGGGCCATTCCCGACTTCAGCATTGCTTGTCCTGACTGCTCCCAGCGATTCCCTAGGCCCTAGGCCTAACCACTGTTCGAGTGGCCTCTCTTATACCACTTGTTTAGTATATGGTTTGAGTGGCCACCCGCCCTCATCCATAATTGTGCAACTTGTATGTTTAAACAGTGCTTTTGATTTAACGCTTGTGCCCCTTTATTCATAAAGAATACTGGGGATTGTTTTTAGTAATAAACACATATATTTTTATAATATATACTTGTGTGGTGTCCTTTCATTTGGTATTACAGGATTGTATGTGGTAAAACAGCTCGCTTAACACGACCTCTTAAGTTAAGCCTTTAGGCTGCTTAGTCCATGCTACCCCTAGGATAGCTTGTCTAATAAGGTTGACTTACAACCAGACACCATAAGGGATTGTTTGGTCAGGTAGTAGGTGGTTCCAGAATTGGAAACATCCCCTACCAGGCCAACTTCTCACATTGGTGAGCAGCGGTGCGGATTTGAGCTTGCTGTTGTTTTACCATTGCAATCTTTGTATCAAATTGAAAGATCACATCAAGTACCTCTAGGTACATATAAAATCAAAAGCTTAGCATATTAAGTTCTACTGAACTTAGTAGTTGTGTGGAAAAGTAAATTTTGCCATGTTCTGTGTCCCTACGAGTCCTCCATCTTATGTTATCTGTGCATGATTAATATGCATATGTATTCCCCATGTTCGATTAATGACGCAATTACAGTTGTGTCCATCTCTAGTATGTCTATTTCCAGTTCTCGTGTATACTACGAATATCAGGCCTATGTAAAGCTACGTTGCCACGTTTCTCAGTGTACACGTTATTTCATTATAAAGTCCCCGTTTCTAGGCCTCAAAAGGGCCCGGACACTAGATTCAGCTCCTGTCTCCTGAGCCCTCGCTGAGGAGCGATACAGCCCCCACCTGTATCCCTGACCCTTCACTTACTTCCTGCCTCGCAGTGCCCGGTTCAGCCTGGCTCTGCCTCTGAGTCTGCCAAGAGTATGTTATGATTCTAGTTATCAGTCCAGCCCTCCTTCTCTGCATTCTTAAAGCTACTGAATCGCATCAATAGTTTCCGTCATTGTCTAGCCTTTACGTCTCCATGTAAGAGAAATACTGTATTTAATGGTCATTTAATATTCTTCATCACGCACTACATGTAGAATAATGCATGCTCCAGTCTTAGAATCAAGTTAGCCTTTCCCCTCCTGACTCTTAGTTTATATCAACATGTTCTCTAAACATCAGATACTAGATACTGTTTAGGTACATGTCGCCCTGACTCTCCAGACTTCAGTCTCTGCTCCTAGCACAGAGTTCATAGCCCCCAGCTTCTCCTAGTAACACGTCATTGCCAGTTTGCGCGCACCATCAGGTTAGAGGTCCCGGCTCCTTAGGTAGCCCCCTCCATGTTTCCGCCCCATTCATGACATATTCTGTTACGTTTGCATCACATATCTATGTATACGCCCTGTTACACCCACTTTCACCCTTATCTTTCGCGACTACTACGCGTCACACCCTTTGCTCCACCCACTGCTCCGCCTATCATATGTACTGTAATGCAACTGTTTTACTATATATACTTGTGTATTGTTATTAAATGTTAGCGCGCTCATCCCAGATCCAGCCCCGGCAGCTGCCGGGCCCTGCCATCCTATTCCTATGCAGGTTGTCCTGTTCCTGTCCTTTATGCTGTATTAAACCTGCAAACTCCTACTACCTCGAATCTTGACTCTTATTTATTGAGCTATCTGTTATTGCTATGCCTAGTCAAACCTAGATCCGGTATTATTTATTTATATACCACATAATGGCGCCCGAATAGTGACTTGCCCTTTCCCCACGCGCCGGTGAAGCCACGCCGGCCCCCTGACCCTCTGCAGCCGTGACGGAACCATACCGTGCACGTGCAGATATTTCTGCTTCAAGTATCCCTCAGGCCCACGGAGGAGACGGAGGTGGCGGTCCAGCATCCAGACGAGGCGGTGAAGGAACGCGGCAAGTCCCGACCAGAGCCCAAGCCGAGAGTCCAAGGTCCGAGGTATCCGGAGGCCCACCCGTAACAGAAGTTCGAAGTTCGTCCGTCCGGCGTCGAAGCAGTTCAGTCGAGTCCGAGGCCTTCCGTTCTTGCTGCCCGGTGAGTACCATTGCTGGGGTAGTATCTAGACAGGGTCAATCTAATTGACTCTGGTCCGTGGGTTGGTGGTACACAGACCCACAAAACGAAGTGTCCACTTCGGTGGATGCGGGTCCTGATGTGTCTCTTTATGAGACCGGTAAGTTTAGTACTGTTTTAGCAGTGCATCTAGTTCCTGTTCTAGTCAGTTCTGTTCTCGAGAAAATTCATGTATTCTGTTTTCCGTATTCCAGGAAGTATTCTGTTCGAACTGTTATTTTAAATGTTCTTCATGTATTTTAATGTCGTGGTATGAGTGTGAAGTAATTATCGTGTTTATTGTGTATTGTATTGTGTCCAGATTATAGTTCAGTCATGCCGCTATTTTCAAAACTGCGTCAGTTAAAAACCAGAAAAGGTCTGCTAGAAGCAGCAGTTCCTGTCCCGCCTAGGGACAGTCCAGGTCATTTTATGTATCAGAAACATGGCATAAGCGCCATATTATATCTAGATTTATGGGTAGAGTATACCAAACAGTTAGAAGAAAAGTATAGATGGCCTGTATCAGGCACATGGGATGCCGAGTGCATCATGCGAGTAGAAGAAGCATTATGGAAAAAGAAAGCCAGACAGTCACAGAAAGATGCCATCGAGTTATGGCGCAAAGAATCTCATAAAAGAACCGAAAAAGAAATCAGAAAGTCAGAACTAAGTAGAGAATCCTTAGAACGAGCCCAAGAAAGGGAACTAATCGAGATAGGTGAACGAGTTAAAACGGAACAGTCAGACAGACAGAGGCATGCCCTCATCAAGGGTATGTATCCTCTTCTTGCCGAGGGCTTGCCAAAAGCAACCCCGGAGGCATCCAGTAATTTTCCGCCACCACTAGTTCCGACTAAGCTACGTCACAAACCGACCGCAGCTGATATTTTCATCTCGTCCTATTTGGACGACACAGTCCCAGAATATGCAAATCCTGTTCCGCCAGTCCCTGTAAATCAGGCAATTCCTGCTCCCCCAGACACCGGGGCACCTCTTGCAGTACCTGCTACGGTACCCCCGGTCCAGCCTACATTACAATTTCCCGCCGCGCTGGTACGAAGAGTATCAGTCGACGATTCCGGTTTAGGGGCCGCAGGAGGAGGTCCTCCTGGTACCCCGCCACCGCACCAACGTAGAACGTTGGCCGAGTTACATGAATGTGCGTTACAGCGTACGCCCAAATTTAAGTCCGTTGCAGAAATCCGACGAGCTCTCACTGAATGCCGCTATGATCCAGTTGCAGGTGATGATAGTACAGTAATATATTCCATCCGTGTAAGACGGGTGACCGGGTATTTAGACACCCTACCAGATATGAAAGGAGATCTAGACAGAATATATCGTTTCATCCGTACAGGGGATGATCCAGAAAGTATTGGCGAAGCCATGTCTCAAAGGAAAGCTGAGATCCAGCTCATGATATTAAAGTTTCTGATTAATTGTCTAATAAGAGAACAAGATTACCCGACTAAAGATCAGGCCGAAATGAAAATCCTGACAAGGTGGAGTGATAATATAGCCGAGGGTAAACACAAAACTATCAGTAGTATAGAGAGTATGTACAAGAAAATCCGTAAAGAAATAATAAAGTTACACGAACAACGTAAAGCAGCACAAGTAAGCGAGAAAGAAAATGACTCTTCTACAGAAGAGGTAGAGGACGAGAATCTCGCCAGAATAGCGTATGTAGGAAAATCTAGATTTCCCGATCGCCATTTGCGCCTAGAACACAAGTCAGTTTTACATCATCCAGCACCAGAACAAGGTTCTCTAGAACAAGTATTTCAAGCTACCGACCATATTCTGAAATCACGAATCGGTTATAGTGAATTAAGTACTATGCATGAACAAGAACTAGTCCGATCAGCAGTCCGATGGATTACTGATTCTACCACTTTTCCAGACGAAATAGTGGCACAAATGTTCCTGAAATTGCCCCCAGCCGAGCAGCGACTGGTGGGTATGTATATGATCCAGCACCTCATTACTTTGTATGAGGGTCAACATTCTGATCCAGGTCCGTTGCATGATGTCTTGAACGAGTTACTCCAGTATAAATGGAAAGGTTTAGGTACCGATTTGATTAGTGTCATTCTAGAACAGCGCCACAAATATAGTATGTTTTTGAACCCGCATTTTGTTCATGTCTCACCTCCAGAAAGTAAACCGTTTTACATAGACAGACAGAATCCGTTACGAGAAGTACACCCAGTTAGGACAACAGATGGTGAAATGCAACGAGTGTTTGTTTACACTCCGATTACAAAGATGGAACTCTTAGAGATGAAAAAATTAATTCCCTGTCATGATAAAGATCCAGCAGGGTTCCACCGAGAATTAAAGGACATGCTCCGTATGGGAGAATACACGTATCCAGATATCATTAAAATGTTAAAAGTCTTGTTGCCCGCAGGGGTATATGAGAAACTCAAGGAAAAGGAATGGGAGGTGGGAGAGAAAAAGATCGATTGGACAGTTCTAGAAGCTGAAGATAAGGTACGAGTACCAGGTACCGGTCTAGGAGAAAAATGTAAAAAATTACCAGAACTGTTAATACAAGTTTTGCCAAGATTATTAGCCACTAAAAAGGAAGACTGGGATGCAATCTCAGCCTGTAAACAGAAACAAGACGAAGACACTAGTGATTTTTATTCTAGATTCGAGAAATGTTTTAGTATAAACAGTGGCCTCAAGACAAGTAGCGAGTCATACCCTCATCTTTTTGTTACTAAATTAGTCGAGAATTCAAGTCCACAAGTTAAGAATCGAGTTTTGAAAGTCGAAAGTACCTGGCAAGCTAATACCCCGTCCCAGATGTTACAGATGCTTCAATATCACCAGAATAGAATCAGAGAAGAGCAAGATCATGAAAGAAAACGTATGAAAGACACGAAAATGAAAGTACTAGTTGCACAATCTATTCCTCAAGACAGTCAGAAGAGGGGTCCGAATCAAGCCAGTCATCCTGCAGCTCCCGTTAAAGGGAACTGCAATTATTGTAAACAGCCAGGTCATTTTATAAACGAGTGTGCAGTTCTGAAACACAACATAGCTACCGGTAAGACTAAAGAAAGACCACGTCCGCCTAGACAAGAACAAGTTTCACAGGCTTCTCAGCCACAGAATGCACAACAGACAGTTCCAGCACCGCAGCCTATTGCTGCAACACAGCATGTTACACAGCAGATGTACCAGTATGCACAGTCCGAGTATCCAGAGTATCAGCCATATTCATGAAACAGCCTAGAGAGGGAGGTAGGCTTGCCTCTCATCGAGATACCTGTAGATCAAGAAGGTCCCTATGTTCATAGTCAAGTACTAGGGAAAGACAGAAAGTTTCTGATTGATACAGGGGCAGGTAGGACCACCATCAGTCACGCCGAAGTTCCAGGGGCTCCGCTCTCAGGCTCTAGAAATGTTTCCCTTGGATTTTCAGGAAAACCTATCGTAAATGAAATTTCAAAGCCAGTTATTCTAGAAGTAGGTCCATTGTCCCGCACTACTGATCTGTTACTTACGAAGTCATGTCCAGAGAATTTGTTAGGCATTAAAACACTGAAAGAGTTAGGTGCAGTCATATGCTGCTCCCCCGAGGGAATACGATTGTTCCTACGTGACTTCAAGGGTCACTATGTATTACGAGATTTTGATCCGAGATTGTCTAATGTTCCGCAGCATCTATGGGCACAAGGTCCAACTGATGTTGGTTATATGCAAATCACACCCCATCGTGTGACTCTCAAGCCAGGTGTAGTGTTACCACGAATCAAGCAGTACAGATTGCCACCTGAGGCTGTAGCAGCCTTATCCAAAATTATTGACGAGCTCATGGCTCAAGGAGTAGTTGTAGAAACTGACTCCAATGTATGTAATTCTCCGATCATTCCTGTCATGAAACGTACTGATCCAAATGCACCCCCAGTATATCGATTAGTGATTGATCTCCGAGAGCTTAATAAATGTATTATTCCCCAGTACCCAGTTGTCCCAGATATCTCTTCCCTATTGACAGCCATTGATTCCGAAGCCTCATTTTTTTCAGTCATAGACCTCAAGAACGCATTTTTTAGTGTCCCCATTCATCCAGACAGCCAGTTCCTTTTCGGATTTTGTTTAAATGGAAGGAGCTATATGTTCACACGAGCTCTTCAAGGTTTCACAGAAAGTCCTAGTATTTACAGTCAAGCACTTAAGAGACAACTAGACAGTATTCACATGCCAACTGACACTGCCCTGCTCCAGTATGTCGATGATCTACTGATCACAGCCCGTTCTGAACATGCTTGCGAGCGAGCATCCCTTACAGTCTTGTATTTCCTTGCCGAGATGGGGCACAAGGTGTCCCCTTCTAAGCTTCAATTCTGTGTCCAGCAAGTGATCTATTTAGGCCACTTACTGTCCAAGAGGGGTAGGCAGTTGACACCCGACCGTATCCAGTTAATAGCGAGTCTTCCTCAGCCCAAGACCCAGAAGGAGGTACGTGCTTTTATTGGCCTCACTTCTTACTGCAGACAATGGATTCCTCAGTATGCATTTCTAGCTAAACCACTGATACAGTTAACGACACAGGAGGCAGCCGTATCGACTGTCCTCCCTTGGACATCTGAACATACACTTAGTTTTAATGAGTTAAAGAAAGCTCTATGCCAAGCTCCAGTTCTAGCAACACCGAACTACAGTAAGCCTTTTACACTTTTCGTCACGGAACGGGAAGGTACAGCATTATCTGTTCTCACACAAGATCAGGCAGGACAATACAAGCCTTGTGCTTATTTTTCGAGCACATTAGATCCTGTAGCCCAGGCTCTGCCTGCGTGCCTCAAGTCAGTTGCAGCCACAGCACTAGCTATCAGACAAAGTGATTCCATAGTATTAGGACATTCCTTGACAGTACAAGTCACACACTCCGTGGAAGTTCTTTTAAACCGAACACAGACTCAGCACTTGACAATTGCACGTTTAACAGGTTATGAATTGACACTGTTCCAGCCACACATAGAAATCAGACGCTGCAACGTTCTAAATCCTGCCACACTGTTACCGTCAGTAAATTCAAATCCTGCCATACACGACTGTGTGGAAGTAGTTAACAATATGACTAAGCCAAGACAAGATCTGACAGATATTCCATTACCAGATCCAGACCTGACACTTTATGTGGATGGTTCATGTATGAGAACAAGTACAGGAGAACTAGTAGCCGCGTATGCAGTGACTACTGACACTGAAGTTATAGAAACACATCGTATTGACACCCTGTCTGCTCAAGCAGCAGAGCTAGTTGCTCTGACACAAGCCTGTATACACGCCAAGAACCTGAAAGTTAATGTTTACACAGATTCACGTTACGCATTTGGAGTCGTACACGACTTCGGAGTGCTCTGGCAGGAGAGAGGTTTCATGACTTCTCATGGAACCAAGATTCAGCATGGTCTCCTTATTCAAGCTCTGTTAGATGCCATACATTTACCGACATCCATTGCTATCATGAAATGCAAAGCACATACGAAAGTTACTGACACTATTTCCCAGGGTAATGATCTAGCAGATCGCACAGCCAAGCTTACAGCACAGACACCAGACATTCCAGTTAATAAGACACCGACATACACTCCAGATCCGACTACCTGTATGACAGTTAAGGACCCCACTCAAGATGTCATAGATATCCAGTTACATGCTACTCCCGATGAAATCAAGAAATGGTCCGAACAAGGAGGGGTCCAGACAGATCAGGGATGGGTAACGAAGGGTAAAGCCACATGGTTTCTCCCCGACTCCATGGTTCAAGTCATTATCAATACCGCACATAGTCCAGCACATTTAGGAGAAAAAGCTATGTTAGACAGTATCCAGAACATTTGGTTCAACAAGCATTTACGAGCTGCAGCCAAGCAGAAAGTCCGTACCTGTATGATATGTTGTCAGTTTAATCCAGGTAAAAGTGTCCCGGTGGAACAGGGTGGATTCCAGCCCCCTGACCACCCTTTTGAAGTCCTCCAGATGGATTACATTCAGATGGAGCGATGTCGAGGTTTCAAGTATGTCCTTGTAGTTGTATGCGCTTTGTCCAGGTGGACAGAAGCATATCCAGTCCCAGATTACACAGCCGCGACCACTGCCAAGCAGTTGGTTCGTGAGTTCTTCCCCCATTATGGACTCCCTAGAGTCGTATATTCTGACAACGGCCAGCCATTCTCATCTGAGTTGATGAAACATGTTTCCCTGTTGTTAGGGTACCAGTGGAAGTTCCATTGTGTACGCCATCCTGAAGCAGCCGGTCTCGTAGAGAGACATAATCAGACCCTGAAAATTCGCATTGCCAAAGTATGTCAAGAGAAAGGTGTGGACTGGCTAGTAGCTCTGCCAGTTGCCCTGTTCTATATGCGCATGGTCGCACATTCCAGATCAGGTCTGTCCCCGTACAAGGTCGTTTTCGGCCGCCCCCCTAACATGTGGGGTACTCCTAGACCCCGAAGTATTACCGATGTTTCAAGTAATATGCTGACAGATTACCTAGCTTCCTTGATGTCTGCCCTCAACTCTTGTCGTTCACAGGTTGCCGCCGCATTTCCAGACAATACCGAGGTGGCACCGCATGAAATCGTTCCCGGATCCATGGGCTTAGTGCGAAATTTTGATCGTTCAAGTCCGCTGGAGCCTCGCTGGAAGGAGCCCCGACAGGTCCTCCTGGCCACCCGTACAGCCGTGAAGTTGGAGGGACGCAAAGGCTGGGTGCATCTTTCGCATATCAAAAAGTTTTATGGATTGAAACCAGTTTCAAAGAACATTTCCGAGGATTTAAAGGACTGCCAAAGTACTATTCTTAAGGACTGTCCCGCAAAAGACAATGATATTGCACCCTCCCTGTTAGAGACAACTCCGCAACAGGAGTATAAGCTTAAGTTAAGGTCTAGTAAAATAAGTCAGCCAGTTTGATTGTCTAAGTCCTCCCCTAGGTGAAACGGTTAGACCGGTTTCTGACATGTATAAAATAGACCCCCATAGTGAGAGAGTTAGTCAAAACTCAATCCGATGTATCGTTTTTCTAAGTTTCATATTATTTCTCAGCATTATGATTTCCTGCACCAGTTATGCATTTTATCTGTATTTTCCAGTTTCTCATGTAAATAAGTCTTCTAATGTTACAGTAGAGCACACGTTTAGTGATCTGCCTCCTCATGAACTCTCTTATCGCCTCGCTATGCGTAACAATTCTTTTATCCGCATGTTACATTATTCACACCAGACCAGCAATGCCACTAATTGTTGGGTGTGTGGTCGACTCCCCCCTTTCCAGACACCGAAGGGAGTTCTGCCACTCTTTCCTTATCCATTTTCACATAATGGTTCGTGTGGAGCATGGTCCACGTTAACGTCATCCTCAACAGATATGTCTCTTCTGAACAGTACATGTTTCCCAGACAAGCAAGGTCTTCCCCACAGAACAGGGTTAGATCTAGAGAATGAAGTTTATAATCTAGGTAATTATTCTTCGAATTTCATGGTCCTGAATGCTCAGTCTGATTCTACTCCAGACTTACCTGCTATTTCAGTACTACCAGTCAAAGGTGAATTATGTGTCCGAAATAATGGTTCCGTACATGTAGGCCATAGTGATTGTACTACTATTGTCAAGTATAGTGACAGTAGGAAATCTATTTTCAAAGCTTCACGTCATTCTTATTTTGTTTGTGGTCAGACCGCATATGTTCGTCTGCCCCTCGATTGGGAGGGTACATGTTACATTGCCTTCCTACTGCCACCAGTTTTCCTAGCCCCACCTGACTATCATAGGAATTCCCACCTAGTACATACTAGACACAAGAGAAATCTCCCGATTGTCGATTATACTGAAACTGCTCTAGAACAATACATAGATATCAATAAAGGTGTCTTCCCCTATTTAGGTACTGTTGTAAATAGTAAACTGATACGTAGATTAACCAGAACACTTGAAGCAGTAGTGATTGAGACTACTTCTGCTCTAGGTAACTTAACCGAAGAACAATCCTTTATGAGAATTGTCGTGCTCCAGAATCGTCTCGTCCTTGACGTCATACTGGCCGATAGGGGCGGGGCCTGTAGAGTCATCGGATCTAGTTGCTGCATTTTCATTCCAAATAACGCGCCGTCTGTTTATTCAGCTATTACCAGACTCCATAAAATTGCCCATATGTTACACCAAGATCCAGGCACCTGGACATGGTCCGGTTGGTTTTGGAATATAATTTCCGCCTGGGGATGGAAAGTATTGTCATTTCTGGGTATTGCAGTAGCGATCATATTCAGTTGCTGCCTCTGTTTACAATGTGGCCCTGCGATTTGCGGCATTTGTGCTACCTCTTGTATTCCTAGTCCCAAGTCCCGTTCTAAAACCCGTTCCCAGAAAATTCGAGACGAGCAAATGATACTGTATGAAATGATAGATGGTATCATGAATATTGATGTTTCCTGATGGAAACGTAGTGACAAGGAGGGAATGTGGAAAAGTAAATTTTGCCATGTTCTGTGTCCCTACGAGTCCTCCATCTTATGTCATCTGTGCATGATTAATATGCATATGTATTCCCCATGTTCGATTAATGACGCAATTACAGTTGTGTCCATCTCTAGTATGTCTATTTCCAGTTCTCGTGAATACTACGAATATCAGGCCTATGTAAAGCTACGTTGCCACGTTTCTCAGTGTACACGTTATTTCATTATAAAGTCCCCGTTTCTAGGCCTCAAAAGGGCCCGGACACTAGATTCAGCTCCTGTCTCCTGAGCCCTCGCTGAGGAGCGATACAGCCCCCACCTGTATCCCTGACCCTTCACTTACTTCCTGCCTCGCAGTGCCCGGTTCAGCCTGGCTCTGCCTCTGAGTCTGCCAAGAGTATGTTATGATTCTAGTTATCAGTCAAGCCCTCCTTCTCTGCATTCTTAAAGCTACTGAATCGCATCAATAGTTTCCGTCATTGTCTAGCCTTTACGTCTCCATGTAAGAGAAATACTGTATTTAATGGTCATTTAATATTCTTCATCACGCACTACATGTAGAATAATGCATGCTCCAGTCTTAGAATCAAGTTAGCCTTTCCCCTCCTGACTCTTAGTTTATATCAACATGTTCTCTAAACATCAGATACTAGATACTGTTTAGGTACATGTCGCCCTGACTCTCCAGACTTCAGTCTCTGCTCCTAGCACAGAGTTCATAGCCCCCAGCTTCTCCTAGTAACACGTCATTGCCAGTTTGCGCGCACCATCAGGTTAGAGGTCCCGGCTCCTTAGGTAGCCCCCTCCATGTTTCCGCCCCATTCATGACATATTCTGTTACGTTTGCATCACATATCTATGTATACGCCCTGTTACACCCACTTTCACCCTTATCTTTCGCGACTACTACGCGTCACACCCTTTGCTCCACCCACTGCTCCGCCTATCATATGTACTGTAATGCAACTGTTTTACTATATATACTTGTGTATTGTTATTAAATGTTAGCGCGCTCATCCCAGATCCAGCCCCGGCAGCTGCCGGGCCCTGCCATCCTATTCCTATGCAGGTTGTCCTGTTCCTGTCCTTTATGCTGTATTAAACCTGCAAACTCCTACTACCTCGAATCTTGACTCTTATTTATTGAGCTATCTGTTATTGCTATGCCTAGTCAAACCTAGATCCGGTATTAATTATTTATATACCACAGTTGTAGGTTGAAGGGATTAGCACACCCTGACTACAACTCACTAGTAAGGTACAGTAGGAAAACACTTAGTGTAGGTAGGTGCATCACTTACACCACACTAGAGTCATGTCTGACACAGGAAAAGCCTCAGGGTCTACTCCTGTGACAGTTGACCTTACCCAGGCAACTTCCAGCTATGACAAGCTAACCCGAAAGGACTTGGTTGCCTTGTGCAAATCAAGAGGGTTAAAAAGGGGCAGAAGCCCCACCTGTCCAATCCTGATAGCCATTCTAGAACAGGATGACTTAGAAAGGGCGAAGGGAATTCCCCTAAGGTCAGGAGATGGAGAGAACCCAGCTGTAACTGGTACCCCTCAGGAGGAAGAAGGAGAAGAGGTGGATGAGGACTCAGAGATTGAGGACACAGAAGACCAGGGTCAGGAGGGTAGCCAGGTTGGATTTGCCAGGCTTAGCCAGGCCAATTTAAACCTACTGGGAAATGGAGAGGGCCAGCACCTCCCCAGATCCCACAGTCTTATTCTCCCAGGCAACAGAAGAGTGAGATCTCCCTCAGGGGACTCTCATATTTCTAGTGCCTCCAGAGAATCTGAGAGAGGTATGACTGCCTCTCAAAAGACTGAGCATAGGGCCAGAATGAGGGCTGTCAGACTCCAGATAGAGAGGGAGGAGGTAGCCCTGGCTCAAGCTAAACTTACCTTGGCTCAAGCTAGACTTACCTTGGCAAGAGAGCAGAAATTGAGTGGCTTAGATGCCACTGGTGGCAGCAATATTCCTAAAGAGAAACCCAGGTCCTATGATAGTAGAAACCTGACAAAGATTGTGCCCCCCTACAAGGAAGGGGATGACACCCACAAGTGGATAACTGCTCTTGAGAGAGCCTGCATGGTACAGCAGGTTCCTGAGGAACAGTGGGCAGCAATCTTATGGTACTCCTTTTCAGAGAAAGGGAGAGATAAGCTCCTCACTGTTAGACATGAGGATGCAAACAATTACAAAGTCCTGAAGAGTGTTCTGATAGATGGGTTTGGCTTAACCACTGAACAGTACAGGTTGAAGTTCAGAGACACCCAGAAGACACAGACTCAGGACTGGACTGATTTTGTTGATTGTGCAACTAAGGCTCTGGAGGGTTGGCTACATGGCAGCAAAGTACATGACTTTACAGGATTGTATAATTTGATTATGAGGGAGCAGATCCTAAGTAATTGTCAGAACCAGCTCTTACACCAGCACCTGGTGGACTCTGATCTGACCTCTCCCCAAGAATTGGGAAAGAAGGCAGACAAGTGGGTCAGAACCAGGATTAGGCCTAAGAATCAGGACAGTAACCAGAAGAAGGAGTCTACCAAGCCTCAAGATAAGGGTGGGGATAAAAATAAAGAAAAGACTTCCCCAGGGCCCCAAAACTCCAAGGATGGGGTGGATCCCAAGACACTTCTTCAACTGAGAAAAAGCCTTATTGTTATGCCTGTAAACAGGTGGGGCATTACAAAACAGACAACTGTTGTCCCAAGAATAACAATAAAGAAAATATACCTCCAAAGCCAGCTTCAACGCCTCCTGTTACTGTCAGCAGTAATCCCCCAGGAAGTGGAAGCACACCCAGGAATCTGGGTGGGTTTACTGTTGGAGCTCAGGTGGACCCTGGCCTATCCAGATCCCCATCACCCAATGATCTTGTTTATGAGACTGGCATGGGGTTTGCCAACTTCTCTGCTTGCCCAAATACTCTGAGCAAGTATAGACAAGAACCCATCATCAATGGTTTGAAAGTTGAAGCTTTTAGAGACACAGGGGCTAGCATCACCATGGTGGCTGATGGCATAGTCCCCTCTAAGCAACTTTTACCTGGTGCCACATACCAGGTTACAAACATTGATGGAATCCAAACAAATCACCCCATGGCAGTAGTAAGTCTCAGCTGGGGAGGTGTCATTGGCCCAAAGAGAGTGGCAGTGTCACCAAACTTGCCTGTAGACTGCCTACTTGGTAATGATTTGGAGATCTCAGCCTGGGCTGAGGTTGAACAGGAAACCCATTCTAGAATGGTGAATTCCAATGGAAAGGTTAGTGGGGCTGTAATGGCTACAGCCCCAATCCAAGATGTCCTTCCTGAAAAGGTTGGTAGGGCTGAGATACTCTCTGCCCCATCTTTAGCAAAAGCTCTTCCTGAACAGAATAGCAAAGCTGTTATGATAACAGCAGAAACCCAAACTGAGTCTCCTCCTGAAAAGGTTGGTGGGGCTGTGATGGCCACAGCCCAAACTCAAACTGATATGTGTGTTGTGAAGCCTGAAATGATGGATAACTCCACACAAACTGAGAGCATGGAGGAGGAAGAGAAATCTCCCCCTCACCAGACTTTAGGACAGGATCAGCCTCCTCAGGGAACTGATCTTACCCCTGATGAAGGAACTGCCCCAGAGGTTGTTAGGCCTGGCCTGACAGAGCCTCTGATGGCGGTGGACCCTTCTCAGGTGGGACCCAGTCTGGAGCAGGTAACCTGCCCCTCTCTACCTTGCCTTAGCCAGCCCAGGGCTGCAGAGGACAAGAAGGACAGTGAGACCCAGAGGGCCCCCTGTCAAATAAAGCACCCCCATCAAAAGATTAGGTGCACCAAAACTAGTAGCCCTAGTGAGGTGAAAACTTTAAAAACTCCTGAGGGAGCCCCCTTAAAAACAGTTAGGGACCTCCCACAGATGGATTCTGTTGGGCACAGCCAAACCTGGGACCCAAAGGGCCCAAACCTGAACTGTCCCTCCAGCAAGCCAAACAGAGGGACCCAGCCTCCCGCTTTAGGTAGCCAGAGGTTGACTCTGAGAGCACAGTGCAACTCAGTTAAAGAAAGAAAGGCACACATGGTGGAAGATAATTGGAGGAAGCCAAGCCCTAACTTAGTAGAGCCTCACTTCAATACTCCATATCCAAACCAGCCTTTAACTTTGCATAAACACACCCGAGGTAGTAATTCCCTATGGTGGAGACCCTCTAATACCCAAAGGGTGAGGGACTGCTTAGTGGACCATGAGACAGGGGGTACCCATGCTAGTGCAGGTACTTCCTTATATGGCCACTCAGGCAATATAGGCTTACCTGGCCAAGGATAGCCTTATCTCCTTTCGTTTGGGGGGGGTTATGTAGGAAGGTGGCTACCTGAATATGGTTACCCCGGATTTTTTGCCTGTGTTTAGCTGGGTTTTTGACTTAGTTGACCTGGTTCCCTGCTAATCAGGGCCCCAGGCCATCTGCTCTCTCTGTAAAATGGATTCCATGTACCCTAGGTACATACCCCAATTGGAAATGGACCCCTTGTCAGCCCCTGTATAATGCACTATAGGTGCCCAGGGCATAGGGGCCACCAAGGCCTACCAGGGGCTGTAGCATATCGTTTGCCACCCCTGGCTGGTTTTTAAATTGACACAACTGGCTGATCACTCAGCTGGGGTAAGGTGGTGTAATCACCCCTTGCTTAGATGTAGTATACCTATATCTAAACCTATATCTGGACACATATTAACCTGTGAGCCACTCCTATGGAAGGCCTCATCAATCCTGGAGGCAGAGTGCGTGGTTTCATGTGAGATGGAGCTCTAGCATGAGCTGAGCCTGTCTGCAGCTGTCGGGAACAACTCCCTAAGCTGTTTCAGGATAATGCCATACCATATACTCTTAAGTGCCTTATAATCCTCGCGGTTATATAGCAACTTTGGTTTGGCTTTATCAAAACATGTCGTGTAAGGTGTCATACGATTTGGAATACTATCCCCTCGCCAGTTCTGGCGACGGGGATAGCATTCCACCCCTCTAGAGGGGTAAGACATGTTACTTCACTTAAATGCGGTTAATTTCTCCAAAGACCTTAAGATCCACAAAATGGATGCCTCTACCACAGACAAATGTCTGGACCCCTGCAGTTGACCGAAACTCAACCAAATGGGTCCTGGACAAAGGGTTTCCTGTCACAGGAGGGTGTCACCGCCCTCCAGACAGGAGATAGTGGATTGTAGCAGGGAGGTTTGAAAGAAACCAGACACTGCCTGGGGCGCACAAGGCTGCCCCTTGCATAATCTGGCCAAACCGGTTCTGGGGCACTCCAGCCCTCGTGCCAGGGCGGCCTGGATCAAAGGAAGGGGGTGTATCCACCCCCTTCCTGGGTCCCACCCATAGGGGGGACCTAGCAGGTAATCACGCCCCCCAGATTCGAATAAGAGTGGGAGCAGTGCCAATGCACATCAGATTTCCTGAAAGAAACATAAGAAACGAAACTCTGGACCCTTGGACCTCCATCTCAACGTGGAAGCCCGAAGAATCTCCCTTGTGGTCAAGGAGTGACCACCCTGCAGCAGCAGGCACCATCCAGCCCTCGACGTCTACTTAGTGGCATTGCTGGTCTGGTGTGAGTAATGTAACATGCGGATGAATGAGTTATTTCGCATGGCGAGGCGGTAAGAGAGTTCATGAGGAGGCAGATCACTAAACGTGTGCTCTACTGTAGCATTAGCAGACTTATTTACATGAAGAACTGGGAAATACAAGAAAAATGCATAACTGGTGCAGGAAATCATAATGCTGAGAAATAATATGAAACTTAGAAAAACGATACATCGGATTGAGTTTTGACTAACTCTCTCACTATGGGGGTCTATTTTATACATGTCAGAAACAGTCTAACCGTTTCACCTAGGGGAGGACTTAGACAATCAAACTGACTGACTTATTTTACTAGACCGGAGTTTTAGCTTATACTCCTGTTGCGGAGTTTTCTCTATCAGGGGAGGGGTTGTAGCAATGTCTTTTGCGGGACAGTCCTTGAGAACAATGCTTTGGCAATCCTTCAAATCCTGGGAAATGTTCTTTATGACGGGTTTCAGTCCATTAAAAAGTTTGACATGAGAAAGGTGCACCCAGCCTTTGCGTCCTTCCAACTTCACGGCTGTACGGGTGGTGAGGAGCACCTGTCGGGGCTCTTTCCAACGAGGCTCCAGCGGACTTGATCTGTCAAAGTTGCGGACCATCACCATGGATCCTGGAACGATTTCATGCGGTGCCACCTCGGTATTGTCTGGAAATGCGGCAGCAACCTGTGAACGACATGAGTTGAGGGCAGACATCAAGGAAGCTAGGTAATCTGTCAGCATATTACTTGAAACATCGGTAATACTTCGGGGTCTAGGAGTACCCCACATATTAGGGGGGCGGCCGAAAATGACCTCATACGGGGACAGACCTGATCTGGAATGTGCGACCATGCGCATATAAAACAAAGCGACTGGCAGAGCTACTAGCCAGTCCACACCTTTCTCTTTACATATTTTGGCGATACGGATTTTCAGAGTCTGGTTATGTCTCTCTACGAGACCGGCTGCTTCAGGATGGCGTACACAATGGAACTTCCACTGGTACCCTAACAAAAGGGAAACATGCTTCATGAGTTCAGATGAGAATGGCTGGCCGTTATCAGAATATACGACTCTAGGGAGTCCATAACGGGGGAAGAACTCACGAACCAACTGCTTGGCAGTGGTCGTGGCTGTGTAATCTGGGACTGGATATGCTTCTGTCCACCTGGACAAAGCGCATACAACTACAAGGACATACTTGAAACCTCGACATCGCTCCATCTGAATATAATCCATCTGGAGGACTTCAAAAGGGTGGTCAGGGGGCTGGAATCCACCTTGTTCCACCGGGACACTTTTACCTGGATTAAACTGACAACATATCATACAGGTACGGACTTTCTGCTTGGCTGCAGCTCGTAAATGCTTGTTAAACCAAATGTTCTGAATACTGTCTAACATAGCTTTTTCTCCTAAATGTGCTGGACTATGTGCGGTATTAATAATGACTTGAACCATAGAGTCGGGGAGAAACCATGTGGCTCTACCCTTCGTTAACCATCCTTGATCTGTCTGGACCCCTCCTTGTTCGGACCATTTCTTGATTTCTTCGGGAGTAGCATGTAACTGGATATCTATGACATCTTGTGTAGGGTCCTTAACTGTCATACATGTAGTCGGATCTGGAGCATGTGTCTGTGTCGGATTAACTTGAATGTCTGGAGTCTGTGCTGTAAGCTTGGCTGTGCGATCTGCTAGATCATTACCTTGGGAAATAATGTCAGTAACTTTCGTATGTGCTTTGCACTTCATGATAGCAATAGATGTCGGCAAGTGTATGGCATCTAACAGAGCTTGAATAAGGAGACCATGCTGAATCTTGGTTCCATGAGAAGTCATGAAACCTCTCTCCTGCCAGAGCACTCCGAAGTCGTGTACAACTCCAAATGCGTAACGTGAATCTGTGTAAACATTAACTTTCTGGTTCTTGGCATGTATACAGGCTTGTGTCAGAGCAACTAGCTCTGCTGCTTGAGCGGACAGGGTGTCAATACGGTGTGTTTCAATAACTTCGGTGCCAGTAGTCACTGCATACGCGGCGACTAGTTCTCCTGTACTAGTTCTCATACATGAACCATCCACATAAAGTGTCAGGTCGGGGTCTGGTAACGGAATATCTGTCAGATCTTGTCTTGGCTTTGTCGTAATGTTAACTACTTCCACACAGTCATGTGTGGCAGAATTCGAAGTAACTGATGGTAACAGTGTAGCAGGATTTAAAACGTTGCAGCGTCTGATTTCTATATGAGGCTGGAACAGTGTCAATTCATAACCTGTTAAACGTGCAATTGTCAAGTGCTGAGTTTGTGTTCGGTTTAAAAGAACTTCCACGGAATGTGGAACTTGTACTGTCAAGGTATGTCCTAAGACTATGGAATCACTTTGTCTGATAGCTAGTGCTGTGGCTGCAACTGACTTGAGGCACGCAGGCAAAGCCTGGGCGACTGGATCTAATGTGCTCGAAAAATAAGCACAGGGCTTGTATTGTCCTGCTTGATCTTGTGTGAGAACAGATAATGCTGTACCTTCACGTTCAGTAACAAAAAGTGTAAAAGGCTTACTGTAGTTCGGTGTCGCTAGAACTGGATCTTGGCATAGGGCTTTCTTTAACTCATTGAAACTAAGTGTATGTTCAGATGTCCAAGGGAGGACAGTCGATACGTGTTAGACCTGGCACCTTGGCGTGAGTTTCCCTTCCACTTTTTGCTGTTGTGCCTCGAATGTTTTGATGGTGTCTGCTACTCAGGGCACTGCGCCACGGCCAACCCGTGCCGCAGTGCAAGTGCTCCCTACTGTAAAGTGTACATATGATTGATGTCCATGATTGGTTCATTGGATTCACTGTTAGCCCCTAGTAAAGTGCACTAGGAGTGCCAGGGCTTGTGAATGCCAATACTGCTAGTGGGCCTGCAGCGCTGGTTGCGCCACCCACAGAAGCAGCCTTAAAAAGTGTCTAGGGTCTGCCATTGCAGATCCTGCGTGCAGTCTGGTACTGTCACCCTGGCTGGGCAAGTGCACACACTTGCCAGCCCCTGAACCTTCCCTTAACTTCATATTAGTCACCCCTATAGTAGGCCTGAGGGCAGGGTGCATTGTAGTGTAAGGTAGAACATGCCCTGATGTGTGTGGCATGTTCTAATAGTGAATTACTACCAAATTCGTTTTTCACTATTGTAAGGCTACCTGTTCCCTTCTAGGCCAGATGAGCTGCTGGAATTATTACACTCTATAATCCCAGCAGGCTCAGGGAACATGGTAGAAATTCGTGTTTAGTATGCCTGAACTCAGAATAATAAAATACTTCTTTTAGTAAAGTTTATTTTAATATCCTGTGTTTGCAAATGCTACTTTTAGAAAGTTAGCATTTGCTTGCCTAACCATTTCAGCCCGCCTCTGCTTGGATGTGGATCTGACTGTCTGGTGTGTGTGAGTGACAGGGCTGGGAGTTGACAGGTAGTGATTAGCAGGAGGACCCCTTAATGGGTGGTGGGAGTTTCCCCTGAATGATGCATCAGGCTGTGCCCCTGCCACCACAATGCTGGCTCCGCCCTCCTGGGGAGCGACTGATGACTCAGCCTGCACCTGGCCCAGGAAGGACCGAAGCTCGTAAACAAAGTGCTCAGGCCACTCCTGCCCTCTCAATGCCGGCTCCGCCCCCCTGGGGAGCGGCTGATGTGCCTGCCCTCACACTGAATGCAGAAGTCACAAGTACCCACAACAAGTACTCAGAGACTGGAGCAGTTATGCAGAGGCCCCCCTGGCTTGCTAGAACAAAAGAAACTGGGTATAAAAGTAGGAGCCCTGCTCCTTGTAAATTAGATCCTGTTTGTGCTACAGAAGAAACTCTGCCCGAAGAGAAGGACCTGGAAGGACAAGGAGGAGTGCTGACTCTGGCCTGTGTCTGGTGCCTTGCTGCCAAAGGAGAGGAAAGAAAAGACTACCAAAGACTTTTGCTTATTTGAACTTTGTGCCAAACTCTGCTGAAAGATCTCCAAGGGCTTGCCTGTGAACTTGCCCCCTGACCAGCGCTCCAGGAACAGTGAGCGCTACCCCCCTGAAGAAAAGCTGCTGCTGGCGTGTGCTGTGTGTCTCTACAGCGCCAAGGAAAGGAGAGTTGAGAGCGCTGTGCCTGCCGCCACGCTCTCTACCAATTTGTGCAGCTGTGCCCTTCCCCAACCACCGTGACTGCGGCCTGTTCGTGTGCCAGCCGCAAAGTAAGGATCAGCCCCGCGCTGGTTCGAGCGCCGTGACTGTCCGCGCTGAGCCGCCCTTGCAACGGAAAGGGAGGACCTGTCCGGTCCAAGCATCGCCGCCTGTGTGACCCCCGAGGTACAGGCTGCTCCGCCAAGACCGGCACTGCCAAGATTGTGCCCCTCGTGACTTGGGCGCTGAGACCCCCTGGCCCCCGCAGCTGGAAGTGACTCGCTGCGGAGCCGTGCCTGAATTGTGCCCCGCGCTCCGTGGAGTGCACCCCCCTCAGCCCCGCCTGCCTGCAGCTTCCCCCCTTCAGTGCGAGTGAGCCGGACTCCGGAGACTCCTGCCCCGCATCTGCACCGTCATCCCGGGTGCCCTGGGACCTGCGCTGAGACTCGCAGGCCGCCGCACCCTCCAGGAAGACAACGCGACGTGGGACAGATCCCCGGACAACCGTCCGCTCCAAGACTTACCAGCAAGCCAAGGTACTGTGTTCTTTGACCTCGCGGTGTGAGCATCCTACGTCCTGAGCTCGCACCGCGCTCCCTGCTTCCCAGCGCGAGCCGCCCCTGAAACCAAGGCTCGCACTGTGCCAGATCGACGAGGCCCACGCGGGAAGCGTGAGCTTTAGCCGGCCGGGCCCGTTCTCCTCTCTGAAGCGAGCGGAGACAGCGGAACGCGCATTGAGGCGCTACAAGACACTGAACCTTGCTGGGACCTGGGCAGAAGGCCCAAAAGATTGCTTATGGCTAAGAAAGAACTGTGGCAACTTGAACCTAAGTAAACTGGAACCGCTATTGAAAGTTTGACAACTGTATTTACAAGCCTGCTTGAGATTTATATAAAGAACATATATTTTTACAAATACAGTTTGGTGTCATTGTGTGGTGGGTTGGTGGTGATGGTGTAATATTGCAAATGTTTAACCCTACATGCCCCAGAGATTAGCCTAAGACTGCTTAAGCCACACTACCTAGAGGGTAAGCAGAGGTTGTCTTGAAGGTAACCCTCAGCCCTGACGAGGAAGAGAGAGGCCCTGATTGTCGCCAGTGTTGCACTGCGCCACCCAGAGACTCCCCCTTCCTACATTGGACGCAGCGGTGAGGATTCGCGAATTTACATTTGCAGTGTTTTACCTTAGCTACTGACCATTGCATAGTGATTACAGTCCAGTAACTTAGCCACAGACTTTTGATTTTTTGATTTTGCTAAAGAAGAAGATCCCTAGTGTTGCAAACATGCCTGGCACAAACAGCATTGATGGAGGAGAGTCCATAGCCTCTAGTGCGCAGGGGCTAGAATGGGATGCATCAAAGCTGGATGACTACACAAAGAAGCAGTTGAGTTATTTTTGCAGGAAACTCAAGGTTCCACACGCAGGATGCAGAAACAAACCTGAGTTCTACAAGGCCATGAGAGCCTGGATTGAATCTAGGAAGGCACCTGAGGATCAGAATGCACCTGTGGATCCTGTGGGTCTGGAAAAACCAGACAGCGTTCTTAGCTTTGGCAGAGGCCTGTCGCCAGAGGAGCTGGCAGACAGACAGGCAACCAGGGATCATGAGATCAAGATGGCAGAATTGAATTTGAAGGGCCAAATGGAGCTTGAAAGCAAAAAAATGGCTCTGGAAGAAAGAAAACTCCAGTTTGAGTTTGATATGAAAATGAGGGAGATGAGTCTAAAAGAGAAAGCCTTGGATCGTCCTCCCTCTGGTGGCAGCACAACGCCGGTGCAGGTAGAGTCAAGAGTGCACATCCCCAAAGATGTAGTTAAAGAGTTCTTTAAGGGGGATGACATAGGACAGTGGTTTAGGGCATATGAGGTAGCCATGCTTTCCCACCGGGTCCCTGAGAAGGATTGGGGAGCGGGGTTATGGGGAAGGTTCCTTAGCGAAGGAAGGGACACCCTGCTAGATTTGCCCACTGAAGACCAGAGATCCTATCCCCATATGAAAGAAGCTTTAATGACCAGGTATGGGCTTACCCCTGAAATGTATAGGCAGAAGTTTAGGGGGTGTCATAAGCGGCCTGGGAATACGTATGTGGAGTTTGTGACTTTTTTTTGCAGAGCACTGGATGGTTGGGTGAAGGGTAACAAAGTGAATGATTTTCAAGGTCTCTTTGATTTAATCGCATGGGAGCACTTGTCTGATCAATGTTTTCCTGAGTTACGCCAGCACCTGATTGATAGCAAGTTGTCCAACCCGAGGAAACTTGCTGAGGAGGCGGACCGCTGGCTCAGCACCAGGGTCCACAAGGGTCCAGTGGGAGACTCCGCCAAGGGTGGGCAGGGTCCCCAGCAGAAGAGTGGGGGGGACAAGGGAAAACAGAAAGGGTTCCAAAAAGGCCCCCAAAGTAATCCCCAAGGGGACCAGCAGAAAGGTTCTCAGCCTCCCCCACCCCCTAAGCAGAATGGGGCCCCGACAGGTCGACCTGTTCCCAAGGGGCCCTTCAATTGTTACAAATGTGGTGACCCGGGGCACATAGCCAGTGACCCCAAGTGTCGCCTGTTTGGAAAACCAGCACCCACTGGTGCTCCGCCCCGACAAGTGACCAGTGTTCACTTAGGAGAAGAAGTGATGGTCCCGGGGGGTGGAGATCCTGTTCAGATGACCCTAGTCTCGCTAGGAGACAGTGAGATGGTCCCTACAAGCTACCTGCCCTCTAACACTAAAAAATATGGGCAGGTGGTTACCATCAATGGTAAGAAAGCTGAGGCTCTTAGAGACACAGGAGCCAGTGTGACTGCAGTGAGGCATCACCTGGTGTCTCAAGAGCAGGTTGTACCCCATGCCTACTGTAGGGTTGTCAACGCTGACAATTCAGAGAGTCAGTGTCCGATGGCTCAAGTTCCCTTCGAGTGGGGGGGGGTCTCTGGTACTCTGCAGGTCTGTGTGAGGAAAACCATGCCTGTTGACTGTTTGCTAGGGAATGACTTGGAGGACTCCCCTTGGGAAAAGGTGGAGAAAACGACTCACCTGAAGATGGTGGGTCTACCTGACTGGGCGTGCGTGACCACCCGGTCAATGGCAGCCAGTAGGGGTGATCAAGAGGCCCAGGAACCGGTCTTAGGGAGAAGGCGCAGGGTGCGCGGGAAACCGGCCCCTGGAGTTCCCACGGTCCAGGAGGAAGCAGACCTTGAGGGGGATGCCCTGGAGCCTACTGGGGAACAGATTGCCGAACTGGGGGACCTGCCTGAGCTGACCCATTGGCAGCAAGAAGGAGGCCCCTCCAGGGAGGAATTCTGCAGGGAGCAGAAAGAATGCCCTTCTCTCGTGGGTATGCGGCAGCAGGCTGCAGACCAGGCCAATGGTGTTCAGGCCAAAACACATTATGTGTACTGGGAGAATGACCTCCTGTACTCAGAGCCTAAGGCTGCTGAACCTGGGTCAGCCCGTGTGCTGGTGGTACCCCAGAAGTTCAGAGCCTTCCTACTGGGACTGGCTCATGATGTGCCTTTAGCAGGACATTTGGGGATGGACAAGACCTATGACAGGCTTGTCACCCACTTCTACTGGCCCCAAATGCACAAGAGCTCAGATGCTCATTGTAGGACCTGTCCAACTTGCCAGGCAAGTGGGAAGAGCGGAGGGAAGAACAAGGCTCCCCTCCAACCCTTCCCTGTGGTCAGTACGCCATTCCAACGAGTGGGTATTGATATTGTTGGGCCTCTGGACCCCAAGACAGCCATGGGCAACAGGTTCATCCTGGTCTTGGTGGATCATGCCACCCGGTACCCTGAAGCCATCCCTCTGAGGACAGTGACGGCCCCCGTGGTGGGGCGTGCACTGATGGGAATTTTCTCCAGAGTGGGGTTCCCTCTAGAGGTGGTGAGCGACAGGGGGACCAACTTTATATCCAAGTATATGAAGTCCCTTTGGCAAGAGTGTGGTGTAACCTACAAGTTCACCACACCTTACCATCCCCAAGGAAATGGGTTGGTTGAAAGATTTAACCGAACCCTGAAGGGCATGATCATGGGCCTGGAAGGTCCAATGAGGCGTAAGTGGGACGTCCTCTTACCATGCCTGCTCTTTGCATACCGCGAGGTGCCACAGAAGTCTCTAGGGTTCAGCCCCTTTGAGCTGCTGTATGGCCACCCCGTGAGAGGACCACTGAGTTTGGTAAAGGAAGGCTGGGAGCAATCTCCCAGGAAACCTCCCCAGAATGTATATAGCTACATGCTGGCCTTCAGAAACCAAACCCGGCGCTTCAGACAACTTGCTGAGGCAAATCTGGAAGCAAGCCAGGAGGAGATGAAGCGGTGGTACGACCAGAATGCCACTCTGGTAGAGCTTCAGCCTGGACAGGAGGTGTATGTCTTGGCCCCAGTGGAACCCTGTGCACTTCAGGATAAGTGGACAGGCCCATTTGAGGTTGTGGAGCGCAAGAGCTCAGTGACATACTTGGTGGACATGAAGACGCCCAGGAATCCTTTAAGGGTCTTACATGTCAACCGCCTCAAGCCCCACTTGAAAAGGTCCGAAGTGGGCATGCTGTTGGCCACTGATGATGGAATGGAAGAGGAGTCTGAGCCTCTTCCTGACCTCTTAGTGGCCTGTGAGAAAGATGGGTCAGTGGATGGAGTTAACCTCTCACCCACCCTGACCCCTGAGCAACAGGAAGACTGCCGCCAGTTGCTGGGGCAGTTTCCAGACCTGTTCTCCCTGGTTCCTAGTGTCACAGATTGGTGCGTCCATGATGTGGACACCGGGGACAGCTTACCTGTGAAGCACAAGGCTTACAGGGTAACTGACAGGGTACGGGCCTGCATCAAGGAGGAGGTCTCCAAGATGCTTGCTCTTAGGGTGGTTGAGTCTTCCAGCAGTCCTTGGTCCAGCCCCGTGGTCTTGGTCCCAAAGGCTGCTGCGCCGGGAGCCACACCTGAACTCCGGTTCTGTGTGGACTACAGAGGACTCAATTCAGTCACCAAGACTGACGCGCACCCTATCCCCAGAGCTGATGAGCTCATTGATCGGCTAGGGGCTGCCCGGTACCTCAGCACGTTTGATTTAACGTCTGGGTACTGGCAGATCGCCTTGACCGATGGGGCAAAGGAGAGGTCAGCATTCTCCACACCAGATGGGCATTTCCAGTTCCGGGTTATGCCATTTGGGATGAAGAATGCCCCTGCCACCTTTCAGAGGTTGGTCAACCAGGTGTTGGTCGGGCTGGACGAGTTCAGTGCCGCCTACCTGGATGACATCGCAGTGTTCAGTGGCACCTGGCCAGAACACCTGCGGCACCTCTGGGAAGTGTTGATGGCGCTGCGCAAGGCAGGCCTCACAATCAAGGCAAGCAAGTGCCAGATTGGGCAGGGTTCGGTGGTGTACTTGGGACACCAAGTGGGGAGTGGCAAGGTGGCACCCTTGCAACCCAAAATTGAGACCATCCTGGCTTGGGAACCCCCCAAGACCCAGACTGCAGTGAGAGCCTTCCTGGGGCTCACTGGGTATTACAGGAGGTTTGTCAAGGGCTATGGCACTATTGTGACCCCCTTGACAGAACTGACTTCTAAGAAGCAGCCCAGGAATGTGATTTGGACTGACACCTGTCAGAAGGCTTTTGACACCCTGAAGACTGCCATGTGCACGGCGCCCGTGCTCCTGGCTCCTGATTTCTCCAAGGAATTCATAGTGCAAACAGACGCTTCAGAGCATGGTGTAGGGGCTGTTCTCTCACAGATGACTGAGGAGGGCTGGGACCAACCCGTAGCCTTCATCAGTAGGAGGTTACTTCCACGGGAAAGTAGGTGGAGTGCAATAGAGCGAGAAGCATTTGCTGTGGTCTGGGCGCTGAAGAAGCTAAGACCCTACTTGTTTGGGTCTCACTTCCGGGTTCAGACGGACCACAGGCCCCTCAGATGGTTGATGCAAATGAGGGGTGAGAACCCAAAACTGTTGAGGTGGTCCATCTCCCTACAGGGTATGGACTTCACGGTGGAACACCGCCCTGGCACAGATCACGCCAACGCTGATGGTCTGTCCAGATTTTTCCGCCTTAGTGATGAGGAACTCCCTGGGGAAGGGTAGTTCTCCCCACATTTCAGCTGGAGGGGACACGTGTTAGACCTGGCACCTTGGCGTGAGTTTCCCTTCCACTTTTTGCTGTTGTGCCTCGAATGTTTTGATGGTGTCTGCTACTCAGGGCACTGCGCCACGGCCAACCCGTGCCGCAGTGCAAGTGCTCCCTACTGTAAAGTGTACATATGATTGATGTCCATGATTGGTTCATTGGATTCACTGTTAGCCCCTAGTAAAGTGCACTAGGAGTGCCAGGGCTTGTGAATGCCAATACTGCTAGTGGGCCTGCAGCGCTGGTTGCGCCACCCACAGAAGCAGCCTTAAAAAGTGTCTAGGGTCTGCCATTGCAGATCCTGCGTGCAGTCTGGTACTGTCACCCTGGCTGGGCAAGTGCACACACTTGCCAGCCCCTGAACCTTCCCTTAACTTCATATTAGTCACCCCTATAGTAGGCCTGAGGGCAGGGTGCATTGTAGTGTAAGGTAGAACATGCCCTGATGTGTGTGGCATGTTCTAATAGTGAATTACTACCAAATTCGTTTTTCACTATTGTAAGGCTACCTGTTCCCTTCTAGGCCAGATGAGCTGCTGGAATTATTACACTCTATAATCCCAGCAGGCTCAGGGAACATGGTAGAAATTCGTGTTTAGTATGCCTGAACTCAGAATAATAAAATACTTCTTTTAGTAAAGTTTATTTTAATATCCTGTGTTTGCAAATGCTACTTTTAGAAAGTTAGCATTTGCTTGCCTAACCATTTCAGCCCGCCTCTGCTTGGATGTGGATCTGACTGTCTGGTGTGTGTGAGTGACAGGGCTGGGAGTTGACAGGTAGTGATTAGCAGGAGGACCCCTTAATGGGTGGTGGGAGTTTCCCCTGAATGATGCATCAGGCTGTGCCCCTGCCACCACAATGCTGGCTCCGCCCTCCTGGGGAGCGACTGATGACTCAGCCTGCACCTGGCCCAGGAAGGACCGAAGCTCGTAAACAAAGTGCTCAGGCCACTCCTGCCCTCTCAATGCCGGCTCCGCCCCCCTGGGGAGCGGCTGATGTGCCTGCCCTCACACTGAATGCAGAAGTCACAAGTACCCACAACAAGTACTCAGAGACTGGAGCAGTTATGCAGAGGCCCCCCTGGCTTGCTAGAACAAAAGAAACTGGGTATAAAAGTAGGAGCCCTGCTCCTTGTAAATTAGATCCTGTTTGTGCTACAGAAGAAACTCTGCCCGAAGAGAAGGACCTGGAAGGACAAGGAGGAGTGCTGACTCTGGCCTGTGTCTGGTGCCTTGCTGCCAAAGGAGAGGAAAGAAAAGACTACCAAAGACTTTTGCTTATTTGAACTTTGTGCCAAACTCTGCTGAAAGATCTCCAAGGGCTTGCCTGTGAACTTGCCCCCTGACCAGCGCTCCAGGAACAGTGAGCGCTACCCCCCTGAAGAAAAGCTGCTGCTGGCGTGTGCTGTGTGTCTCTACAGCGCCAAGGAAAGGAGAGTTGAGAGCGCTGTGCCTGCCGCCACGCTCTCTACCAATTTGTGCAGCTGTGCCCTTCCCCAACCACCGTGACTGCGGCCTGTTCGTGTGCCAGCCGCAAAGTAAGGATCAGCCCCGCGCTGGTTCGAGCGCCGTGACTGTCCGCGCTGAGCCGCCCTTGCAACGGAAAGGGAGGACCTGTCCGGTCCAAGCATCGCCGCCTGTGTGACCCCCGAGGTACAGGCTGCTCCGCCAAGACCGGCACTGCCAAGATTGTGCCCCTCGTGACTTGGGCGCTGAGACCCCCTGGCCCCCGCAGCTGGAAGTGACTCGCTGCGGAGCCGTGCCTGAATTGTGCCCCGCGCTCCGTGGAGTGCACCCCCCTCAGCCCCGCCTGCCTGCAGCTTCCCCCCTTCAGTGCGAGTGAGCCGGACTCCGGAGACTCCTGCCCCGCATCTGCACCGTCATCCCGGGTGCCCTGGGACCTGCGCTGAGACTCGCAGGCCGCCGCACCCTCCAGGAAGACAACGCGACGTGGGACAGATCCCCGGACAACCGTCCGCTCCAAGACTTACCAGCAAGCCAAGGTACTGTGTTCTTTGACCTCGCGGTGTGAGCATCCTACGTCCTGAGCTCGCACCGCGCTCCCTGCTTCCCAGCGCGAGCCGCCCCTGAAACCAAGGCTCGCACTGTGCCAGATCGACGAGGCCCACGCGGGAAGCGTGAGCTTTAGCCGGCCGGGCCCGTTCTCCTCTCTGAAGCGAGCGGAGACAGCGGAACGCGCATTGAGGCGCTACAAGACACTGAACCTTGCTGGGACCTGGGCAGAAGGCCCAAAAGATTGCTTATGGCTAAGAAAGAACTGTGGCAACTTGAACCTAAGTAAACTGGAACCGCTATTGAAAGTTTGACAACTGTATTTACAAGCCTGCTTGAGATTTATATAAAGAACATATATTTTTACAAATACAGTTTGGTGTCATTGTGTGGTGGGTTGGTGGTGATGGTGTAATATTGCAAATGTTTAACCCTACATGCCCCAGAGATTAGCCTAAGACTGCTTAAGCCACACTACCTAGAGGGTAAGCAGAGGTTGTCTTGAAGGTAACCCTCAGCCCTGACGAGGAAGAGAGAGGCCCTGATTGTCGCCAGTGTTGCACTGCGCCACCCAGAGACTCCCCCTTCCTACAATACGGCTGCCTCCTGTGTCGTTAACTGTATCAGTGGCTTGGCTAGAAATGCATACTGGGGAATCCATTGTCTGCAGTAAGAAGTAAGGCCGATAAAAGCACGTACCTCCTTCTGGGTCTTGGGCTGAGGAAGACTCGCTATTAACTGGATACGGTCTGGTGTCAACTGCCTACCCCTCTTGGACAGTAAGTGTCCTAAGTAGACCACTTGCTGGACACAGAATTGAAGCTTAGAAGGGGACACCTTGTGCCCCATCTCGGCTAGGAAATACAAAACTGTCAGTGACGCTCGCTCGCAAGCACGTTCAGAACGGGCTGTGATCAGTAGATCATCGACATACTGGAGCAGGGCAGTGTCAGTTGGCATGTGAATGTTGTCTAGTTGTCTCTTGAGTGCTTGACTGTAAATACTAGGACTTTCTGTGAAACCTTGAGGAGCTCGTGTAAACATATAGCTCCTTCCATTTAAACAAAATCCGAAAAGGAACTGGCTGTCTGGATGAATAGGAACACTGAAAAATGCGTTCTTGAGGTCTATGACAGTGAAGAACGTGGCTTCGGAATCAATGGCTGTCAATAGGGAAGAGATGTCTGGGACAACTGGGTACTGAGGAATAATACATTTATTAAGCTCTCGTAGGTCAATCACTAATCGATATACTGGGGGTGCATTTGGATCAGTACGTTTCATGACTGGAATGATCGGAGAATTACATACATTGGAGTCAGTTTCTACAACCACTCCTTGAGCAATAAGCTCGTTAATAATTTTGGATAAGGCTGCTACAGCCTCTGGTGGCAATCTGTACTGTCTGATTCGTGGTAACACTACACCTGGCTTGAGAGTCACACGATAGGGTGTGATTTGCATGTAACCTACATCAGTTGGACCTTGCGCCCATAAGTGCTGTGGAACATTAGACAGTCTTGAATCAAAATCACGTAATACATAGTGACCCTTAAAGTCACGTAGGAACAATCGTATTCCCTCTGGGGAGCAGCATATAACTGCACCTAACTCTTTCAGTGTCTTAATGCCTAATAGGTTTTCTGGACATGACTTAGTAAGTAACAGATCAGTAGTGCGGGACAATGGACCTACTTCTAGAGTAACTGGCTTTGAAATCTCATTTACGATAGGTTTTCCTGAAAATCCAAGGGAAACATTTCTTGAGCCTGAGAGCGGAGCCCCTGGAACTTCGGCATGACTAATTGTGGTCCTACTTGCCCCTGTATCAATCAAAAACTTTCTGTCTTTCCCTAATACTTGACTGTGAACATAGGGACCTTCTTGATCTACAGGTATCTCGATGAGAGGCAAGCCTACCTCCCTCTCTAGGCTGTTTCATGAATACTGCTGGTACTCTGGATACTCAGACTGTGCATACTGGTACATCTGCGATGTAACGTGCTGTGTTGCAGCGATAGGCTGAGGTGCGGTAACTGTCTGTGGTGCATTCTGTGGCTGAGGAATCTGTGAACCTTGTTCTTGTCTAGGCGGACGTGGTCTTTCTTTAGTCTTACCAGTAGCTATGTTGTGTTTCAGAACTGCACACTCATTTATAAAATGACCTGGCTGTTTACAATAATTGCAATTCCCTTTAACGGGAGCTGCAGGATGACTGGCTTGATTCGGACCCCTCTTCTGACTGTCTTGAGGAACAGATTGTGCAACTAGTACTTTCATTTTCGTGTCTTTCATACGTTTTCTTTCGTGTTCTTGCTCTTCTCTGATTCTATTCTGATGATACTGAAGCATTTGCAACATCTGGGACGGGGTATTAGCTTGCCAGGTACTTTCGACTTTCAAAACTCGATTTTTAATTTGTGGACTTGAATTCTCGACTAATTTAGTAACAAAAAGGTGAGGGTATGACTCACTACTTGTCTTGAGGCCACTGTTGATGCTGAAACATTTTTCAAATCTAGAATAAAAATCACTAATGTCCTCGTCTTGTTTCTGTTTACAGGCTGAGATTGCATCCCAGTCTTCTTTTCTAGTTGTCAATAATCTAGGTAAAACTTGTATTAATAATTCTGGTAATTCTTTACATTTATCTCCAAGACCGGTACCTGGTACTCGTGCCTTGTCTTCGGCTTCTAGAGCTGCCCAATCGATCTTTTTCTCTCCCACCTCCCATTCTTTTTCCTTGAGCTTCTCATACACCCCTGCGGGCAGCAGAACCTTTAGCATTTTGATTATATCTGGATATGTGTATTCTCCCATACGGAGCATGTCTTTTAATTCTCTATGGAACCCTGCTGGATCTTTGTCATGACAGGGAATTAATTTCTTCATCTCGAGGAGTTCCATCTTTGTAATCGGAGTGTAAACAAACACTCGCTGCATTTCGCCACCCGTTCCTTTAACTGGGTGGACTTCTCGTAACGGATTCTGTCTCTCCATGTAAAATGGTTTACCTTCTGGAGGTGAGGCATGAACAAAATGCGGGTTCAGAAACGTTCTATATTTGTGACGCTGTTCTAGAATGACACTAATTAAATCGGTACCTAGACCTTTCCATCTATACTGGAGTAACTCGTTCAGGATATCATGTAACGGACCCGGATCAGAGTGTTGACCCTCATACAATGTAATGAGGTGCTGAATCATATACATACCCACCAGTCGTTGCTCGGCTGGGGACATTTTCAGAAACATTTGTGCCACTATTTCGTCTGGAAAAGTGGTAGAATCAGTAATCCATCGGACTGCTGATCGGGCTAGTTCTTGTTCATGCATGGTACTTAACTCACTGTAACCGATTCGTGATTTCAGAATGTGATCGGTAGCTTGAAACACTTGTTCTAGAGAACCTTGTTCTGGTGCTGGATGATGGAAAGTAGACTTGGATTCTAGGCGTAAATGGCGATCTGGAAATCTAGATTTTCCTACATACGCTATTCTGGCGGGATTCTCGTCCTCTACCTCTTCAGTATCAGAGTTACTTTCTTTCTCACTTACTTGTGCTGCTTTACGTTGTTCGTGTATCTTTATTATTTCTCTACGGATTTTCTTGTACATACTCTCCACAGCACCGACGGTCTTGTGCTTACCCTCGGCTATATTATCACTCCACCTTGTCAGGATTTTCATTTCGGCCGGATCTTTAGACGGATAATCTTGTTCTCTTATTAGACAATTGATCAGGAACTTTAATATCATGAGCTGGATCTCGGCTTTCCTTTGAGACATGGCCTCGCTAATGCTTTCTGGATCATCCCCTGTACGGATGAAACGATATATTCTGTCTAGATCTTCTTTCATATTCGGTAAGGTGACTAGATACTCGGCCACCTTTCTTACGCGGAATGAATATAAAACCATATTATCCTCGCCTGGGACTGGATCATAGCCGCATTCGGCAAGGGATCTTCTTATTTCTGCTACAGTCTGATGTCTAGGCGTACGCTGTGACGCTTGTGCATGTAATTCGGCTAACGTTAAACGCTTGTGTGGCGGCGGGGTTTGAGGAGTACCTCCCCCTGCGGCCCCTAAACTGGAGTCTAGGTCTACTGAGGCTCTTCGTCCTGGCAGAGTGGGAAATGGAAATGCAGGCTGGACTTGTATGACGGACTGGACCGGGGGTACCGTAACAGGTACTCCGGTGTCTGGAGGAGCGGGAAATGCCTGATTTACAGGGACTGGTGGAGCGCGAACAGGATTTGCATATTCTGGGACTGTGTCGTCCAAATAGGACGAAATAAAAATATCAGCTGCGGTCTGTTTGTGACGTAGCTTGGTCGGAACTAATGGTGGCGGGAAATTACTGGATGCCTCTGGGGTCGCTTTTGGCAAGCCCTCGGCAAGAAGAGGATACATACCCCTAATAAGGGCATGCCTCTGTCTGTCTGACTGTTCGACTTTGACTTGTTCACCTATCTCGATTAGTTCTTTTTCTTGTGCTCGTTCTAAGGATTCTCTACTTAATTCTGACTTTCTGATTTCCTTTTCAGTTCTTCTATGAGCTTCTTTGCGCCATAACTCGATGGCATCTTTCTGTGACTGTCTGGCTTTCTTTTTCCATAATGCCTCTTCTACTCGCATGATGCACTCGGCATCCCATGTACCCGATACGGGCCATCTATACTTTTCTTCTAACTGTTTGGTATACTCTACCCATAAATCTAGATACAATATGGCGCTTATGCCATGCTTCTGATACATAAAATGACCTGGACTGTCCCTCGGCGGAACAGGAACTGCTTCTTCTAACAAACCCTTTCTAGTTTTTAGCTGACGTAATCTCGAAAAGAGAGACATTGTAAACTTGAATCGGAACACAATACAATACACGAGAAACAATAACAATTGGGAGAACAATTCAGGCATACCACGACATTGGAAATACATTGAACAACATCATAACATAACAGTTCGGACAGAATATTACCTGGAATACTGAGAACAGAAACACAAGAATTTCTCGAGAACGGAACAGACTAGAGTTACTGGATGCACTGCTGAAACAGTACGGAACATACCGGTCCCATAAAGGGACGCATCAAGACCCGTATCCACCTAGGTGAACACTTCGTTTGTGAGTCTGTGTACCACCAACCCACGGACCAGAGTCAATTTAGATTGACCCTGTCTAGATACTACCCCAGTAATGGTACTCACCGGGCAGCAAGAACGGAAAGCCTCGGACTGGACTGGACTGCTACGACGACGGACGACGAACTTCGGACTTCAGTTCCGGGTGGGCCTCCGGATACCTCGGACCTTGGACTCTTGGCTTGGGCTCTGGTCGGGACTCGCCGCGTTCCTCCACCGTCTCGTTTGGATGCTGGACCGCCTCCTCCGTCTCCTCCGTGGGCCTGAGGGATACTTGAAGCAGAAATATCTGCCGGTGCACAGAAGAGTTCCGTCACGACTGCAGAGGGTCAGGGGGTCGGCGTGGCTTCACCGACGCGTGGAGAAAGGGCAAGTTCCTATTCGGGCGCCATTATGTGGTAAATAAAAAAATAATACCTCTCTTTTTGACTAGACATATATCATAACAGATAGCTCAATAAATAAGAGTCAAGATTCGAGGTAGTAGGAGTTTTGCAGGTTTAATACAGCATAAGGACAGGAACAGGACAACCTGCATAGGAATAGGATGACAGGGCCCAGCAGCTGCTGGGGCTGGATCTAGGATGAGCGCGCTGACTTTTAATAACAATACATGAGCATATATACATAACGCAAACACATAGCATTACATTGCAGTAGGCGTAGCAGTGGGTGGAGCAGAAGGCGTGACGCGTAGCAGTCGCGAAAGATAAGGGCGAAAGTAGGTGTAACTGGGCGTATACATAGACATGTGATGCAAACGTAACAGAATATGTCATGAATGGGGCGGAAACCATGGAGGGGGCTACCTAAGGAGCCGGGACCTCTAACCTGATGGTGCGCGCAAACTAGCAATGACGTATCACTAGGAGAAGCTGGGGGCTATGAACTCTGTGCTAGGAGCAGAGACTGAAGTCTGGAGAGTCAGGGCGACATGTACCTAAACAGTATCTAGTATCTGATGTTTAGAGAACATGTTGATATAAACTAGAAGGTAGGAGGGGAAAGGCTAACTTGATTCTAAGACTGGACCATGCATTATTCTACATGTAGTGCGTGATGAAGAATATTAAATGACCATTAAATGCAGTATTTCTCTAACGTGGAGACGTGAAGGCTAGACAATGACGGAAACTATTGATGCAGTTCAGTAGCTTAGGAATGCAGAGAAGGAGGACTGAACTGATAACTGGAATCATAACATATTCTTGGCAGACTCAGAGACTGAGCCAGGCTGGGCCGGGCACTGCGAGGCAGGAAGTAAGTGAAGGGTCGAGGATACAGGTGGGGGCTGTATCGCTCCTCAGCGAGGCTTCAGGAGACAGGAGCTGAATCTGGTGTCCAGGCCCTTTTGCGGCCTAGAAACGGGGACTTTATAATAGAATAACGTGCACACTGAGAAACGTGGCAACGTAGCTTTACATAGGCCTGATATACGTAGTATTCACGAGAACTGGAAACTGACATACTAGAGGTGGACACAATTGTAATTGCGTCATTAATCGAACATGGGGAATGCATATGCATATTTAATCATGCACACATAACATATGATGGATGACACGTAGGGACACAGAACATGGCAAAATTTACTTTTCCACAACGGAGTAGTGAATATGTTCCTCAAAGAGCAGTTGCTCAGTGTTGTGTGTCCAGAGTTGCGCCAGCACCTGCTGAAGTTGAAATGTTTTTGTCCTTGGGACCTTGCAGAGGAAGCAGACCGCTGGGAAGGTACCAGGGGTTCTGTAGAGTCACTAGTGAGTGAGTCCAAAAGAAGTGGTTCAGGTATCTTCCAGCCCAGTGTGGTGGAAGAGGCTCCGTGTAGCCCAGCTAGGTCCCAGGAGGATAGCGAGGAGGGTGTAGGGGCTCACTGCCTGGCTCAGTGGAGCAGGAGTGAGGGGGAGACCGAGGTTCCCCCGACGCCCGAAGCCCTGCCTCAGGACTTGGATGGTTTCTTGAGGGAACACCAGGTTGGGGACCTAGGCTGTCCTGTTAGTCCATTTGAGGAGGATCTCCTAGTGAGTAGAGGACCTGGAGTGTCTGTAAACAGAGCTCCTGTGGTTCTAGATGCTGGCAGTACCGCTCCGGTAGGGAGGGTACAGGAGTCCAGAGTGAGGAGTGATTGGGGGAGTTCCCCAGTGGCTGTACCAGAATTCAGGGACTACCCAGTTGGGCTAGGTTCCCGTGTAGTGACCATGGTGACACCACTTCTGGTCTGGGGGATCTTCGCGCACTGTCAGGTGGACAGGGAGCGGGAGATCTGCGCCAGACAGACAGTCACACGACACATAGGCCATGTGTCAGCCTCAGGGGGATTGTGTGTGAGTCCCCAGAAGTCCTGGAGTGCCAGGCAATTGTTCCACCGAAGGTTTTAGACCAGAGGTTGGAAGGCCAGGTTCAGGATCAGCCTGACCTGAAGGGTAGGACGACTGTAACCAGTGTCCTGACCGGTTCTTCTTCCAGAGGAACTTCTCCAGGTGGGAGAGGGCAGACCTCTGGAAGGGGGTGCAGAGGGTGGGAGAGCCCACCTCTGACCCCGGTGCAACCTGAGTGGATAAGTCCTGGGTTGGAATGGCGTTCTAGGGGTACCCCTCGCAGAGGGAGGAGGAACCCTAGAAGAAGAGGTAAGGGGAGGAGAGCCTTCCCTGAGACTCCTGGTCCGCCTGAGGTTGTAGGCCTTAGGCTGGAGAACCAGTGGCAGTCTAGTCCTGTCTTGCAGACAGGAAGAGTGGAGAATGGCTCCTATGTGCCAGGGGTTACTACCCCCCACTCTGCGAATTGGCATGGACCAGTGGCACCTGGGTGGCCCAGGGCCTGGTCCTGGCTGCGGACCACTTGGGAGTACCAGTGGGGTAGCCCAGTTGGTCCAGACAGTGTGTTTAGAAGGAATCCCCTGGGTTCACCATGGCGTAGAACAGGAGGGTGTCCCTGCAGTTGTGGGCCCGCGTCCGTGTTCTATCGCCCCAAGCAGGGAAGTCCATCACGGTGGTGATTGGTCTCCCCTGCGTTTTGGCTGGAAGGGGGTTATGTTGGACTTTGGCCCTTAGGGCAGGTTCACCCCTAGACTTTTTGCGTGAAATGGTGACCTGGCAATGGTGATTTTTGGGATTCTGCGCACTTTCACTGTGTCCCAGTGGAAAGTGCGTGCGCACTCTGAGTGCATGTGCTGAGCTAGGCCTGCCCGCCCATAGGAATGCATGGGGAATGTATGTGTCCCTGGTAGTTCCTGATGCGTGGGGTGTACAGGCTTGAGTCTGGTATGTGTGAACTTGTGTGAGTGAATGCTGCGCAACGGTGTATGCAGCATGTATGTGTCTAGTAGGGAAGCGCCATTTCTAGACATGGCTGTACGTGTGCTGTGAGGGTGCTGGCGTGTGATTGGCTGGAGCTGGCTGGCATGCCAGGCTCCAGGAAGTCTGGATGGGTCTGCCCGGTGGTGAGTGGGAGATTAGCATGAGTGATGTGTGGGAGGAGTGTACCTGTGTCCTGGATGAACTGGGTTTTCCCCACACAATGCTGGCTCCGCCCCCCTGTGGTGTGTCTAATGACCCAAGCCCTGCCAGTGAATAGAGAGGGTGGTTGAGGTAAACAGAGTACTCAAGAACCAGCTGCGACTGGTTCCGCCCCCACTCTGCACCCTTGAACAAAGGGAAATGGTGTATAAAAATGGGGCTGTGTCCCCACAAATGTTGTTCTCTTCCAGGATCCTGAGGGGGCTGTTGCTGCTGCTGCTGGGCCAGAGGACCGCCACTTGGGTTGTCTCCCTGCCTGGAGACCCAGTGAGCTGGCTCTGGGCCCAGCCTTGCTCCCCCCTGCCTGCCTAGGCAGCTCTGGTGCTGGTCCCTGGGCTTTTGAGTCCCCCAGCGCCTGGAAGAGCTTGCATTTTCCTCCTAGCGCTTGGGAGCGCTTGATTTCGGCCCCCAGCGCTTAATAGCGCTTTATTTGCTTTCAAGAGCCTAGGAGCGCCGTTTCCGTGCTAATAGCGCTTTGGAGCGCTTTATGTTGCTCTCAGCACTGTGAGTGCTTAATTTCTTTTCGAGAGCGCCTGGAAGCGCTGTGCCTGCATTTAGAGCAGGGAGCGCTTTGCCTGCCCTAGCGAGTGCCCACCTCGCTCATTTGTAGTTAATTTGCTGCTTTTACCACGAGGGAGCCCACTCCTCGGTAAAATTCATCCCCCGCCTAGAAGTGCTGGAGACGGGCCGCCGCGCTGCCCGCGACGACCCGGAAGTGTTCCTGCCGGCCGGCCAATCAGGGCGCAGGCCGACCGGGAGTCCCGCCCCGCAGCCGCGACCCGGAAGTCAGGCAGGCCGGGGGCAGGACAGAGAGGCGACCGGAAGCGGACGGGAGGCCACCCCGCGCTCCGGTGAAGAGTGAAGCCGGCGTCTTCCCTTTCCCCCCCCCCAGGCTCCCAAAGTGAGGGAGAGCGAGGGAGAAGTGTCCAGAGAGCCCCGAGGAGCGGGAGCTCTCGAGGAGCAGAGCCTGCCGCGTCTTGCCTGGAGCCCCGGCACGAGAGGAGAGGAGCCGCCCTGCAGCCCAGACAGCCGGTGAGTGACTGCTCAGGGAGAGGGGGGCGTCGGGGCACATTGACGGTGCCCGCCCCTCCCCTCCAGTGCGAGGCTCACGGCGCCCCCTTTGTCAGAGCCACGAGAGGCTCTTGAGAGCATTTCGGGGTCTAGAGTCCTGAGGGGCTCGAGGTGCCAGTTGTTTCCGAGTCCCCAGAGGGGGGACTCTAACGAAGGGGGCACCATTGTTCTAGGCCCTGTGGGGGGGCCCGGGCATTTATTTGTGTTGAGCCCGGAGAGGCTCTGGAGACGGCGCATTTTGTGTTGAGCCCTGAGAGGCTCAGAGGGTGCCATTCCCTCGTGTTGAAGCCCAGAGAGGCTCCAGCCCCTTTTGCGTGGCGAGCCCCAGAGAGGCTCGAGTGCCCATTCTTGTGAGGAGCCCAGAGAGGCTCCACAGTGCCACAGTGGTGGTCCTTGAGCCCAGAGAGGCTCCAACGTTGCCCTAACTTTCCCTGCACCAGTTGCCCAGCACTTTGTGGGCAACTGCTACGTTTAGGCCCTGACATTGGGACACAGGGACTGTCACAGGTGGTGACTGATCTAAGTTTTGCGCAATGTTATTGCTACACCTCTGAATGAATGTTATGCATTGCATCATGTGTCATGTGCTTCCACCCCTACAGGTATTGTGATACTGTGAGAAGTTGGCCTGATAGGTGATGTTTCCAATTCTGGAACCACCGATTATCAGACCAAACAATCCCTTATGGTGTCTGGTTGTAAGTCAACCTTATTAGACAAGCTATCCTAGGGGTAGCATGGACTAAGCAGCCTAAAGGCTTAACTTAAGAGGTCGTGTTAAGCGAGCTGTTTTACCACATACAATCCTGTAATATCAAATGAAAGGACACCACACAAGTATATATTATAAAAATATATGTGTTTATTACTAAAACCAATCCCCAGTATTCTTTATGAATAAAGGGGCACAAGCGTTAAATCAAAAGCACTGTTTAAACATACAAGTTGCACAATTATGGATGAGGGCGGGTGGCCACTCAAACCATATACTAAACAAGTGGTATAAGAGATACCAATCGAGCAGTGGTTAGGCCTAGGGCCTAGGGAATCGCTGGGAGCAGTCAGGACAAGCAATGCTGAAGTCGGGAATGGCCCTCGGGATTCGGGAGATGTGCGGAAAGCGCACGCATGCACCAATGTTAACCAATGGTGCGTAAAAGTCATAAAGTTAAAGTTTAAGGACACTTCCGCTGGACCTAGAGGAACAAAACTTAACACACAGACCCTAGAGATGTGCACCAGTGTGGGAACACCGGCGGAGCAAAGTTACCTCACCCACAGGAAGTGGGTGCACAGGGTCGAAGTGGCGTCGGGTTTTGACACGCAGGCTCTTGGTGCTTGAAGCTGAAAGGGCTGCAGGCAGGTTGAAGATGAAGTGTCCGGTGGAGTCCAAGGGTGGACTCAAGTCGAAGGGTACCTGAAAGCAGAGGGGACAGAGTCTGGGTCACTCAGCAGTGACCAGGGTGGAACCAGGACGGAACCAGGCAATGTCGGGCGCAATCAGGTGGTCGTCGAGGAGCTTCTCTCCGCTGTCACGTGGGCTCTGGGGCATCTGCGACGTCCAGGAGCAGGTCACGATCTGTCCCACGCAGGCTCTCACCGTCGGCGCTGTCGGCTTCAAGTTTGGAGCAAACAACACTTGGCAAGAGCAATCCACGCGGGATCGGAAGATTGCTTCTCACTCGGACCAGGAAGGTCAGAGTCGGGGCTCCTTTTCAGGGGAGCTGGTGTGGATCTGGAGCAACCAGATTCACGAGTCTTCTTTGTAGTTTCGTCGGCACAGGGACCACTAGCCGGCTGGCAAGTGACCGGGCCAACGCATTGAGCCAAATGGAGCAGAAGGGCCCCACGCAGCACTCGTCGAGTGTGGGGGGCTGAACTTCGGCTCAGGAGTAGCTCAGGGTGGGGGCTTCTCAAACCCCGGTGCACAGCTTCGAGGGTCACTCGTGGGCTGCACGGTCAGCGTCTCGTGGTCAATTCAAGATGGCGTGCCCCACGCTTCCGGTCACCTCCACGGGTCTCAGCTCTGCAGGGACTGTGGATCGGGCTGTTGGAAGGCAGGCAAGCTTGATCTCGTCGATCTCAGTCGCTCGAGTTCCGGCGGGAACTGCAACTAAGTAGACGTCGAGGGCTGGATGGTGCCTGCTGCTGCAGGGTGGTCACTCCTTGACCACAAGGGAGATTCTTCGGGCTTCCACGTTGAGATGGAGGTCCAAGGGTCCAGAGTTTCGTTTCTAATCTTTCTTCCAGGAAATCTGATGTGCATTGGCACTGCTCCCACTCTTATTCCAATCTGGGGGGCGTGATTACCTGCTAGGTCGCCCCCTATGGTTGGGACCCAGGAAGGGGGTGGATACACCCCTTTCCTTTGATCCAGGCCGCCCTGGCACAAGGGCTGGAGTGCCCCAGAACCGGTTTGGCCGGATTATGCAAGGGGCAGCCTTGTGCGCCCCAGGCAGTGTCTGGTTTCTTTCAGACCTCCCTGCTACAATCCACTATCTCCTGTCTGGAGGGCGGTGACACCCTCCTGTGACAGGAAACCCTTTGTCCAGGACCCATTTGGCCGAGTTTCGGTCAGCTGCAGGGGTCCAGACATTTGTCTGTGGCAGAGGCATCCATTTTGTGGATCTAAGGTCTTTGGAGAAATTAACCGCATTAAAGTAAAGGAACATGTCTTACCCCTCTAGAGGGGTGGAATGCTATCCCCGTCACCAGAACTGGCGAGGGGATAGTATTCCAAATCGTATGACACCTTACACGACATGTTTTGATAAAGCCAAACCAAAGTTGCTATTTAACCGCGAGGATTATAAGGCACTTAAGAGTATATGGTATGGCATTATCCTGAAACAGCTTAGGGAGTTGTTCCCGACAGCTGCAGACAGGCTCAGCTCATGCTAGAGCTCCATCTCACATAAAACCACGCACTCTGCCTCCAGGATTGATGAGGCTTTCTATAGGAGTGGCTCACAGGTTTACATGTGTCCAGATATAGGTTTAGATATAGGTATACTATATCTAAGCAAGGGGTGATTACACCACCTTACCCCAGCTGAGTGATCAGCCAGTTGTGTCAATTTAAGAACCATCCAGGGGTGGCAAAAGATATGCTGCAGCCCCTGGTAGGCCTTGGTGGCCCCTATGCCCTGGGCACCTATAGTGCATTATACAGGGGCTGACAAGGAGTCCATTTCCAATTGTGGTATGTACCTAGGGTACATGGAATCCATTTTACAGAGAGAGCAGATGGCCTGGGGCCCTGATTAGCAGGGAACCAGGTCAACTAAGTCAAAAAACCAGCTAAACACAGGCAAAAAATTTGGGGTAACCATAGTCAGGTAGCCACCTTCCTACATAACCCCCCCCCCCAAACGAAAGGAGATAAGGCTATCCTTGGCCAGGTAAGCCTATATTGCCTGAGTGGCCATATAAGGAAGTACCTGCACTAGCATGGGTACCCCCTGTCTCATGGTCCACTAAGCAGTCCCTCACCCTTTGGGTATTAGAGGGTCTCCACCATAGGGAATCACTACCTTGGGTGTGTTTATGCAAAGTTAAAGGCTGGTTTGGATATGGAGTATTGAAATGAGGCTCTACTAATTTAGGGCTTAGCTTCCTCCAATTATCTTCCACCATGTGTGCCTTTCTTTCTTTAACTGAGTTGCACTGTGCTCTCAGGGTCAACCTCTGGCTACCTAAAGCTGGAGGCTGGGTCCCTCTGTTTGGCTTGCTGGAGGGACAGTTCAGGTTTGGGCCCCTTGGGTCCCAGGTTTGGCTGTGCCCAACAGAATCCATCTGTGGGAGGTCCCTAACTGTTTTTAAGGGGGCTCCCTCAGGAGTTTTTAAAGTTTTCACCTCACTAGGGCTACTAGTTTTGGTGCCCCTAATCTGTTGATGGGGGTGCTTTATTTGACAGGGGGCCCTCTGGGTCTCACTGTCCTTCTTGTCCTCTGCAGCCCTGGGCTGGCTAAGGCAAGGGAGAGAGGGGCAGGTTACCTGCTCCAGACTGGGTCCCACCTGAGAAGGGTCCACCGCCATCAGAGGCTCTGTCAGGCCAGGCCTAACAACCTCTGGGGCAGTTCCTTCATCAGGGGTAAGATAATTTCCCTGAGGAGGCTGATCCTGTCCTAAAGTCTGGTGAGGGGGAGATTTCTCTTCCTCCTCCATGCTCTCAGTTTGTGTGGAGTTATCCATCATTTCAGGCTTCACAACACACATATCAGTTTGAGTTTGGGCTGTGGCCATCACAGCCCCACCAACCTTTTCAGGAGGAGACTCAGTTTGGGTTTCTGCTGTTATCATAACAGCTTTGCTATTCTGTTCAGGAAGAGCTTTTGCTAAAGATGGGGCAGAGAGTTTCTCAGCCCTACCAACCTTTTCAGGAAGGACATCTTGAATTGGGGCTGTAGCCATTACAGCCCCACTAACCTTTCCATTGGAATTTACCATTCTAGAATGGATTTCCTGTTCAACCTCAGCCCAGGCTGAGATTTCCAAATCATTACCAAGTAGGCAGTCTACAGGCAAGTTTGATGACACTGCCACTCTCTTTGGGCCAATGACACCTCCCCAGCTGAGACTTACTACTGCCATGGGATGATTTGTTTTGATGCCATCAATGTTTGTTACCTGGTATGTGGCACCAGGTAAAAGTTGCTTAGAGGGGACTATACAGTCAGCCACCATGGTGATGCTAGCCCCTGTGTCTCTAAAAGCTTCAACGTTCAAACCATTGATGATGGGTTCTTGTCTATATTTGCTCAAAGTATTTGGGCAATCAGAGAAGTTGGCAAACCCCCTGCCAGTCTCATAAACAAGATCATTTGGGGATGGGGACCTGGATAGGCCAGGGTCCTCCTGGGCTCCAAAAGTAAACCCACCCAGATTCCTGGGTGTGCTCCCACTTCCTGGGGGATTACTGCTGACAGTAACAGGAGGTGTTGGAGCTGGCTTTGGAGGTATATTTTCTTTATTGTTATTCTTGGGACAACAGTTGTCTGTTTTGTAATGCCCAACCTGTTTACAGGCATAACAATAAGGCTTTTTCTCTGTTGAAGAAGTGTCTTGGGACCCACCCCCATTCTTGGAGTTTTGGGGCCCTGGGGAAGTCTTTTCTTTATTTTTATCCCCACCCTTATTTTGAGGCTTGGTAGACTCCTTCTTCTGGTTACTGTCCTGATTCTTAGGCCTAATCCTGGTTCTGACCCACTTGTCTGCCTTCTTTCCCAATTCTTGGGGAGAGGTCAGATCAGAGTCCACCAGGTGCTGGTGTAAGAGCTGGTTCTGACAATTACTTAGGATCTGCTCCCTCATAATCAAATTATACAATCCTGTAAAGTCATGTACTTTGCTGCCATGTAGCCAACCCTCCAGAGCCTTAGTTGCACAATCAACAAAATCAGTCCAGTCCTGAGTCTGTGTCTTCTGGGTGTCTCTGAACTTCAACCTGTACTGTTCAGTGGTTAAGCCAAACCCATCTATCAGACCACTCTTCAGGACTTTGTAATTGTTTGCATCCTCATGTCTAACAGTGAGGAGCTTATCTCTCCCTTTCTCTGAAAAGGAGTACCATAAGATTGCTGCCCACTGTTCCTCAGGAACCTGCTGTACCATGCAGGCTCTCTCAAGAGCAGTTATCCACTTGTGGATGTCATCCCCTTCCTTGTAGGGGGGCACAATCTTTGTCAGGTTTCTACTATCATAGGACCTGGGTTTCTCTTTAGGAATATTGCTGCCACCAGTGGCATCTAAGCCACACAATTTTTGCTCTCTTGCCAAGGTAAGTCTAGCTTGAGCCAAGGTAAGTTTAGCTTGAGCCAGGGCTACCTCCTCCCTCTCTATTTGGAGTTGGACAGCCCTCATTCTGGCCCTATGCTCAGTCTTTTGAGAGGCAGTCATACCTCTCTCAGATTCTCTTGAGGCACTAGAAATATGAGAGTCCCCTGAGGGAGATCTCACTCTTCTGTTGCCTGGGAGAATGCTATAGGATCTGGGGAGGTGCTGGCCCTCTCCATTCCCTAGTAGGTTTAAGTTGGCCTGGCTAAGCCTGGCAACTCCAACCTGGCTACCCTCCTGACCCTGGTCTTCTGTGTCCTCAACCTCTGAGTCCTCATCCCCCTCTTCTCCTTCTTCTTCCTCCTGAGGGGTATCAGTTACAGGTGGTTTCTCTCCATTTCCTGATCCTAGGGGAATTCCCTTCGCCCTTTCTAAGTCATCCTGTTCTAGAATGGCTATCAGGATTGGACAGGTGGGGCTTCTGCCCCTTTTTAACCCTCTTGATTTGCACAAGGCAATCAAGTCCTTTCGGGTTAGTTTGTCATAGCTGGAAGTTGCCTGGGTAAGGTCAACTGTCACAGGAGTAGACCCTGAGGCTTTTCCTGTGTCAGACATGACTCTAGTGTGGTGTAAGTGATGCACCTACCTACACTAAGTGTTTTCCTACTGTACCTTACTAGTGAGTTGTAGCCAGGGTGTGCTAATCCCTTTAATCTACAACTACTAAGTTCAGTAGAACTTAATATGCTAAGCTTTTGATTTATATGTACCTAGAGGTACTTGATGTGATCTTTCAATTTGATAAAAGATTGCAATGGTAAAACAACAGCAAGCTCAAATCCGCACCGCTGCTCACCAATGTGAGAAGTTGGCCTGATAGGTGATGTTTCCAATTCTGGAACCACCTATTATCAGACCAAACAATCCCTTATGGTGTCAGGTTGGAAGTCAACCTTGTTAGACAAGCTATCCTAGGGGTAGCATGGACTAAGCAGCCTAAAGGCTTAACTTAAGAGGTCGTGTTAAGCGAGCTGTTTTACCACATACAATCCTGTAATATCAAATGAAAGGACACCACACAAGTATATATTATAAAAATATATGTGTTTATTACTAAAAACAATCCCCAGTATTCTTTATGAATAAAGGGGCACAAGCGTTAAATCAAAAGCACAGTTTAAACATACAAAGTTGCACAATTATGGATGAGGGCGGGTGGCCACTCAAACCATATACTAAACAAGTGGTATAAGAGATACCAATCGAACAGTGGTTAGGCCTAGGGCCTAGGGAATCGCTGGGAGCAGTCAGGACAAGCAGTGCTGAAGTCGGGAGAGGCCCACGGGATTCGGGAGCAGTGCGGAAAGCGCACGCATGCACCAATGTTAACCAATGGTGCGTAAAAGTGACAAAGTTAGAGTTTAAGGACACTTCCGCTGAACCTAGAGGAACAAAACTTAAGACACAGACCCTAGAGGTGTGCACCAGTGTGGGAACACCGGCGGAGCAAAGTTACCTCACCCACAGGAAGCGGGTGCACAGGGTCGAAGTTGAGTCGGGTTTCGTCACGCAGGCTCTTGGTGCTTGGAGCTGAAAGGGCTGCAGGCGGGGTGAAAGAGAAGTGTCCAGTGGAGTCCAAGGGTGGACTCGAGTCGAAAAGTACCTGAAAGCAGAGGGGACAGAGTCTGGGTCACTCAGCAGTGACCAGGGTGGAACCAGGACGGAACCAGGCAATGTCGGGCGCAATCAGGTCGCTGTCGCGGTGCTTCTCTCCGCTGTCACGTGGGCTCTGGGGCATCTACGATGTCCAGGAGCAGGTCACGATCTGTCCCACGCAGGCTCTCACCGTCGGCGCTGTCGGCTTTAAGATTGGAGCAAACAAGCCTTGGCAAGAGCAATCCACGCGGGATCAGGAGATTGCTTCTCACTCGAACCAGGAAGGTCAGAGTGGGGGCTCCTTTTCAGGGGAGCTGGTGCAGATCTGGAGCAACCAGATTCACAAGTCGGTTTCAAGTTTTCGTCGGCACAGGGGCCACTAGCCGGCTGGCAAGTGACCGGGCCAATGCGTTGAGCCAAAAGTAGCAGAAGGGCCCCACGCAGCACTCGATGAGTGTAGAGGGGTGAGCTTCGGTGCAAGAGTGGCTCAGGGATGGGGCTTCTCAAACCCCGGTGCACAGCTTCGAGGGTCACTCGTGGGCTGCACGGTCAGCGTCTCGTGGTCAATTCAAGATGGCGTGCCCCACGCTTCTGGTCACCTCCACGGGTCTCAGCTCTGCAGGGACTGTGTATCGGGCTGTTGGAAGGCAGGCAAGCTTGATCTCGTCGATCTCAGTTGCTCGAGTTCCGGCGGGAACTGCAACCAAGTAGACGTCGAGGGCTGGATGGTGCCTGCTGCTGCAGGGTGGTCACTCCTTGACCACAAGGGAGATTCTTCGGGCTTCCACGTTGAGATGGAGGTCCAAGGGTCCAGAGTTTTGTTTCTAATGTTTCTTCCAGGAAATCTGATGTGCATTGGCACTGCTCCCACTCTTATTCGAATCTGGGGGGCGTGATTACCTGCTAGGTCCCCCCCTATGGGTGGGACCCAGGAAGGGGGTGGATACACCCCTTTCCTTTGATCCAGGCCGCCCTGGCATGAGGGCTGGAGTGCCCCAGAACCGGTTTGGCCGGATTATGCAAGGGGCAGCCTTGTGCGCCCCAGGCAGTGTCTGGTTTCTTTCAGACCTCCCTGCTACAATCCACTATCTCCTGTCTGGAGGGTGGTGACACCCTCCTGTGGCAGGAAACCCTTTGTCCAGGCCCCATTTGCTGAGTTTCGGTCAGCTGCAGGGGTCCAGACTCTTGTCTGTGGCAGAGGCATCCATTTTGTGGATCTAAGGCCTTTTGAGAAATTAAAGTAAAGGAACATGTCTTACCCCTCTAGAGGGGTGGAATGCTATCCCCGTCGCCAGAACTGGCGAGGGGATAGTATTCCAAATCGTATGACACCTTACACGACATGTTTTGATAAAGCCAAACCAGAGTTGCTATATAACCGCGAGGATTATAAGGCACTTAAGAGTATATGGTATGGCATTATCCTGAAACAGCTTAGGGAGTTGTTCCCGACAGCTGCAGACAGGCTCAGCTCATGCTAGAGCTCCATCTCACATTAAACCACGCACTCTGCCTCCAGGATTGATGAGGGCTTCCATAGGAGTGGCTCACAGATTTATATGTGTCCAGCTATAGGTTTAGATATAGGTATACTATATCTAAGTAAGGGGTGATTACACCACCTTACCCCAGCTGAGTGATCAGCCAGTTGTGTCAATTTAAGAACCAGCCAGGGGTGGCAAAAGATATGCTGCAGCCCCTGGTAGGCCTTGGTGGCCCCTATGCCCTGGGCACCTATAGTGCATTATACAGGGGCTGACAAGGAGTCCAATTCCAATTCTGGTATGTACCTAGGGTACATGGAATCCATTTTACAGAGAGAGCAGATGGCCTGGGGCCCTGATTAGCAGGGAACCAGGTCAACTAAGTCAAAAAACCAGCTAAACACAGGCAAAAAATTTGGGGTAACCATAGTCAGGTAGCCACCTTCCTACATCCCTGATGAAGGGTGCCTGGATTACCCTGATGCAGGAGTGTCCCCTGATGCAAGGGTGTCTGGATTACTCTGATGCAGGAGTGTCCCCTGATGCAAGGGTGCCTGGATTACCCTGATGCAGCAATGTCCCCTGATACAAGGGTGCCTGTATTACCCGATGCAGGTGTGTCCCCTGATACAAGGGTGCCTGTATTACCCTGATACAGGAGTGTACCCTGATGAAGGGTGCCTGGATTACCCTGATGCAGGAATGCCCCCTGATGAAAGGGTGCCTGGATTACTCTGATGCAGGAGTGTCCCTTGATGAAGGGTGCCTGTATTACCCTGATGCAGGAGTGTACCCTGATGAAGGGTGCCTGGATTACCCTGATGCAGGAGTGTCCCTTGATGAAAGGGTGCCTGGATTAACCTGATGCAGGAGTGTTCCCTGATGAAGGGTGCCTGGATTACCCTGATGCAGGAGTGTCCCCTGATGCAAGGGTGTCTGGATTACTCTGATGCAGGAGTGTCCCCTGATGCAAGGGTGCCTGGATTACCCTGATGCAGGAATGTCCCCTGATACAAGGGTGCCTGTATTACCCCGATGCAGGTGTGTCCCCTGATACAAGGGTGCCTGGATTACCCTGATGCAGGAGTGTCCCCTGATGCAAGTGTGCCTGGATTACTCTGATGCAGGAGTGTCCCCTGATGCAAGGGTACCTGGATTACCTTGATGCAGGAGTGTCCCCTGATGAAGGGTGCCTGAATTACCCTGATGCAGGAGTGTCCCCCGTTGCAAGGGTGCTTGGATTACCCTGATGCAGGAGTGCCCCCTGATGAAGGGCGCCTGGATTACTCTGATGCAGGAGGGTCCCCTGATGAATGTAAATGTAAATGTAAATGTAGTTGAGCTTATATAGCGCACAGCTACCCGCAGTGGGTTTCCCGGCGCTTGCTTAGGGAACCCTTCCTGGTATTCCCCGTTGAGATAGCAGGGTATCCACAAGGTGAAAGTCAGGCATCCCGCCGCGAGGGTGCCTGAATTACCCAGATGCAGGAGTGTTCCCCTGATGCAAGGGTGCCTGTATTACCCTGATACAAGAGTGTACCCTGATGAAGGGTGCCTGGATTACCCTGATACAGGAATGCCCCCTGATGATAGGGTGCCTGGATTACTCTGATGCAGGAGTGTCCCCTGATGAAGGGTGCCTGGATTAGCCTGATGCAGGAGTGTCCCCTGATGAAGGGTACCTGGATTACCCTGATGCAAGAGTGTCCCCTGATGCAAGGGTGCCTGTATTACCCTGATGCAGGAATGTCCTCTGATGAAGAGTACATGGATTACCTTGATGCAGGAGTATCCCCCAATGCAAGGGTGCCTGGATTACCCTGATGCAGGAGTGTTCCCCTGATGCAAGGGCGCCTGTATTACCCTGATGCAGGAGTGTCCCCTGATGAAGGGTGCCTGGATTACCCTGATGCAGGAGTCCCCCTGATGAAGGGTGCCTGGATTACCCTGATGCATGAGCGTCTCCTGATTTAAGGGTGCCTGGGTTACCCTGATGCAGGAGTGTCCCCTGATGCAAGGGTGCCTAGATTACCCTGATGCAGGAGTGTCCCCTGATGCAAGGGTGTCGGGATTACCCTGATGCAGGAGTGTCCCTTGATGCAAGGGTGCCTGGATAACTCTGATGTAGGAGTGTCCCCTGATGCAAGGGTGCCTGGATTACCCTGATGCAGGAGTGTCCCCTGATGAAGGGTGCCTGGATTACCATGATGCAGGGGTGTCCCCTGATGAAGGGTGCCTGGATTACTCTGATGCAGGATTTCCCCCTGATGAAGGGTGCCTGGATTACCCTGATGCAGGAGTGTCCCCTGATGCAAGTGTTTCTGGATTACTCTGATGCAGGAGTGTCCCCTGATGCAAGGGTGCCTGGATTACCCCGATGCAGGAGTGTCCTCTAATGCAAGGGTGCCTGGATTACTCTGATGCAGGAGTGTCCCCTGCTGAAGGGTGCCTGTATTACCCTGGTGAAGGAGTGTCCCCTTATGAAGGGTGCCTGCATTACCCTGATGCAGGAGTGTCCCCTGATGCAATGGTGCCTGGATTACCCTGATGCAGGAGTGCCCACTGATGCAGGGGTGCCTGGATTACCCTGATGCAGGAGTGTCCCCTGATAAAGGGTGCCTGGATTACTCTGATGCAGGAGTGTCCCCTGATGAAGGGTGCCTGGAGACCTCTGATGCAAGAGGGCCCCTGATAAAGGGTGCCTGGATAACTCTGATGCAGGAGTGTACCCTGATGAAGGGTGCCTGGATTACTCTGATGCAGGAGTGTCCCCTGATGCAAGGGTACCTGGATTACCCTGATACAGGAGTGTCCCCTGATGAAGGGTGCCTAAATTACCCTGATGCAGGAGTGTCCCCCGTTGCAAGGGTGCTTGGATTTCCCTGATGCAGGAGTGTCCCCTGATGAAGGGCGCCTGGATTACTCTGATGCAGGAGTGTCCCCTGATGAAGGGTGCCTGGATTACTCTGATGCAGGAGTGTCCCTTGATGAAAGGGTGCCTGGATTACCCTGATGCAGGAGTGTCCCCTGATGAAGGATGCCTGGATTACCCTGATGCAGGAGTTTCCCCTGATGAAGGGTACCTGAATTACCCTGATGCAGGAGTGTCCCCCGTTGCAAGGGTGCTTGGATTACCCTGATGCAGGAGTGTCCCCTGATGAAGGGCGCCTGGATTACTCTGATGCAGGAGTGTCCCCTGATGAAGGGTGCCTGGATTACCCTGATGCAGGAGTGTTCCCCTGATGCAAGGGTGCCTGTATTACCCTGATACAAGAGTTAACCCTGATGAAGGGTGCCTGGATTACCCTGATACAGGAATGCCCCCTGATGAAAGAGTGCCTGGATTACTCTGATGCAGGAGTGACCCCTGATGAAGGGTACCTGGATTACCCTGATGCAGGAGTGTCCCCTGATGCAAGGGTGCCTGTATTACCCTGATACAAGAGTGTACCCTGATGAAGGGTGCCTGGATTACCCTGATACAGGAATGCCCCCTGATGAAAGGGTGCCTGGATTACTCTGATGCAGGAGTATCCCTGATGAAGGGTACCTGGATTACCCTGATGCAGGAGTGTCCCCTGATGCAAGGGTGCCTGTATTACTCTGATGCAGGAGTGTCCCCTACGGAAGGTTGCCTGGATTACCCTGAAGCAGGAGTGTCCCCTGATGAAGGGTGCCTGGATTACCCTGATGTAGGAGTGCCCACTGATGCAGGGGTGCCTGGATTACCCTGATGCAGATTTGTTCCCTGATGAAGGGTGCCTGGAATACTCCGATGCAGGAGTGACCCCTGATGAACGGTGCCTGGATTACTCTGATGCAGGAGCATCCCCTGATGAAGGGTGCCTGGATAACTCTGATGCAGGAGTTCCCCTGATAAAGGGTGCCTGGATAACTCTGATGCAGGAGTGTCCCCTGATGAAGGGTGCCTGGATTACCTTGATGCAGAAGTGTCCCCTGATGCAAGGGTGCCTGGATTCCCCTGATGCAGGAATGTCCCCTGATACAAGGGTGCCTGTATTACCCCGATGCAGGTGTGTCCCCTGATACAAAGGTGCCTGGGATACCCTGATGCAGGAGTGTCCCCTGATGCAAGGGTGTCTGGATTACTCTGATGCAGGAGTGTCCCCTGATGCAAGGGTGCCTGGATTACCCTGATGCAGGAATGTCCCCTGATACAAGGGTGCCTGTATTACCCCGATGCAGGTGTGTCCCCTGATACAAGGGTGCCTGGATTACCCTGATGCAGGAGTGTCCCCTGATGCAAGTGTGCCTGGATTACTCTGATGCAGGAGTGTCCCCTGATGCAAGGGTACCTGGATTACCCTGATGCAGGAATGTCCCCTGATGAAGGGTGCCTGAATTACCCTGATGCAGGAGTGTCCCCCGTTGCAAGGGTGCTTGGATTACCCTGATGCAGGAGTGTCCCCTGATGAAGGGCGCCTGGATTACTCTGATGCAGGAGTGACCCCTGATGAAGGGTGCCTGAATTACCCTGATGCAGGAGTGTTCCCCTGATGCAAGGGTGCCTGTATTACCCTGATACAAGAGTGTACCCTGATGAAGGGTGCCTGGATTACCCTGATACAGGAATGCCCCCTGATGATAGGGTGCCTGGATTACTCTGATGCAGGAGTGTCCCCTGATGAAGGGTGCCTGGATTAGCCTGATGCAGGAGTGTCCCCTGATAAAGGGTACCTGGATTACCCTGATGCAGGAGTGTCCCCTGATGCAAGGGTGCCTGTATTACCCTGATGCAGGAATGCCCTCTGATGAAGAGTGCATGGATTACCCTGATGCAGGAGTATCCCCCAATGCAAGGGTGCCTGGATTACCCTGATGCAGGAGTGTTCCCCTGATGCAAGGGCGCCTGTATTACCCTGATGCAGGAGTGTCCCCTGATGAAGGGTGCCTGGATTACCCTGATGCAGGAGTTCCCCTGATGAAGGGTGCCTGGATTACCCTGATGCATGAGCGTCTCCTGATTTAAGGGTGCCTGGGTTACCCTGATGCAGGAGTGTCCCCTGATGCAAGGGTGCCTAGATTACCCTGATGCAGGAGTGTCCCCTGATGCAAGGGTGTTTGGATTACCCTGATGCAGGAGTGTCCCTTGATGCAAGGGTGCCTGGATAACTCTGATGTAGGAGTGTCCCCTGATGCAAGGGTGCCTGGATTACCCTGATGCAGGAGTGTCCCCTGATGAAGGGTGCCTGGATTACCATGATGCAGGGGTGTCCCCTGATGAAGGGTGCCTGGATTACTCTGATGCAGGATTGCCCCCTGATGAAGGGTGCCTGGATTACCCTGATGCAGGAGTGTCCCCTGATGCAAGGGTTTCTGGATTACTCTGATGCAGGAGTGTCCCCTGATGCAAGGGTGCCTGGATTACCCCAATGCAGGAGTGTCCCCTAATGCAAGGGTGCCTGGATTACTCTGATGCAGGAGTGTCCCCTGCTGAAGGGTGCCTGTATTACCCTGGTGAAGGAGTGTCCCCTTATGAAGGGTGCCTGCATTACCCTGATGCAGGAGTGTCCCCTGATGCAATGGTGCCTGGATTACCCTGATGCAGGAGTGCCCACTGATGCAGGGGTGCCTGGATTACCCTGATGCAGGAGTGTCCCCTGATAAAGGGTGCCTGGATTACTGTGATGCTGGAGTGGCCCCTGATGAAGGGTGCCTGGATTACTCTGATGCAGGAGTGTCCCCTGATGAAGGGTGCCTGGAGACCTCTGATGCAAGAGGGCCCCTGATAAAGGGTGCCTGGATAACTCTGATGCAGGAGTGTCCCCTGATGAAGGGTGCCTGGATTACTCTGATGCAGGAGTGTCCCCTGATGCAAGGGTACCTGGATTACCCTGATACAGGAGGTGTCCCCTGATGAAGGGTGCCTAAATTACCCTGATGCAGGAGTGTCCCCCGTTGCAAGGGTGCTTGGACTACCCTGATGCAGGAGTGTCCCCTGATGAAGGGTGCCTGGATTACTCTGATGCAGGAGTGTCCCTTGATGAAAGGGTGCCTGGATTACTCTGATGCAGGAGTGTCCCCTGATGAAGGATGCCTGGATTACACTGATGCAGGAGTGTCCCTTGATGCAAGGGTGCCCGTATTACCCTGATGCAGGAGTGACCCCTGATGAAGGGTGCCTGGATTACCCTGATGCAGGAGTATCCCCCAATGCAAGGGTGCCTGGATTACCCTGATGCAGGAGTGTTCCCCTGATGCAAGGGTGCCTGGATTACCCTGATACAGGAGTGTACCCTGATGAAGGGTGCCTGGATTACCCTGATACAGGAATGCCCCCTGATGAAGGGTGCCTGGATTACTCTGATGCAGGAGTGTCCCTTGATGAAAGGGTGCCTGGATTAACCTGATGCAGGAGTGTTCCCTGATGAAGGGTGCCTGGATTACCCTGATGCAGGAGTATCTCCCAATGCAAGGGTGCCTGTATTACCCTGATGCAGGAGTGTTCCCCTGATGCAAGGGTGCCTGTATTACCCTGATACAGGAGTGTACCCTGATGAAGGGTGCCTGGATTACCCTGATGCAGGAATGCCCCCTGATGAAAGGGTGCCTGGATTACTCTGATGCAGGAGTGTCCCTTGATGAAGGGTGCCTGTATTACCCTGATGCAGGAGTGTACCCTGATGAAGGGTGCCTGGATTACCCTGATGCAGGAGTGTCCCTTGATGAAAGGGTGCCTGGATTAACCTGATGCAGGAGTGTTCCCTGATGAAGGGTGCCTGGATTACCCTGATGCAGGAGTATCTCCCAATGCAAGGGTGCCTGTATTACCCTGATGCAGGAGTGTCCCCTGATGCAAGGGTGTCTGTATTACCCTGATGCAGGAGTGTTCCCTGATGAAGAGTGCCTGGATTACCCTGATGCAGGAGTACCCCCCAATGAAAGGGTGCCTGGATTACCCTGATGCAGGAGTGTTCCCCTGATGCAAGGGTGCCTGTATTACCCTGATGCAGGAGTGTACCCTGATGAAGGGTGCCTGGATTACCCTGATGCAGGAGTGTTGGACTTTGGCCCTTAGGGCAGGTTCACCCCGAGACTTTTTGCTTGAAATGGTGACCTGGAGATGGTGATTTTTGGATTCTGCGCACTTTCACTGTGTCCCAGTGGAAAGTGCGTGCGCACTCTGAGTGCATGTGCTGAGCTAGGCCTGCCCGCCCATAGGAATGCATGGGGAATGTATGTGTCCCTGGTAGTTCCTGATGCGTGGGGTGTACAGGCTTGAGTCTGGTATGTGTGAACTCGTGAGAGTGAATGCTGCGCAACGGTATATGCAGCATGTATGTGTCTAGTAGCGAAGCGCCATTTCTAGACATGGCTGTGCGTGTGCTGTGAGGGTGCTGGCGTGTGATTGGCTGGAGCTGGCTGGCATGCCAGGCTCCAGGAAGTCTGGATGGGTCTGCCCGGTGGTGAGTGGGAGATTAGCATGAGTGATGTGTGGGAGGAGTGTACCTGTGTCCTGGATGGGCTGGGTTTTCCCCACACAATGCTGGCTCCGCCCCCCTGTGGTGTGTCTAATGACCCAAGCCCTGCCAGTGAATAGAGAGGGTGGCTGAGGTAAACAGAGTACTCAAGAACCAGCTGCGACTGGTTCCGCCCCCACTCTGCACCTTCAGACAAAGGAATGCACTGTATAAAAATGGGGCTGTGTCCCCACTGAAGTTGTTCTCTTCCAGGATCCTGAGGGGGCTGCTGCTGCTGCTGGGCCAGAGGACCGCCACTTGGGGTGTCTCCCTGCCTGGAGACCCAGTGTGCTGGCTCTGGGCCCAGCCTTGCCCCCCCTTGCCTGCCTGAAGGACTTTTGACTGGACTTGTGCTCTGTCCTTGCCCCTGGGAGCGCTTGATCCTGTTTGTAGCGCTAGGAGCGCGCTTTATGCCCTCTAGCGCTTGGAAGCGCTTTGTTTTCTGATTGTAGCGCCTGGAGCGCTGTGATTGCCCCTCCGGCGCTTGGGGGCGCTTGGCCTGCCAGATCGAGTGCCCACCTCGATTGGAGTATTTATTTGGGAAGGCCGGTGCCCACCCGGCATCAAATTACCCCGTGTGGCGATTGGGCGGCGCGGGTGCCACCCCGCTCATTGCCGCTTCGTTGTGCCCGTTGTTGTGGATTCACGAGGGAGCCCACTCATCGGATCCTGGGAAGCCGCCTGCCTGCCTAGGAAGCGGGCCGCCGCGCTGCCCGCGGCGACCCGGAAGTGGTAAAGCGGCCCGGCCAATCGCAGCGCGGCCCAGGAAAGGCCGACCGGAAGTCCCGCCTCCTCCGACGAGCCGGGGAGAGAGAAGCTGCCGGCCGGGTCCCCGAGGCTCCCCGAGTGGAGAGGAGAGCCCCGGGACGAGAGGAGCCGCACTGCAGCCCGAGCCGGTGAGTGTTGCCCAGAAGCAAGGGGAGGGGCGCCGGGACACGTTGTCGGTGTCCGCCCCCCCCCCCTGCCCCCCTCAGCAGCGCGACCTCGCGCCCTTGTGTCTAGAGCCAGAGAGGCTCTTAGGGGGCATTTGTCGTCCTGAGTCCCCAGAGGGGGGACTCCAAGCGGCCCCAAGTGTTCGAGGGTCCCCCGTGAGGGGCCCTGACGCCCGCATTATTGTTGAGGAGCCCAGAGAGGCTCCTGGGGGCCATTGTTGTTCGTGAGAGCCCTGAGAAAGGCTCATTGCCCATTTTCGTTTTGAGAGCCCTGAGAGGCTCGGGGGCCCAGTGGTCCTGGAAAGAAGGGCCTGAGAGAGGCTCAGGGCACCAGTTCTTGTCCAGGAGCCCAGCGAGGCTCCGCAGTGCCACAGTGGTGGTTCTTGAGCCCAGAGAGGCTCCAACGTTGCCCTAACTTTCCCTGCACCAGTTGCCCAGCACTTTGTGGGCAACTGCTACGTTTAGGCCCCCCCTGACATTGGACACAGGGCGTCCTAGCCCCAGAGAGGCCAGTTGGCCTAGGGACAGTCACAGGTGGTGACTTACGTGAGTTTGGCGCAATTGTTATTGTTTTTGCACCTCTGAATGTATTGTTTATGCGTCATGTGCCTTTACACCTCTGAATGAATGTTATGCATTGCATCATGTGTTTTCCTCTTACACCCCTACAGGTATTGTGATACATAGGTGGTTGTTTTCTCCCTAGTACAGGTGGTGCTAGTGAGATCCTGGTTACCAGTAATTACTGGTTGTGTGCTATATTGTGCTACATTCTATGTACTAAGTGCTATTTCTGAAAGTACTACTTCGGATTCCTGACAGTGGTCCAGGTGGCCCTGTCTTGTAAATAATCCCCTGTAAATTCTGCCCGTGCCTCTGGCACATTGTAAAGTGTGTGTTTTATCTAATGTGTTTTGGTGTAATACAAAGGCTATTTTTATATAACCTTGTGTGGAGTTTCCTTTGTGGTGGGCCTTTGGTTGTTGTTGCTGGGGTGCGTGCGCAAATACTTAGCCTACATCGCCTCCAAGTTTAGCCTTGCTGCTCGCGCCACGTTACCTAGAGGGTGAGTAGGGGTTATCTTGGCGTGTAACTCCCTTGCCCTGACTTGGGTGTGGTGGTCTCTGACTGACTTTGGCGAAAGCCCTGGCCAGCCGGGGATCCCATTTCCAACAAGGAGTGTCCTCTGATGAAGGGTGCCTGGATTACCCTGATGCAGGAGCGTCTCCTGATTTAAGGGTGCCTGGGTTACCCTGATGCAGGAGTGTCCCCTGATGCAAGGGTGCCGAGATTACCCTGATGCAGGAGTGTCCCCTGATGCAAGGGTGTCTGGAATACCCTGATGCAGGAGTGTCCCCTGATGCAAGGGTGCCTTGATAACTCTGATGTAGGAGTGTCCCCTGATGCAAGGGTGCGAGGATTACCCTGATGCAGGGGTGTCCCCTGATGAAGGGTGCCTGGATTACTCTGATGCAGGATTGACCCCTGATAAAGGGTGCCTGGATTACTCTGATGCAGGAGTGACCCCTGATGAAGGGTGCCTGGATAACTCTGATGCAGGAGTGACCCCTGATGAAGGGTGCATGGATTACTCTGATGCAGGAGTGTCCCCAGATACAAGGGTACCTGGATTACCCTGATGCAGGAGTGTCCCCTGATGAAGGGTGCCTGGATTACCCTGATGCAGGAGTGTCCCCCGATGCAAGGGTGCTTGGATTACCCTGATGCAGGAGTGTTCCCCTTATGAAGGGCACCTGGATTACTCTGATGCAGGAGTGTCCCCTGATGAAAGGGTGCCTGGATTACTCTGGTGCAGGAGTGCCCCCTGATGAAGGGTGCCTGGATTAGCCTGATGCAGGAGTGTCCCCTGATGGAGGGTGCCTGGATTACCCCAATGCAGGAGTGTCCCCTGATGCAAGGGCGCCTGGATTACCCCGATGCAGGAGTGTTCCCTGATGAAGGGTGCCTGGATAACTCCGATGCAGAAGTGTCCTCTGATGAAGGGTGTCTAGATTACCCTGATGCAGGAGTGTCCCCTGATGAAGGGTGCCTGGATTACACCGATGCAGGAGTGTCCCCTGATAAAGGGTGTGTGAGAAGTTGGCCTGATAGGTGATGTTTCCAATTCTGGAACCACCTGTTATCAGACCAAACATTCCCTTATGGTGTCTGGTTGTAAGTCAACCTTATTAGACAAGCTATCCTAGGGGTAGCATGGACTAAGCAGCCTAAAGGCTTAACTTAAGAGGTCGTGTTAAGCGAGCTGTTTTACCACATACAATCCTGTAATATCAAATGAAAGGACACCACACAAGTATATATTATAAAAATATATGTATTTATTACTAAAAACAATCCCCAGTACTCTTTATGAATAAAGGGGCACAAGCGTTAAATCAAAAGCACTGTTTAAACATACAAAGTTGCACAATTATGGATGAGGGCAGGGGGCCACTCAAACCATATACTAAACAAGTGGTATAAGAGATGCCACTCGAGCAGTGGTTAGGCCTAGGGCCTAGGGAATCGCTGGGAGCAGTCAGGACAAGCAATGCTGAAGTCGGGAATGGCCCTCGGGATTCGGGAGATGTGCGGAAAGCGCACGCATGCACCAATGTTAACCAATGGTGCGTAAAAGTTGTAAAGTTAAAGTTTAAGGACACTTCCGCTGAACCTAGAGGAACAAAACTTAACACACAGACCCTAGAGATGTGCACCAGTGTGGGAACACCGGCGGAGCAAAGTTACCTCACCCACAGGAAGTGGGTGCACAGGGTCGAAGAGGCGTCGGGTTTTGACACGCAGGTTCTTGGCGCTTGAAGCTGAAGACGCTGCAGGCGATGTGAAGGAGAAGTGTCCGGTGGATCCAAGGGTGGATCTGAAGTGGTGAAGACCTGAAAGCAGAGGGGACAGTGTTCAAAGTCACTGGCCAGTGACCACCGTGGAACCAGATTGGAACCAGGCAAAGTCGGGTGCAAACAGGTGATGAGGTGTTGCTTCTCTCTGCAGCCACGTAGACACGAAGAGGTCAAGGACGTCCAGGTGTCGATCACGAGCTGTCCCTTGAAGGCTCTAGCTGATGGCGGTGTCGGCAACTCGATTAAAGCAAACAAGCCTTGGCTAATGCAAGCCATTGGGAAAGTAAAAAAGGCTTATTACTCGGACCAGCAAGGTCAGAGCGGGTACTCCTTTCTACAGGAGGAGGGCAGGTTTGGAGCAACCAGACCCACAGTGTAAATCGTAGGTTTCGTCGCCTAGATGGCCGCTGACTACGTGACAAGCGGCCGGGATGGCGAGTCGAGTGGCACAAAGCAAAAGGGCCCCACACAGATCTTGGAGATGCTGGAGGGCTGATCTTTGGTGCAAATGCTGCTCGATTGTGGGGCTTCTCAAACCCCAAAGCACAGAGTCAAGGGTGCCTCGGGTGCTGCGCAGTCAGCGTCTCGGGGGTCTTTCAAGATGTCCGCTCCCACGTCTCTCGGTGCCTCCACGGGTCCCTTCTTTGCAGGGACTGTGGATCGGGCTGGGAGAAGTCTGGAAAGCTGGGTCTTGTCAGGCTCTGCACTCGGGCTCCGGCGGGAGGCGGCGGCAAAGCAGACGTCGAGGTGCTGGGTGGTGCCTGTGTTCACAGGGTGGCCCCTCCTAGGCCACAAGGGAGATGCTCTTCAGTCTTCTGTTCATCAGAATGTCGAAGTCCAGTCGTCTTCTTAGTTTAAAGGTGATTTCAGGATGATCTGATGTGCATTGGCACTGCTCCCACTCTTATTCCAATCTGGGGGGCGTGATTACCTGCTAGGTCCCCTCCTATGGGTGGGACCCAGGAAGTGGGTGGATACACCCCCTTCCTTTGATCCAGGCCGCCCTGGCACGAGGGCTGGAGTGCCCCAGAACCGGTTTGGCCGGATTATGCAAGGGGCAGCCTTGTGCGCCCCAGGCAGTGTCTGGTTTCTTTCAAACCTCCCTGCTACAATCCACTATCTCCTGTCTGGAGGGCGGTGACACCCTCCTGTGACAGGAAACCCTTTGTCCAGGACCCATTTGGCCGAGTTTCGGTCAGCTGCAGGGGTCCAGACATTTGTCTGTGGCAGAGGCATCCATTTTGTGGATCTAAGGTCTTTGGAGTAATTAACCGCATTTCAGTAAAGGAACATGTCTTACCCCTCTAGAGGGGTGGAATGCTATCCCCGTCGCCAGAACTGGCGAGGGGATAGTATTCCAAATCGTATGACACCTTACACGACATGTTTTGATAAAGCCAAACCAAAGTTGCTATTTAACCGCGAGGATTATAAGGCACTTAAGAGTATATGGTATGGCATTATTCTGAAACAGCTTAGGGAGTTGTTCCCGACAGCTGCAGACAGGCTCAGCTCATGCTAGAGCTCCATCTCACATAAAACCACGCACTCTGCCTCCAGGATTGATGAGGCCTTCCATAGGAGTGGCTCACAGGTTTACATGTGTCCAGATACAGGTTTAGATATAGGTATACTATATCTAAGCAAGGGGTGCTTACACCACCTTACCCCAGCTGAGTGATCAGCCAGTTGTGTCAATTTAAGAACCAGCCAGGGGTGGCAAAATATATGCTGCAGCCCCTGGTAGGCCTTGGTGGCTCCTATGCCCTGAGCACCTATAGTGCATTATACAGGGGCTGACAAGGAGTCCATTTCCAATTGTGGTATGTACCTAGGGTACATGGAATCCATTTTACAGAGAGAGCAGATGGCCTGGGGTCCTGATTAGCAGGGAACCAGGTCAACTAAGTCAAAAAAACAGCTAAACACAGGCAAAAAATCCGGGGTAACCATAGTCAGGTAGCCACCTTCCTACAGGGTGCCTGGATATCTCCGATGAAGGAGTGTCCCCTAATGAAGGGTGCTTGAATAACTCTGATGCAGGAGTGTACCCTGATGAAGGGTGCCTGGATAACTCTGATGCAGGAGTGCCCCCTGATGAAGGGTGCTTGGATAACTCTGATGCAGGAGTGTCTCCTACGCAAGGATGCCTGGATTACCCTGATGCAGGAGTGACCCCTGATGAAGGGTGCCTGGATTACTCTGATGCAGGAGTGTTCCCCTGATGAAGGGTGCCTGGATTACCCTGATGCAGGAGCATCCCCTGATGCATGGGTGCCTGGATTACCCTGATGCAGGAGTGTCTCCTGATGCAAGGGTGTCTGTATTACTCTGATGCAGGAGTGTCCCCTGATGCAAGGGTGCCTGGATTACTCTGATGCAGGAGTGTCCCTACTGAAGGTTGCCTGGATAACCCTGAAGCAGGAGTGTCCCCTGATGAAGGGTGCCTGGATTACCCTGATGTAGGAGTGCCCACTGATGCAGGGGTGCCTGGATTACCCTGATGCAGATTTGTTCCCTGATGAAGGGTGCCTGGATTACTCTGATGCAGGAGTGACCCCTGATGAAGGGTGCCTGGATTACTCTGATGCAGGAGCATCCCCTGATGAAGGGTGCCTGGATAACTCTGATGCAGGAGTGCCCCTGATAAAGGGTGCCTGGATAACTCAGATGCAGGAGTGTCCCCTGATGAAGGGTGCCTGGATTACCTTGATGCAGAAGTGTCCCATGATGCAAGGGTGCCTGGATTCCCCTGATGCAGGAATGTCCCCTGATACAAGGGTGCCTGTATTACCCCGATGCAGGTGTGTCCCCTGATACAAGGGTGCCTGGATTACCCTGATGCAGGAGTGTCCCCTGATGCAAGGGTGTCTGGATTACTCTGATGCAGGAGTGTCCCCTGATGCAAGGGTGCCTGGATCACCCTGATGCAGGAATGTCCCCTGATACAAGGGTGCCTGTATTAACCCGATGCAGGTGTGTCCCCTGATACAAGGGTGCCTGGATTACCCTGATGCAGGAGTGTCCCCTGATGCAAGGGTGCCTGGATTACTCTGATGCAGGAGTGTCCCCTGATGCAAGGGTACCTGGATTACCCTGATGCAGGAGTGTCCCCTGATGAAGGGTGCCTGAATTACCCTGATGCAGGAGTGTCCCCCGTTGCAAGGGTGCTTGGATTACCCTGATGCAGGAGTGTCCCCTGATGAAGGGCGCCTGGATTACTCTGATGCAGAAGTGTCCCCTGATGAAGGGTGCCTGGATTACCCTGATGCAGGAGTGTTTCCCTGATGCAAGGGTGCCTGTATTACCCTGATACAAGAGTGTACCCTGATGAAGGGTGCCTGGATTACCCTGATGCAGGAATGCCCGCTGATGAAAGGGTGCCTGGATTACTCTGATGCAGGAGTGTCCCCTGATGAAGGGTGCCTGGATTAGCCTGATGCAGGAGTGTCCCCTGATGAAGGGTACCTGGATTACCCTGATGCAGGAGTGTCCCCTGATGCAAGGGTGCCTGTATTACCCTGATGCAGGAATGTCCTCTGATGAAGAGTGCATGGATTACCCTGATGCAGGAGTATCCCCCAATGCAAGGGTGCCTGGATTACCCTGATGCAGGAGTGTTCCCCTGATGAAAGGGTGCTTGTATTACCCTGATGCAGGAGTGTCCCCTGATGAAGGGTGCCTGGATTACCCTGATGCAGGAGTTCCCCTGATGAAGGGTGCCTGGATTACCCTGATGCATGAGCGTCTCCTGATGCAAGGGTGCCTGGGTTACCCTGATGCAGGAGTGTCCCCTGATGCAAGGGTGCCTAGATTACCCTGATGCAGGAGTGTCCCCTGATGCAAGGGTGTCTGGATTACCCTGATGCAGGAGTGTCCCCTGATGCAAGGGTGCCTGGAAAACTCTGATGTAGGAGTGTCCCCTGATGCAAGGGTGCCTGGATTACCCTGATGCAGGAGTGCCCCTGATGAAGGGTGCCTTGATTACCATGATGCAGGGGTGCCCCCTGATGAAGGGTGCCTGGATTACTCTGATGCAGGATTTCCCCCTGATGAAGGGTGCCTGGATTACCCTGATGCAGGAGTGTCCCCTGATGCAAGGGTGTCTGGATTACTCTGATGCAGGAGTGTCCCCTGATGCAAGGGTGCCTGGATTACCCCGATGCAGGAGTGTCCCCTAATGCAAGGGTGCCTGGATTACTCTGATGCAGGAGTGTCCCCTGCTGAAGGGTGCCTGTATTACCCTTGTGAAGGAGTGTCCCCTTATGAAGGGTGCCTGCATTACCCTGATGCAGGAGTGTCCCCTGATGCAATGGTGCCTGGATTACCCTGATGCAGGAGTGCCCACTGATGCAGGGGTGCCTGGATTACCCTGATGCAGGAGTGTCCCCTGATAAAGGGTGCCTGGATTACTGTGATGCTGGAGTGTCCCCTGATGAAGGGTGCCTGGATTACCCTGATGCAGGAGTGTCCCCTGATAAAGGGTACCTGGAGACCTCTGATGCAGTAGGGCCCCTGATAAAGGGTGCCTGGATAACTCTGATGCAGGAGTGCCCCCTGATGAAGGGTGCCTGGATTACTCTGATGCAGGAGTGTCCCCTGATGCAAGGGTACCTGGATTACCCTGATACAGGAGTGTCCCCTGATGAAGGGTGCCTGGATTACTCTGATGCAGGAGTGTCCCTTGATGAAAGGGTGCCTGGATTAATCTGATGCAGGAGTGTCCCCTGATGAAGGGTGCCTGGATTACCCTGATGCAGGAGTGTCCCCTGATGCAAGGGTGCCTGTATTACCCTGATGCAGGAGTGTACCCTGATGAAGGGTGCCTGGATTACCCTGATGCACAAGTATCCCCCAATGTAAGGGTGCCTGGATTACCCTGATGCAGGAGTGTTCCCCTGATGCAAGGGTGCCTTTATTACCCTGATACAGCAGTGTACCCTGATGAAGGGTGTAGGAGAGTAGGGTCTGCTATCCTATGGTCACCCCAAATTTTTGCTTTTTGCTTCACTGGTTTTCGACTACTGAGGCTGTGGGCCTGCTGATCAGACCCCCAGCCTGCTGTTCTCTCACTAAATTAATGATACATGTGCTATAGGCACATACCAATTGGAAATGGACTCCTTGTCAGCCCCTGTATAATGCACTATAGGTGCCCAGGGCATAGGGGCCACCAAGGCCTACCAGGGGCTGCAGCATATCTTTTGCCACCCCTGGCTGGTTCTTAAATTGACACAACTGGCTGATCACTCAGCTGGGGTAAGGTGGTGTAATCACCCCTTGCTTAGATATAGTATACCTGTATCTAAACCTATATCTGGACACATGTAAACCTGTGAGCCACTCCTATGGAAGGCCTCATCAATCCTGGAGGCAGGGTGCGTGGTTTTATGTGAGATGGAGCTCTAGCATGAGCTGAGCCTGTCTGCAGCTGTCGGGAACAACTCCCTAAGCTGTTTCAGGATAATGCCATACCATATACTCTTAAGTGCCTTATAATCCTCGCGGTTAAATAGCAACTTTGGTTTGGCTTTATCAAAACATGTCGTGTAAGGTGTCATACGATTTGGAATACTATCCCCTCGCCAGTTCTGGCGACGGGGATAGCATTCCACCCCTCTAGAGGGGTAAGACATGTTACTTCACTTAAATGCGGTTAATTTCTCCAAAGACCTTAAGATCCACAAAATGGATGCCTCTGCCACATGCAAATGTCTGGACCCCTGCAGTTGACCGAAACTCAACCAAATGGGTCCTGGACAAAGGGTTTCCTGTCACAGGAGGGTGTCACCGCCCTCCAGACAGGAGATAGTGGATTGTAGCAGGGAGGTTTGAAAGAAACCAGACACTGCCTGGGGCGCACAAGGCTGCCCCTTGCATAATCCGGCCAAACCGGTTCTGGGGCACTCCAGCCCTCGTGCCAGGGCGGCCTGGATCAAAGGAAGGGGGTGTATCCACCCGCTTCCTGGGTCCCACCCATAGGAGGGGACCTAGCAGGTAATCACGCCCCCCAGATTGGAATAAGAGTGGGAGCAGTGCCAATGCACATCAGATTTCCTGGAAGAAACATTAGAAACGAAACTCTGGACCCTTGGACCTCCATCTCAACGTGGAAGCCCGAAGAATCTCCCTTGTGGTCAAGGAGTGACCACCCTGCAGCAGCAGGCACCATCCAGCCCTCGACGTCTACTTAGTTGCAGTTCCCGCCGGAACTCGAGCGACTGAGATCGACGAGATCAAGCTTGCCTGCCCTCTAACAGCCCGATCCACAGTCCCTGCAGAGCTGAGACCCGTGGAGGCGACCGGAAGCGTGGGGCACGCCATCTTGAATTGACCACGAGACACTGACCGTGCAGCCCACGAGTGACCCTCGAAGCTGTGCACTGGGGATTGAGAAGCCCCCACCCTGAGCTACTCCTGAGCCGAAGTTCAGCCCTCCACACTCGACGAGTGCTACGTGGGGCCCTCCTGCTCTATTTGGCTCAACGCGTTGGCCCGGTCACTGGCCAGCTGGCTAGTGGTCCCTGTGCCGACGAAACTACAAAGAAGACTCGTGAATCTGGTTGCTCCAGATCCACACCAGCTCCCCTGAAAAGGAGCCCCGACTCTGACCTTCCTGGTCCGAGTGAGAAGCAATCTTCCGATCCCGCGTGGATTGCTCTTGCCAAGGCTTGTTTGCTCCAAACTTGAAGCCGACTGCACCGACGGTGAGAGCCTGCGTGGGACAGATCGTGACCTGCTCCTGGACGTCGCAGATGCCCCAGAGCCCACGTGACAGTGGAGAGAAGCTCCTCGACGACCACCTGATTGCGCCCGACATTGCCTGGTTCCGTCCTGGTTCCACCCTGGTCACTGCTGAGTGACCCAGACTCTGTCCCCTCTGCTTTCAGGTACTCTACAACTTGAGTCCACCCTTGGACTCCACCGGACACTTCATCTTTAACCAGCCTGCAGCCCTTTCAGCTTCAAGCACCAAGAGCCTGCGTGTCAAAACCCGACGCCACTTCGACCCTGTGCACCCACTTCCTGTGGGTGAGGTAACTTTGCTCCGCCGGTGTTCCCACACTGGTGCACATCTCTAGGGTCTGTGTGTTAAGTTTTGTTCCTCTAGGTCCAGCGGAAGTGTCCTTAAACTTTAACTCTATGACTTTTACGCACCATTAGTTAACATTGGTGCATGCGTGCGCTTCCCGCACATCTCCCGAATCCCGAGGGCCATTCCCGACTTCAGCATTGCTTGTCCTGACTGCTCCCAGCGATTCCCTAGGCCCTAGGCCTAACCACTGTTCGAGTGGCCTCTCTTATACCACTTGTTAGTATATGGTTTGAGTGGCCACCCGCCCTCATCCATAATTGTGCAACTTGTATGTTTAAACAGTGCTTTTGATTTAACGCTTGTGCCCCTTTATTCATAAAGAATACTGGGGATTGTTTTTAGTAATAAACACATATATTTTTATAATATATACTTGTGTGGTGTCCTTTCATTTGATATTACAGGATTGTATGTGGTAAAACAGCTCGCTTAACACGACCTCTTAAGTTAAGCCTTTAGGCTGCTTAGTCCATGCTACCCCTAGGATAGCTTGTCTAATAAGGTTGACTTACAACCAGACACCATAAGGGATTGTTTGGTCAGGTAGTAGGTGGTTCCAGAATTGGAAACATCCCCTACCAGACCAACTTCTCACAAAGGGTGCCTGGATTACTGTTGGAAATGGGATCCCCGGCTGGCCAGGGCTTTCGCCAAAGTCAGTCAGAGACCACCACACCCAAGTCAGGGCAAGGGAGTTACACGCCAAGATAACCCCTACTCACCCTCTAGGTAACGTGGCGCGAGCAGCAAGGCTAAACTTGGAGGCGATGTAAGTTAAGTATTTGCGCACGCACCCCAGCAACAACAACTAAAGGCCCACCACAAAGGAAAACTCCACACAAGGTTATATAAAAATAGCCTTTGTATTATAATAAATAAACATCAGATAAAACACACATCTTGTTACACTGTGCCAACAGGCACGGGCGGAATTTACAAGGGATATTTGTACAGGACAGGGCCACTTGAACCACTGTCAAGGGTATCAACACTTTTAGCAGCAATACTTTCAGTAATAAAGCAATACCTTCAGTAATAAAGCAATACTTTCAGTAATAGCACTTTAGCAATACCTTCAGTAATAAAGCAATACTTTCAGTAATAGCACTTTAGCAATACCTTCAGTAATAAAGCAATACTTTCAGTAATAGCACTTTAGCAATACCTTCAGTAATAAAGCAATACTTTCAGTAATAGCACTTCAGCAATACCTTCAGTAATAAAGCAATACTTTCAGTAATAAAGCAATACTTTCAGTAATAGCATACAACCAGTAATTACTGGTAACAGGGCCTCACTAGCACCACCTGTACTAGGGAGAAAACAACCACCTACACGTCACACTACCTGTAGGGGTGCAAAAGCAACACACATGATGTCGTAACATTCAGAGGTGTAAAAGGACAAAGAGAACACATGATGAATAATCTACCCATTCAGAGGTGTAAGCAAAACACATGATGCCGTAACATTCAGAGGTGTAAAGGCACATGACGCATAATCAATACATTCAGAGGTGCAGAACAAATACCAATTTCCGCAAACTCACCAGTCACCACCTGTGACTGTCCCGGTGTCCCAATGTCAGGGCCTAAACGTGGCAGTTGCCCACAAAGTGCTGGGCAACTGGAGCAGGGAAAGTTAGCGCAAAGTTGGAGCCTCTCTGGGCTCAAAGAACCACCACTGTGGCACTGGTGAGCCTCTCTTAGGCTCTCTCACCAGCAAGGGGGCTGCTGAGCCTCTCAGGGCTCCAGCAACAGAAAGGTACAGCCTCGCTGGGCTGGGGGGTCCCTCGCTCTGGGGACCCAAAGCAATAATGCTGGCCAAGAGCCTCGCTGGGCTCTAACGCTACTGGTGCCCCCGGGGCACCTCGTGGCTCCACAAACGCGGAGGTGCTTTCTCTCGGTGGAGCCTCTCTGGCTCGGGTTGGAGTCCCCCTCTTGGGGACTCGGGTCGCTCAACAAGGCCCCCTAAGAGCCTCTCTGGCTCTGACTACAGGCGCGAGGTCGCGCTACAGAGAGGGGGCGGGGCGGACACCGGCAATGTGTCCCGACGCTCCCCCCCTCCTCTGCAGGCACCTTCACTCACCGGGTTCGCGCTGGGCTCTCCAGCGGCGGCGGGTCTCTCCCGCTGGTCCCGGGGCTCTCCTCTCCTCTCGGGGAGCCTCGGCAGGCTCTCTCGCGGCTCGGTGGAGGAGGCGGGACTTCCGGGTTGACTCTCCCGGGCCGCGCGGTGATTGGACGGCCGTCCCTTCACTTCCGGGTCGCCGCGGGCAGCGCGGCGGCTCGCTTTAGGCAGGCAGGCGGGCTCCCAGATGATCCGAGGAGTGGGCTCCCTCGTAGATCAATCAAAACCGGGCACAACAACGCGGCAATGAGCGGGGTAGCACCCGCGCCGCCAAACCACCACATGGGGCGGACAAAATACAGCGCTCACGGCGCTCGGGCAAAATCCAGCGTTTTCAAGCGCTAGGCAGGCGATCTCAGCGCTCCTAGCGCTGAAGGGCAGAGAGCAGCGCTCTCAGGCTGCAGGCAACGAAGTCCTCAGTGCTCCCCAGCACTGGAGGACAGGACAGGGCTCCAGCAGGGGCTGGAGGCAGGCAGGGGGGCAAGTCTGGGCCAGCGCCAGCACACTGGGTCTCCAGGCAGGTAGACAGTCCAAGTGGCGGTCCTCCTGGCCCCAGCAGCAGCAACAGCCCCCTCTGGCAGGATCCAAAAGCAGAACATTTTCCAAGGGGACCCAGCCCCTTCTTATAGTAACAAATCCTTTGTTTCAAGGTGCAGGGTGGGGGGAAAACCAGTTTCAGCTGGCTGTGGAGCACTCTTAATGGCCCAACCACCCATTTCATTCACTGGGGAGGCTAGGGTCGTTAGACACACCACAGGGGGGCGGAGCCAGCATTGTGTGGGGAAAACCCAGCCCATCCAGGACACAGGTACACTCCTCCCACACATCACTCATGCTAATCTCCCACTCACCACCGGGCAGACCCATCCAGACTTCCTGGAGCCTGGCATGCCAGCCAGCTCCAGCCAATCACTCTCCAGCACCCTCACAGCACACGCACATCAATGTCCAGAAGTAGCACTTCTCTTCTAGACACATACATGCCGCATATACCATCTTGCAGCATTCACTCTCACGAGTTCAGACATACTAAACTCGAGCCTGCACTCCCCACGCATCAGGAACTACCAGGGACTCACACATTCCCCATGCATTCCTATGGGAGGGCAGGCCAGCCATACTACACGCACGCACTTTCACTCTGGGACCCAGGGGAAAGTGCGCAGAGACCCAAAAATCACTGACACAGGGTCACACATAAGGCAAAAAGTTTAGGGGTGAACCAGCCCTGCGGGCCAAGTCCCACATAACCCCCTTCCAGCCAAAACGCAGGGGAGAACAATCACCACCGTGATGGACTTCCCTGCTTGGGGCGATAGAACACGGACGCAGGCCCGCCACTGCCGGGACACCCTCCTGTTCTATGCCACGGTGAACCCCTAGGGTTCCTTCTAAAGCTACTGTAAGGACCAGCTGGGCTACCCCACTGGTACTCCTCAGCTGTCCGCGGCCAGGACCAGGCCCTAGGCCACCCAGGTGCCACTGGTTCCTGCCTACTCACGAAGTGGGGGGTAGTAACCCCAGGCCCATAGTAGCCATTCTCCACTCCTCCTGTCTGCAAGACAGGGCTAGACTGCCACTGGTTCTCCAGCCTAGGGTCTACAACCTCAGGTGGACCAGGAGTCTCAGGGAAGGCGCTCCTCCCCTTTCCTCTTCTTTTAGGGCTCCTCCTCCCCGTGCGAGGGGGATACCTAGAACGCCATTCCAACCCAGGGTTTAACCCCTCAGGTTGCATCGGGGTCAGAGGTGGGCTCTCCCACCCTCTGCACCCCCTTCCAGAGGTCTGCCCTCTCCCACCTGGAGAAGTTCCTCTGGAAGAAGAACCGGTCAGGACACTGGTTACAGTCGTCCTACCCTTCAGGTCAGGCCGATCCTGAACCTGGCCACCCAACCTCCGGTCTAAAACCTTTGGTGGAACAACTGCCTGGCACTCCAGGACTTCTGGGGACTCACACACAATCCCCCTGAGGCTAACAAATGACACCTCTGTTGTGTGACTGTCTGTCTGGCGCAGATCTCCCGCCCTCTGTCCACCTGACAGTGCGTGACGATCCCCCAGACCAGAAGTGGCACCACCCGGGTCCCTCCAAGAAGATCCAGCCCAACTGGCTAGTCTCTGGTCCACTGGTGCATCCACTGGGAAACTCATCCCCCAATCACTCCTCACGCTGGACTCCTGTACCCTCCCTACCGGAGCGGTACTGCCAGCCTCTGGAACCACAGGAGCTCTGGTTACAGACGCTCCAGGTCCTCTACTCACTAGGAGATCCTCCTCAAATGGGCTAACAGGACAGCCTAGGTCCCCAACCTGGTGTTCCCTCAAGAAACCACCCAGGCTCTGAGACAGGGCTTCGGGCCTCTGGGGGCTCTCAGCCACCCACTGACTCCTGCTCCACTGAGCCAGGCAGTCAGCCCCTACACCCTTCTCACTATACTGGGACCTAGCTGGGCTACACTGAGCCTCTTCCACCACGCTGGGCTGGAAGATCCCTGACCCACTACTTTCGGAGTCACTCACCAATGACTCTACAGAACCTCTGGCCCTTTCCCAGCGGTCTGCTTCCTCTGCCAGGTCAGATGGTTCAGACAATCCACACCCTACTAGGTGTTGGCGCAATCCTGGATAAACAACACTGAGCAACTGCTCTCTGAGAAACATATCAAACAATATGTCCCAATCACATTTCGTGGGCTCCCGTACCCAATCACACAGGGCTCAACAACAGTCATCCTCAAAGTCTACCCAAGACTGGTGAGACGGTTTCCTAAGGTTCCTAAACCTCAACCTATTCTCCTCCTCTGGGGAAACAGGAACCATACTCTGGGAACTGGGACTTTCTAGACTGAGATTTACATAGCTGCCACCACTGGACTCAACCCTCCCTGGGGGATCCAGAAAATTAAGACTGCGGTCAGGGGATAACCTACACTCTAGGGCTATCTTCTCCCTGGCCAAGGCCCTCTCAGCCTCTGCAGTCCGCTCATTCACACCCAGCTGCGCCATCTCTCTGGCATACTCTAACCGGAGCTTCTCCATGGCCAGCTGGTGCTCCCTCTCTTCTCTCCTATCCACCCACTCCTCTGGGGACAGGGAAAGGGATGGGGTGCTACATCTGACACTGGACCCAGCAAGGGACTCCCTATCTAGGGGGTACTCGCTCTCTGCTGGCGCCCATCCACTGTCACACTCACTCTCCACATCAGACTCTTCAGGGCTCCCCTCAGACCCACCACCCTCATGGTGTGCGGTCCGGGCCCTCTCCCTCTCACTGTGCTCACGCTCCCAGTCACTCTTCTGCCACAGGATCAGGTTATCCCTAAGCTTGGACTGGGTGTCTGACTCACTCACTGGGATGTCTCTCTCCTTACATAACCGTACCAACTCATGCACACTGTACTTAAACAGGCCACAAAGGTTAAAAGGAGATTCCATCTTGACAGGATGCTCACAGACACGTGCAACACAAGGGACCTTGCAATCTGAAGTAGGAGTACACAATTCCAAAACTTCCACACTCTCCTTAAAAAAAGAGAACTCACTCATGCGTCCAGGAAAACACCATTCATCCACACACACCCTCCCCTCGGATCGGTAAGGCAGTTTCTACCACCCCTGACTTCTCAACCTGACCAAAAGTGACACAGGTACCAAACTCTGGAAGCAGGGCGGGGGACAAATGCACTGAACACAATTATAAATGACACTCTTCAGGAGCAGAAAAAATGGAATTTCACCAAAAACAATAATCCCCAAAATGTGGTTATCTAGAATGCAGAGCCTTGTGGTGCAGCCAGCCGCTACTAAGGTACAACGCAAACACAAATCCTTATCCCACCGCTTGCCGCCAATGTTGGTAATGGGATCCCCGGCTGGCCAGGGCTTTCGCCAAAGTCAGTCAGAGACCACCACACCCAAGTCAGGGCAAGGGAGTTACACGCCAAGATAACCCCTACTCACCCTCTAGGTAACGTGGCGCGAGCAGCAAGGCTAAACTTGGAGGCGATGTAAGTTAAGTATTTGCGCACGCACCCCATCAACAACAACTAAAGGCCCACCACAAAGGAAAACTCCACACAAGGTTATATAAAAATAGCCTTTGTATTATAATAAATAAACATCAGATAAAACACACATCTTGTTACACTGTGCCAACAGGCACGGGCGGAATTTACAAGGGATATTTGTACAGGACAGGGCCACTTGAACCACTGTCAAGGGTATCAACACTTTTAGCAGCAATACTTTCAGTAATAGCATACAACCAGTAATTACTGGTAACAGGGCCTCACTAGCACCACCTGTACTAGGGAGAAAACAACCACCTACACGTCACACTACCTGTAGGGGTGCAAAAGCAACACACATGATGTCGTAACATTCAGAGGTGTAAAAGGACAAAGAGAACACATGATGAATAATCTACCCATTCAGAGGTGTAAGCAAAACACATGATGCCGTAACATTCAGAGGTGTAAAGGCACATGACGCATAATCAATACATTCAGAGGTGCAGAACAAATACCAATTTCCCCAAACTCACCAGTCACCACCTGTGACTGTCCCGGTGTCCCAATGTCAGGGCCTAAACGTGGCAGTTGCCCACAAAGTGCTGGGCAACTGGAGCAGGGAAAGTTAGCGCAAAGTTGGAGCCTCTCTGGGCTCAAAGAACCACCACTGTGGCACTGGTGAGCCTCTCTTAGGCTCTCTCACCAGCAAGGGGGCTGCTGAGCCTCTCAGGGCTCCAGCAACAGAAAGGTACAGCCTCGCTGGGCTGGGGGGTCCCTCGCTCTGGGGACCCAAAGCAATAATGCTGGCCAAGAGCCTCGCTGGGCTCTAACACTACTGGTGCCCTCGGGGCACCTCGTGGCTCCACAAACGCGGAGGTGCTTTCTCTCGGTGGAGCCTCTCTGGCTCGGGTTGGAGTCCCCCTCTTGGGGACTCGGGTCGCTCAACAAGGCCCCCTAAGAGCCTCTCTGGCTCTGACTACAGGCGCGAGGTCGCGCTACAGAGAGGGGGCGGGGCGGACACCGGCAATGTGTCCCGACGCTCCCCCCCTCCTCTGCAGGCACCTTCACTCACCGGGTTCGCGCTGGGCTCTCCAGCGGCGGCGGGTCTCTCCCGCTGGTCCCGGGGCTCTCCTCTCCTCTCGGGGAGCCTCGGCAGGCTCTCTCGCGGCTCGGTGGAGGAGGCGGGACTTCCGGGTTGACTCTCCCGGGCCGCGCGGTGATTGGACGGCCGTCCCTTCACTTCCGGGTCGCCGCGGGCAGCGCGGCGGCTCGCTTTAGGCAGGCAGGCGGGCTCCCAGATGATCCGAGGAGTGGGCTCCCTCGTAGATCAATCAAAACCGGGCACAACAACGCGGCAATGAGCGGGGTAGCACCCGCGCCGCCAAACCACCACACGGGGCGGACAAAATACAGCGCTCACGGCGCTCGGGCAAAATCCAGCGTTTTCAAGCGCTAGGCAGGCGATCTCAGCGCTCCTAGCGCTGAAGGGCAGAGAGCAGCGCTCTCAGGCTGCAGGCAACGAAGTCCTCAGTGCTCCCCAGCACTGGAGGACAGGACAGGGCTCCAGCAGGGGCTGGAGGCAGGCAGGGGGGCAAGGCTGGGCCAGCGCCAGCACACTGGGTCTCCAGGCAGGGAGACAGTCCAAGTGGCGGTCCTCCTGGCCCCAGCAGCAGCAACAGCCCCCTCTGGCAGGATCCAAAAGCAGAACATTTTCCAAGGGGACCCAGCCCCTTCTTATAGTAACAAATCCTTTGTTTCAAGGTGCAGGGTGGGGGGAAAACCAGTTTCAGCTGGCTGTGGAGCACTCTTAATGGCCCAACCACCCATTTCATTCACTGGGGAGGCTAGGGTCGTTAGACACACCACAGGGGGGCGGAGCCAGCATTGTGTGGGGAAAACCCAGCCCATCCAGGACACAGGTACACTCCTCCCACACATCACTCATGCTAATCTCCCACTCACCACCGGGCAGACCCATCCAGACTTCCTGGAGCCTGGCATGCCAGCCAGCTCCAGCCAATCACTCTCCAGCACCCTCACAGCACACGCACATCAATGTCCAGAAGTAGCACTTCTCTTCTAGACACATACATGCCGCATATACCATCTTGCAGCATTCACTCTCACGAGTTCAGACATACTAAACTCGAGCCTGCACTCCCCACGCATCAGGAACTACCAGGGACTCACACATTCCCCATGCATTCCTATGGGAGGGCAGGCCAGCCATACTACACGCACGCACTTTCACTCTGGGACCCAGGGGAAAGTGCGCAGAGACCCAAAAATCACTGACACAGGGTCACACATAAGGTAAAAAGTTTAGGGGTGAACCAGCCCTGCGGGCCAAGTCCCACAATTACCCTGATGCAGGAATGCCCCCTGATGAAGGGTGCCTGGATTACTTTGATGCAGGAGTGTCCCTTGATGAAAGGGTGCCTGGATTAACCTGATGCAGGAGTGTTCCCTGATGAAGGGTGCCTGGATTACCCTGATGCAGGAGTGTCCCCTGATGCAAGGGTGCCTGTATTACCCTGATGCAGGAGTGTTCCCTGATGAAGGGTGCCTGGATTACCCTGATGCAGGAGTATCTCCCAATGCAAGGGTACCTGGATTACCCTGATGCAGGAGTGTTCCCCTGATGCAAGGGTGCCTGTATTACCCTGATACAGGAGTGTAACCTGATGAAGGGTGCCTGGATTACCCTGATGCAGGAATGCCCCCTGATGAAAGGGTGCCTGGATTACTCTGATGCAGGAGTGTCCCTTGATGAAGGGTGCCTGGATTAGCCTGATGCAGGAGTGTCCCTTGATGAAGGGTGCCTGGATTAGCCTGATGCAGGAGTGTCCCCTGATGAAGGGTGCCTGGATTACCCTGATGCAGGAGTGTCCCCTGATGCAAGGGTGTCTGTATTACCCTGATGCAGGAGTGTCCCCTGATGAAGAATGCCTGGATTACCCTGATGCAGGTGTACCCCCCAATGTAAGGGTGTCTGGATTACCCTGATGCAGGAGTGTTCCCCTGATGCAAGGGTGCCTGTATTACCCTGATGCAGGAGTGTCCCCTGATGAAGGGTGCCTGGATTAACCTGATGCAGGAGTGTCCTCTGATGAAGGGTGCCTGGATTACCCTGATGCAGGAGCGTCTCCTGATTTAAGGGTGCCTGGGTTACCCTGATGCAGGAGTGTCCCCTGATGCAAGGGTGCCGAGATTACCCTGATGCAGGAGTGTCCCCTGATGCAAGGGTGTCTGGATTACCCTGATGCAGGAGTGTCCCCTGATGCAAGGGTGCCTGAATAACTCTGATGTAGGAGTGTCCCCTGATGCAAGGGTGCCTGGATTACCCTGATGCAGGAGCTTTCCCTGATGAAGGGTGTCTGGATTACCATGATGCAGGAGTTTCCCCTGATGAAGGGTGCCTGGATTACCATGATGCAGTGGTGTCCCATGATGAAGGGTGCCTGGATTACTCTGATGCAGGATTGATCCCTGATAAATGGTGCCTGGATTACTTTGATGCAGGAGTGTCCCTTGATGAAAGGGTGCCTGGATTAACCTGATGCAGGAGTGTTCCCTGATGAAGGGTGCCTGGATTACCCTGATGCAGGAATGCCCCCTGATGAAAGGGTGCCTGGATTACTCTGATGCAGGAGTGTCCCCTGATGAAGGGTGCCTGGAATAGCCTGATACAGGAGTGTGCCCTGATGAAGGTTGCCTGTATTACCATGATGCAGGAGTGTCCCGTGATGCAAGGGTGCCTGCATTACCCTGATGCAGGAGTGTCCCCTGATGCAAGGGTGCCTGGATTACCCTGATGCAGGAGAGTCCCCAGATGAGGGGTACCTGGATAACTCTGATGTAGGAGTGTCCCCTGATGCAAGGGTGCCTGGATTACCCTGATGCAGGAGTGTCCCCTGATGAAGTGTTCCTGGATTACCATGATGCAGGAGTGCCCCCTGATGAAGGGCGCCTGGAATACTCTGATGCAGGAGTGTCCCCTGATGAAGGGTGCCTGGATTACTCTGATGCAGGAGTGTTCCCTGATGAAGGGTGCCTGGATTACTCTGATGCAGGAGTGTACCCTGATGAAGGGTGTCTGGATAACTCTGATGCAGGAGTGTCCCCTGATGAAGGGTGCCTGGATTACTCAGATGCAGGAGTGTCCCCAGATGCAAGGGTACCTGGATTACCCTGATGTAGGAGTGTCCCCTGATGAAGGGTGCCTGGATTACCCTGATGCAGGAGTGACCCCCGATGCAAGGGTGCTTGGATTACCCTGATGCAGGAGTGTCCCCTAATGAAGGGCGCCTAGATTACTCTGATGCAGGAGTGTACCCTGATGAAGGGTGCCTGGATAACTCTGATGCAGGAGTGTCCCCTAATGAAGGGTGCCTGGATTACTCAGATGCAGGAGTGTCCCCAGATGCAAGGGTACCTGGATTACCCTGATGTAGGAGTGTCCCCTGATGAAGGGTGCCTGGATTACACCGATGCAGGAGTGTCCCCTGATGCAAGGGTACCTGGATTACCCCGATGCATGTGTGTCCCCTGATGAAGGGTGCCTGGATAACTCCGATGCAGGAGTGTCCCCTGATGAAGGGTGCCTGGATGACACCGATGCAGGAGTGTCCCCTGATAAAGGGAGCCTGGATATCTCCGATGAAGGAGTGTCCCCTAATGAAGGGTGCTTGAATAACTCTGATGCAGGAGTGTCCCCTGATGAAGGGTGCCTGGATAACTCTGATGCAGGAGTTTCCCCTGATGAAGGGTGCTTGGATAACTCTGATGCAGGAGTGTCTCCTACGCAAGGATGCCTGGATTACCCTGATGCAGGAGTGACCCCTGATGAAGGGTGCCTGGATTACCCTGATGTAGGAGTGTCCCCTGATGAAGGGTGCCTGGATGACACCGATGCAGGAGTGTCCCCTGATAAAGGGAGCCTGGATATCTCCGATGAAGGAGTGTCCCCTAATGAAGGGTGCTTGAATAACTCTGATGCAGGAGTGTCCCCTGATGAAGGGTGCCTGGATAACTCTGATGCAGGAGTTCCCCCTGATGAAGGGTGCTTGGATAACTCTGATGCAGGAGTGTCTCCTACGCAAGGATGCCTGGATTACCCTGATGCAGGAGTGACCCCTGATGAAGGGTGCCTGGATAACTCTGATGCAGGAGTGTTCCCCTGATGTAGGGTGCCTGGATTACCCTGATGCAGGAGCATCCCCTGATGCATGGGTGCCTGGATTACCCTGATGCAGGAGTGTCTCCTGATGCAAGGGTGTCTGGATTACTCTGATGCAGGAGTGTCCCCTGATGCAAGGGTGCCTGGATTACTCTGATGCAGGAGTGTCCCTACTGAAGGTTGCCTGGATTACCCTGAAGCAGGAGTGTCCCCTGATGAAGGGTGCCTGGATTACCCTGATGTAGGAGTGCCCACTGATGCAGGGGTGCCTGGATTACCCTGATGCAGATTTGTTCCCTGATGAAGGGTGCCTGGATTACTCTGATGCAGGAGTTACCCCTGATGAAGGGTGCCTGGATTACTCTGATGCAGGAGCACCCCCTGATGAAGGGTGCCTGGATAACTCTGATGCAGGAGTGCCCCTGATAAAGGGTGCCTGGATAACTCTGATGCAGGAGTGTACCCTGATGAAGGGTGCCTGGATTACCTTGATGCAGAAGTGTCCCATGATGCAAGGGTGCCTGGATTCCCCTGATACAGGAATGTCCCCTGATACAAGGGTGCCTGTATTACCCCGATGCAGGTGTGTCCCCTGATACAAGGGTGCCTGGATTACCCTGATGCAGGAGTGTCCCCTGATGCAAGGGTGTCTGGATTACTCTGATGCAGGAGTGTCCCCTGATGCAAGGGTGCCTGGATTACCCTGATGCAGGAGTGTCCCCTGATGCAAGGGTGCCTGGATTACTCTGATGCAGGAGTGTCCCCTGATGCAAGGGAACCTGGATTACCCTGATGCAGGAGTGTTCCCTGATGAAGGGTGCCTGAATTACCCTGATGCAGGAGTGTCCCCCGTTGCAAGGGTGCTTGGATTACCCTGATGCAGGAGTGTCCCCTGATGAAGGGTGCCTGGATTACCCTGATGCAGGAGTGTTTCCCTGATGCAAGGGTGCCTGTATTACCCTGATACAAGAGTGTACCCTGATGAAGGGTGCCTGGATTACCCTGATGCAGGAATGCCCGCTGATGAAAGGGTGCCTGGATTACTCTGATGCAGGAGTGTTCCCTGATGAAGGGTGCCTGGATTAGCCTGATGCAGGAGTGTCCCCTGATGAAGGGTACTTGGATTACCCTGATGCAGGAGTGTCCCCTGATGCAAGGGTGCCTGTATTACCCTGATGCAGAAATGTCCTCTGATGAAGAGTGCATGGATTACCCTGATGCAGGAGTATCCCCCAATGCAAGGGTGCCTGGATTACCCTGATGCAGGAGTGTTCCCCTGATGCAAGGGTGCCTGTATTACCCTGATGCAGGAGTGCCCCTGATGAAGGGTGCCTGGATTACCCTGATGCATGAGCGTCTCCTGATTAAAGGGTGCCTGGGTTACCCTGATGCAGGAGTGTCCCCTGATGCAAGGGTGCCTAGATTACCCTGATGCAGGAGTGTCCCCTGATGCAAGGGTGTCTGGATTACCCTGATGCAGGAGTGTCCCCTGATGCAAGGGTGCCTGGAAAACTCTGATGTAGGAGTGTCCCCTGATGCAAGGGTGCCTGGATTACCCTGATGCAGGAGTGTCCCCTGATGAATGGTGCCTTGATTACCATGATGCAGGGGTGTCCCCTGATGAAGGGTGCCTGGATTACTCTGATGCAGGATTTCCCCCTGATGAAGGGTGCCTGGATTACCCTGATGCAGGAGTGTCCCCTGATGCAAGGGTGTCTGGATTACTCTGATGCAGGAGTGTCCCCTGATGCAAGGGTGCCTGGATTACCCCGATGCAGGAGTGTCCCCTAATGCAAGGGTGCCTGGATTACTCTGATGCAGGAGTGTCCCCTGCTGAAGGGTGCCTGTATTACCCTGGTGAAGGAGTGTCCCCTTATGAAGGGTGCCTGCATTACCCTGATGCAGGAGTGTCCCCTGATGCAATGGTGCCTGGATTACCCTGATGCAGGAGTGCCCACTGATGCAGGGGTGCCTGGATTACCCTGATGCAGGAGTGTCCCCTGATAAAGGGTGCCTGGATTACTGTGATGCTGGAGTGTCCCCTGATGAAGGGTGCCTGGATTACTCTGATGCAGGAGTGTCCCCTGATGAAGGGTGCCTGGAGACCTCTGATGCAGGAGGGCCCCTGTAGGAGAGTAGGGTCTGCTATCCTATGGTCACCCCAAATTTTTGCTTTTTGCTTCACTGGTTTTCGACTACTGAGGCTGTGGGCCTGCTGATCAGACCCCCAGCCTGCTGTTCTCTCACTAAATTACTGATACATGTGCTATAGGCACATACCACAATTGGAAATGGACTCCTTGTCAGCCCCTGTATAATGCACTATAGGTGCCCAGGGCATAGGGGCCACCAAGGCCTACCAGGGGCTGCAGCATATATTTTGCCACCCCTGGCTGGTTCTTAAATTGACACAACTGGCTGATCACTCAGCTGGGGTAAGGTGGTGTAAACACCCCTTACTTAGATATAGTATACCTATATCTAAACCTATATCTGGACACATATAAACCTGTGAGCCACTCCTATGGAAGGCCTCATCAATCCTGGAGGTAGAGTGCGTGGTTTCATGTGAGATGGAGCTCTAGCATGAGCTGAGCCTGTCTGCAGCTGTCGGGAACAACTCCCTAAGCTGATTCAGGATAATGCCATACCATATACTCTTAAGTGCCTTATAATCCTCGCGGTTATATAGCAACTCTGGTTTGGCTTTATCAAAACATGTTGTGTAAGGTGTCATACGATTTGGAATACTATCCCCTCGCCAGTTCTGGCGACGGGGATAGCATTCCACCCCTCTAGAGGGGTAAGACATGTTACTTTACTTAAATGCGGTTAATTTCTAAAAGGACCTTAGATCCACAAAATGGATGCCTCTGCCACAGACAAGAGTCTGACCCCCTGAAGCTGACCGAAACTCAGCCAAATGGGGCCTGGACAAAGGGTTTCCTGTCGCAGGGGGGTGTTACCACCCTCCAGACAGGAGATAGTGGATTGTAGCAGGGAGGTTTGAAAGAAACCAGACACTGCCTGGGGCGCACAAGGCTGCCCCTTGCATAATCCGGCCAAACCGGTTCTGGGGCACTCCAGCCCTCGTGCCAGGGCGGCCTGGATCAAAGGAAGGGGGTGTATCCACCCACTTCCTGGGTCCCACCCATAGGAGGGGACCTAGCAGGTAATCCAGCCCCCAAAATTAGTATAAGACTGGGAGCAGTGCCAATGCACTTCAGATTATCCTGAAGAAACATAAGAAACGAAATTCTGGACCCTTCGACATCCTACTCGACGTAGAAGCCCGAAGAATCTCCCTTGTGGTCAAGGAGTGACCACCCTGTGCAAACAGGCACCATCCAGCCATCGACGTCTGCTTTGTCGCAGTTCCTGCCGGAACTCGAGCGACAGAGATCGACGAGATCAAGCTTGCCTGCCTTCCAACAGCCCGATCCACAGTCCCTGCAGAGCTGAGACCCGTGGAGGCGACCGGAAGCGTGGGGCACGCCATCTTGAATTGACCACGAGACGCTGACCGTGCAGCCCACGAGTGACCCTCGAAGCTGCACACCGGGGTTTTAGAAGCCCCAACCCTGAGCCACTCCTGCACCGAAGTTCAGCCCTCCACACTCGACGAGTGCTGCGTGGGGCCCTTCTGCTCCATTTGGCTCAACGCGTTGGCCTGGTCACTTGCCAGCCGGCTAGTGGCCCCTGTACTGACGAACTTTGAAATTCGACCTGTGAATCTGGTTGCTCCAGATCTGCACCAGCTCCCCTGAAAAGGAGCCCCCACTCTGACCCTCCTGGTTCGAGTGAGAAGCAATCTCCCGGTTCCGCGTGGATTGCCCTTGCCAAGTGTTGTTTGCTCCAAACTTGAAGCCGACTGCGCCGACGGTGAGAGCCCTCGTAAGACAGATCGTGACCCGCTCCTGGACATCGCAGATGCCCCAGAGCCCACGTGACAGCGGAGAGAAGCTCCTCGACGACCACCTGATTGCGCCCGACATTGCCTGGTTCCGTCCTGGTTCCACCCTGGTCACTGCTGAGTGACCCAGACTCTGTCCCCTCTGCTTTCAGGTACTTTTCGACTCGAGTCCACCCTTGGACTCCACCGTACACTTCACTTTCACCCCGCCTGCAACCCTTTCAGCTTCAAGCACCAAGAGCCTGCGTGACGAAACCCGACTCAACTTCGACCCTGTGCACCCGCTTCCTGTGGGTGAGGTAACTTTGCTCCGCCGGTGTTCCCACACTGGTGCACATCTCTAGGGTCTGTGTCTTAAGTTTTGTTCCTCTAGGTTCAGCGGAAGTGTCCTTAAACTGTAACTTTGCAACTTTTACGCACCATTGGTTAACATTGGTGCATGCGTGCGCTTTCCGCACTGCTCCCGAATCCCGTGGGCCTCTCCCGACTTCAGCATTGCTTGTCCCGACTGCTCCCAGCGATTCCCTAGGCCCTAGGCCTAACCACTGTTCGATTGGTATCTCTTATACCACTTGTTTAGTATATGGCTTGAGTGGCCACCCGCCCTCATCCATAATTGTGCAACTTTGTATGTTTAAACTGTGCTTTTGATTTAACGCTTGTGCCCCTTTATTCATGAAGAATACTGGGGATTGTTTTTAGTAATAAATACATATATTTTTATAATATATACTTGTGTGGTGTCCTTTCATTTGATATTACAGGATTGTATGTGGTAAAACAGCTCGCTTAACACGACCTATTAAGTTAAGCCTTTAGGCTGCTTAGTCCATGCTACCCCTAGGATAGCTTGTCTAACAAGGTTGACTTACAACCTGACACCATAAGGGATTGTTTGGTTTGATAATAGGTGGTTCCAGAATTGGAAACATCACCTATCAGGCCAACTTCTCACAGCCCCTGATAAAGGGTGCCTGGATAACTCTGATGCAGGAGTGTCCCCTGATGCAAGGGTACCTGGATTACCCTGATACAGGAGTGTCCCCTGATGAAGGGTGCCTAAATTACCCTGATGCAGGAGTGTCCCCCGTTGCAAGGGTGCTTGGATTACCCTGATGCAGGAGTGTCCCCTGATGAAGGGCGCCTGGATTACTCTGACGCAGGAGTGTCCCCTGATGAAGGGTGCCTGGATTACTCTGATGCAGGAGTGTCCCTTGATGAAAGGGTGCCTGGATTAATCTGATGCAGGAGTGTCCCCTGATGAAGGGTGCCTGGATTACCCTGATGCAGGAGTGTCCCCTGATGCAAGGGTGCCTGTATTACCCTGATGCAGGAGTGTACCCTGATGAAGGGTGCCTGGATTACCCTGATGCACGAGTATCCCCCAATGCAAGGGTGCCTGGATTACCCTGATGCAGGAGTTTTCCCCTGATGCAAGGGTGCCTGTATTACCCTGATACAGCAGTGTACCCTGATGAAGGGTGCCTGGATTACCCTGATGCAGGAATTCCCCCTGATGAAGGGTGCCTGGATTACTTTGATGCAGGAGTGTCCCTTGATGAAAGGGTGCCTGGATTAACCTGATGCAGGAGTGTTCCCTGATGAAGGGTGCCTGGATTACCCTGATGCAGGAGTGTCCCCTGATGCAAGGGTGCCTGTATTACCCTGATGCAGGAGTGTCCCCTGATGAAGGGTGCCTGGATTACCCTGATGCAGGAGTATCTCCCAATGCAAGGGTACCTGGATTACCCTGATGCAGGAGTGTTCCCCTGATGCAAGGGTGCCTGTATTACCCTGATACAGGAGTGTACCCTGATGAAGGGTGCCTGGATTACCCTGATGCAGGAATGCCCCCTGATGAAAGGGTGCCTGGATTACTCTGATGCAGGAGTGTCCCTTGATGAAGGGTGCCTGGATTAGCCTGATGCAGGAGTGTCCCCTGATGCAAGGGTGTCTGTATTACCCTGATGCAGGAGTGTCCCCTGATGAAGAGTGCCTGGATTACCCTGATGCAGGTGTACCCCCCAATGCAAGGGTGCCTGGATTACCCTGATGCAGGAGTAGTCCCCTGATGCAAGGGTGCCTGTATTACCCTGATGCAGGAGTGTCCCCTGATGAAGGGTGCCTGGATTAACCTGATGCAGGAGTGTCCTCTGATGTAGGGTGCCTGGATTACCCTGATGCAGGAGCGTCTCCTGATTTAAGGGTGCCTGGGTTACCCTGATGCAGGAGTGTCCCCTGATGCAAGGGTGCCGAGATTAATCTGATGCAGGAGTGTCCCCTGATGCAAGGGTGTCTGGATTACCCTGATGCAGGAGTGTCCCCTGATGCAAGGGTGCCTGAATAACTCTGATGTAGGAGTGTCCCCTGATGCAAGGTGTTGGACTTTGGCCCTTAGGGCAGGTTCACCCCTAGACTTTTTGCTTGAAATGGTGACCTGGAGATGGTGATTTTTGGATTCTGCGCACTTTCACTGTGTCCCAGTGGAAAGTGCGTGCGCACTCTGAGTGCATGTGCTGAGCTAGGCCTGCCCGCCCATAGGAATGCATGGGGAATGTATGTGTCCCTGGTAGTTCCTGATGCGTGGGGTGTACAGGCTTGAGTCTGGTATGTGTGAACTCGTGAGAGGGAATGCTGCGAGATGGTGTATGCAGCATGTATGTGTCTAGTAGCGAAGCGCCATTTCTAGACATGGCTGTACGTGTGCTGTGAGGGTGCTGGCGTGTGATTGGCTGGAGCTGGCTGGCATGCCAGGCTCCAGGAAGTCTGGATGGGTCTGCCCGGTGGTGAGTGAGAGATTAGCATGAGTGATGTGTGGGAGGAGTGTACCTGTGTCCTGGATGGGCTGGGTTTTCCCCACACAATGCTGGCTCCGCCCCCCTGTGGTGTGTCTAATGACCCAAGCCCTGCCAGTGAATAGAGAGGGTGGTTGAGGTAAACAGAGTACTCAAGAACCAGCTGCGACTGGTTCCGCCCCCACTCTGCACCCCTGAACAAAGGAATGCACTGTATAAAAATGGGGCTGTGTCCCCACAGATGTTGTTCTCTTCTAGGATCCTGAGGGGGGCTGCTGTTGCTGCTGCTGCTGGGCCAGAGGACCGCCACTTGGGCTGTCTCCCTGCCTGGAGACCCAGTGTGCTGGCTCTGGGTCCAGCCTTGCCCCCTGCCTGCCTACAAGGACTTTGGGGCCTGAACTTTGCCTCTAGCGCTTGGAAGCGCTTCCTTGTGGCCCTTAGCGCTTGAGAGCGCTTTCTCTTACCCCTGAAGCGTTGGAAGCGCTTTATTTGCGGCCCTAGCTCTTAGAAGCGCTTTGCTTATCAGCTGAGCGCTGGGAGCGCTGTCATTGTCCTTCCGCGGCTGCCCACGCCGCTTTTGCTGATTTTGGAGTCCCCTGGCAGGTGCCCACCCTGCCCGGGACATTGCCGCTGTTTTTGATTTATAATTTACCTCGAGGGAGGCCACCCCTCGGTAAATTCATCCCCCGCCTGCCTGCCTGAATCGGGCCGCCGCGCTGCCCGCGGTGACCCGGAAGTGAAGGGCCGGCCGGCCAATCCGTGCGCGGCCCCGGGGAAGCAACCGGAAGTCCCGCCTCGCCGCCGGAGAGGAGAGCCCAGCAGCGAGGAGAGGCGGCGGGAAGGTGCAGGCGGGGCCCCGTTGCGGAGAGGAGAGCCCCGCCGCCCACAAGAGGGAGAAGTGTGGGAAGGGAGCCCCTGGGGAGCGGGAGCTCCCGTGAAGAGCCGCCGGGCAGAGGAGAGCTGCAGCGTCACGTCCCGGTGAGTGCTGGTGCTTGGGAAAGGAGAGGGGGCGTCGGGACACATTGCTGGTGTCCGCCCCGCCCCCTCTCATTAGCGCGACCTCTGGGGGCATTGCAGGGTCGCTTGAGCCCCGAGAGGCTCAGTGCGCACCTTTGCCCTGGGAGTCCCCAGGAGGGGGACTCCCGCTTACAGCGCCCCCATCGTTCAAGAGCCCAGAAAGGCTCATAACGGCGGCATTTGTTTATTGGAGCCTGCGAGGCTCAGGGGCATTTTCCTTGGAGCCAAGAGGTGCCCCGGGGGCATCAGTTGTTTTGAAGAGCCCAGAGAGGCTCGTGAGCCCCACAATTGTGTTTTGAGCCCAGAGAGGCTCAAGAAGGGCATTTTGATTTACATAGAGCCCAGTGAGGCTCCCACGTTGGCCCCAGTATTGTCTCACACAGCTGCCCAGCACTTCGTGGGCAGCTGCTCCGTTTAGGCCCTGACATTGGGACACATGGACAGTCACAGGTGGTGACTTGTGAGATTGGCGCAATTATTATTGTTCTTACACCTCTGAATGTATTGTGATGCATCATGTGTTTTCCTCCCTTACACCTCTGAATGAATGTTATGCATTGCATCATGTGTCATGTGCTTCCACCCCCACAGGTATTGTGATGTGTAGGTGGTTGTTTTCTCCCTAGTACAGGTGGTGCTAGTGAGGTCCTGTTACCAGTAGTTACTGGTTTTGTGCTATTTTGTGCTAAAGTAAATTTATATTTTACCTTCTAAGTGCTATTTCTGAAAGTGCTACTTCTGATTCCTGACAGTGGTCCAGGTGGCCCTGTCTTGTAAATAATCCCTTGTAAATTCTGCCCGTGCCTCTGGCACATTGTAAAGTGTGTGTTTTATCTAATGTGTTTTGGTGTAATACAAAGGCTATTTTTATATAACCTTGTGTGGAGTTTCCTTTGTGGTGGGCCCTGGGAGTTGTTGCTGGGGTGCGTGAGCAAATACTTAACTTACATCGCCTCCAAGTTTAGCCTTGCTGCTCGCGCCACGTTACCTAGAGGGTGAGTAGGGGTTATCTTGGCGTGTAACTCCCTTGCCCTGACTTGGGTGTGGTGGTCTCTGACTGACTTTGGCGAAAGCCCTGGCCAGCCGGGGATCCCATTTCCAACATTGGCGGCAACCGGTGGGATAAGGATTTGTGTTTGCCTTGTACCTTAGTAGCAGCTGGCTGCACCACAAAACTCTGCATTTTAGATGACCACATTTTGGGGATTATTGTTTTTGGTGAAATTCCATTGTTTCTTCTCCTGAAGAGTGTCATTTGATTGTGTCCTGTACATTTGTCCCCCGCCCTGCTTCCAGAGTTTGGTACCTGTGTCACTTTTGGTCAGGTTGAGAAGTCAGGGGTGGTAGAAACTGCCTTACCGATCCGAGGGGAGGGTGTGTGTGGATGAATGGTGTGTTTTCCTGGACGCATGAGTGAGTTCTCTTTGATAAGGAGAGTGTGGAAGTTTTGGAATTGTGTACTCTTACTTCAGATTGTTCAGTCCCCTGTGTTGCACGTGTCTGTGATCATCCTGCCAAGATGGAGTCTGCTTTTAATGTCTGGGGTCTGTTTTTGCATGAACTGAGAGAGTTTTGCGAAGAGAGAGACATTACAGTGAATGAGTCAGACACCCAGTCCCAACTTAGGGGTAACCTGATCCAATGGCAGAAGGATGACTGGGAGCGTGAGCACAGTGAGGAGAGGGCCCGGGTCTCACACCATGAGGGTGGTGGGTCAGAGGGGAGCCCTGAAGAGTCTGAGGAGGAGGAAGAAGATGATAGCACAGGGACGCCAGCAGATAGTGAGGACCCCATAGATAGGGAGTCCCTTGCTGGGTCCAGCTTAGGAGGCAGCGCCTCATCCCTTTCCCTGTCCCCAGAGGAGCTGGAAGATAGGAGAAGAGAAAGGGAGCACCAGCTGGCTTTAGAGAAGCTCAGGTTGGAGCATGCCCAGGCTATGGCACAGCTGGGCATTAGAAAGCAACAGCTGGAGGTTAAGAAGCAACAGCTAGAGACCGAGAGGGTCTTAGCGCAGGAAAGGATAGAGGAGGCTGAGAGGGCCGCCACCAGAGGCAAAGTAGCTCTGGAGGGTAGACTATCCCCTGCGCGCAGTGTTGAGTTTCTGGATCCCCCATGGAGGGTTGAGTCCAGTGGTGGCAGCTATTTAGATTTCAGTGTAGGAAATCCCAGTCCCAGTTCCCCCAGTCTGGAACCTGTTTCCCAAGAGGAGGAGAACAGGTTGAAGTTCAGGAACCATAGGAAACCGCCTCACCAGAAGTGGGGGTATTTTGTGGATGACTGTTCTGATGCAATGGAGGATTGGCTGGCGGCTAACCCGGACGATGAGAGGGACGGAGTAGTGAATATGTTCCTCAAAGAGCAGTTGCTCAGTGTTGTGTGTCCAGAGTTGCGCCAGCACCTGCTGAAGTTGAAATGTTTTTGTCCTTGGGACCATGCAGAGGAAGCAGACCGCTGGGAAGGTACCAGGGGTTCTGTAGAGTCATTAGGGAGTGACTCCAAAAGTAGTGGGTCAGGGATCTTCCAGCCCAGCGTGGTGGAAGAGGCTCAGAGTAGCCCAGCTAGGTCCCTGGTTAGTGAGAAGGGTGTAGGGGCTGACTGCCTGGCTCAGTGGAGCAGGAGTCAGTGGGTAGCTGAGAGCCCCCAGAGGCCCGAAGCCCTGTCTCAGAACCTGGGTGGTTTCTTGAGGGAACACCAGGTTGGGGACCTAGGCTGTCCTGTTAACCCAGTTGAGGAGGATCTCCTAGTGAGTAGAGGACCTGGAGCGTCTGTAACCAGAGCTCCTGTGGTTCCAGAGGCTGGCAGTACCGCTCCGGTAGGGAGGGTACAGGAGTCCAGCATGAGGAGTGATTGGGGGATGAGTGTCCCAGTGGATGCACCAGTGGACCAGGGACTAGCCAGTTGGGCTAGATCTTCTTGGAGGGACCCGGGTGGCGCCACTTCTGGTCTGGGGGATCGTCACGCACTGTCAGGTGGACAGAGGGCGGGAGATCTGCGCCAGACAGACAGTCACACAACAGATGTGACATTTGTTAGCCTCAGGGGGATGGAGTGTAAGTCCCCAGAAGTCCTGGAGTGCCAGGCAATTGTTCCACCGAAGGTTTTAGACCAGAGGTTGGAAGGCCAGGTTCAGGGTCAGCCTGACCTGAAGGGTAGGACGACTGTAACCAGTGTCCTGACCGGTTCTTCTTCCAGAGGAACTTCTCCAGGTGGGAGAGGGCAGACCTCTGGAAGGGGGTGCAGAGGGTGGGAGAGCCCACCTCTGACCCCGGTGCAACCTGAGTGGATAAGCCCTGGGTTGGAATGGCGTTCTAGGTGTACCCCTCGCCGGAGGAGGAGGAACCCTAGGAGAAGAGGTAAGGGGAGGAGAGCCTTCCCTGAGACTCCTGGTCCGCCTGAGGTTGTAGGCCCTAGGCTGGAGAACCAGTGGCAGTCTAGTCCTGTCTTGCAGACAGGAAGAGTGGAGAATGGCTCCTATGTGCCAGGGGTTACTACCCCCCGCTCTGCGAATTGGCATGGACCAGTGGCACCTGGGTGGCCCAGGGCCTGGTCCTGGCCGCGGACAACTTGGGAGTACCAGTGGGGTAGCCCAGTTGGTCCAGACAGTGTGTTTAGAAGGAATCCCATGGGTTCACCGTGGCGTAGAACAGGAGGGTGTCCCTGCAGTTGCGGGCCTGCGTCCGTGTTCTATCGCCCCAAGCAGGGAAGTCCATCACGGTGGTGATTGGTCTCCCCTGCGTTTTGGCTGGAAGGGGGTTATGTTGGACTTTGGCCCTTAGGGCAGGTTCACCCCTAGACTTTTTGCTTGAAATGGTGACCTGGAGATGGTGATTTTTGGATTCTGCGCACTTTCACTGTGTCCCAGTGGAAAGTGCGTGCGCACTCTGAGTGCATGTGCTGAGCTAGGCCTGCCCGCCCATAGGAATGCATGGGGAATATATGTGTCCCTGGTAGTTCCTGATGCGTGGGGTGTACTGGCTTGAGTCTGGTATGTGTGAACTCGTGAGAGTGAATGCTGCGAGATGGTGTATGCAGCATGTATGTGTCTAGTAGCGAAGCGCCATTTCTAGACATGGCTGTACGTGTGCTGTGAGGGTGCTGGCGTGTGATTGGCTGGACCTGGCTGGCATGCCAGGCTCCAGGAAGTCTGGATGGGTCTGCCCAGTGGTGAGTGGGAGATTAGCATGAGTGATGTGTGGGAGGAGTGTACCTGTGTCCTGGATGGGCTGGGTTTTCCCCACACAATGCTGGCTCAGCCCCCCTGTGGTGTGTCTAATGACCCAAGCCCTGCCAGTGAATAGAGAGGGTGGTTGAGGTAAACAGAGTACTCAAGAACCAGCTGCGACTGGTTCCGCCCCCACTCTGCACCCTTGAACAAAGGAATGCACTGTATAAAAATGGGGCTGTGTCCCCACAGATGTTGTTCTCTTCTAGGATCCTGAGGGGGGCTGCTGTTGCTGCTGCTGCTGGGCCAGAGGACCGCCACTTGGGCTGTCTCCCTGCCTGGAGACCCAGTGTGCTGGCTCTGGGCCCATCCTTGCCCCCTGCCTGCCTACAAGGACTTTGGGGCCTGAACTTTGCCTCTAGCGCTTGGAAGCGCTTCCTTGTGGCCCTTAGCGCTTGAGAGCGCTTTCTCTTACCCCTGAAGCGTTGGAAGCGCTTTATTTGCGGCCCTAGCGCTTAGAAGCGCTTTGCTTATCAGCTGAGCGCTGGGAGCGCTGTCGTTGTCCTTCCGCGGCTGCCCACGCCGCTTTTGCTGATTTTGGAGTCCCCTGGCAGGTGCCCACCCTGCCCGGGACATTGCCGCTGTTTTTGATTTATAATTTACCTCGAGGGAGGCCACCCCTCGGTAAATTCATCCCCCGCCTGCCTGCCTGAATCGGGCCGCCGCGCTGCCCGCGGTGACCCGGAAGTGAAGGGGTGGCCGGCCAATCCGTGCGCGGCCCCGGGGAAGCAACTGGAAGTCCCGCCTCGCCGCCGGAGAGGAGAGCCCAGCAGCGAGGAGAGGCGGCGGGAAGGTGCAGGCGGGGCCCCGTTGCGGAGAGGAGAGCCCCGCCACCCACAAGAGGGAGAAGTGTGGGAAGGGAGCCCCTGGGGAGCGGGAGCTCCCGTGAAGAGCCGCCGGGCAGAGGAGAGCTGCAGCGTCACGTCCCGGTGAGTGCTGGTGCTTGGGAAAGGAGAGGGGGGCGTCGGGACACATTGCCGGTGTCCGCCCCGCCCCCTCTCATTAGCGCGACCTCTGGGGGCATTGCAGGGTCGCTTGAGCCCCGAGAGGCTCAGTGCGCACCATTGCCCTGGGAGTCCCCAGGAGGGGGACTCCCGCTTACAGTGCCCCCATCGTTCAAGAGCCCAGAAAGGCTCATAACGGCGGCATTTGTTTGTTGGAGCCTGCGAGGCTCAGGGGCATTTTCCTTGGAGCCACGAGGTGCCCCGGGGGCATCAGTTGTTTTGAAGAGCCCAGAGAGGCTCGTGAGCCCCACAATTGTGTTTTGAGCCCAGAGAGGCTCAAGAAGGGCATTTTGATTTACATAGAGCCCAGTGAGGCTCCCACGTTGGCCCCAGTATTGTCTCACACAGCTGCCCAGCACTTTGTGGGCAGCTGCTCCGTTTAGGCCCTGACATTGGGACACATGGACAGTCACAGGTGGTGACTTGTGAGATTGGCGCAATTATTATTGTTCTTACACCTCTGAATGTATTGTGATGCATCATGTGTTTTCCTCCCTTACACCTCTGAATGAATGTTATGCATTGCATCATGTGTCATGTGCTTCCACCCCCACAGGTATTGTGATGTGTAGGTGGTTGTTTTCTCCCTAGTACAGGTGGTGCTAGTGAGGTCCTGTTACCAGTAGTTACTGGTTTTGTGCTATTTTGTGCTAAAGTAAATTTATATTTTACCTTCTAAGTGCTATTTCTGAAAGTGCTACTTCTGATTCCTGACTGTGAGAAGTTGGCCTGGTAGGGGATGTTTCCAATTCTGGAACCACCTACTACCTGACCAAACAATCCCTTATGGTGTCTGGTTGTAAGTCAACCTTATTAGACAAGCTATCCTAGGGGTAGCATGGACTAAGCAGCCTAAAGGCTTAACTTAAGAGGTCGTGTTAAGCGAGCTGTTTTACCACATACAATCCTGTAGTACCAAATGAAAGGACACCACACAAGTATATATTATAAAAATATATGTATTTATTACTAAAAACAATCCCCAGTATTCTTTATGAATAAAGGGGCACAAGCGTTAAATCAAAAGCACTGTTTAAACATACAAGTTGCACAATTATGGATGAGGGCGGGTGGCCACTCAAACCATATACTAAACAAGTGGTATAAGAGATGCCACTCGAGCAGTGGTTAGGCCTAGGGCCTAGGGAATCACTGGGAGCAGTCAGGACAAGCAATGCTGAAGTCGGGAATGGCCCTCGGGATTCGGGAGATGTGCGGAAAGCGCACGCATGCACCAATGTTAACCAATGGTGCGTAAAAGTCATAAAGTTAAAGTTTAAGGACACTTCCGCTGGACCTAGAGGAACAAAACTTAACACACAGACCCTAGAGATGTGCACCAGTGTGGGAACACCGGCGGAGCAAAGTTACCTCACCCACAGGAAGTGGGTGCACAGGGTCGAAGTGGCATCGGGTTTTGACACGCAGGCTCTTGGTGCTTGAAGCTGAAAGGGCTGCAGGCGGGTTAAAGATGAAGTGTCCGGTGGAGTCCAAGGGTGGACTCAAGTCGAAGGGTACCTGAAAGCAGAGGGGACAGAGTCTGGGTCACTCAGCAGTGACCAGGGTGGAACCAGGACGGAACCAGGCAATGTCGGGCGCAATCAGGTGGTCGTCGAGGAGCTTCTCTCTGCTGTCACGTGGGCTCTGGGGCATCTGCGACGTCCAGGAGCAGGTCACGATCTGTCCCACGCAGGCTCTCACCGTCGGTGCAGTCGGCTTCAAGTTTGGAGCAAACAAGCCTTGGCAAGAGCAATCCACACGGGATCAGAAGATTGCTTCTCACTCGGACCAGGAAGGTCAGAGTCGGGGCTCCTTTTCAGGGGAGCTGGTGTGGATCTGGAGCAACCAGATTCACGAGTCTTCTTTGTAGTTTCGTCGGCACAGGGACCACTAGCCGGCTGGCAAGTGACCGGGCCAACGCGTTGAGCCAAATGGAGCAGAAGGGCCCCACGCAGCACTCGTCGAGTGTGGAGGGCTGAACTTCGGCTCAGGAGTAGCTCAGGGTGGGGGCTTCTCAAACCCCGGTGCACAGCTTCGAGGGTTACTCGTGGGCTGCACGGTCAGCGTCTCGTGGTCAATTCAAGATGGCGTGCCCCACGCTTCCGGTCGCCTCCACGGGTCTCAGCTCTGCAGGGACTGTGGATCGGGCTGTTGGAAGGCAGGCAAGCTTGATCTCGTCGATCTCAGTTGCTCGAGTTCCGGCGGGAACTGCAACTAAGTAGACGTCGAGGGCTGGATGGTGCCTGCTGCTGCAGGGTGGTCACTCCTTGACCACAAGGGAGATTCTTCGGGCTTCCACGTTGAGATGGAGGTCCAAGGGTCCAGAGTTTCGTTTCTAATGTTTCTTCCAGGAAATCTGATGTGCATTGGCACTGCTCCCACTCTTATTCCAATCTGGGTGGCGTGATTACCTGCTAGGTCCCCTCCTATGGGTGGGACCCAGGAAGTGGGTGGATACACCCCCTTCCTTTGATCCAGGCCGCCCTGGCACGAGGGCTGGAGTGCCCCAGAACCGGTTTGGCCGGATTATGCAAGGGGCAGCCTTGTGCGCCCCAGGCAGTGTCTGGTTTCTTTCAAACCTCCCTGCTACAATCCACTATCTCCTGTCTGGAGGGCGGTGACACCCTCCTGTGACAGGAAACCCTTTGTCCAGGACCCCTTTGGCTGAGTTTCGGTCAGCTGCAGGGGTCCAGACATTTGTCTGTGGCAGAGGCATCCATTTTGTGGATCTAAGGTATTTGGAGAAATCAACTGCATTTAAGCAAAGTAACATGTCTTACCCCTCTAGAGGGGTGGAATGCTATCCCCGTCGCCAGAACTGGCGAGGGGATAGTATTCCAAATCGTATGACACCTTACACGACATGTTTTGATAAAGCCAAACCAAAGTTGCTATATAACCGCGAGGATTATAAGGCACTTAAGAGTATATGGTATGGCATTATCCTGAAACAGCTTAGGGAGTTGTTCCCGACAGCTGCAGACAGGCTCAGCTCATGCTAGAGCTCCATCTCACATGAAACCACGCACTCTGCCTCCAGGATTGATGAGGCCTTCCATAGGAGTGGCTCACAGGTTAATATGTGTCCAGATATAGGTTTAGATATAGGTATACTACATCTAAGCAAGGGGTGATTACACCACCTTACCACAGCTGAGTGATCAGCCAGTTGTGTCAATTTAAGAACCAGCCAGGGGTGGCAAAAGATATGCTGCAGCCCCTGGTAGGCCTTGGTGGCCCCTATGCCCTGGGCACCTATAGTGCATTATACAGGGGCTGACAAGGGGTCCATTTCCAATTGGGGTATGTACCTAGGGTACATGGAATCCATTTTACAGAGAGAGCAGATGGCCTGGGGCCCTGATTAGCAGGGAACCAGGTCAACTAAGTCAAAAAACCAGCTAAACACAGGCAAAAAATCCGGGGTAACCATAGTCAGGTAGCCACCTTCCTACATAACCCCCCCCAAACGAAAGGAGATAAGGCTATCCTTGGCCAGGTAAGCCTATATTGCCTGAGTGGCCATATAAGGAAGTACCTGCACTAGCATGGGTACCCCCTGTCTCATGGTCCACTAAGCAGTCCCTCACCCTTTGGGTATTAGAGGGTCTCCACCATAGGGAATTACTACCTTGGGTGTGTTTATGCAAAGTTAAAGGCTGGTTTGGATATGGAGTATTGAAGTGAGGCTCTACTAAGTTAGGGCTTGGCTTCCTCCAATTATCTTCCACCATGTGTGCCTTTCTTTCTTTAACTGAGTTGCACTGTGCTCTCAGGGTCAACCTCTGGCTACCTAAAGCTGGAGGCTGGGTCCCTCTGTTTGGCTTGCTGGAGGGACAGTTCAGGTTTGGGGCCCTTGGGTCCCAGGTTTGGCTGTGCCCAACAGAATCCATCTGTGGGAGGTCCCTAACTGTTTTTAAGGGGGCTCCCTCAGGAGTATTTAAAGTTTTCACCTTACTAGGGCTACTAGTTTTGGTGCACCTAATCTTTTGATGGGGGTGCTTTATTTGACAGGGGGCCCTCTGGGTCTCACTGTCCTTCTTGTCCTCTGCAGCCCTGGGCTGCCTAAGGCAAGGTAGAGAGGGGCAGGTTACCTGCTCCAGACTGGGTCCCACCTGAGAAGGGTCCACCGCCATCAGAGGCTCTGTCAGGCCAGGCCTAACAACCTCTGGGGCAGTTCCTTCATCAGGGGTAAGATCAGTTCCCTGAGGAGGCTGATCCTGTCCTAAAGTCTGGTGAGGGGGAGATTTCTCTTCCTCCTCCATGCTCTCAGTTTGTGTGGAGTTATCCATCATTTCAGGCTTCACAACACACATATCAGTTTGAGTTTGGGCTGTGGCCATCACAGCCCCACCAACCTTTTCAGGAGGAGACTCAGTTTGGGTTTCTGCTGTTATCATAACAGCTTTGCTATTCTGTTCAGGAAGAGCTTTTGCTAAAGATGGGGCAGAGAGTTTCTCAGCCCTACCAACCTTTTCAGGAAGGACATCTTGAATTGGGGCTGTAGCCATTACAGCCCCACTAACCTTTCCATGGGAATTCACCATTCTAGAATGGGTTTCCTGTTCAACCTCAGCCCAGGCTGAGATCTCCAAATCATTACCAAGTAGGCAGTCTACAGGCAAGTTTGGTGACACTGCCACTCTCTTTGGGCCAATGACACCTCCCCAGCTGAGACTTACTACTGCCATGGGATGATTTGTTTGGATTCCATCAATGTTTGTAACCTGGTATGTGGCACCAGGTAAAAGTTGCTTAGAGGGGACTATGCCATCAGCCACCATGGTGATGCTAGCCCCTGTGTCTCTAAAAGCTTCAACTTTCAAACCATTGATGATGGGTTCTTGTCTATACTTGCTCAAAGTATTTGGGCAAGCAGAGAAGTTGGCAAACCCCATGCCAGTCTCATAAACAAGATCATTGGGTGATGGGGACCTGGATAGGCCAGGGTCCACCTGAGCTCCAACAGTAAACCCACCCAGATTCCTGGGTGTGCTTCCACTTCCTGGGGGAGTACTGCTGACAGTAACAGGAGGTGTTGAAGCTGGCTTTGGAGGTATATTTTCTTTATTGTTATTCTTGGGACAACAGTTGTCTGTTTTGTAATGCCCCACCTGTTTACAGGCATAACAATAAGGCTTTTTCTCAGTTGAAGAAGTGTCTTGGGACCCACCCCCATTCTTGGAGTTTTGGGGCCCTGGGGAAGTCTTTTCTTTATTTTTATCCCCACCCTTATCTTGAGGCTTGGTAGACTCCTTCTTCTGGTTACTGTCCTGATTCTTAGGCCTAATCCTGGTTCTGACCCACTTGTCTGCCTTCTTTCCCAATTCTTGGGGAGAGGTCAGATCAGAGTCCACCAGGTGCTGGTGTAAGAGCTGGTTCTGACAATTACTTAGGATCTGCTCCCTCATAATCAAATTATACAATCCTGTAAAGTCATGTACTTTGCTGCCATGTAGCCAACCCTCCAGAGCCTTAGTTGCACAATCAACAAAATCAGTCCAGTCCTGAGTCTGTGTCTTCTGGGTGTCTCTGAACTTCAACCTGTACTGTTCAGTGGTTAAGCCAAACCCATCTATTAGGACACTCTTCAGGACTTTGTAATTGTTTGCATCCTCATGTCTAACAGTGAGGAGCTTATCTCTCCCTTTCTCTGAAAAGGAGTACCATAAGATTGCTGCCCACTGTTCCTCAGGAACCTGCTGTACCATGCAGGCTCTCTCAAGAGCAGTTATCCACTTGTGGATGTCATCCCCTTCCTTGTAGGGGGGCACAATCTTTGTCAGGTTTCTACTATCATAGGACCTGGGTTTCTCTTTTGGAATATTGCTGCCATCAGTGGCATCTAAGCCACACAATTTCTGCTCTCTTGCCAAGGCAAGTTTAGCTTGAGCTAAGGTAAGTCTAGCTTGACTCAGGGCTACCTCCTCTCTCTCTATTTGGAGTTTGACAGCCCTCATTCTAGCCCTATGCTCAGCTTTCTGAGAAGCAGTCACGCCTCTCTCTGATTCTCTAGAGGCACTAGAAATATGAGAGTCCCCTGAGGGAGATCTCACTCTTCTGTTGCCTGGGAGAATGCTATAGGATCTGGGGAGGTGCTGGCCCTCTCCATTCCCTAGTAGGTTTAAATTGGCCTGGCTAAGCCTGGCAAATCCAACCTGGCTACCCTCCTGACCCTGGTCTTCTGTGTCCTCAACCTCTGAGTCCTCATCCACCTCTTCTCCTTCTTCCTCCTGAGGGGTACCAGTTACAGCTGGGTTCTCTCCATCTCCTGACCTTAGGGGAATTCCCTTCGCCCTTTCTAAGTCATCCTGTTCTAGAATGGCTATCAGGATTGGACAGGTGGGGCTTCTGCCCCTTTTTAACCCTCTTGATTTGCACAAGGCAACCAAGTCCTTTCGGGTTAGCTTGTCATAGCTGGAAGTTGCCTGGGTAAGGTCAACTGTCACAGGAGTAGACCCTGAGGCTTTTCCTGTGTCAGACATGACTCTAGTGTGGTGTAAGTGATGCACCTACCTACACTAAGTGTTTTCCTACTGTACCTTACTAGTGAGTTGAAGTCAGGGTGTGCTAATCCCTTCAACCTACAACTACTAAGTTCAGTAGAACTTAATATGCTAAGCTTTTGATTTTATATGTACCTAGAGGTACTTGATGTGATCTTTCAATTTGATACAAAGATTGCAATGGTAAAACAACAGCAAGCTCAAATCCGCACCGCTGCTCACCAATGTGAGAAGTTGGCCTGGTAGGGGATGTTTCCAATTCTGGAACCACCTACTACCTGACCAAACAATCCCTTATGGTGTCTGGTTGTAAGTCAACCTTATTAGACAAGCTATCCTAGGGGTAGCATGGACTAAGCAGCCTAAAGGCTTAACTTAAGAGGTCGTGTTAAGCGAGCTGTTTTACCACATACAATCCTGTAGTACCAAATGAAAGGACACCACACAAGTATATATTATAAAAATATATGTATTTATTACTAAAAACAATCCCCAGTATTCTTTATGAATAAAGGGGCACAAGCGTTAAATCAAAAGCACTGTTTAAACATACAAGTTGCACAATTATGGATGAGGGCGGGTGGCCACTCAAACCATATACTAAACAAGTGGTATAAGAGATGCCACTCGAGCAGTGGTTAGGCCTAGGGCCTAGGGAATCGCTGGGAGCAGTCAGGACAAGCAATGCTGAAGTCGGGAATGGCCCTCGGGATTCGGGAGATGTGCGGAAAGCGCACGCATGCACCAATGTTAACCAATGGTGCGTAAAAGTCATAAAGTTAAAGTTTAAGGACACTTCCGCTGGACCTAGAGGAACAAAACTTAACACACAGACCCTAGAGATGTGCACCAGTGTGGGAACACCGGCGGAGCAAAGTTACCTCACCCACAGGAAGTGGGTGCACAGGGTCGAAGTGGCGTCGGGTTTTGACACGCAGGCTCTTGGTGCTTGAAGCTGAAAGGGCTGCAGGCGGGTTAAAGATGAAGTGTCCGGTGGAGTCCAAGGGTGGACTCAAGTCGAAGGGTACCTGAAAGCAGAGGGGACAGAGTCTGGGTCACTCAGCAGTGACCAGGGTGGAACCAGGACGGAACCAGGCAATGTCGGGCGCAATCAGGTGGTCGTCAAGGAGCTTCTCTCCGCTGTCACGTGGGCTCTGGGGCATCTGCGATGTCCAGGAGCAGGTCACGATCTGTCCCACGCAGGCTCTCACCGTCGGTGCAGTCGGCTTCAAGTTTGGAGCAAACAAGCCTTGGCAAGAGCAATCCACACGGGATCGGAAGATTGCTTCTCACTCGGACCAGGAAGGTCAGAGTCGGGGCTCCTTTTCAGGGGATCTGGTGTGGATCTGGAGCAACCAGATTCACGAGTCTTCCTTGTAGTTTCGTCGGCACAGGGACCACTAGCCGGCTGGCAAGTGACCGGGCCAACGCGTTGAGCCAAATGGAGCAGAAGGGCCCCACGCAGCACTCGTCAAGTGTGGAGGGCTGAACTTCGGCTCAGGAGTAGCTCAGGGTGGGGGCTTCTCAAACCCCAGTGCACAGCTTCGAGGGTCACTCGTGGGCTGCACGGTCAGCGTCTCGTGGTCAATTCAAGATGGCGTGCCCCACGCTTCCGGTCGCCTCCACGGGTCTCAGCTCTGCAGGGACTGTGGATCGGGCTGTTGGAAGGCAGGCAAGCTTGATCTCGTTGATCTCAGTTGCTCGAGTTCCGGCGGGAACTGCAACTAAGTAGACGTCGAGGGCTGGATGGTGCCTGCTGCTGCAGGGTGGTCACTCCTTGACCACAAGGGAGATTCTTCGGGCTTCCACGTTGAGATGGAGGTCCAAGGGTCCAGAGTTTCGTTTCTAATGTTTCTTCCAGGAAATCTGATGTGCATTGGCACTGCTCCCACTCTTATTCCAATCTGGGGGGCGTGATTACCTGCTAGGTCCCCTCCTATGGGTGGGACCCAGGAAGTGGGTGGATACACCCCCTTCCTTTGATCCAGGCCGCCCTGGCACGAGGGCTGGAGTGCCCCAGAACCGGTTTGGCCGGATTATGCAAGGGGCAGCCTTGTGCGCCCCAGGCAGTGTCTGGTTTCTTTCAAACCTCCCTGCTACAATCCACTATCTCCTGTCTGGAGGGCGGTGACACCCTCCTGTGACAGGAAACCCTTTGTCCAGGACCCCTTTGGCTGAGTTTCGGTCAGCTGCAGGGGTCCAGACATTTGTCTGTGGCAGAGGCATCCATTTTGTGGATCTAAGGTCTTTGGAGAAATCAACCGCATTTAAGCAAAGTAACATGTCTTACCCCTCTAGAGGGGTGGAATGCTATCCCCGTCGCCAGAACTGGCGAGGGGATAGTATTCCAAATCGTATGACACCTTACACGACATGTTTTGATAAAGCCAAACCAAAGTTGCTATATAACCGCGAGGATTATAAGGCACTTAAGAGTATATGGTATGGCATTATCCTGAAACAGCTTAGGGAGTTGTTCCCGACAGCTGCAGACAGGCTCAGCTCATGCTAGAGCTCCATCTCACATGAAACCACGCACTCTGCCTCCAGGATTGATAAGGCCTTCCATAGGAGTGGCTCACAGGTTAATATGTGTCCAGATATAGGTTTAGATATAGGTATACTACATCTAAGCAAGGGGTGATTACACCACCTTACCCCAGCTGAGTGATCAGCCAGTTGTGTCAATTTAAGAACCAGCCAGGGGTGGCAAAAGATATGCTGCAGCCCCTGGTAGGCCTTGGTGGCCCCTATGCCCTGGGCACCTATAGTGCATTATACAGGGGCTGACAAGGGGTCCATTTCCAATTGGGGTATGTACCTAGGGTACATGGAATCCATTTTACAGAGAGAGCAGATGGCCTGGGGCCCTGATTAGCAGGGAACCAGGTCAACTAAGTCAAAAAACCAGCTAAACACAGGCAAAAAATCCGGGGTAACCATAGTCAGGTCGCCACCTTCCTACACTGACAGTGGTCCAGGTGGCCCTGTCTTGTAAATAATCCCTTGTAAATTCTGCCCGTGCCTCTGGCACATTGTAAAGTGTGTGTTTTATCTAATGTGTTTTGGTGTAATACAAAGGCTATTTTTATATAACCTTGTGTGGAGTTTCCTTTGTGGTGGGCCCTGGGAGTTGTTGCTGGGGTGCGTGCGCAAATACTTAACTTACATCGCCTCCAAGTTTAGCCTTGCTGCTCGCGCCACGTTACCTAGAGGGTGAGTAGGGGTTATCTTGGCGTGTAACTCCCTTGCCCTGACTTGGGTGTGGTGGTCTCTGTCTGACTTTGGCGAAAGCCCTGGCCAGCCGGGGATCCCATTTCCAACACAAGGGTGCCTGGATTACCCTGATGCAGGAGTTTACCCTGATGAAGGGTGCCTGGATTACCATGATGCAGGAGTTTCCCCTGATGAAGGGTGCCTAGATTACCATGATGCAGTGGTGTCCCCTGATGAAGGGTGCCTGGATTACTCTGATGCAGGATTGACCCCTGATAAAGGGTGCCTGGATTACTTTGATGCAGGAGTGTCCCTTGATGAAAGGGTGCCTGGATTAACCTGATGCAGGAGTGTCCCCTGATGAAGGGTGCCTGGATTACCCTGATGCAGGAGTGTCCCCTGATGCAAGGGTGCCTGTATTACCCTGATGCAGGAGTGTCCCCTGATGAAGGGTGCCTGGATTACCCTGATGCAGGAATGCCCCCGAATGAAGGGTGCCTGGATTACTTTGATGCAGGAGTGTCCCTTGATGAAAGGGTGCCTGGATAAACCTAATGCAGGAGTGTTCCCTGATGAAGGGCGCCTGGATTACCCTGATGCAGGAGTGTCCCCTGATGCAATGGTGCCTGTATTACCCTGATGCAGGAGTGTCCCCTGATGAAGGGTGCTTAGATTACCCTGATGCAGGAGTATCTCCCAATGCAAGGGTGCCTGGATTACCCTGATGCAGGAGTGCTCCCCTGATGCAAGGGTGCCTGTATTACCCTGATACAGGAGTGTACCCTGATGAAGGGTGCCTGGATTACCCTGATGCAGGAATGCCCCCTGATGAAAGGGTGCCTGGATTACTCTGATGCAGGAGTGTCCCTTGATGAAGGGTGCCTGGAATAGCCTGATACAGGAGTGTGCCCTGATGAAGGGTGCCTGGATTACCGTGATGCAGGAGTGTCCCGTGATGCAAGGGTGCCTGGATTACCCTGATGCAGGAGTGTCCCCTGTTGCAAGGGTGCCTGGATTACCCTGATGCAGGAGTGTCCCCAGATGAGGGGTACCTGGATAACTCTGATGTAGGAGTGTCCCCTGATGCAAGGGTGCCTGGATTACCCTGATGCAGGAGTGTCCCCTGATGAAGTGTTCCTGGATTATTATGATGCAGGAGTGTCCCCTGATGAAGGGCGCCTGGAATACTCTGATGCAGGAGTGTTCCCTGATGAAGGGTGCCTGGATTACTCTGATGCAGGAGTGTTCCCTGGTGAAGGGTGCCTGGATTACTCTGATGCAGGAGTGTACCCTGATGAAGGGTGCCTGGATAACTCTGATGCAGGAGTGTCCCCTGATGAAGGGTGCCTGGATTACTCAGATGCAGGAGTGTCCCCCAATGCAAGGGTGCCTGGATTACCCTGATGCAGGAGTGTTCCCCTGATGCAAGGGTGCCTGTATTACCCTGTTGCAGGAGTGGCCCCTGATGAAGGGTGCCTGGATGAACCTGATGCAGGAGTGTCCTCTGATGAAGGGTGCCTGGATTACCCTGATGCAGGAGCGTCTCCTGATTTAAATGTTAAATGTCGTATACTTGTAAAGCGCACAGCTGCCCCAGCAAAGGGGCGTCCCGGCGCTGTATACCGCTGGGGAACCCATCCTGGCTCTCCCTGTGAGATGGTCCCTCATGGGCATCTCCAAGGTGAAGACAAGCATCCCCGGCGCTGATGGGGCCGTTAGTGGAGATTAAGCAAGCTATTGCCCAGAGTTGCTGAGTGGGACCCATGGTTAGAGTAGGCACCGAGGCGAGAATTATCGAGTCCGCTGACCTTGGCCCAAGACCCTGCCGCGTCGGGAATCGAACCCTGGTCCCGGGCCAACCTCTGCTTCTGGGTCTGCCGCCTCTAACCAGTGAGCCACACCACTCTACATTTAAGGGTGCCTGGGTTACCCTGATGCAGGAGTGTCCCCTGATGCAAGGGTGCCGAGATTACCCTGATGCAGGAGTGTCCCCTGATGCAAGGGTGTCTGGATGACCCTGATGCAGGAGTGTCCCCTGATGCAAGGGTGCCTGAATAACTCTGATGTAGGAGTGTCCCCTGATGCAAGGGTGCCTGGATTACCCTGATGCAGGATTTTCCCTGATGAAGGGTGCCTGGATTACCATGATGCAGGAGTTTCCCCTGATGAAGGGTGCCTGGATTACCATGATGCAGTGGTGTCCCCTGATGAAGGGTGCCTGGATTACTCTGATGCAGGATTGACCCCTGATAAAGGGTGCCTGGATTACTTTGATGCAGGAGTGTCCCTTGATGAAGGGTGCCTGGATTAACCTGATGCAGGAGTGTTCCCTGATGAAGGGTGCCTGGATTACCCTGATGCAGGAGTGTCCCCTGATGCAAGGGTGCCTGTATTACCCTGATGCAGGAGTGTTCCCTGATGAAGGGCGCCTGGATTACCCTGATGCAGGAATGCCCCCTGATGAAGGGTACCTGGATTACTTTGATGCAGGAGTATCCCTTGATGAAAGGGTGCCTGGATTAACCTAATGCAGGAGTGTTCCCTGATGAAGGGCGCCTGGATTACCCTGATGCAGGAGTGTCCCCTGATGCAATGGTGCCTGTATTACCCTGATGCAGGAGTGTCCCCTGATGAAGGGTGCTTGGATTACCCTGATGCAGGAGTATCTCCCAATGCAAGGGTGCCTGGATTACCCTGATGCAGGAGTGCTCCCCTGATGCAAGGGTGCCTGTATTACCCTGATACAGGAGTGTACCCTGATGAAGGGTGCCTGGATTACCCTGATGCAGGAATGCCCCCTGATGAAAGGGTGCCTGGATTACTCTGATGCAGGAGTGTCCCTTGATGAAGGGTGCCTGGAATAGCCTGATACAGGAGTGTGCCCTGATGAAGGGTGCCTGGATTACCGTGATGCAGGAGTGTCCCGTGATGCAAGGGTGCCTGGATTACCCTGATGCAGGAGTGTCCCCTGATGCAAGGGTGCCTAGATTACCCTGATGCAGGAGTGTCCCCAGATGAGGGGTACCTGGATAACTCTGATGTAGGAGTGTCCCCTGATGCAAGGGTGCCTGGATTACCCTGATGCAGGAGTGTCCCCTGATGAAGTGTTCCTGGATTACCATTGTTGGAAATGGGATCCCTGGCTGGCCAGGGCTTTCGCCAAAGTCAGTCAGAGACCACCACCCCCAAGTCAGGGCAAGGGAGTTACACGCCAAGATAACCCCTACTCACCCTCTAGGTAACGTGGCGCGAGCAGCAAGGCTAAACTTGGAGGCGATGTAGGCTAAGTATTTGCGCACGCACCCCAGCAACAACAACCAAAGGCCCACCACAAAGGAAACTCCACACAAGGTTCTATAAAAATAGCCTTTGTATTACACCAAAACACATTAGATAAAACACACACTTTACAATGTACCAGAGGCACGGGCAGAATTTACAGGGGATATGTACAAGACAGGGCCACCTGGACCACTGTCAGGAATCAGAAGTAGCACTTTCAGAAATAGCACTTAGTACATAGAATATAGCACAAAATAGCACACAACCAGTAATTACTGGTAACCAGGACCTCACTAGCACCACCTGTACTAGGGAGAAAACAACCACCTATGTATCACAATACCTGTAGGGGTGTAAGAGGAAAACACATGATGCAATGCATAACATTCATTCAGAGGTGTAAAGGCACATGACGCATAAACAATACATTCAGAGGTGCAAAAACAATAACAATTGCGCCAAACTCACGTAAGTCACCACCTGTGACTGTCCCTAGGCCAACTGGCCTCTCTGGGGCTAGGACGCCCTGTGTCCAATGTCCAGGAGCCTAAACGTAGCAGTTGCCCACAAAGTGCTGGGCAACTGGTGCAATTGAGGGGGCCACGTGGGGAGCCTCTCTAGGCTCTAAACAAATGGACTGCCCCTGAGCCTCTCGGGGCTCGCAAGAAGGTGGGGGCAAGGTGGGGCCTTCTGGGGCCACTCCACCACAGACACCAAATGCCCCCTGAGCCTCGCAGGCTCTTCGAACCAACAATGCCTACACGAGCCTCTCTGGGCCCGTCACTAGCGTTGGAGTCCCTCCCGGGGGACTCGAAATGGCATTTGGGCCCCTGAGCCTCTCAGGGCTCACCAACAAATGGGCCCTCAGGTCGTTGGAGCGGCCCTCTGCCAACCGGGGCCGCTCAGAAACAAAAGGAAACTGCCCCTGAGGTCGCGGTAATGAGAGGGGGCGGGGCGGACACCGGCAATGTGTCCCGACGCCCCCCTCTCCTTTCCAAGGCACCAGCACTCACCGGGTTCTGGCGCTGCAGCTCTCCTCTCTCTCCTGCACTCCTCCGCGTGCAGCGCGGGGCTCTCCTTCCGGCACCGGAGCCCCGGCAGGCAACAGCTTCCGCCTGCCTCTCTCCTGCCCCCGGCCTGCCTGACTCCCAGGTCGCGGCTGCGGGGCGGGACTTCCGGTCGCTTCCCCCGGGGCCGCGCTGTGATTGGCCGACGGGCCCTGCACTTCCGGGTCGTCGCGGGCAGCGCGGCGGCCCGTTCCAAACACTCGTAGGCGGGGGATGAGTTTACCGAGGAGTGGGCTCCCTCGAGGTAAACTTAAAATATAGCGGCAAGGTCCCTGGCAGGGTGGGCACCTGCCAGGGGGCAAATTAACCAAAATAAGCGAGGTGGGCACTCGCTAGGCAGGCAAAGCGCTCCTCAGCGCTAAGAGGCAATTTACAGCGCTCCCTGCGCTAAATGCCAAATACAGCGCTCTCAAGCGCTAGAACAAAATCCAGCGCTCCCAGGCGCTATAAGTAAAATAAAGGTCCCAGGTGCCCTCAGCAAGCAGGGCAGAGTCCCAGCAGTCCTTGGGCAGGCAGGGGGGACAAGGCTGGGCCCAGAGCCAGCACACTGGGTCTCCAGGCAGGGAGACACCCCAAGTGGCGGTCCTCTGGCCCAGCAGCAGCAGCAACAGCCCCCTCAGGATCCTGGAAGAGAACCACTTCTGTGGGGACACAGCCCCATTTTTATACAGTGCATTCCTTTGTTCAAGGGTGTAGAGTGGGGCAGCTGGTTCTTGAGTACTCTGTTTACCTCAACCACCCTCTCCATTCACTGGCAGGGCTTGGGTCATTAGACACACCACAGGGGGGCGGAGCCAGCATTGTGTGGGGAAAACCCAGCCCATCCAGGACACAGGTACACTCCTCCCACACATTACTCATGCAAATCTCCCACTCACCACCGGGCAGACCCATCCAGACTTCCTGGAGCCTGGCATGCCAGCCAGCTCCAGCCAATCACACGCCAGCACCCTCACAGCACACGTACAGCCATGTCTAGAAATGGCGCTTCCCTACTAGACACATACATGCTGCATACACCATCTCGCAGCATTCACTCTCACGAGTTCACACATACCAGACTCAAGCCTGTACACCCCACGCATCAGGAACTATCAGGGACACATACATTCCCCATGCATTCCTATGGGCGGGCAGGCCTAGCTCAGCACATGCACTCAGAGTGCGCACGCACTTTCCACTGGGACACAGTGAAAGTGCGCAGAATCCAAAAATCACCATCTCCAGGTCACCATTTCAAGCAAAAAGTCTAGGGGTGAACCTGCCCTAAGGGCCAAAGTCCAACATAACCCCCTTCCAGCCAAAACGCAGGGGAGACCAATCACCACCGTGATGGACTTCCCTGCTTGGGGCGATAGAACACGGACGCAGGCCCGCAACTGCAGGGACACCCTCCTGTTCTACGCCATGGTGAACCCATGGGATTCCCTCTAAACACACTGTCTGGACCAACTGGGCTACCCCACTGGTACTCCCAAGTTGTCCGCGGCCAGGACCAGGCCCTGGGCCACCCAGGTGCCACCGGTCCATGCCAATTCGCAGAGCGGGGGGTAGTAACCCCTGGCACATAGGAGCCATTTTCCACTCTTCCTGTCCGCAAGACAGGACTAGACTGCCACTGGTTCTCCAGCCTAAGGCCTACAACCTCAGGCGGACCAGGAGTCTCAGGGAAGGCTCTCCTCCCCTTACCTCTTCTTCTAGGGTTCCTCCTCCCTCTGCGAGGGGTACCCCTAGAACGCCATTCCAACCCAGGGCTTATCCACTCAGGTTGCACCGGGGTCAGAGGTGGGCTCTCCCACCCTCTGCACCCCCTTCCAGAGGTCTGCCCTCTCCCACCTGGAGAAGTTCCTCTGAAAGAAGAACCGGTCAGGACACTGGTTACAGTCGTCCTACCCTTCAGGTCAGGCTGATCCTGAACCTGGCCTCCCAACCTCTGGTCTAGAACCTTCGGTGGAACAATTGCCTGGCACTCCAGGACTTCTGGGGATTCACACGCAATCCCCCTGAGGCTAACAAATGTCACATCTGTTGCGTGACTGTCTGTCTGGCGCAGATCTCCCGCCCTCTGTCCACCTGACAGTGCGTGACGATCCCCCAGACCAGAAGTGGTGTTACCATGGTCACTACACGGGAACCTAGCCCAACTGGGTAGTCCCTGACCCACTGGTCCTTCCACTGGGGAACTCCCCCAATCACTCCTCACTCTGGACTCCTGTACCCTCCCTATCGGAGCGGTACTGCCAGACTCTAGAACCACAGGAGCTCTGGTTACAGACGCTCCAGGTCCTCTACTCACTAGGAGATCCTCCTCAACTGGGTTAACAGGACAGCCTAGGTCCCCAACCTGGTGTTCCCTCAAGAAACCACCCAGGTTCTGAGACAGGGCTTCGGGCCTCTGGGGGCTCTCAGCCACCCACTGACTCCTGCTCCACTGAGCCAGGCAGTCAGCCCCTACACCCTTCTCACTAACCAGGGACCTAGCTGGGCTACACTGAGCCTCTTCCACCACGCTGGGCTGGAAGATCCCTGACCCACTACTTTTGGAGTCACTCACCAATGACTCTACAGAACCTCTGGTCCCTTCCCAGCGGTCTGCTTCCTCTGCCAGCTCACATGGTTCAGACAATCCACACCCTAACAGGTGTTGGCGCAACCCTGGTGAACAACAACTGAGCAACTGCTCTCTGAGAAACATATCGAGCAATAGGTCCCAATCACATTTCGTGGGCTCCCGTACCCAATCACACAGGATTCTACAACAGTCATCCTCAAAGTCTTCCCAAGACTGATGAGACGGTTTCCTAAGGTTCCTAAACCTCAACCTATTCTCCTCCTCTGGGGAAACAGGAACCATACTGGGACTTTCTAGACTGAGATTTAAATAGCTGCCACCACTGGACTCAACCCTCCCTGGGGGATCCAGACACTCAACACTGCGCGCAGGGGATAGTCTACCCTCCAGAGCTACTTTGCCTCTGGTGGCGGCCCTCTCAGCCTCCTCTATCCTGTCCTGCGCTAAGACCCTCTCGGTCTCCAGCTGTTGCTTCTTAACCTCCAGCTGTTGCTTTCTAATGCCCAGCTGTGCCATAGCCTGGGCATGCTCCAACCTGAGCCTCTCTAAAGCCAGCTGGTGCTCCCTTTCTCTCCTCCTATCTTCCAGCTCCTCTGGGGACAGGGAAAGGGATGAGGCGCTGCCTCCTAAACTGGACCCAGCAAGGGACTCCCTATCTATGGGGTCCTCACTCTCTGCTGGCGTCCCTGTGCTGTCATCTTCTTCCTCCTCAGACTCTTCAGGGCTCCCCTCTGACCCACCACCCTCATGGTGTGAGACCCGGGCCCTCTCCGCACTGTGCTCACGCTCCCAGTCATCCTTCTGCCATTGGATCAGGTTACCCCTAAGTTGGGACTGGGTGTCTGACTCATTCACTGCAATGTCTCTCTCTTCGCAAAACTCTCTCAGTTCATGCAAAAACAGACCCCAGACATTAAAAGCAGACTCCATCTTGGCAAGATGCTCACAGACACGTGCAACACAGGGGACTGAACAATCTGAAGTAAGAGGACACAATTCCAAAATTTCAACAATCTCCTTATCAAAGAGAACTCATACTCATGCGTCCAGGAAAACACACCATTCATCCACACACACCCTCCCCTCGGATCGGTAAGGCAGTTTCTACCACCCCTGACTTCTCAACCTGACCAAAAGCGACACAGGTACCAAACTCTGGAAGCAGGGCGGGGGACAAATGTACTGAACACAATCCAATGACACTCTTCAGGAGAAGAAAATAATGAAACTTCCAAAACAATACAATCCCCTAAAAATGTGGTCATCTAAATGCAGAGTTTTGTGGTATGGCCAGTTACTACTAAGGTACAACGCAAACACAAATCCTTATCCCGCCGCTTGCCGCCAATGTTGGAAATGGGATCCCTGGCTGGCCAGGGCTTTCGCCAAAGTCAGTCAGAGACCACCACCCCCAAGTCAGGGCAAGGGAGTGTGGTAAATAAATAAATAATACCTCTCTTTTTGCATGTATAAATGAATAACAGATAGCTCAATAAATAAGAGTCAAGATTCGAGGTAGTAGGAGTTTTGCAGGTTTAATACAGCATAAGGACAGGAACAGGACAACCTGCACAGGAATAGGATGGCAGGGCCCTGGCAGCGCTGCCAGGATCAGGATCGGGACAAGGGAACTTTTTAATAACAGTACATGGGCATATATACATATCGCAAACACATAGCATTACATTGCAATGGGCGTAGCAGTGGGTGGAGCAATAGGCGTGACGCGTAGCAGTCGCGAAAGATAAGGGTGAAAAGAGGTGTAACAGGGCGTATACACAGACATGTGATGCAAACGTAACAGAATATGTCATGAATGGGGCGGAAACCATGGAGGGGGATACCTAAGGAGCCGGGACCTCTAACCTGATGGTGCGCGCAAACTGGCAATGACGTATCACTAGGAGAAGCTGGGGGCTTCAAACTCTGTGCTAGGAGCAGAGACTGAAGTCTGGAGAGTCAGGGCGACATGTACCTAAACAGTATCTAGTATCTGATGTTTAGAGAACATGTTGATATAAACTAGAAGTCAGGAGGGGAAAGGCTAACAGACACTAAGACTGGACCATGCATTATTCTACATGTAGTGCGTGATGAAGAATATTAAATGACCATTAATACAGTATTTCTCTAACATGGGGCCGTAAAGGCTAGACAATGACGGAAACTATTGATGCAGTTCAGTAGCTTTAGGAATGCAGAGGAAGAGGACTGAACTGATAATCTGGAATCATAACATACTCTTGGCAGACTCAGAGGCAGGGCCAAGCTGAACCGGGCACTGCGAGGCAGGAAGTAAGTGAAGGGTCGAGGATACAGGTGGGGGCTGTATCGCTCCTCCGCGAGGCTTCAGGAGACAGGAGACAGGAGCTGAATCTGGTGTCCGGGCCCTTTTGAGGCCTAGAAACGGGGACTTTACAATGGAATAACGTGCACACTGAGAAACGTGGCAACGTAGCTTTACATGGGCCTGATATTCGTAGTATTCACGAGAACTGGAAACTGCCATACTAGAGGTGGACACAACTGTAATTGCGTCTTTAATCAAACATGGGGAATAACATATGCATATTAATCATGCACATATAACATATGATGGATGACATGTAGGGACACAGAACATGGCAAAATTTACTTTTCCACATTCCCTCCTTGTCACTACGTTTCATCAGGAAACATCAATATTCATGATACCATCTATCATTTCATACAGTATCATTTGCTCGTCTCGAATTGTCTTGGAACGGGATTTAGAACGGGGCTTGGGACTAGGAATACAAGGAGTAGCACAAATGCCGCAAATCGCAGGGCCACATTGTATACAGAGGCAGCAGCTGAATATGATCGCTACTGCAATACCTAGAAAGGACAAGACTTTCCATCCCCAGGCGGAAATTATATTCCATAACCAACCGGACCATGTCCAGGTGCCTGGATCTTGGTGTAACAGATGAGCAATTTTATGGAGTCTGGTTATAGCTGAATAGACAGACGGCGCGTTATTTGGAATGAAAATGCAGCAACTAGATCCGATGACTCTACAGGCCCCGCCCCTATCGGCCAATATGACGTCAAGGACGAGACGATTCTGGAGCACGACAATTCTCATAAAGGATTGTTCCTCGGTTAAATTACTTAGAGCAGAAGTAGTCTCAATTACTACGGCTTCGAGTGTTCTGGTTAATCTACGTATCAGTTTACTATTCACAACTGTACCTAAATAAGGGAAGACACCTTTATTGATATCTATATATTGTTCTAGAGTAGTTTCAGTATAATCGACAATCGGGAGGTTTCTCTTGTGTCTAGTATGTACTAGGTGGGAATTCCTATGGTAGTCGGGTGGGGCTAGAAAAACAGGTGGCAGTAGGAAGGCAATGTAACAGGTTCCCTCCCAATCGAGGGGCAGACGAACATATGCGGTCTGACCACAAATAAAATAAGAATGACGTGAAGCTTTGAAAATAGATTTCCTACTGTCACTATACTTGACAATAGTAGTACAATCACTATGTCCTATGTGTGTAGAACCATTATTTCGGACACATAATTCGCCTTTGACTGGTAGTACTGAAATTGCAGGTAAATCTGGAGTGGAATCAGACTGAACATTCAGGACCATGAAATTTGAAGAATAATTACCTAAATTGTACACTTCATTTTCTAGATCTAACCCGGTTCTGTGGGGGAGACCTTGCTTGTCTGGAAAACACGTACTGTTAAGAAAAGACATATCTGTTGAGGATAACGTTAACGTGGACCATGCTCCACACGAACCATTATGTGAAAAAGGATAAGGAAAGAGTGGCAGAACTCCCTTCGGTGTCTGGAAAGGGGGGAGTCGACCACACACCCAACAATTAGTGGCATTGCTGGTCTGGTGTGAATAATGTAGCATGCGGATAAAAGAATTATTTCGCATAGCGAGGCGGTAAGAGAGTTCATGAGGAGGTAGATCACTAAACGTGTGCTCTACTGTAGCATTAGAAGACGTATTTACATGAGAAACTGGGAAACACAGGTAAAATGCATAACTGGTGCAGGAAATCATAATGCTGAGAAATAATATGAAACATAGAAAAATGATACATCGGATTGAGTTTTGACTAACTCTCTCACTATGGGGGTCTATTTTATACATGTCAGAAACAGTCTAACCGTTTCACCTAGGGGAGGACTTAGACAATCAAACTGGCTGACTTATTTTACTAGACCGGAGTTTCAACTTATACTCCTGCTGCGGAGTGTTCTCTAACAGGGGAGAGTTTGTAGCAATGTCTTTTGCGGGACAGTCCTTGAGAACAATATTTTGGCAATCCTTCAAATCCTGGGAAATGTTCTTTGAGACGGGTTTCAGTCCATAAAACTTCTTTATATGTGAAAGGTGCACCCAGCCTTTGCGACCCTCCAACTTCACGGCTGTACGGGTGGCGAGGAGGACCTGTCGGGGCTCCTTCCAGCGTGGCTCCAGCGGACTTGAGCGGTCAAAATTCCGGACAAGGACCATGGATCCTGGAACGATTTCATGCGGTGCCACCTCGGTGTTGTCTAGAAATGCGGCGGCAACCTGTGAACGACAAGAGTTGAGGGCAGACATCAAGGAAGCTAGGTAATCTGTCAGCATATTACTTGAAACATCGGTAATACTTCGGGGTCTAGGAGTACCCCACATGTTAGGGGGGCGGCCGAAAACGACCTCATACGGGGACAGACCTGATCTGGAATGTGCGACCATGCGCATATAGAACAAGGCAACTGGCAGAGCTACTAGCCAGTCCACACCTTTCTCTTTACATACTTTGGCGATGCGAATTTTCAGGGTCTGGTTATGTCTCTCTACGAGACCTGCTGCTTCAGGATGGCGTACACAATGGAACTTCCACTGGTATCCTAACAAAAGGGAAACATGCTTCATCAACTCAGATGAGAATGGCTGGCCGTTGTCAGAATATACGACTCTAGGGAGTCCATAGCGGGGGAAGAACTCACGAACCAACTGCTTGGCAGTGGTCGCGGCTGTGTAATCTGGAACTGGATATGCTTCTGTCCACCTGGACAAGGCGCATACAACTACAAGGACATACTTGAAACCTCGACATCGCTCCATCTGAATATAATCCATCTGGAGGACTTCAAAAGGGTGGTCAGGAGGCTGGAATCCACCTTGTTCCACCGGGACACTTTTACCTGGATTAAACTGACAACATATCATACAGGTACGGACTTTCTGCTTGGCTGCAGCTCGTAAATGCTTGTTGAACCAAATGTTCTGGATACTGTCTAGTATAGCTTTTTCTCCTAAATGTGCTGGACTATGTGCGGTATTGATAATGACTTGAACCATAGAGTCGGGGAGAAACCATGTGGCTCTACCCTTCGTTAACCATCCTTGATCTGTCTGGACCCCTCCTTGTTCGGACCATTTCTTGATTTCTTCAGGAGTAGCATGTAACTGGATATCTATGACATCTTGTGTAGGGTCCTTAACTGTCATGCATGTAGTCGGATCTGGAGTGTGTGTCTGTGTCGGATTAACTGGAATGTCTGGAGTCTGTGCTGTGAGCTTGGCTGTGCGATCTGCTAGATTGTTACCTTGAGAAATAATGTCAGTAACTTTCGTATGTGCTTTGCACTTCATGATAGCAATGGATGTCGGTAAATGTATGGCATCTAACAGAGCTTGAATAAGGAGACCATGCTGAATCTTGGTTCCATGAGAAGTCATGAAACCTCTCTCCTGCCAGAGCACTCCAAAGTCGTGTACGACTCCAAATGCGTAGCGCGAATCTGTGTAAACATTAACTTTCAAGTTCTTGGCGTGTAGGCAGGCTTGTGTCAGAGCAACTAGCTCTGCTGCTTGAGCGGACAGGGTGTCAATACGGTGTGTTTCAATAACTTCGGTGTCGGTAGTCACTGCATACGCGGCGACTAGTTCTCCTGTACTTGTTCTCATACATGAACCATCCACATAAAGTGTCAGGTCGGGATCTGGTAACGGAATATCTGTCAGATCTTGTCTTGGCTTTGTCGTAATGTTAACTACTTCCACACAGTCATGTGTGGCAGAATTCGAAGTAACTGATGGTAACAATGTAGCAGGATTTAAAACGTTGCAGCGTCTGATTTCTATGTGTGGCTGGAACAGTGTCAATTCATAACCTGTTAAACGTGCAATTGTCAAGTGCTGAGTCTGTGTTCGGTTTAAAAGAACTTCCACGGAGTGTGGAACTTGTACTGTCAGGGAGTGTCCTAAGACTATGGAATCACTTTGTCTGATAGCTAGTGCTGTGGCTGCAACTGACTTGAGGCACGCAGGCAGAGCCTGGGCTACAGGATCTAATGTGCTCGAAAAATAAGCACATGGCTTGTATTGTCCTGCTTGATCTTGTGTGAGAACAGATAATGCTGTACCTTCGCGTTCTGTGACAAAAAGTGTAAAAGGCTTACTGTAGTTTGGTGTAGCTAGAACTGGAGCTTGGCATAAAGCTTTCTTTAACTCATTGAAACTGAGTGTATGTTCAGATGTCCAAGGGAGGACAGTCGATACGGCTGCCTCCTGTGTCGTTAACTGTATCAGTGGCTTGGCTAGGAATGCATACTGAGGAATCCATTGTCGGCAATAAGAAGTGAGGCCGATAAAAGCACGTACCTCCTTCTGGGTCTTGGGCTGAGGAAGACTCGCTATTAACTGGATACGGTCTGGTGTCAACTGCCTACCCCTCTTGGACAGTAAGTGTCCTAAGTAGACCACTTGCTGGACACAGAATTGAAGCTTAGAAGGGGACACCTTGTGCCCCATCTCGGCTAGGAAATACAAGACTGTAAGGGATGCTCGCTCGCAAGCACGTTCAGAACGGGCTGTGATCAGTAGATCATCGACATACTGGAGCAGGGCAGTGTCAGTTGGCATGTGAATGTTGTCTAGTTGTCTCTTGAGTGCTTGACTGTAAATACTAGGACTTTCTGTGAAACCTTGAGGAGCTCGTGTGAACATATAGCTTCTTCCATTTAAACAGAATCCGAAAAGAAACTGGCTGTCTGGATGAATGGGAACACTGAAAAACGCGTTCTTGAGGTCTATGACAGTGAAAAATGAGGCTTCGGAATCAATGGCTGTCAACAGGGAAGAGATATCTGGGACAACTGGATACTGGGGAATAATACATTTATTAAGTTCTCGTAGGTCAATCACTAATCGATATACTGGGGGTGCATTTGGATCAGTACGTTTCATGACTGGAATGATCGGAGAATTGCATACATTGGAGTCAGTTTCTACAACTACTCCTTGAGCGATGAGCTCGTCAATAATTTTGGATAAGGCTGCTACAGCCTCAGGTGGCAATCTATACTGTCTGATTCGTGGTAACACTACACCTGGCTTGAGAGTCACACGATGGGGTGTGATTTGCATGTAACCTACATCAGTTGGACCTTGCGCCCATAAATGCTGCGGAACATTAGACAATCTGGGATCAAAATCTCGTAATACATAGTGACCCTTGAAGTCACGTAGGAACAGACGTATTCCCTCTGGGGAACAGCATATAACTGCACCTAATTCTTTCAGTGTTTTAATGCCTAATAGGTTTTCTGGACATGACTTAGTAAGTAACAGATCAGTAGTACGGGACAATGGACCTACTTCTAGAGTAACTGGCTTTGATATTTCATTTACGATAGGTTTTCCTGAAAATCCAAGGGAAACATTTCTTGAGCCTGAGAGCGGAGCCCCTGGAACTTCGGCATGGCTAATTGTGGTCCTACTTGCCCCTGTATCAATCAAAAACTTTCTATCTTTCCCTAGTACTTGACTGTGAACATAGGGACCTTCTTGATCTATAGGTATCTCGATGAGAGGCAAGCCTACCTCCCTCTCTAGGCTGTTTCATGAATACGGTTGATATTCTGGATACTCAGACTGTGCATACTGGTACATCTGCTGTGTAACATGCTGTGTTGCAGCGATGGGCTGCGGTGCTGTAACTGTCTGTGGTGCATTCTGTGGCTGAGGAGTCTGTGAAACTTGTTCTTGTCTAGGCGGACGTGGTCTTTCTTTAGTCTTACCGGTAGCTATGTTATGTTTCAGAACTGCACACTCATTTATAAAATGACCTGGCTGTTTACAATAATTGCAGTTCCCTTTAACGGGAGCTGCAGGATGACTGGCTTGATTTGGACCCCTCTTCTGACTGTCTTGAGGAACAGATTGTGCAACTAGTACTTTCATTTTCGTGTCTTTCATACGTTTTCTCTCGTGTTCTTGCTCTTCCCTGATTCTATTCTGGTGGTATTGGAGCATCTGTAACATCTGGGACGGGGTATTAGCTTGCCAGGTACTTTCGACTTTCAAAACTCGATTTTTAATTGGTGGACTTGAATTCTCGACTAATTTAGTAACAAAAAGATGAGGGTATGACTCACTACTTGTCTTGAGACCACTGTTGATGCTAAAACATTTCTCAAATCTAGAATAAAAATCACTAATGTCTTCATCTTGTTTCTGTTTACAGGCTGAGATTGCATCCCAGTCTTCTTTTCTAGTTGTCAATAATCTGGGTAAAACTTGTATTAATAATTCTGGTAATTCTTTACATTTCGCTCCAAGACCGGTACCTGGTACTCGTGCCTTATCTTCAGCTTCTAGAACTGCCCAATCGATCTTTTTCTCTCCCACCTCCCATTCTTTTTCCTTGAGCTTTTCATACACCCCTGCGGGCAGCAGAACCTTTAACATTTTAATTATATCTGGATACGTGTATTCTCCCATACGGAGCATGTCTTTTAATTCTCGGTGGAACCCTGCTGGATCTTTATCATGACAGGGAATTAATTTCTTCATCTCTAGGAGTTCCATCTTTGTAATCGGAGTGTAAACAAACACTCGTTCTAGTTCGCCACCCGTTCCTCTAACTGGGTGGACTTCTCGTAACGGATTCTGTCTCTCCATGTAAAATGGTTTACTTTCTGGGGGTGAGACATGAACAGAATGCGGGTTCAAAAACGTTCTATATTTGTGACGCTGTTCTAGAACGACACTAATTAAATCGGTACCTAAACCTTTCCATCTATACTGGAGTAACTCGTTCAGGATATCATGTAACGGGCCTGGATCAGAGTGCTGACCCTCATACAATGTAATGAGGTGCTGAATCATATACATACCCGCCAGTCGTTGCTCGGCTGGGGGCATTTTCAGAAACATTTGTGCCACTATTTCGTCTGGAAAAGTGGTAGAATCAGTAATCCATCGGACTGCTGATCGGACTAGTTCTTGTTCATGCATGGTACTCAACTCACTGTAACCGATTCGTGATTTCAGAATGTGATCGGTAGCTTGGAATACTTGTTCTAGAGAACCTTGTTCTGGTGTTGGATGATGGAAAGTAGACTTGTGTTCTAGGCGTAAATGGCGATCTGGAAATCTAGATTTTCCTACATACGCTATTCTGTCGGGATTCTCGTCCTCTACCTCTTCAGTATCAGAGTTACTTTCTTTCTCGCTTACTTGTGCTGCTTTACGTTGATCGTGTAACCTTATTATTTCTTTACGAATTTTCTTGTACATACTTTCCATAGCACTGATGGTTCTGTGCTTACCCTCGGCTATATTATCACTCCACTTTGTCAGGGTTCTCATTTCGGCTTGATCTTTGGACGGGTAATCTTGTTTTCTTATTAGACAATTGATCAGAAACTTTAATATCATGAGCTGGGTCTCAGCTTTCCTTTGAGACATGGCCTCGCCAATGCTTTCTGGATCATCCCCTGTACGGATGAAACGATATATTCTGTCTAGGTCTTCTTTCATATTCGGTAGGGTGACTAGATACTCGGCCACCCTTCTTACACGTAATGAATATAAAACCATATTATCCTCTCCTGGGACTGGATCATAGCCGCATTCATTAAGGGCTTTTCTTATTTCTGCTACAGACTGATGTCTGGGCGTACGCTGTGACGCTTGCATATGTAATTCGGCTGTCGTTAAACGCTTATGTGGCGGCGGGGTCTGAGGAGGACCTCCCCCTGCGGCCCCTAAACTAGAGTTGTCTACTGATGCTCTTCGTCCTGGCAGAGTGGGAAATGGAAATGTAGGCTGGACTTGTATGGCGGGCTGGACCGGGGGTACCGTAACAGGTACTCCGGTGTCTGGAGGAGCGGGAAGTGCCTGATTTACAGGGACTGGCGGAGCGCGAACAGGATTTGCATATTCTGGGACTGTGTCGTCCAAATAGGACGAAATAAAAATATCAGCTGCGGTCGGTTTGTGACGTAACTTAGTCGGAACTAATGGTGGCGGGAAATTACTGGATGCCTCCGGGGTCGCTTTTGGCAAGCCCTCGGCAAGGAGAGGATACATACCCTTAATAAGGGCATTCCTCTGTCTCTCTGATTGTTCAGTTCTAATTCGTTCACCTATCTCGATTAATTCTTTTTCTTGTGCTCGTTCTGAGGATTCTCTACTTAATTCTGACTTTCTGGTTTCTTTTTCGGTTCTTTTATGAGCTTCTTTGCGCCATAACTCGATGGCATCTTTCTGTGACTGTCTGGCTTTCTTTTTCCATAATGCTTCTTCTACTCTCATGATGCACTCGGCATCCCATGTACCCGATACGGGCCATCTATACTTTTCTTCTAACTGTTTGGTATAATCTACCCATAAATCTAGATATAATATGGCACTTATGCCATGCTTCTGATACATAAAATGACCTGGACTGTCCCTAGGCGGAATTGGAACTGCTTCTTCTAACAAACCCTTTCTAGTTTTTAACTGACGTAATCTCGAAAAGAGAGACATTGTAAACTTGAATCGGAACACAATACAATAGACGAGGAACAATAACAATTGGGAGAACAATTCAGGCATACCACGACATTGGAAATACATTGAACAACATCATAACATAACAGTTCGGACAGAATATTACCTGGAATACTGAGAACAGAAACACAAGAATTTCTCGAGAACGGAACAGACTAGAGTTACTGGATGCACTGCTGAAACAGTACGGAACATACCGGTCCCATAAAGGGACGCATCAAGACCCGTATCCACCTAGGTGAACACTTCGTTTGTGGGTCTGTGTACCACCAACCCACGGACCAGAGTCAATTTAGATTGACCCTGTCTAGATACTACCCCAGCGACGGTACTCACCGGGCAGCAAGAACGGAAGGCCTCGGATCGGACTGGACTGCTACGACGACGGACGACGAACTTCGGACTTCAGTTACGGGTGGACCTCCGGATACCTCGGACCTTGGACTCTCGGCTTGGGCTCTGGTCGGGACTCGCCGCGTTCCTCCACCGTCTCGTCTGGATGCTGGACCGCCTCCTCCGTCTCCTCCGTGGGCCTGAGGGATACTTGAAGCAGAAATATCTGCCGGTGCGCAGAAGAGTTCCGTCACGACTGCAGAGGGTCAGGGGGTCGGCGTGGCTTCACCGACGCGTGGGGAAAGGGCAAGTGCCTGTTCGGGCGCCATTATGTGGTAAATAAATAAATAATACCTCTCTTTTTGCATGTATAAATGAATAACAGATAGCTCAATAAATAAGAGTCAAGATTCGAGGTAGTAGGAGTTTTGCAGGTTTAATACAGCATAAGGACAGGAACAGGACAACCTGCACAGGAATAGGATGGCAGGGCCCTGGCAGCGCTGCCAGGATCAGGATCGGGACAAGGGAACTTTTTAATAACAGTACATGGGCATATATACATATCGCAAACACATAGCATTACATTGCAATGGGCGTAGCAGTGGGTGGAGCAATAGGCGTGACGCGTAGCAGTCGCGAAAGATAAGGGTGAAAAGAGGTGTAACGGGGCGTATACACAGACATGTGATGCAAACGTAACAGAATATGTCATGAATGGGGCGGAAACCATGGAGGGGGATACCTAAGGAGCCGGGACCTCTAACCTGATGGTGCGCGCAAACTGGCAATGACGTATCACTAGGAGAAGCTGGGGGCTTCGAACTCTGTGCTAGGAGCAGAGACTGAAGTCTGGAGAGTCAGGGCGACATGTACCTAAACAGTATCTAGTATCTGATGTTTAGAGAACATGTTGATATAAACTAGAAGTCAGGAGGGGAAAGGCTAACAGACACTAAGACTGGACCATGCATTATTCTACATGTAGTGCGTGATGAAGAATATTAAATGACCATTAATACAGTATTTCTCTAACATGGGGCCGTAAAGGCTAGACAATGACGGAAACTATTGATGCAGTTCAGTAGCTTTAGGAATGCAGAGGAAGAGGACTGAACTGATAATCTGGAATCATAACATACTCTTGGCAGACTCAGAGGCAGGGCCAAGCTGAACCGGGCACTGCGAGGCAGGAAGTAAGTGAAGGGTCGAGGATACAGGTGGGGGCTGTATCGCTCCTCCGCGAGGCTTCAGGAGACAGGAGACAGGAGCTGAATCTGGTGTCCGGGCCCTTTTGAGGCCTAGAAACGGGGACTTCACAATGGAATAACGTGCACACTGAGAAACGTGGCAACGTAGCTTTACATGGGCCTGATATTCGTAGTATTCACGAGAACTGGAAACTGCCATACTAGAGGTGGACACAACTGTAATTGCGTCTTTAATCAAACATGGGGAATAACATATGCATATTAATCATGCACATATAACATATGATGGATGACATGTAGGGACACAGAACATGGCAAAATTTACTTTTCCACAGGAGTTACACGCCAAGATAACCCCTACTCACCCTCTAGGTAACGTGGCGCGAGCAGCAAGGCTAAACTTGGAGGCGATGTAGGCTAAGTATTTGCGCACGCACCCCAGCAACAACAACCAAAGGCCCACCACAAAGGAAACTCCACACAAGGTTCTATAAAAATAGCCTTTGTATTACACCAAAACACATTAGATAAAACACACACTTTACAATGTACCAGAGGCACGGGCAGAATTTACAGGGGATATGTACAAGACAGGGCCACCTGGACCACTGTCAGGAATCAGAAGTAGCACTTTCAGAAATAGCACTTAGTACATAGAATATAGCACAAAAAAGCACACAACCAGTAATTACTGGTAACCAGGACCTCACTAGCACCACCTGTACTAGGGAGAAAACAACCACCTATGTATCACAATACCTGTAGGGGTGTAAGAGGAAAACACATGATGCAATGCATAACATTCATTCAGAGGTGTAAAGGCACATGACGCATAAACAATACATTCAGAGGTGCAAAAACAATAACAATTGCGCCAAACTCACGTAAGTCACCACCTGTGACTGTCCCTAGGCCAACTGACCTCTCTGGGGCTAGGACGCCCTGTGTCCAATGTCCAGGAGCCTAAACGTAGCAGTTGCCCACAAAGTGCTGGGCAACTGGTGCAATTGAGGGGGCCACGTGGGGAGCCTCTCTAGGCTCTAAACAAATGGACTGCCCCTGAGCCTCTCGGGGCTCGCAAGAAGGTGGGGGCAAGGTGGGGCATTCTGGGGCCACTCCACCACAGACACCAAATGCCCCCTGAGCCTCGCAGGCTCTTCGAACCAACAATGCCTACACGAGCCTCTCTGGGCCCGTCACTAGCGTTGGAGTCCCTCCCGGGGGACTCGAAATGGCATTTGGGCCCCTGAGCCTCTCAGGGCTCACCAACAAATGGGCCCTCAGGTCGTTGGAGCGGCCCTCTGCCAACCGGGGCCGCTCAGAAACAAAAGGAAACTGCCCCTGAGGTCGCGGTAATGAGAGGGGGCGGGGCGGACACCGGCAATGTGTCCCGACGCCCCCCTCTCCTTTCCAAGGCACCAGCACTCACCGGGTTCTGGCGCTGCAGCTCTCCTCTCTCTCCTGCACTCCTCCGCGTGCAGCGCGGGGCTCTCCTTCCGGCACCGGAGCCCCGGCAGGCAACAGCTTCCGCCTGCCTCTCTCCTGCCCCCGGCCTGCCTGACTCCCAGGTCGCGGCTGCGGGCGGGACTTCCGGTCGCTTCCCCCGGGGCCGCGCTGTGATTGGCCGACGGGCCCTGCACTTCCGGGCGGCGGCCCGTTCCAAACACTCGTAGGCGGGGGATGAGTTTACCGAGGAGTGGGCTCCCTCGAGGTAAACTTAAAATATAGCGGCAAGGTCCCTGGCAGGGTGGGCACCTGCCAGGGGGCAAATTAACCAAAATAAGCGAGGTGGGCACTCGCTAGGCAGGCAAAGCGCTCCTCAGCGCTAAGAGGCAATTTACAGCGCTCCCTGCGCTAAATGCCAAATACAGCGCTCTCAAGCGCTAGAACAAAATCCAGCGCTCCCAGGCGCTATAAGTAAAATAAAGGTCCCAGGTGCCCTCAGCAAGCAGGGCAGAGTCCCAGCAGTCCTTGGGCAGGCAGGGGGGACAAGGCTGGGCCCAGAGCCAGCACACTGGGTCTCCAGGCAGGGAGACACCCCAAGTGGCGGTCCTCTTGCCCAGCAGCAGCAGCAACAGCCCCCTCAGGATCCTGGAAGAGAACAACTTCTGTGGGGACACAGCCCCATTTTTATACAGTGCATTCCTTTGTTCAAGGGTGTAGAGTGGGGGCGGAACCAGTCGCAGCTGGTTCTTGAGTACTCTGTTTACCTCAACCACCCTCTCTATTCACTGGCAGGGCTTGGGTCATTAGACACACCACAGGGGGGCGGAGCCAGCATTGTGTGGGGAAAACCCAGCCCATCCAGGACACAGGTACACTCCTCCCACACATTACTCATGCAAATCTCCCACTCACCACCGGGCAGACCCATCCAGACTTCCTGGAGCCTGGCATGCCAGCCAGCTCCAGCCAATCACACGCCAGCACCCTCACAGCACACGTACAGCCATGTCTAGAAATGGCGCTTCCCTACTAGACACATACATGCTGCATACACCATCTCGCAGCATTCACTCTCACGAGTTCACACATACCAGACTCAAGCCTGTACACCCCACGCATCAGGAACTACCAGGGACACATACATTCCCCATGCATTCCTATGGGCGGGCAGGCCTAGCTCAGCACATGCACTCAGAGTGCGCACGCACTTTCCACTGGGACACAGTGAAAGTGCGCAGAATCCAAAAATCACCATCTCCAGGTCACCATTTCAAGCAAAAAGTCTAGGGGTGAACCTGCCCTAAGGGCCAAAGTCCAACAACCATGATGCAGGAGTGTCCCCTGATGAAGGGTGCCTGGAATACTCTGATGCAGGAGTGTTCCCTGATGAAGGGTGCCTGGATTACTCTGATGCAGGAGTGTACCCTGATGAAGGGTGCCTGGATAACTCTGATGCAGGAGTGTTCCCTGATGAAGGGTGCCTGGATTACTCAGATGCAGTAGTGTCCCCAGATGCAAGGGTACCTGGATTACCCTGATGTAGGAGTGTCCCCTGATGAAGGGTGCCTGGATTACCCTGATGCAGGAGTGTTCCCTGATGAAGGGCGCCTGGATTACCCTGATGCAGGAGTGTCCCCTGATGCAATGGTGCCTGTATTACCCTGATGCAGGAGTGTCCCCTGATGAAGGGTGCTTGGATTACCCTGATGCAGGAGTATCTCCCAATGCAAGGGTGCCTGGATTACCCTGATGCAGGAGTGCTCCCCTGATGCAAGGGTGCCTGTATTACCCTGATACAGGAGTGCACCCAGATGAAGGGTGCCTGGATTACCCTGATGCAGGAATGCCCCCTGATGAAAGGGTGCCTGGATTACTCTGATGCAGGAGTGTCCCTTGATGAAGGATGCCTGGAATAGCCTGATACAGGAGTGTGCCCTGATGAAGGGTGCCTGGATTACCGTGATGCAGGAGTGTCCCGTGATGCAAGGGTGCCTGGATTACCCTGATGCAGGAGTGTCCCCTGATGCAAGGGTGCCTGGATTACCCTGATGCAGGAGTGTCCCCAGATGAGGGGTACCTGGATAACTCTGATGTAGGAGTGTCCCCTGATGCAAGGGTGCCTGGATTACCCTGATGCAGGAGTGTCCCCTGATGAAGTGTTCCTGGATTACCATGATGCAGGAGTGTCCCCTGATGAAGGGTGCCTGGAATACTCTGATGCAGGAGTGTCCCCTGATGAAGGGTGCCTGGATTACTCTGATGCAGGAGTGTTCCCTGATGAAGGGTGCCTGGATTACTCTGATGCAGGAGTGTACCCTGATGAAGGGTGCCTGGATAACTCTGATGCAGGAGTGTCCCCTGATGAAGGGTGCCTGGATTACTCAGATGCAGGAGTGTCCCCAGATGCAAGGGTACCTGGATTACCCTGATGTAGGAGTGTCCCCTGATGAAGGGTGCCTGGATTACCCTGATGCAGGAGTGTCCCCCGATGCAAGGGTGCTTGGATTACCCTGATGCAGGAGTGTCGCCTAATGAAGGGCGCCTAGATTACTCTGATGCAGGAGTGTCCCCTGATGAAGGGTGCCTGGATTACACCGATGCAGGAGTGTCCCCTGATGAAGTGTTCCTGGATTACCATGATGCAGGAGTGTCCCCTGATGAAGGGCGCCTGGAATACTCTGATGCAGGAGTGTCCCCTGATGAAGGCTGCCTGGATTACTCTGATGCAGGAGTGTTCCCTGATGAAGGGTGCCTGGATTACCCTGATGCAGGAATGCCCCCTGATGAAGGGTACCTGGATTACTTTGATGCAGGAGTGTCCCTTGATGGTGCCTGGATTAACCTAATGCAGGAGTGTTCCCTGATGAAGGGCGCCTGGATTACCCTGATGCAGGAGTGTCCCCTGATGCAATGGTGCCTGTATTACCCTGATGCAGGAGTGTCCCCTGATGAAGGGTGCTTGGATTACCCTGATGCCGGAGTATCTCCCAATGCAAGGGTGCCTGGATTACCCTGATGCAGGAGTGCTCCACTGATGCAAGGGTGCCTGTATTACCCTGATACAGGAGTGTACCCTGATGAAGGGTGCCTGGATTACCCTGATGCAGGAATGCCCCCTGATGAAAGGGTGCCTGGATTACTCTGATGCAGGAGTGTCCCTTGATGAAGGGTGCCTGGAATAGCCTGATACAGGAGTGTGCCCTGATGAAGGGTGCCTGGATTACCGTGATGCAGGAGTGTCCCGTGATGCAAGGGTGCCTGGATTACCCTGATGCAGGAGTGTCCCCTGATGCAAGGGTGCCTGGATTACCCTGATGCAGGAGTGTCCCCAGATGAGGGGTACCTGGATAACTCTGATGGAGGAGTGTCCCCTGATGCAAGGGTGCCTGGATTACCCTGATGCAGGAGTGTCCCCTGATGAAGTGTTCCTGGATTACCCTGATGCAGGAATGCCCCCTGATGAAGGGTGCCTGGATTACTTTGATGCAGGAATGTCCCTTGATGAAAGGGTGCCTGGATTAACCTGATGCAGGAGTGTTCCCTGATGAAGGGTGCCTGGATTACCCTTATGCAGGAGTGTCCCCTGATGCAAGGGTGCCTGTATTACCCTGATGCAGGAGTGCCCACTGATGAAGGGTGCCTGGATTACCCTGATGCAGGAGTATCTCCCAATGCAAGGGTGCCTGGATTACCCTGATGCAGGAGTGTTCCCCTGATGCAAGGGTGCCTGTATTACCCTGATACAGGAGTGTACCCTGATGAAGGGTTCCTGGATTACCCTGATGCAGGAATGCCCCCTGATGAAAGGGTGCCTGGATTACTCTGATGCAGGAGTGTCCCTTGATGAAGGGTGCCTGGATTAGCCTGATGCAGGAGTGTCCCCTGATGAAGGGTGCCTAGATTACCCTGATGCAGGAGTGTCCCCTGATGCAAGGGTGTCTGTATTACCCTGATGCAGGAGTGTCCCCTGATGAAGAGTGCCTGGATGAACCTGATGCAGGAGTGTCCTCTGATGAAGGGTGCCTGGATTACCCTGATGCAGGTGTACCCCCCAATGCAAGGGTGCCTGGATTACCCTGATGCAGGAGTGTTCCCCTGATGCAAGGGTGCCTGTATTACCCTGATGCAGGAGTGTCCCCTGATGAAGGGTGCCTGGATGAACCTGATGCAGGAGTGTCCTCTGATGAAGGGTGCCTGGATTACCCTGATGCAGGAGCGTCTCCTGATTTAAATGTTAAATGTCGTATACTTGTAAAGCGCACAGCTGCCCCTGCAAAGGGGCGTCCCGGTGCTGTATACCGCTGGGGAACCCATCCTGGCTCTCCCTGTGAGATGGTCCCTCATGGGCATCTCCAAGGTGAAGACAAGCATCCCCGGCGCTGATGGGGCCGTTAGTGGAGATTAAGCAAGCTATTGCCCAGAGTTGCTGAGTGGGACCCATGGTTAGAGTAGGCACCGAGGCGAGAATTATCGAGTCCGCTGACCTTGGCCCAAGACCCTGCCGCGTCGGGAATCGAACCCTGGTCCCGGGCCAACCTCTGCTTCTGGGTCTGCCGCCTCTAACCAGTGAGCCACACCACTCTACATTTAAGGGTGCCTGGGTTACCCTGATGCAGGAGTGTCCCCTGATGCAAGGGTGCCGAGATTACCCTGATGCAGGAGTGTCCCCTGATGCAAGGGTGTCGGATTACCCTGATGCAGGAGTGTCCCCTGATGCAAGGGTGCCTGAATAACTCTGATGTAGGAGTGTCCCCTGATGCAAGGGTGCCTGGATTACCCTGATGCAGGAGTTTTCCCTGATGAAGGATGCCTGGATTACCATGATGCAGGAGTTTCCCCTGATGAAGGGTGCCTGGATTACCATGATGTGGTGTTCCCTGATGAAGGGTGCCTGGATTACTCTGATGCAGGATTGACCCCTGATAAAGGGTGCCTGGATTACTTTGATGCAGGAGTGTCCCTTGATGAAGGGTGCCTGGATTAACCTGATGCAGGAGTGTTCCCTGATGAAGGGTGCCTGGATTACCCTGATGCAGGAGTGTCCCCTGATGCAAGGGTGCCTGTATTACCCTGATGCAGGAGTGTCCCCTGATGAAGGGTGCCTGGATTACCCTGATGCAGGAATGCCCCCTGATGAAGGGTGCCTGGATTACTTTGATGCAGGAGTGTCCCTTGATGAAAGGGTGCCTGGATTAACCTAATGCAGGAGTGTTCCCTGATGAAGGGCGCCTGGATTACCCTGATGCAGGAGTGTCCCCTGATGCAATGGTGCCTGTATTACCCTGATGCAGGAGTGTCCCCTGATGAAGGGTGCTTGGATTACCCTGATGCAGGAGTATCTCCCAATGCAAGGGTGCCTGGATTACCCTGATGCAGGAGTGCTCCCCTGATGCAAGGGTGCCTGTATTACCCTGATACAGGAGTGTACCCTGATGAAGGGTGCCTGGATTACCCTGATGCAGGAATGCCCCCTGATGAAAGGGTGCCTGGATTACTCTGATGCAGGAGTGTCCCTTGATGAAGGGTGCCTGGAATAGCCTGATACAGGAGTGTGCCCTGATGAAGGGTGCCTGGATTACCGTGATGCAGGAGTGTCCCGTGATGCAAGGGTGCCTGGATTACCCTGATGCAGGAGTGTCCCCTGATGCAAGGGTGCCTGGATTACCCTGATGCAGGAGTGTCCCCAGATGAGGGGTACCAGGATAACTCTGATGTAGGAGTGTCCCCTGATGCAAGGGTGCCTGGATTACCCTGATGCAGGAGTGTCCCCTGATGAAGTGTTCCTGGATTACCATGATGCAGGAGTGTCCCCTGATGAAGGGTGCCTGGAATACTCTGATGCAGGAGTGTCCCCTGATGAAGGGTGCCTGGATTATTCTGATGCAGGAGGGTGCCTGGATTACTCAGATGCAGGAGTGTCCCCAGATGCAAGGGTACCTGGATTACCCTGATGTAGGAGTGTCCCCTGATGAAGGGTGCCTGGATTACCCTGATGCAGGAGTGTCCCCCGATGCAAGGGTGCTTGGATTACCCTGATGCAGGAGTGTCCCCTAATGAAGGGCGCCTAGATTACTCTGATGCAGGAGTGTTCCCTGATGAAGGGTGCCTGGATTACACCGATGCAGGAGTGTCCCCTGATGAAGTGTTCCTGGATTACCATGATGCAGGAGTGACCCCTGATGAAGGGCGCCTGGAATACTCTGATGCAGGAGTGTCCCCTGATGAAGGGTGCCTGGATTACTCAGATGCAGGAGTGTCCCCAGAGGCGAGGGTACCTGGATTACCCTGATGTAGGAGTGTCCCCTGATGAAGGGTGCCTGGATTACCCTGATGCAGGAGTGTCCCCCGATGCAAGGGTGCTTGGATTACCCTGATGCAGGAGTGTCCCCTAATGTAGGGTGCCTAGATTACTCTGATGCAGGAGTGTCCCCTGATGAAGGGTGCCTGGATTACACCGATGCAGGAGTGTCCCCTGATGCAAGGGCGCCTGGATTACCCCGATGCAGGAGTGTCCCCTGATGAAGGGTGCCTGGATAACTCCGATGCAGAAGTCCCTCTGATGAAGGGTGACTAGATTACCCCGATGCAGGAGTGTCCCCTGATGAAGGGTGCCTGGATTACTCCGATGCAGGAGTGGCCCCTGATGAAGGGTGCCTGGATAACTCTGATGCAGGAGTGTTCCCTGATGAAGGGTGCCTGGATAACTCTGATGCAGGAGTGTCCCCTGATGAAGGGTGCTTGGATAACTCTGATGCAGGAGTGTCCCCTGATGAAGGGTGTCTTGATTACCCTGATGCAGGAGTGTCCCTGATGAAGGGTGCCCGGATTACTCTGATGCAGGAGTGTCCCCTGATGCAAGGCTGCCTGGATTAACCTGATGCAGGAGTGTCCCCTGATGAAGGGTGTTGGACCTGGGCCTCTTGGCAGGGTCATCCCTAAACTTTTTGCCTTCCTCCAATACTCTCTCTGACCTGTTTTTGTTGGTTTAATGACTCTGGGCACTTTGCCACTGCTGACCAGTGCCAAAGTGCATATGCTCTCCCTGTGAAAAGTGTACATGTGATTGATGTCCATGATTGGTTCATTGGATTTACTGTTAGTCCCCAGTAAAGTGCACCAGGAGTGCCAGGGCTTGTAAATGCCAATACTGCTAGTGGGCCTGCAGCACTGGTTGCGCCACCCACAGAAGCAGCCTTAAAATGTGTCTAGGGTCTGCCATTGCAGAACCTGCGTGCAGTCTGGTACTGTCATGCTGGCTGGGCAAGTGCACACACTTGCCAGCCCCTAAACCTTCCCTTAACTTCATATTAGTCACCCCTATGGTAGGCCTGAGGGCAGGGTGCATTGTAAGTATAAGGTAGGACATGCCCTGATGTGTGTGGCATGTTCTAATAGTGAATTACTGCCAAATTCGTTTTTCACTATTGTAAGGCTACCGGTTCCCTTCTAGGCCAGATGGGCTGCTGGAATTATTACACTCTATAATCCCAGCATGCTCAGGGAACATGGTAGAAATTAATGTTTAGTATGCCTGAACTCAGAAGAATAAAATACTTCTTTTAGTAAAGTTTATTTTAATATCCTGTGTTTGCAAATGCTACTTTTAGAAAGCTAGCATTTGCTTGTCTAACCATTTCAGCCCGCCTCTGCTTTTGTGTGTATCAGACTGTCTGAGTGTGTGAGTGACAGGGCTGGGAGTTGACAGGTTGTGAATAGCAGGATGACACCCTAGTGGGGGGTGGGAGTTTCCCTGAATGATGCATCAGGCTGTGCCCCTGCCTCCACAATGCTAGCTCCGCCCTCCTGGGGAGCGACTGATGACTCAGCCTGCACCTGGCCGAGGAAGGACCGAAGCTTGTCAACAAAGTGCTCAGGCTGCCCCTGTCCTCACAATGCCGGCTCCGCCCCCCTGGGGAGCGGCTGATGTGCCTGCCCTCACGCTGAATGCAGAAGCAGAAGTACCCACCACAAGTGCTCAAGAACTGAGAGCAGTTAGGCAAAGGCCCCCCTGGCCTGTAAGAACAAAAGAAACTGAGTATAAAAGTAGGAGCCCTGCTCCTTGTAAATTAGATCCTGTTTGCGCTACAGAAGAAACTCTGCCCAAAGAGAAGGACCTGGAAGGACTACAAGGAGGAGTGCTGTCTCTGGCCTGTGTCTGGTGCCTTGCTGTAGAAGGAGAGGAAAAGAAGAGACTACAAGAGACTTTTGCTTTTATTTTGAACTTTGTGCCAAACTTCTAAAAAGATCTCCAAGGGCTTGCTGTGGAACTTGCCCCCTGACAAGTGCTCCAGGAACAGTGGGCGCTATGGAGTTCTGGACTTTTTGGTACCGTCCAGAGGTGTCAGGGACAACACCCGAAGACCCCGGAGTTCAACCTGTCTTGGTACACAAATAAACAGAAACACGGGCTTCTCGATGGTGGCGTCAAAGACCAAAGGTTTATTACTGCAGGGACACAGAAGTCACAGAAACTACACATGGGCAGTATCTAGGAGCCTGTTCGATTTGTACAAAGAGGGTTGTTCCTTATATACTAAATATTGGGCTTCAGGCAAATTCTTTACATGTTACCACAGTTCTAAACATTCGTGTCTTATACAATAAATATTTGGCGTTGCACAGGAATCGTCAACAGTATCTGATGTCAAAACATTACAAATGAGGGGTTCCCACTAGTCCATCATAATCCCATGTCAATTCTTCATTCAAGACCCGGACCGCCTCATCGTAAATTTCGTTACCACCCCCTACTAAAGGCCCAGAAGGAAAGGAGCAGAGCCAGGTGTGGAAGATAGAAAGACAGGATAAGAAATGTTTGTGGGTCGTAAATGGGCACGGTTACCAGCTTCGGCCGCCTAATCATGATCAGGCCAACGAACACAAGAACCAGTATAGCAGGACTGGCCTCAGGCTGGGGAGGCAGCTCTTGCCGAGTCATGCTGCCACAGCGTTGCTGGCCTAAGGTGCACGTGTCACTTGCAAGGTGAATCGCCGGCCAAAGCCTACGTGTCCTTTAAACAAAAGAGGTCATTGCGTGTCCATTGACTATGTGAGGGCAAGGAATACAAAATGGCTTCCGCGTTCTAAGATGGATGCCATGGGTAGATCACAAATGTGTTGGTAACAGGAGTGCTCTTGCTCGTAGCATAGCGAAAACACCAGGACATACTAAATGGATCATTTGCGGTTCACCAATACCAAAATTATGTATTTACGACAATGTTACAAACACGAGTTAAATCGTCACGGAACCTCAGACCCTCCTTTTGCCCTTACATAGGCAATTACTCAGTCTATATCAGAGTCAGAGTCCATTTCTATGCTCATTAGGTCAGCGACATGTCGTTGTATCATCATCCTGCCTCGTGCCTTTTCTCCTAATGCAGGTGGTTTCCTGAAACAGGTTGCAGCGCAGAGACTACACAGAGCGGGACCACACTGGATAATAAGACAGCACGAGAACAGAAATACTAGGATGACACCAATAACCATCAGAACCTTCCATCCCCACGCTGATACCAGAGTCCAAAACCACTCCATGAAGGACCAGTTTCCCTTATCTACGTGTATAGAGTCGGAAATCTTGTGTAGCTTAGAGATTGCTTCATAGACTGTTGGAGCATTATTAGGAATAAAGACACAGCAGCTCGATTGGATCATTCTGCATACCCCACCTCGATCTGCAAGTATTACGTCTAGAACCATACGGTTCTGCAACGTCATGAGACGATCCGCCTGAAGCTCAGCTGTTAAGTTACTAAGGGCACCTGCAGTTTCTGTAATAGTAGATTCAACTACCCGTGTTAGTTGGCGAAGATTTCTACTATTGGCCATAGGCCCCCAAAACGGAAGGAAACCTTTGAAGAAGTCTCCAGCTTCTTGACCAGCGGTATCTTCCTTGCTGAAGACACCTCTTGCTAATCTGGGTTTATGATAATCTGAAGAAGCAGTGTATGTCGGGGGTAACAATCGAGCAATATAACATGAACCTGAAAAGTCAGCAGGCAGCCATGTATATGCTCTGTCCTGACAAATGAAGTAGGTACCCCTAGCAGTCAGAAAGGCAGGGGAGGAGTTAGACGGAAATACGTAAGTCTCAACGCACTCACTCTTCCCTAGCTGAGCTCTCGGATTTCTCCCATTTCCTTGCAAACAGACCTGACCTCGGTGAGGCACGACCCAAACTGAAGTGGAGCTTTTACGCTTGCTTTCTCCCAAACTAAGGCGATACTCTGTAGAGTTCCAACTCAGATACACCAGTAATTCATCTCTAGGATAAGATGGAGTATTATTGACGTCTTTAATCATATCAATAATTCCCTGGACTAAAGCTTTGTTGGCTGAGTTGTATTTAGTGGACCGTGGTGGACGCGGAGGATAGGTCTCAAGGGTATATGAAAAAATGGTCTGAAAGGCCTGAAATGATCCATTATAGCTAAAAGGCAAGACTAGATAGGGAATGCCTTTATCCATAGTGTGAGGTATCAAGCCACACACCCAGCAGTTTGTAGTATTAACTATCAGTTGGTGTTGATGCAAGAGCTGTACAAATGTATTATTAATAAATTCTGAGCGTCGAGCTTGTTCGTGTTCAGGAAATGAGTGACAAGAATGCATAGAAGAAACCGTAGAAGTAGTAGGATCAAGGGGAGGTACTGTAGCTACTGGCACAAAAATCAAATGTACGCCAAAGACGATTCCACCCACCAGCGTTATCAAAACAATTAAAAATGCAACTGCACATCGCATTAGAAAGCATTTGCTGTGTAGTATTCTGTACAGTCTATTTCTGCGAACATAAATTACATTTTCTCGTTGTAGCTCAGGAAGCTCCATCTTCTACGACCGTTCGCGACCACTGATGATGTGTACGTAGATGAAAATGCCTCTATCAGCCCTGGGAGTTCCCAGAACTAACAGAAAGATCGACCTTGTGTCAGACCCCTGCAGATTCAACTAGGCACACAGCCACGACCCTACGGCTACCCAGACGGCAAGGCAATTTTAAAACAAAAAGAAACAATACAAAGTATTAGCAAACTTCCTGGCTGGAGGCAATGTATAGAAAATGCAAATCTGAAAATAGGCAGTTTTCTGCTTTATTTGTCCATATCGCGAGAACGTAAGTTGTATCTCAGTTTTGCAGGAGCTGTCTGATCTGGAAACAATGTATTTTCAGCTGACGTTGCAATGTTCACGTTCGCAGATGGCAAATGTTCTTTTGGTGCAGATGGCAAATGTTCAGGGTTCAAAAGAGCAGTTTCAGGAGGAGAGTCAGAATTTGGTGAATCCGTGATCAGTTCTGCATCGCTGAAAGGTATGAACCTGGGGACTCGTTCCGTTTCAGAGGCACCGATTCCTTTCTTTACCCAGTTGTCGTAAGGAAGTGGCAGAGGCACACGTTTAGCATGTGTCGTGTGGATCCAATGTTTCCTTCCGGCCACACGAATAGCAGTTCTCGTTGCTAACAGGACCTGGAAAGGGCCAATAAATCTGGGCTGAAGATTTTTCGTTCTTGCAAAATTTCGGATGACCACCTGATCGCCCGGTTTCAGCTGATGGCCTGGACTCTCCGGTGGCTTTGGCAATGCGTCGAAAACCTGTTGGTGAATAAGACTCAATTTAGTAGTCAAGTCGAAAAGGTAATCAATTAACATTGGGTATTCCAGCTGCTTAAATTCTTTCGGTCTAGGTACCCCCCAAACATTTGCAGGACGACCGAAAACTATTTCGTAAGGACTAAGCCCTACTCTAGAATGTACAGTTGCTCTTGTTGATAGCAATGCCAAAGGCAATGCGTCTGGCCAGGACAAACCCGTGGATGCTTGTATCTTAGCGAGTTTCAGTTTAAGGGTGCCATTGTAACCCTCGACTAAACCCGCGGACTGGGGATGATTCGCACTATGAAATTTTTGCCTAATCCCTAGGCCGGCACACACACTCTGCATAACTTTCCCTACGAACTCACTTCCGTTATCTGACCATACAATCCGTGGCATTCCGTATCGGGAGAAGTATTCTTTAAGAAGAATTTTGGCAGTGGATAAGGCAGTGTTGTCCTTCAGTGGGTATGCTTCGATCCATCTGGAAAAAGCACAAACTACCACTAGGACGTATTTCAGGTTATTACAACGGTCCATGTGAATGAAGTCTAGCTGGATCACTTCAAAAGGGCAGGAAGGAGGAGCGAAGTGACCTGCAGGTGTGGGGATTCCCTTGCCAGGATTATGCATCAAGCATACCATACAATTTCTCACCACTCTCTCTGCACACTTACTAATTCCGTCATTCTTCCAGACCGGAGCCAACATCTTACAAATCCCTTTTGAACTGATGTGCGCTGTTCCATGCGCCATCGTCACTACTGCAAGCACATACGCATCAGGCAACATCCAACGCTGTTGTTCCGACAAATCAATCCAACACCCACTCGAGTCCAATTTACCCGTGCTCTCTCTCCATGCACGTTTTTCCTCCTCAGTCGCCTCTTTCTGAATTTCCTTCACGCTTTCCACTGTGTCTTCACACATTCCAGACTCAGAAATCCATCTTGCAGACGTTGCAACATACATTCTACTCATCATATTTCTAGCTGTCTGTTTTGCGATCTCATCAGCAAAAGCATTCCCACGACCAACATCATCCGTGATTGCTTTATGAGCACTGCATTTCACAATCGCAACTTCAGTCGGTAAGGTTAGAGATTCCAACAAGTCATTAACTAGCTGACCATGTTGAATCTTAGTCCCATGGGACGTAATGAAACCTCTCTCTTTCCACAAGCGGCCAAAACTATGGGCCACGCCGAACGCGTACTGACTATCTGTGAACACATTCACTCTCTTTCCCTTAGCTAAAACGCACGCTCTTGTTAGCGCGATCAATTCTGCAGCCTGGGCAGAATTCTGACTCACTCTTGCAGTCTCTACAATCGTACTCAAAGTCGTTACTGCATAAGCAGCAGTCACATCACCATTCTCCAATTTGAAGCAAGACCCATCAACATACAACGTGCCATCTGGATCTGACAACGGAGTATTTTTTAGATCGATTCGTCCTTTTGTTTCTTCCTCAGTTCTGAAACAACAGTCGTGTGGTTCGGAATCACTCGACTCTTGGCTAGTCGGCAACAATGTTGCTGGATTCAATACATTGCATCTTTTGATCTGAATATGACTAGCTAATAGTGTCAATTCATAGCCTGATAATCTAGCACTGGTAAGGTGTTGCGTCTTGGTTCGGTTCATGAGTGTATCCACAGCATGAGGAACCATAACTACTAGCATGTTGTTCATGACTAAACCAGCAGATTGTCGAATGGAAGCTGCAGCTGCGGCTGTAGCTCTCAAGCAACTAGGCAACGCTCTAGCTACTGGATCTAATGTTGATGAAAAATACGCACAAGGGCGTTGTTTATCACCAAATTTCTGCGTCAACACACTCAATGCACAACCTTCTCTCTCGTGGACATAGAGCGTAAATGGCTTACTGTAGTCGGGTGTACCCAATACAGGTGCTGAACACAGTGCATTTCGTAACTCAGAAAAACTCTGCTGACATTCAACAGACCATGGTACCGGACTCGGAACACCTTTCCTAGTCAAGGCTACTAATGGTTTTGCTAAAAGAGAAAAATTTGGGATCCATTGCCTACAATAGGAGGTAATACCCAAAAAGGCACGCACTTCTCTCTGCGTGCTAGGAACATTCATCTGTGTAATTGCTTTTATTCTCTCTGGGGTCAACTTCCTTCCCTCCTTTGACAAGAGATGACCTAGGTAGGTCACTTCTTGGCAGCAGTATTGCATTTTTGAAGGTGACACCTTGTGATTCAAATCTGACAAGTGATGCAATAAAGAAATCGTAGCTGTTTTGCAAGTTTCCTTGTCATCGGCAGCCACTAGAAGATCATCGACATATTGTACTAAAGCAGAACCACGAGGAAGTACGAAGGAATCTAACTGACTTTTTAATGCTTGACTGTAAATGGATGGGCTTTCACAATAACCTTGTGGAGCGCGTTTAAATCTAAAACTTCGTCCTCCTAGAGAAAAACCGAAAATATCTCTGCTTTCCTCGGCTATCGGAATGCTGAAAAAGGCATTTTTCAAGTCGACAACTGAAAACCATGCTGCTGTAGCGGGAATTAACGTTAACAATGCAGTAATGTCTGGTACCACAGGAAACTGTGGGATCACAATTTTATTAACCTCTCTAAGATCAATTACGAACCTATATACTGGAGGCTTTGTAGGGTCAGTTCGTTTCAAAATAGGCAGTACAGGACTATTACAGACATTACCTCTAGTCTCTTCTACAACATCTTTCTTGATCAGGTCTTGTACTATCAGTAGGAGCGCACGCTCACCTTCACTGGAGATTCTGTATTGTGGAATTCGTGGAAGTTTGACATTTGCTTTCAAAGTTACTACATAGGGTGGAATTTCCAATAGACCTACATCATTAGGACCAGTCGCCCAAAGAGTATCAGGGAGTGAACGCAGCTCTGGTGGGAGCGCATCCATCGACAAGTACATCGGGGAGATGATTCTTTTACCCAACGTAAGCTGTACTCCCGCTGGAGAACAGTACAATGTCGCGTACAGGCGTTTTAACAAGTCTAAACCAAGCAGATTTTCGTTACAACCTGTCGTCAAAATCAGGGGTGCTTTCAATTGACGGGGTCCAACAGAAATAGACAAAGGACCAGAAACAGGGTTGTGAACAGGGGCGCCCGAAAAACCTACTGAAATGTTTGTTGAGCCAGACAAAGGTGCGCCAGGGAGTTTTGCATGTATGATAGAACTTTTTGCTGCACCAGTATCCAACAGAAACGGTTCGACTATACCTGATGTTGCTACTGCGACATAAGGCCCACTCTGATCTACTGGTACTGATACTACTCCCTCTCTTTGTCCATGGCTGTCCTAGTATTCACTTTGCTGACCTTCCTCACTAGCTTCATAATAGTCTTCAACATGATACTGTGGAGACCTATTCTGTTGGGCAGATTGTCCATTTCGCTGGTCGAAATAATTAGAGGGGCGATCGCTTGTCTGTGGAGGCATAGCACCTCGTCCTCGACCTCTAGAGTTTTGCATAGAACTACCACGACCTCTCTGAGCTGCCGCATCATTATTTTGTGTTCGAACTGGACACTCACTTTTGTAATGACCTTCCTTTTTGCAATAAGCACATTGATTCCACTGGTATTGTGGCCTTTGAAAGTTATAATCCGTTCTTTGATATGACCCCTGCTGCATATTAGTTTGATTCATGCGAGGCGGATAAGCTTGTTGTAAAAGTACTTTAGTTTTTAAATCTTTCGTCTTTTTATCTGATTTTTCCTTCTCTTCTTTATCCCTATTTTCATAGTACTGAGCAGTCGCAAGTATTTGCGCAGTCGTAGAGACAGCCCACGCACTTTCAGAATTCTTTAATTTACTACTAAGTTCTGGCAACAGATTGTGCACAAATTTATCGACAAATAATCTCTGACCTCCTTCTGTGCTCATATCCTGACCACTATGATCCACAAAAGTCTCCTCGAATCTTGTGAAAAAGTCGGAGACGCTTTCGTCTTTCTTTTGTTTGCACGCGGACAATTTGTCCCAGTTAACGCGCAATGCTGGCATCAAGGTTTTCATTAAATCGATTATTCTACCAGGCAAATTAGCAATTAGGGGTTCTGGTTTGGAACCACCTATTTGTTGACCATCCGCTGCAGTTATAGCTGCCCAGTCACCACCTAGGGCAACTGGATGATTCTCTTTACGAATTTTAGCCCAAATTGGTTGCGGTACTACATTACCAAACAGCAGATCTATGTCAGTTAAATTTAATACACAAGCGTCAACTGTTTGAGCTAACTCTTTGTAGTACCCTGCAGGATTTTTACGCGGATCTGGCAAAGCCTGTTTTACTGCTAACACTTCAGCTCGCTTCCATGGAATATGTATCCATACTCTCTGGAATTGGGCCGGAGCGGCTGCAATACCAAGCGGTGCATTAGCTTGCACAGCTTCGCGCCAAATTGGTGGAACCTCTCTCATTGGATATTGACGATTTCGTTTCGTACTACGTTTCTCTAACTCTCTCGGTGAAAGAAGGGATGAGTCGGATCTATAACTTAGAACCAGTTCCATCGCTTCTTTTATATTTTGTCCAACTATCATACCTGTAGCAAACTCTTTCTGAACATTAATTAATTCTCCTAGATTTGATTCAGGGTCATCCTCTTCCAATTCCTCACGTAGAAGGAAACACATTTCATCGAACACATATCGTTGTGTCGGTTCGTTCCATTGCATAAATGTATCTAATACATTTTGTACATTATATCTTCCAACTTTCAAAACCCATCTAAGAGCAGTGGAATCTAGTATTCCTCTTTCTTCAGTACTGGGAAGCTGACTACGTCTCTGCACAGAGTCAGAGGTAGGAGTCTTAATCAGAGTTTTATAGAAGGGAGATAGAATATTAGAGACAGAATCAGTGATTCTTCGACGAACAGAAAGCGGAGTCATAATATTAGCAGAGGCAGTGAATAGAGTAGCAGTTGGAACAGATAGATCAGGAACAGTAGGAGTAGCTGGAAAATTAGCTTGTGAAGTAGCAGATGTGAGCGACACAGGCATAGGTAAAGAAGTCGGCAACCCTAGAAGAGGGGTTGTCGAAGGAACATTAATATTGACCACAGGAGGTACAGGAACTTGATTCAGGGGAGCGAGAACAGGGACACCAGGTTGTCCAGCAACCGGTAATTGAACATTCGGTATAGGTGGAGCCGTAGCACCTTGTGCATACGGTGGGGGTGATCGTAACAAGTAAGACAACAGGGGATCCTTTTCAGGGTCCTCTACTATCTTAGCCGTACTCGATGGCAAAGCAGGATAGCACTTGTCTATCGCTAAATTACGCTCTCTTTCGGCCACCTCCATCGCTTTCTCAGACTCGTTGAGTTGCAGCTGCCTAGCAGACTGTTCTAAAGTCAACTCTTGCTCTTTCTGTTCTTTCTTCAACTTTTTAATTTCTCTCTGTTTAGATTCTTTTCGCCAATAACGGAAAGAATCAAACATTGCCGGCCGGGCTTTCTTCTTAAACAACCTTCTTTCTAGATTATCGAGAACTTCAGGTTCAAAACTACCATGTAGTGGCCAACTAAGGACACCATCTTTTTCTGTATAGCGGATCCATATCTCGTTATAAGAGATAGGGCCCACACCAAATTTGCAATATAGATCATAAAGGGGAGTTCCAATCGGAGGAACCAAACACGAGTCCTCCAACTGGGAATCACTGTTGCAACTAAAACAAGACAACATACAATTTTTCCGACTTACCATTTTATAATCCGGAACACAAGACAAACAAAACACAAAAAGATGCGCACTTGAACCGAGAACTTAGGCCTACCAGAACTGATAATTGTATCGATACCTGAACTGAACAGAATGATTATCGTAACCAGAATAACCAGTGATAACCTTACAGAACTGAACTGAACTGAGAACTAAAAGGATTATCCAAATAGGAGCAACCCTCACAAAATAACCAACTAGCAACCACTAAATACTTAACTGAGGCACTGAAGACGTCACCAAGGAGAAACCCGTCACGTTTCGCCGTACTGAGGACTGCACCTCGGGTCCAAGACAGGGCGACGGTCAAGGCAACGGACCACTGCAGCCGTCTGAACGGGAACCCTCGTGGAAGAGGACGTCGGGGCCACTTTTGCGATATGCCGGGATCGATGAAGTGGGGCGCCTCCCTCTGAAATCTTCACACGAAGCTCCTCGAATTCTTCAGGCTTTTGGACCGGTACCGAATGACGTCGCCCCGAGTTGGGCGCCAATCTGAGTTCTGGACTTTTTGGTACCGTCCAGAGGTGTCAGGGACAACACCCGAAGACCCCGGAGTTCAACCTGTCTTGGTACACAAATAAACAGAAACACGGGCTTCTCGATGGTGGCGTCAAAGACCAAAGGTTTATTACTGCAGGGACACAGAAGTCACAGAAACTACACATGGGCAGTATCTAGGAGCCTGTTCGATTTGTACAAAGAGGGTTGTTCCTTATATACTAAATATTGGGCTTCAGGCAAATTCTTTACATGTTACCACAGTTCTAAACATTCGTGTCTTATACAATAAATATTTGGCGTTGCACAGGAATCGTCAACAGTATCTGATGTCAAAACATTACAAATGAGGGGTTCCCACTAGTCCATCATAATCCCATGTCAATTCTTCATTCAAGACCCGGACCGCCTCATCGTAAATTTCGTTACCACCCCCTACTAAAGGCCCAGAAGGAAAGGAGCAGAGCCAGGTGTGGAAGATAGAAAGACAGGATAAGAAATGTTTGTGGGTCGTAAATGGGCACGGTTACCAGCTTCGGCCGCCTAATCATGATCAGGCCAACGAACACAAGAACCAGTATAGCAGGACTGGCCTCAGGCTGGGGAGGCAGCTCTTGCCGAGTCATGCTGCCACAGCGTTGCTGGCCTAAGGTGCACGTGTCACTTGCAAGGTGAATCGCCGGCCAAAGCCTACGTGTCCTTTAAACAAAAGAGGTCATTGCGTGTCCATTGACTATGTGAGGGCAAGGAATACAAAATGGCTTCCGCGTTCTAAGATGGATGCCATGGGTAGATCACAAATGTGTTGGTAACAGGAGTGCTCTTGCTCGTAGCATAGCGAAAACACCAGGACATACTAAATGGATCATTTGCGGTTCACCAATACCAAAATTATGTATTTACGACAATGTTACAAACACGAGTTAAATCGTCACGGAACCTCAGCTACCCTCCCTGACCAAGGCATCTGCTGTGTGTGCTGCTTATCGCTTGCAGCGCTGATTGAGGAGGACGAGAGCGTCTACACCCCCCCCCCGTGCCTGAATAACTCTGATGTAGGAGTGTCCCCTGATGCAAGGGTGCCTGGATTACCCTGATGCAGGATTTTTCCCCTGATGAAGGATGCCTGGATTACCATGATGCAGGAGTTTCCCCTGATAAAGGGTGCCTGGATTACTTTGATGCAGGAGTGTCCCTTGATGAAGGGTGCCTGGATTAACCTGATGCAGGAGTGTTCCCTGATGAAGGGTGCCTGGATTACCCTGATGCAGGAATGCCCCCTGATGAAGGGTGCCTGGATTACTTTGATGCAGGAGTGTCCCTTGATGGAGTGTCCCCTGATGCAAGGGTGCCTGGATTACCCTGATGCAGGAGTGTCCCCTGATGAAGTGTTCCTGGATTACCATGATGCAGGAGTGTCCCCTGATGAAGGGTGCCTGGAATACTCTGATGCAGGAGTGTCCCCTGATGAAGGGTGCCTGGATTACTCTGATGCAGGAGTGTTCCCTGATGAAGGGTGCCTGGATTACTCTGATGCAGGAGTTTACCCTGATGAAGGGTGCCTGGATAACTCTGATGCAGGAGTGTCCCCTGAAGAAGGCTGCCTGGATTACTCAGATGCAGGAGTGTCCCCAGATGCAAGGGTACCTGGATTACCCTGATGTAGGAGTGTCCCCTGATGAAGGGTGCCTGGATTACCCTGATGCAGGAGTGTCCCCCGATGCAAGGGTGCTTGGATTACCCTGATGCAGGAGTGTCCCCTAATGAAGGGCGCCTAGATTACTCTGATGCAGGAGTGTGCCCTGATGAAGGGTGCCTGGATTACACCGATGCAGGAGTGTCCCCTGATGAAGTGTTCCTGGATTACCATGATGCAGGAGTGTCCCCTGATGAAGGGCGCCTGGAATACTCTGATGCAGGAGTGTCCCCTGATGAAGGGTGCCTGGATTACTCTGATGCAGGAGTGTTCCCTGATGAAGGGTGCCTGGATTACTCTGATGCAGGAGTTTACCCTGATGAAGGGTGCCTGGATAACTCTGATGCAGGAGTGCCCCCTGATGAAGGGTGCCTGGATTACTCAGATGCAGGAGTGTCCCCAGAGGCGAGGGTACCTGGATTACCCTGATGTAGGAGTGTCCCCTGATGAAGGGTGCCTGGATTACCCTGATGCAGGAGTGTCCCCCGATGCAAGGGTGCTTGGATTACCCTGATGCAGGAGTGTCCCCTAATGTAGGGCGCCTAGATTACTCTGATGCAGGAGTGTCCCCTGATGAAGGGTGCCTGGATTACACCGATGGAGGAGTGTCCCCTGATGCAAGGGCGCCTGGATTACCCCGATGCAGGAGTGTTCCCTGATGAAGGGTGCCTGGATAACTCCGATGCAGAAGTGTTCTCTGATGAAGGGTGACTAGATTACCCCGATGCAGGAGTGTCCCCTGATGAAGGGTGCCTGGATTACTCCGATGCAGGAGTGTCCCCTGATGAAGGGTGCCTGGATAACTCTGATGCAGGAGTGTGCCATGATGAAGGGTGCCTGGATAACTCTGATGCAGGAGTGCCCCCTGATGAAGGTTGCTTGGATAACTCTGATGCAGGAGTGTCCCCTGACGCAAGGGTGCCTTGATTACCCTGATGCAGGAGTGTCCCCTGATGAAGGGTGCCCGGATTACTCTGATGCAGGAGTGCCCCCTGATGAAGGTTGCTTGGATAACTCTGATGCAGGAGTGTCCCCTGATGAAGGGTGTTGGACCTGGGCCTCTTGGCAGGGTCATCCCTAAACTTTTTGCCTTCCTCCAATACTCTCTCTGACCTGTTTTTGTTGGTTTAATGACTCTGGGCACTTTGCCACTGCTGACCAGTGCCAAAGTGCATATGCTCTCCCTGTGAAAAGTGTACATGTGATTGATGTCCATGATTGGTTCATTGGATTTACTGTTAGTCCCCAGTAAAGTGCACCAGGAGTGCCAGGGCTTGTAAATGCCAATACTGCTAGTGGGCCTGCAGCACTGGTTGCGCCACCCACAGAAGCAGCCTTAAAATGTGTCTAGGGTCTGCCATTGCAGAACCTGCGTGCAGTCTGGTACTGTCATGCTGGCTGGGCAAGTGCACACACTTGCCAGCCCCTAAACCTTCCCTTAACTTCATATTAGTCACCCCTATGGTAGGCCTGAGGGCAGGGTGCATTGTAAGTATAAGGTAGGACATGCCCTGATGTGTGTGGCATGTTCTAATAGTGAATTACTGCCAAATTCGTTTTTCACTATTGTAAGGCTACCGGTTCCCTTCTAGGCCAGATGGGCTGCTGGAATTATTACACTCTATAATCCCAGCAGGCTCAGGGAACATGGTAGAAATTAATGTTTAGTATGCCTGAACTCAGAATAATAAAATACTTCTTTTAGTAAAGTTTATTTTAATATCCTGTGTTTGCAAATGCTACTTTTAGAAAGCTAGCATTTGCTTGTCTAACCATTTCAGCCCGCCTCTGCTTTTGTGTGTATCAGACTGTCTGAGTGTGTGAGTGACAGGGCTGGGAGTTGACAGGTTGTGAATAGCAGGATGACACCCTAGTGGGGGGTGGGAGTTTCCCTGAATGATGCATCAGGCTGTGCCCCTGCCTCCACAATGCTAGCTCCGCCCTCCTGGGGAGCGACTGATGACTCAGCCTGCACCTGGCCGAGGAAGGACCGAAGCTTGTCAACAAAGTGCTCAGGCTGCCCCTGTCCTCACAATGCCGGCTCCGCCCCCCTGGGGAGCGGCTGATGTGCCTGCCCTCACGCTGAATGCAGAAGCAGAAGTACCCACCACAAGTGCTCAGGAACTGAGAGCAGTTAGGCAAAGGCCCCCCTGGCCTGTAAGAACAAAATAAACTGGGTATAAAAGTAGGAGCCCTGCTCCTTGTAAATTAGATCCTGTTTGCGCTACAGAAGAAACTCTGCCCAAAGAGAAGGACCTGGAAGGACTACAAGGAGGAGTGCTGTCTCTGGCCTGTGTCTGGTGCCTTGCTGCAGAAGGAGAGGAAAAGAAGAGACTACAAGAGACTTTTGCTTTTATTTTGAACTTTGTGCCAAACTTCTAAAAAGATCTCCAAGGACTTGCTGTGGAACTTGCCCCCTGACCAGCGCTCCAGGAACAGTGGGCGCTACCCTCCCTGACCAAGGCATCTGCTGTGTGTGCTGCTTATCGCTTGCAGCGCTGATTGAGGAGGACGAGAGCGTCTACACCCCCCTGCACACCGTGACCGTGGGCTAAGCAAATCGCCATAGCAACGTGAGGCCCAGCCCGCCGCTGGCCCGAACACCGTGACTGCATCTGCATTTTGGCCCCACGAGAACAAAGTAACGGAGGACCCGTCCGGTCCGAGCATCGAAGTCTACTGGGCTCAAGCGCCGTAGATTCCCCCGCAAAGACGGACTGCCGCCCTTTGTCCTACCCCTCTAACAGCGTCCTGCCTGCCTGCCCCGCTGAAAGGGCATCACCGCGACCGGCACTTTGGCTGGGTACGTCCCGCACTTGGGGACCGTACTGCCACTGCGCCACACCCAGCCGCCGCCGTCAGGACTGAAGCGAACACCGAGGGAAGGACCTGTGACCCCATCAAGCACCGCTGCCCCGGGTGACCCGTGATCTGCCCCGCCTCGAGCCGCAGCTCGCCTCGCCCTCCAGGGAAGCAACGCGACGTGGGACAGCTCCCCTTCCAGCCATCCGCTTCAAGATCATCAACCAGACAACTGACTTAAGGTACTGACAACTGTACGCCTCGCATGGTGAGGTCCGTACCCAGCGCATTGCCATCAATAGCCTGTGTGCCTCTAGAAGTTATCAAGAACTGTGCGCCTTGCTTCAGGACGTGTACGTCATTGAGTACACCTCGCATTGCCCCCTTGAAAGTAGAGAGCCTGGTGCGCTGCGCTTCGAGGCCCGGACTGTGCGCGACGTACACCGGCTGCTGAATTGAACTGTTCCCTTCCTCAGAACGTCCCGCACCGCCAGAAGCGTGAGGCGTAGTGGGGCTCTCCCCGTGTATCAAGGAGAACTGTGCACCATAGACTGTGCACTGAGAACAGGGCTTGAGGCCCAGTACGCTGAATCTCCCCGCAGTACGAGCCGCACAAGCTTGGTACGGCTTGTACCACTGTTAGCATTGCAGGAAGAGTACGCGTCTAACGCGAGATGCGTGAGACTTGGTAGGGCCGGGGCTAATAATCGTACGGAGTGCACTGGAGCGTTCTAAGAGGCCCCGACTTGGGAAATCTCTGTACCGGGCGCCTAAAAACAGTACCTGACGCCAGAGAAGGGGTTGTGAAGATATTTAACCCTTTGCAAAACGAACATTGCATAAAAAGAACTGTGGCATCCCCAAAGTAACGGGAACCTTGCATTTACAAGTAACTGGAATTTTGCAAGTAACCAAGACTGAATTTACAAGCCTGATTCTAAAACAAATATATAAAGAGAATATATTTTTACAAAACAGTTTGGTGTCATTGTGTGGTGGGTTGGTGGTGAAGGGTGTGATACTGCAACTGTTTAACCCCATGTGCCCCAGAGATTAGCCTAGACTGCTTGCGCCACACTACCTAGAGGGTAAGCAGAGGTTGTTCTTGAAGGTAACCCTTAGCCCTGACGTGGAAGAGAGGGTCCCTGCTTGTCGCCAGTGCTGCGCTGCGCCAACCAGAGACTCCCCTTTCCAACATTGGACGCAGCGGTGAGGATAGCGGATTTACATTTGCAGTGTTTTTACCTTAGCTGCTGACCATTGCACAGTGATGACAGTCCAGTAACTAAGCCACAAACTCTTTTTTTATGTTTTACTGAGAGAATCCCCATTTGTTGTGAAGTCATGCCTGGATCAGTCAGAATGAAGATTGAACCAGCAGGAAGCATCATGGATTTTGGTAGAGCCCTGTCGCCAGAGGAGATGCCGGACAGGAAGGAGGTCAGAATACATGAAATGAAGTTGGCGGAGCTGAAATTGAGTTGCCAACTGGAGCTAGAATCTAGGAAGTTAGCCCTGGAAGAAATGAAAATGGAGCTTGCGCATGACTTAAGAATGAGGAAACTTGACTTAGAGCTCGAGGGGCGTGAGGCCAGGAGGGCTTCAGCCCAGCAACAAGAAATGTGTGTAGCTCAGAGATTGAGCTTTGCTGAGTTGGAGGTGGAGTCCAGCTCAGATGGTGGCAGCAACATTAAGGTATCTAGTGCTGACAGCCTAGTGCGCGCACCTAGAGATATGGCACCTGACTTGGAGGGGGTTAACTTACACCAGGAGGTTCAAGGGCATGAGGTAGCTCCAGTAGTGCGCAGCGTCCCTGAAGGGAATAGGGTAGCTGGCGTAGGAGTTCATGGTCCTAGTGGCGGGAGGAGTTCCCCCATGGTTGAGGTCCTGGTGGGTGAGTGTAAGGACCGCCCAGAAGAGTGTGGGTTGTGTGACAGAGACAGTCCTCTACTGTCTGGCCAGTCTCAGAAGGATGGTGTGGAGTATGTGTGTGAGGCGCTGGATGGTGAGGTGAAGGATAATTTGGTTAACCCTGCTAGGGGGCTGTGTAATCCAATTGTGGGAGAGCATACTTTAAGTCCCAGTTTTCCAGAGCTAGGCCAACACCTGTTTGAGAGTGAGTTCTCTGACCCCAGGGAGCTCACGTTGGAGGCAGACCTTGTGGTGGATTCCAGAGGGTCTGGAGAGGCATTAGGGTGTGATCCTGTGGGGAGTGGCTCAGGTGTCTTCCAGCCCAGAGTGGTGGAAGTGGCGCAGAGTAGCCCAGCTAGGTCCTGTAGTAGTGAGAGGGGTGTAGGGCCTCACGTCCTGTCCTTAAGGGGAAGGAGTGAGAATGGGTTTTGTCCCGGTAGTGCCCAACCTCAGTCTCAGAGCCTGGATGGTTCTTTAAGGGAACACCAGGTGGGGAGCCTAGGCTGTCCGGATGAGTCACCCTCTGAGGGGGATCCCCCAGTGGCTAGAGAACGTGGAGGCTCTGTAAACAGAGCTCCAGTAGTTCTGGTGACTGGCAGTACCACTCCAGTTGGGAGGGTGCAGAAGTCCAGAAAGAGGGGCGAGAGGGGGAAAGAGTCCCCAGTGGAAGAACCAGTGGGTCAGGGGCCAGCCAGCAGGGCTGTGCCCCCAGTGAATGACCATGGGGACACCACTTCTGTCCTGGGGGATCGTCCCGCACTGTCAGAGGGACAGGGGTTGGGAGATCTGCGCCAGGCAGACTGTCGCACGACACATGAGTTATGTGCCACCCTCAGGGGGGGCAGGCGTGCTCCCCGGAAAGTCCTGGTGTGCCAGGCAAGTGTTCAACTGCAGGGTTGGGTCCCTGAGTTGGAGGGCCAGGTTCAGGTGTTGTCTGACCTGGAGGGTGGGACCACTGTAATCAGTGTCCTGACCCATGTCACTTCTAGGGGTACCACTCCAGTGGGGAGTGGGCAGTACTCTGGAAGGGGGTGCAGAGGGAGGGAGTCCTTGCCTCTGACCCCGGTGCAGTTTGAGGGTTTAGACCCTAGGTTTAAGGGCCAGGTGCAGGGTGTCCCCCCTGACCTGGTGCCCCAGTTGCAGGATAGCACCCCTGAACTGGTGGGCGAATTGTGCAGGTCACCTGCCACAGGTGCCCTGACAATTCTGGAAGGGGGTACCACTCCAGGTGGGAGGGTACAGAGCCCCAAGGAGGAGGACCGGGTGTGGGAGAGCCCACCCCAGTCTTTGGTCCAGCCGCCAGGTACAGGCCTGGGGCTGGTGGGTCAGTGCCCGGATGTCATACCTGACCTGACAGGAGGGAGAGTGGACAAAGGGTGCCAAGCACCTGGGGCTACCGCCCCCCGCTCTCTGAGGCCACAGAGGTTTGGGAGCCCTGAGAGGCATGAGGCCTGGGTCTCAGCCCTGACTACTGTCAGTGGCCACTGTGATTTGATGTCTGTCTGTTGGGACATACCTGTGAGCAAGTTAAGGTTAGAGGCTGCACAGGTGGTGTCCACAGAGGAAGAGAAGGGTGCCCCATGGATTAGCTGGGTGGACCCTGAGAGTATGGACAGAGGATTTGAAATAGGTTCAGATTGGCATAGAACTGGAGTGTGCCCCTGCTGTTGCGGGCCAGGTCCATGTTCTATCGCCCTAAGCAGGGAAGCCCATCACAGTGGTGATTGGTCTACCCTGCGTTTTGGCTGGAAGGGGGTTGTGTTGGACCTGGGCCTCTTGGCAGGGTCATCCCTAAACTTTTTGCCTTCCTCTAATACTCTCTCTGACCTGTTTTTGTTGGTTTAATGACTCTGGGCTCTTTGCCACTGCTGACCAGTGCCAAAGTGCATATGCTCTCTGTGAGAAGTTGGCCTGATAGGTGATGTTTCCAATTCTGGAACCACCTATTATCAGACCAAACAATCCCTTATGGTGTCAGGTTGTAAGTCAACCTTGTTAGACCAGCTATCCTAGGGGTAGCATGGACTAAGCAGCCTAAAGGCTTAACTTAAGAGGTCGTGTTAAGCGAGCTGTTTTACCACATACAATCCTGTAATATCAAATGAAAGGACACCACACAAGTATATATTATAAAAATATATGTGTTTATTACTAAAAACAATCCCCAGTATTCTTTATGAATAAAGGGGCACAAGCGTTAAATCAAAAGCACAGTTTAAACATACAAGTTGCACAATTATGGATGAGGGCGGGTGGCCACTCAAACCATATACTAAACAAGTGGTATAAGAGATACCAATCGAACAGTGGTTAGGCCTAGGGCCTAGGGAATCACTGGGAGCAGTCAGGACAAGCAGTGCTGAAGTCGGGAGAGGCCCACGGGATTCGGGAGCAGTGCGGAAAGCGCACGCATGCACCAATGTTAACCAATGGTGCGTAAAAATGACAAAGTTAGAGTTTTAGGACACTTCCGCTGAACCTAGAGGAACAAAACTTAAGACACAGACCCTAGAGGTGTGCACCAGTGTGGGAAGACCGGCGGAGCAAAGTTACCTCACCCACAGGAAGCGGGTGCACAGGGTCGAAGTTGAGTCGGGTTTCGTCACGCAGGCTCTTGGTGCTTGAAGCTGAAAGGGCTGCAGGCGGGGTGAAAGAGAAGTGTCCGGTGGAGTCCAAGGGTGGACTCGAGTCGAAAAGTACCTGAAAGCAGAGGGGACAGAGTCTGGGTCACTCAGCAGTGACCAGGGTGGAACCAGAACGGAACCAGGCAATGTCGGGCGCAATCAGGTCGCTGTCGCGGTGCTTCTCTCCACTGTCACGTGGGCTCTGGGGCATCTACGATGTTCATGAGCAGGTCACGATCTGTCCCACGCAGGCTCTCACCGTCGGCGCTGTCGGCTTCAAGATTGGAGCAAAAAACACTTGGCAAAAGCAATCCACGCGGAACCGGGAGATTGCTTCTCACTCGAACCAGGAAGGTCAGAGTGGGGGCTCCTTTTCAGGGGAGCTGGTGCAGATCTGGAGCAACCAGATTCACAAGTTGGTTTCAAGTTTTTCGTCGGCACAGGGGCCACTAGCCGGCTGGCAAGTGACCGGGCCAACGCGTTGAGCCAAAAGTAGCAGAAGGGCCCCACGCAGCACTCGATGAGTGTAGAGGGGTGAGCTTCGGTGCAAGAGTGGCTCAGGGTTGGGGCTTCTCAAACCCCGGTGCACAGCTTCGAGGGTCACTCGTGGGCTGCACGGTCAGCGTCTCGTGGTCAATTCAAGATGGCGTGCCCCACGCTTCCGGTCGCCTCCACGGGTCTCAGCTCTGCAGGGACTGTGGATCGGGCTGTTGGAAGGCAGGCAAGCTTGATCTCGTCGATCTCAGTCGCTCGAGTTCCGGCGGGAACTGCAACCAATTAGACGTCGAGGGCTGGATGGTGCCTGCTGCTGCAGGGTGGTCACTCCTTGACCACAAGGGAGATTCTTCGGGCTTCCACGTTGAGATGGAGGTCCAAGGGTCCAGAGTTTCGTTTCTAATGTTTCTTCCAGGAAATCTGATGTGCATTGGCACTGCTCCCACTCTTATTCGAATCTGGGGGGCGTGATTACCTGCTAGGTCCCCCCCTATGGGTGGGACCCAGGAAGGGGGTGGATACACCCCTTTCCTTTGATCCAGGCCGCCCTGGCACGAGGGCTGGAGTGCCCCAGAACCGGTTTGGCCGGATTATGCAAGGGGCAGCCTTGTGCGCCCCAGGCAGTGTCTGGTTTCTTTCAGACCTCCCTGCTACAATCCACTATCTCCTGTCTGGAGGGGGTGTAACACCTCCCTGCAACAGGAAACCCTTTGTCCAGGCCCCATTTGGCTGAGTTTCGGTCAGCTGCAGGGGTCCAGACTCTTGTCTGTGGCAGAGGCATCCATTTTGTGGAACTAAGGCCCTTTTAGAAATTAACCGCATTAAAGTAAAGTAACATGTCTTACCCCTCTAGAGGGGTGGAATGCTATCCCCGTCGCCAGAACTGGCGAGGGGATAGTATTCCAAATCGTATGACACCTTACACGACATGTTTTGATAAAGCCAAACCAGAGTTGCTATATAACCGCGAGGATTATAAGGCACTTAAGAGTATATGGTATGGCATTATCCTGAAACAGCTTAGGGAGTTGTTCCCGACAGCTGCAGACAGGCTCAGCTCATGCTAGAGCTCCATCTCACATTAAACCACGCACTCTGCCTCCAGGATTGTTGAGGCCTTCCATAGGAGTGGCTCACAGGTTTATATGTGTCCAGATATAGGTTTAGATATAGGTATACTATATCTAAGTAAGGGGTGATTACACCACCTTACCCCAGCTGAGTGATCAGCCAGTTGTGTCAATTTAAGAACCATCCAGGGGTGGCAAAAGATATGCTGCAGCCCCTGGTAGGCCTTGGTGGCCCCTATGCCCTGGGCACCTATAGTGCATTATACAGGGGCTGACAAGGAGTCCATTTCCAATTGTGGTATGTACCTAGGGTACATGGAATCCATTTTACAGAGAGAGCAGATGGCCTGGGGCCCTGATTAGCAGGGAACCAGGTCAACTAAGTCAAAAAACCAGCTAAACACAGGCAAAAAATCTGGGGTAACCATAGTCAGGTAGCCACCTTCCTACACAGCCCCCCCCCCCAAACGAAAGGAGATAAGGCTATCCTTGGTCAGGTAAGCCTATATTGCCTGAGTGGCCATATAAGGAAGTACCTGCACTAGCATGGGTACCCCCTGTCTCATGGTCCACTAAGCAGTCCCTCACCCTTGGGGTATTAGAGGGTCTCCACCATAGGGAATCACTACCTTGGGTGTGTTTATGCAAAGTTAAAGGCTGGTTTGGATATGGAGTATTGAAGTGAGGCTCTACTAATTTAGGGCTTAGCTTCCTCCAATTATCTTCCACCATGTGTGCCTTTCTTTCTTCAACTGAGTTGCACTGTGCTCTCAAGGTCAACCTCTGGCTACCTAAAGCTGGAGGCTGGGTCCCTCTGTTTGGCTTGCTGGAAGGACAGTTCAGGTTTGGGCCCTTTGGGTCCCAGGTTTGGCTGTGCCCAACAGAATCCATCTGTGGGAGGTCCCTAACTGTTTTTAAGGGGGCTCCCTCAGGAGTTTTTAAAGTTTTCACCTCACTAGGGCTACTAGTTTTGGTGCCCCTAATCTTTTGATGGGGGTGCTTTATTTGACAGGGGGCCCTCTGGGTCTCACTGTCCTTCTTGTCCTCTGCAGCCCTGGGCTGGCTAAGGCAAGGTAAAGAGGGGCAGGTTACCTGCTCCAGACTGGGTCCCACCTGAGAAGGGTCCACTGACATCAGAGGTTCTGTCAGGCTAGGCCCAACCACCTCTGGGGCAGTTCCTTCATCAGGGGTAAGATCAGTTCCCTGAGGAGGCTGATCCTGTCCTAAAGTCTGGTGAGGGGGAGATTTCTCTTCCTCCTCCATGCTCTCAGTTTGTGTGGAGTTATCCATCATTTCAGGCTTCACAACACACATATCAGTTTGAGTTTGGGCTGTGGCCATCACAGCCCCACCAACCTTTTCAGGAGGAGACTCAGTTTGGGTTTCTGCTGTTATCATAACCGCTTTGCTACTCTGTTCAGGAAGAGCTTTTGCTAAAGATGGGGCAGAGAGTTTCTCAGCCCTACCAACCTTTTCAGGAAGGACATCTTGAATTGGGGCTGTAGCCATTACAGCCCCACTAACCTTTCCATTGGAATTTACCATTCTAGAATGGATTTCCTGTTCAACCTCAGCCCAGGCTGAGATTTCCAAATCATTACCAAGTAGGCAGTGTACAGGCAAGTTTGATGACACTGCCACTCTCTTTGGGCCAATGACACCTCCCCAGCTGAGACTTACTACTGCCATGGGATGATTTGTTTTGATGCCATCAATGTTTGTAACCTGGTATGTGGCACCAGGTAAAAGTTGCTTAGAGGGGACTATGCCATCAGCCACCATGGTGATGCTAGCCCCTGTGTCTCTAAAAGCTTCAACTTTCAAACCATTGATGATGGGTTCTTGTCTATATTTGCTCAAAGTATTTGGGCAATCAGAGAAGTTGGCAAACCCCATGCCAGTCTCATAAACAAGATTATTTGGGGAGGGGGACCTGGATAGGCCAGGGTCCTCCTGGGCTCCAAAAGTAAACCCACCCAGATTCCTGGGTGTGCTCCCACTTCCTGGGGGATTACTGCTGACAGTAACAGGAGGCGTTGGAGCTGGCTTTGGAGGTATATTCTCTTTATTGTTATTCTTGGGACAACAGTTGTCTGTTTTGTAATGCCCAACCTGTTTACAGGCATAACAATAAGGCTTTTTCTCTGTTGAAGAAGTGTCTTGGGACCCACCCCCATTCTTGGAGTTTTGGGGCCCTGGGGAAGTCTTTTCTTTATTTTTATCCCCACCCTTATCTTGAGGCTTGGTAGACTCCTTCTTCTGGTTACTGTCCTGATTCTTAGGCCTAATCCTGGTTCTGACCCACTTGTCTGCCTTCTTTCCCAATTCTTGGGGAGAGGTCAGATCAGAGTCCACCAGGTGCTGGTGTAAGAGCTGGTTCTGACAATTACTTAGGATCTGCTCCCTCATAATCAAATTATACAATCCTGTAAAGTCATGTACTTTGCTGCCATGTAGCCAACCCTCCAGAGCCTTAGTTGCACAATCAACAAAATCAGTCCAGTCCTGAGTCTGTGTCTTCTGGGTGTCTCTGAACTTCAACCTGTACTGTTCAGTGGTTAAGCCAAACCCATCTATTAGGACACTCTTCAGGACTTTGTAATTGTTTGCATCCTCATGTCTGACAGTGAGGAGCTTATCTCTCCCTTTCTCTGAAAAGGAGTACCATAAGATTGCTGCCCACTGTTCCTCAGGAACCTGCTGTACCATGCAGGCTCTCTCAAGAGCAGTTATCCACTTGTGGATGTCATCCCCTTCCTTGTAGGGGGGCACAATCTTTGTCAGGTTTCTACTATCATAGGACCTGGGTTTCTCTTTAGGAATATTGCTGCCACCAGTGGCATCTAAGCCACACAATTTCTGCTCTCTTGCCAAGGCAAGTCTAGCTTGAGCCAAGGCTACCTCCTCCCTCTCTATTTGGAGTTTGACAGCCCTCATTCTGGCCCTATGCTCTAGCTTTTGAGAAGCAGTCATGCCTCTCTGAGATTCTCTTGAGGCACTAGAAATATGAGAGTCCCCTGAGGGAGATCTCACTCTTCTGTTGCCTGGGAGAATGACATGGTTGGATCTCGGGAGGTGCTGGCCCTCTCCATTTCCCAGTAGGTCTAAGTTGGCCTGGTTAAGCCTGGCAACTTGGACCTGGCTACCCTCCTGACCCTGGTCTTCTGTGTCCTCAACCTCTGAGTCCTCATCCCCCTCTTCTCCTTCTTCTTCCTCCTGAGGGGTACCAGTTACAGGTGGGTTCTCTCCATTTCCTGACCCTAGGGGAATTCCCTTCGCCCTTTCTAAGTCATCCTGTTCTAGAATGGCTATCAGGATTGGACAGGTGGGGCTTCTGCCCCTTTTTAACCCTCTTGATTTGCACAAGGCAATCAAGTCCTTTCGGGTTAGTTTGTCATAGCTGGAAGTTTCCTGGGTAAGGTCAACTGTCACAGGAGTAGACCCTGAGGCTTTTCCTGTGTCAGACATGACTCTAGTGTGGTGTAAGTGATGCACCTACCTACACTAAGTGTTTTCCTACTGTACCTTGCTAGTGAGTTGTAGTCAGGGTGTGCTACTCCCTTTAATCTACAACTACTAAGTTCAGTAGAACTTAATATGCTAAGCTTTTGATTTATATGTACCTAGAGGTACTTGATGTGATCTTTCAATTTGATAAAAGATTGCAATGGTAAAACAACAGCAAGCTCAAATCCGCACCGCTGCTCACCAATGTGAGAAGTTGGCCTGATAGGTGATGTTTCCAATTCTGGAACCACCTATTATCAGACCAAACAATCCCTTATGGTGTCAGGTTGTAAGTCAACCTTGTTAGACAAGCTATCCTAGGGGTAGCATGGACTAAGCAGCCTAAAGGCTTAACTTAAGAGGTCGTGTTAAGCGAGCTGTTTTACCACATACAATCCTGTAATATCAAATGAAAGGACACCACACAAGTATATATTATAAAAATATATGTGTTTATTACTAAAAACAATCCCCAGTATTCTTTATGAATAAAGGGGCACAAGCGTTAAATCAAAAGCACAGTTTAAACATACAAGTTGCACAATTATGGATGAGGGCGGGTGGCCACTCAAACCATATACTAAACAAGTGGTATAAGAGATACCAATCGAACAGTGGTTAGGCCTAGGGCCTAGGGAATCGCTGGGAGCAGTCAGGACAAGCAGTGCTGAAGTCGGGAGAGGCCCACGGGATTCGGGAGCTGTGAGAAGTTGGCCTGGTAGGGGATGTTTCCAATTCTGGAACCACCTACTACCTGACCAAACAATCCCTTATGGTGTCTGGTTGTAAGTCAACCTTATTAGACAAGCTATCCTAGGGGTAGCATGGACTAAGCAGCCTAAAGGCTTAACTTAAGAGGTCGTGTTAAGCGAGCTGTTTTACCACATACAATCCTGTAGTACCAAATGAAAGGACACCACACAAGTATATATTATAAAAATATATGTATTTATTACTAAAAACAATCCCCAGTATTCTTTATGAATAAAGGGGCACAAGCGTTAAATCAAAAGCACTGTTTAAACATACAAAGTTGCACAATTATGGATGAGGGCAGGGGGCCACTCAAACCATATACTAAACAAGTGGTATAAGAGATGCCACTCGAGCAGTGGTTAGGCCTAGGGCCTAGGGAATCACTGGGAGCAGTCAGGACAAGCAATGCTGAAGTCGGGAATGGCCCTCGGGATTCGGGAGATGTGCGGAAAGCGCACGCATGCACCAATGTTAACCATTGGTGCGTAAAAGTTGTAAAGTTAAAGTTAAAGGACACTTCCGCTGAACCTAGAGGAACAAAACTTAACACACAGACCCTAGAGGTGTGCACCAGTGTGGGAACACCGGCGGAGCAAAGTTACCTCACCCACAGGAAGTGGGTGCACAGGGTCGAAGTGGCGTCGGGTTCTGACTCGCAGGCTCTTGGTGCTTGAAGCTGAAAGGGTTGCAGGCGGGTTAAAGATGAAGTGTCCGGTGGAGTCCAAGGGTGGACTCAAGTTGTAGAGTACCTGAAAGCAGAGGGGACAGAGTCTGGGTCACTCAGCAGTGACCAGGGTGGAACCAGGACGGAACCAGGCAATGTCGGGCGCAATCAGGTGGTCGTCGAGGAGCTTCTCTCCACTGTCACGTGGGCTCTGGGGCATCTGCGACGTCCAGGAGCAGGTCACGATCTGTCCCACGCAGGTTCTCACCGTCGGTGCAGTCGGCTTCAAGTTTGGAGCAAACAAGCCTTGGCAAGAGCAATCCACGCGGGATCGGAAGAGTGCTTCTCACTCGGACCAGGAAGGTCAGAGTCGGGGCTCCTTTTCAGGGGAGCTGATGTGGATCTGGAGCAACCAGATTCACGAGTCTTCTTAGTTAGTTCGTCGGCACAGGGACCACTAGCCAGCTGGCAAGTGACCGGGCCAACGCGTTGAGCCAAATAGAGCCAAAGGGCCCCACGCAGCACTCGTCGAGTGTGGAGGGCTGAACTTCGGCTCAGGAGCAGCTCAGGGTGGGGGCTTCTCAAACCCCGGTGCACAGCTTCGAGGGTCACTCGTGGGCTGCACGGTCAGCATCTCGTGGTCAATTCAAGATGGCGTGCCCCACGCTTCCGGTCGCCTCCACGGGTCTCAGCTTTGCAGGGACTGTGGATCGGGCTGTTCGAAAGCAGGCAGGCTTGATCTCGTCGATCTCAGTTGCTCGAGTTCCGGCGGGAACTGCAACTAAGTAGACGTCGAGGGCTGGATGGTGCCTGCTGCTGCAGGGTGGTCACTCCTTGACCACAAGGGAGATTCTTCGGGCTTCCACGTTGAGATGGAGGGCGAAGGGTCCAGAATTTCGTTTCAAATGTTTCTTCCAGGAAATCTGATGTGCATTGGCACTGCTCCCACTCTTATTCGAATCTGGGGGGCGTGATTACCTGCTAGGTCCACCCCTATGGGTGTAACCCAGGAAGTGGGTGGATACACCCCCTTCCTTTGATCCAGGCCGCCCTGGCACGAGGGCTGGAGTGCCCCAGAACCGGTTTGGCCGGATTATGCAAGGGGCAGCCTTGTGCGCCCTAGGCAGTGTCTGGTTTCTTTCAAACCTCCCTGCTACCATCCACTATCTCCTGTCTGGAGGGCGGTGACACCCTCCTGTGACAGGAAACCCTTTGTCCAGGACCCCTTTGGCTGAGTTTCGGTCAGCTACAGGGGTCCAGACATTTGTCTGTGGCAGAGGCATCCATTTTGTGGATCTAAGGTCTTTGGAGAAATTAACTGCGTTTCAGTAAAGCAACATGTCTTACCCCTCTAGAGGGGTGGAATGCCATCCCCGTCGCCAGAACTGGCGAGGGGATGGTATTCCAAATCGTATGACACCTTACACGACATGTTTTGATAAAGCCAAACCAAAGTTGCTATTTAACCGCGAGGATTATAAGGCACTTAAGAGTATATGGTATGGCATTATCCTGAAACAGCTTAGGGAGTTGTTCCCGACAGCTGCAGACAGGCTCAGCTCATGCTAGAGCTCCATCTCACATAAAACCACGCACTCTGCCTCCAGGATTGATGAGGCCTTCCATAGGAGTGGCTCACAGGTTTACATGTGTCCAGATATAGGTTTAGATATAAGTATACTATATCTAAGCAAGGGGTGATTACACCACCTTACCCCAGCTGAGTGATCAGCCAGTTGTGTCAATTTAAGAACCAGCCAGGGGTGGCAAAAGATATGCTGCAGCCCCTGGTATGGAGTTCTGGACTTTTTAGTACCGTCCAGAGGTGTCAGGGACAACACCCGAAGACCCCGGAGTTCAACCTGTCTTGGTACACTAATAAACAGAAACACGGGCTTCTCGATGGTGGCGTCAAAGACCAAAGGTTTATTACTGCAGGGACACAGAAGTCACAGAAACTACACATGGGCAGTATCTAGGAGCCTGTTCGATTTGTACAAAGAGGGTTGTTCCTTATATACTAAATATTGGGCTTCAGGCAAATTCTTTACATGTTACCACAGTTCTAAACATTCGTGTCTTATACAATAAATATTTGGCGTTGCACAGGAATCGTCAACAGTATCTGATGTCAAAACATTACAAATGAGGGGTTCCCACTAGTCCATCATAATCCCATGTCAATTCTTCATTCAAGACCCGGACCGCCTCATCGTAAATTTCGTTACCACCCCCTACTAAAGGCCCAGAAGGAAAGGAGCAGAGCCAGGTGTGGAAGATAAAAGACAGGATAAGAAATGTTTGTGGGTCGTAAATGGGCACGGTTACCAGCTTCGGCCGCCTAATCATGATCAGGCCAACGAACACAAGAACCAGTATAGCAGGACTGGCCTCAGGCTGGGGAGGCAGTTCTTGCCGAGTCATGCTTCCAGGGCGTTGCTGGCCTAAGGTGCACGTGTCACTTGCAAGGTGAATCGCCGGCCAAAGCCTACGTGTCCTTTAATGAAAAGAGGTCATTGCGTGTCCATTGACTATGTGAGGGCAAGGAATACAAAATGGCTTCCGTGTTCTAAGATGGATGCCATGGGTAGATCACAAATGTGTTGGTAACAGGAGTGCTCTTGCTCGTAGCATAGCGAAAACACCAGGATATACTAAATGGATCATTTGCGGTTCACCGATACCAAAATTATGTATTTACGACAATGTTACAAACACGAGTAAAATCGTCACGGAACCTCAGACCCTCCTTTTGCCCTTACATAGGCAATTACTCAGTCTATATCAGAGTCAGAGTCCATTTCTATGTTCATTAGGTCAGCGACATGTCGTTGTATCATCATCCTGCCTCGTGCCTTTTCTCCTAATGCAGGTGGTTTCCTGAAACAGGTTGCAGCGCAGAGACTACACAGAGCGGGACCACACTGGATAATAAGACAGCACGAGAACAGAAATACTAGGATGACACCAATAACAATCAGAACCTTCCATCCCCACGCTGATACCAGAGTCCAAAACCACTCCATGAAGGACCAGTTTCCCTTATCTACGTGTATAGAGTCGGAAATCTTGTGTAGCTTAGAGATTGCTTCATAGACTGTTGGAGCATTATTAGGAATAAAGACACAGCAGCTCGATTGGATCATTCTGCATACCCCACCTCGATCTGCAAGTATTACGTCTAGAACCATACGATTCTGCAACGTCATGAGACGATCCGCCTGAAGCTCAGCTGTTAAGTTACTAAGGGCACCTGCAGTTTCTGTAATAGTAGATTCAACTACCCGTGTTAGTTGGCGAAGATTTCTACTATTGGCCATAGGCCCCCAAAACGGAAGGAAACCTTTGAAGAAGTCTCCAGCTTCTTGACCAGCGGTATCTTCCTTGCTGAAGACACCTCTTGCTAATCTGGGTTTATGATAATCTGAAGAAGCAGTGTATGTCGGGGGTAACAATCGAGCAATATAACATGAACCTGAAAAGTCAGCAGGCAGCCATGTATATGCTCTGTCCTGACAAATGAAGTAGGTACCCCTAGCAGTCAGAAAGGCAGGGGAGGAGTTAGACGGAAATACGTAAGTCTCAACGCACTCACTCTTCCCTAGCTGAGCTCTCGGATTTCTCCCATTTCCTTGCAAACAGACCTGACCTCGGTGAGGCACGACCCAAACTGAAGTGGAGCTTTTACGCTTGCTTTCTCCCAAACTAAGGCGATACTCTGTAGAGTTCCAACTCAGATACACCAGTAATTCATCTCTAGGATAAGATGGAGTATTATTGACGTCTTTAATCATATCAATAATTCCCTGGACTAAAGCTTTGTTGGCTGAGTTGTATTTAGTGGACCGTGGTGGACGCGGAGGATAGGTCTCAAGGGCATATGAAAAAATGGTCTGAAAGGCCTGAAATGATCCATTATAGCTAAAAGGCAAGACTAGATAGGGAATGCCTTTATCCATAGTGTGAGGTATCAAGCCACACACCCAGCAGTTTGTAGTATTAACTATCAGTTGGTGTTGATGCAAGAGCTGTACAAATGTATTATTAATAAATTCTGAGCGTCGAGCTTGTTCGTGTTCAGGAAATGAGTGAAAAGAATGCATAGAAGAAACCGTAGAAGTAGTAGGATCAAGGGGAGGTACTGTAGCTACTGGCACAAAAATCAAATGTACGCCAAAGACGATTCCACCCACCAGCGTTATCAAAACAATTAAAAATGTAACTGCACATTGCATTAGAAAGCATTTGCTGTGTAGTATTCTGTACAGTCTATTTCTGCGAACATAAATTACATTTTCTCGTTGTAGCTCAGGAAGCTCCATCTTCTACGACCGTTCGCGACCACTGATGATGTGTACGTAGATGAAAATGCCTCTATCAGCCCTGGGAGTTCCCAGAACTAACAGAAAGATCGACCTTGTGTCAGACCCCTGCAGATTCAACTAGGCACACAGCCACGACCCTACGGCTACCCAGACGGCAAGGCAATTTTAAAACAAAAAGAAACAATACAAAGTATTAGCAAACTTCCTGGCTGGAGGCAATGTATAGCAAATGCAAATCTGAAAATAGGCAGTTTTCTGCTTTATTTGTCCATATCGCGAGAACGTAAGTTGTATCTCAGTTTTGCAGGAGCTGTCTGATCTGGAAACAATGTATTTTCAGCTGACGTTGCAATGTTCACGTTCGCAGATGGCAAATGTTCTTTTGGTGCAGAAGGCAAATGTTCAGGGTTCAAAAGAGCAGTTTCAGGAGGAGAGTCAGAGTTTGGTGAATCCGTGATCAGTTCTGCATCGCTGAAAGGTATGAACCTGGGGACTCGTTCCGTTTCAGAGGCACCGATTCCTTTCTTTACCCAGTTGTCGCAAGGAAGTGGCAGAGGCACACGTTTAGCGTGTGTTGTATGGATCCAATTTCTTCTTCCGGCCACACGAATAGCAGTTCTCGTTGCTAGCAGGACTTGGAACGGGCCAATAAATCTGGGCTGAAGATTTTTCGTTCTTGCAAAATTTCGGATGACCACCTGATCACCCGGTTTCAGCTGATGGCCTGGACTCTCCGGTGGCTTTGGCAATGCGTCGAAAACCTGTTGGTGAATAAGACTCAATTTAGCAGTCAAGTCGAAAAGGTAATCAATTAACATTGGGTATTCCAGCTGCTTAAATTCTTTCGGTCTAGGTACCCCCCAAACATTTGCAGGACGACCAAAAACTATTTCGTATGGACTAAGCCCTACTCTAGAATGTACAGTTGCTCTTGTTGATAGCAAAGCCAAAGGCAATGCGTCTGGCCAGGACAAACCCGTGGATGCTTGTATCTTAGCGAGTTTCAGTTTAAGGGTGCCATTGTAACCCTCGACTAAACCCGCGGACTGGGGATGATTCGCACTATGAAATTTTTGCCTAATCCCTAGGCCGGCACACACACTCTGCATAACTTTCCCTACGAACTCACTTCCGTTATCTGACCATACAATCCGTGGCATTCCGTATCGGGGGAAGTATTCTTTAAGAAGAATTTTGGCAGTGGATAAGGCAGTATTGTCCTTCAGTGGGTATGCTTCGATCCATCTGGAAAAAGCACAAACTACCACTAGGACGTATTTCAGGTTATTACAGCGGTCCATGTGAATGAAGTCTAGCTGGATCACTTCAAAAGGGCAGGAAGGAGGAGCGAAGTGACCTGCGGGTGTGGGGATTCCCTTGCCAGGATTATGCATCAAGCATACCATACAATTTCTCACCACTCTCTCTGCACACTTACTAATTCCGTCATTCTTCCAGACCGGAGCCAACATCTTACAAATCCCTTTTGAACTGATGTGCGCTGTTCCATGCGCCATCGTCACTACTGCAAGCACATACGCATCAGGCAACATCCAACGCTGTTGTTCCGACAAATCAATCCAACACCCACTCGAGTCCAATTTACCCGTGCTCTCTCTCCATGCACGTTTTTCCTCCTCAGTCGCCTCTTTCTGAATTTCCTTCACGCTTTCCACTGTGTCTTCACACATTCCAGACTCAGAAATCCATCTTGCAGACGTTGCAACATACATTCTACTCATCATATTTCTAGCTGTTTGTTTTGCGATCTCATCAGCAAAAGCATTCCCACGACCAACATCATCCGTGATTGCTTTATGAGCACTGCATTTCACAATCGCAACTTCAGTCGGTAAGGTTAGAGATTCCAACAAGTCATTAACTAGCTGACCATGTTGAATCTTAGTCCCATGGGACGTAATGAAACCTCTTTCTTTCCACAAACGGCCAAAACTATGGGCCACGCCGAACGCGTACTGACTATCTGTGAACACATTCACTCTCTTTCCCTTAGCTAAAACGCACGCTCTTGTTAGCGCGATCAATTCTGCAGCCTGGGCAGAATTCTGACTCACTCTTGCAGTCTCTACAATCGTACTCAAAGTCGTTACTGCATAAGCAGCAGTCACATCACCATTCTCCAATTTGAAGCAAGACCCATCAACATACAACGTGCCATCTGGATCTGACAACGGAGTATTTTTTAGATCGATTCGTCCTTTTGTTTCTTCCTCAGTTCTGAAACAACAGTCGTGTGGTTCGGAATCACTCGACTCTTGGCTAGTCGGCAACAATGTTGCTGGATTCAATACATTGCATCTTTTGATCTGAATATGACTAGCTAATAGTGTCAATTCATAGCCTGATAATCTAGCACTGGTAAGGTGTTGCGTCTTGGTTCGGTTCATGAGTGTATCCACAGCATGAGGAACCATAACTACTAGCATGTTGTTCATGACTAAACCAGCAGATTGTCGAATGGAAGCTGCAGCTGCGGCTGTAGCTCTCAAGCAACTAGGCAACGCTCTAGCTACTGGATCTAATGTTGATGAAAAATACGCACAAGGGCGTTGTTTATCACCAAATTTCTGCGTCAACACACTCAATGCACAACCTTCTCTCTCGTGGACATAGAGCGTAAATGGCTTACTGTAGTCGGGTGTACCCAATACAGGTGCTGAACACAGTGCATTTCGTAACTCAGAAAAACTCTGCTGACATTCAGCAGACCATGGTACCGGACTCGGAACACCTTTCCCAGTCAAGGCTACTAATGGTTTTGCTAAAAGTGAAAAATTTGGGATCCATTGCCTACAATAGGAGGTAATACCCAAAAAGGCACGCACTTCTCTCTGCGTGCTAGGAACATTCATCTGTGTAATTGCTTTTATTCTCTCTGGGGTCAACTTCCTTCCCTCCTCTGACAAGAGATGACCTAGGTAGGTCACTTCTTGGCAGCAGTATTGCATTTTTGAAGGTGACACCTTGTGATTCAAATCTGACAAGTGATGCAATAAAGAAATCGTAGCTGTTTTGCAAGTTTCCTTGTCATCGGCAGCCACTAGAAGATCATCGACATACTGTACTAAAGCAGAACCACGAGGAAGTACGAAGGAATCTAACTGACTTTTTAATGCTTGACTGTAAATGGATGGGCTTTCACAATAACCTTGTGGAGCGCGTTTAAATCTAAAACTTCGTCCTCCTAGAGAAAAACCGAAAATATCTCTGCTTTCCTCGGCTATCGGAATGCTGAAAAAGGCATTTTTCAAGTCGACAACTGAAAACCATGCTGCTGTAGCAGGAATCAACGTTAACAATGCAGTAATGTCTGGTACCACAGGAAACTGTGGGATCACAATTTTATTAACCTCTCTAAGATCAATTACGAACCTATATACTGGAGGCTTTGTAGGGTCAGTTCGTTTCAAAATAGGCAGTACAGGACTATTACAGACATTACCTCTAGTCTCTTCTACAACATCTTTCTTGATCAGGTCTTGTACTATCAGTAGGAGCGCACGCTCACCTTCACTAGAGATTCTGTATTGTGGAATTCGTGGAAGTTTGACATTTGCTTTCAAAGTTACTACATAGGGTGGAATTTCCAATAGACCTACATCATTAGGACCAGTCGCCCAAAGAGTATCAGGGAGTGAACGCAGCTCTGGTGGGAGCGCATCCATCGACAAGTACATCGGGGAGATGATTCTTTTACCCAACGTAAGCTGTACTCCCGCTGGAGAACAGTACAATGTCGCGTACAGGCGTTTTAACAAGTCTAAACCAAGCAGATTTTCGTTACAACCTGTCGTCAAAATCAGGGGTGCTTTCAATTGACGGGGTCCAACAGAAATAGACAAAGGACCAGAAACAGGGTTGTGAACAGGGGCGCCCGAAAAACCTACTGAAACGTTTGTTGAGCCAGACAAAGGTGCGCCAGGGAGTTTTGCATGTATGATAGAACTTTTTGCTGCACCAGTATCCAACAGAAACGGTTCGACTATACCTGATGTTGCTACTGCGACATAAGGCCCACTCTGATCTACTGGTACTGATACTACTCCCTCTCTTTGTCCATGGCTGTCCTAGTATTCACTTTGCTGACCTTCCTCACTAGCTTCATAATAGTCTTCAACATGATACTGTGGAGACCTATTCTGTTGGGCAGATTGTCCATTTCGCTGGTCGAAATAATTAGAGGGGCGATCGCTTGTCTGTGGAGGCATAGCACCTCGTCCTCGACCTCTAGAGTTTTGCATAGAACTACCACGACCTCTCTGAGCTGCCGCATCATTATTTTGCGTTCGAACTGGACACTCACTTTTGTAATGACCTTCCTTTTTGCAATAAGCACATTGATTCCATTGGTATTGTGGTCTTTGAAAATTATAATCCGTTCTTTGATATGACCCTTGCTGCATATTAGTTTGATTCATGCGAGGCGGATAAGCTTGTTGTAAAAGTACTTTAGTTTTTAAATCTTTCGTCTTTTTATCTGATTTTTCCTTCTCTTCTTTATCCCTATTTTCATAGTACTGAGCAGTCGCAAGTATTTGCGCAGTCGTAGAGACAGCCCACGCACTTTCAGAATTCTTTAATTTACTACTAAGTTCTGGCAACAGATTGTGCACAAATTTATCGACAAATAATCTCTGGCCTCCTTCTGTGCTCATATCCTGACCACTATGATCCACGAAAGTCTCCTCGAATCTTGTGAAAAAGTCGGAGACGCTTTCGTCTTTCTTTTGTTTGCACGCGGACAATTTGTCCCAGTTAACGCGCAATGCTGGCATCAAGGTTTTCATTAAATCGATTATTCTACCAGGCAAATTAGCAATTAAAGGTTCAGGTTTGGAACCACCTATTTGTTGACCATCCGCTGCAATTATAGCTGCCCAGTCACCACCTAGGGCAACTGGATGATTCTCTTTACGAATTTTAGCCCAAATCGGTTGCGGTACTACATTACCAAATAGCAGATCTATGTCGGCCAAATTCAATACACAAGCGTCAACTGTCTGAGCCAACTCTTTGTAGTACCCTGCAGGATTTTTACGCGGATCTGGCAAAGCCTGTTTTACTGCTAATACTTCAGCTCGCTTCCATGGAATATGTATCCAGACTCTCTGGAATTGGGCCGGAGCGGCTGCAATACCAAGCGGTGCATTAGCTTGCACAGCTTCGCGCCAAATTGGTGGAACCTCTCTCATTGGATATTGACGATTTCGTTTCGTACTACGTTTCTCTAACTCTCTCGGTGAAAGAAAGGATGAGTCGGATCTATAACTTAGAACCAGTTCCATCGCTTCTTTTATATTTTGTCCAACTATCATACCTGTAGCAAACTCTTTCTGAACATTAATTAATTCTCCTAGATTTGATTCAGGGTCATCCTCTTCCAATTCCTCACGTAGAAGGAAACACATTTCATCGAACACATATCGTTGTGTCGGTTCGTTCCATTGCATAAATGTATCTAATACATTTTGTACATTATATCTTCCAACTTTCGAAACCCATCTAAGAGCAGTGGAATCTAATATTCCTCTTTCTTCAGTACTGGGAAGCTGACTACGTCTCTGCACAGAGTCAGAGGTAGGAGTCTTAATCAGAGTTTTATAGAAGGGAGATAGAATATTAGAGACAGAATCAGTGATTCTTCGACGAACAGAAAGCGGAGTCATAATATTAGCAGAGGCAGTGAATAGAGTAGCAGTTGGAACAGATAGATCAGGAACAGTAGGAGTAGCAGGAAAAATAGCTTGTGAAGTAGCAGGTGTGAGTGACACAGGCATAGGTAAAGAAGCCGGCAACCCTAGAAGAGGGGTTGTCGAAGGAACATTAATATTGACCACAGGAGGTACAGGAACTTGATTCAGGGGAGCGAGAACAGGGACACCAGGTTGTCCAGCAACCGGTAATTGAACATTCGGTATAGGTGGAGCCGTAGCACCTTGTGCATACGGTGGGGGTGATCGTAACAAGTAAGACAACAGGGGATCCTTTTCAGGGTCCTCTACTATCTTAGCCGTACTCGATGGTAAAGCAGGATAGCACTTGTCTATCGCTAAATTACGCTCTCTATCGGCCACCTCCATCGCTTTCTCGGACTCGTTGAGTTGCAGCTGCCTAGCAGACTGTTCTAAAGTCAACTCTTGCTCTTTCTGTTCTTTCTTCAACTTTTTAATTTCTCTCTGTTTAGATTCTTTTCGCCAATAACGGAAAGAATCAAACATTGCCGGCCGGGCTTTCTTCTTAAACAACCTTCTTTCTAGATTATCGAGAACTTCAGGTTCAAAACTACCATGTAGTGGCCAACTAAGGACACCATCTTTTTCTGTATAGCGGATCCATATCTCGTTATAAGAGATAGGGCCCACACCAAATTTGCAATATAGATCATAAAGGGGAGTTCCAATCGGAGGAACCAAACACGAGTCCTCCAACTGGGAATCACTGTTGCAACTAAAACAAGACAACATACAATTTTTCCGACTTACCATTTTATAGTCCGGAACACAAGACAAACAAAACACAAAAAGATGCGCACTTGAACCGAGAACTTAGGCCTACCAGAACTGACAATTGTATCGATACCTGAACTGAACAGAATGATTATCGTAACCAGAATAACCAGTGATAACCTTACAGAACTGAACTGAACTGAGAACTAAAAGGATTATCCAAATAGGAGCAACCCTCACAAAATAACCAACTAGCAACCACTAAATACTTAACTGAGGCACTGAAGACGTCACCAAGGAGAAACCCGTCACGTTTCGCCGTACTGAGGACTGCACCTCGGGTCCAAGACAGGGCGACGGTCAAGGCAACGGACCACTGCAGCCGTCTGAACGGGAACCCTCGTGGAAGAGGACGTCGGGGCCACTTTTGCGATATGCCGGGATCGATGAAGTGGGGCGCCTCCCTCTGAAATCTTCACACGAAGCTCCTCGAATTCTTTAGGCTTTTGGACAGGTACCGAATGACGTCGCCCCGAGTTGGGCGCCAAATGGAGTTCTGGACTTTTTAGTACCGTCCAGAGGTGTCAGGGACAACACCCGAAGACCCCGGAGTTCAACCTGTCTTGGTACACTAATAAACAGAAACACGGGCTTCTCGATGGTGGCGTCAAAGACCAAAGGTTTATTACTGCAGGGACACAGAAGTCACAGAAACTACACATGGGCAGTATCTAGGAGCCTGTTCGATTTGTACAAAGAGGGTTGTTCCTTATATACTAAATATTGGGCTTCAGGCAAATTCTTTACATGTTACCACAGTTCTAAACATTCGTGTCTTATACAATAAATATTTGGCGTTGCACAGGAATCGTCAACAGTATCTGATGTCAAAACATTACAAATGAGGGGTTCCCACTAGTCCATCATAATCCCATGTCAATTCTTCATTCAAGACCCGGACCGCCTCATCGTAAATTTCGTTACCACCCCCTACTAAAGGCCCAGAAGGAAAGGAGCAGAGCCAGGTGTGGAAGATAAAAGACAGGATAAGAAATGTTTGTGGGTCGTAAATGGGCACGGTTACCAGCTTCGGCCGCCTAATCATGATCAGGCCAACGAACACAAGAACCAGTATAGCAGGACTGGCCTCAGGCTGGGGAGGCAGTTCTTGCCGAGTCATGCTTCCAGGGCGTTGCTGGCCTAAGGTGCACGTGTCACTTGCAAGGTGAATCGCCGGCCAAAGCCTACGTGTCCTTTAATGAAAAGAGGTCATTGCGTGTCCATTGACTATGTGAGGGCAAGGAATACAAAATGGCTTCCGTGTTCTAAGATGGATGCCATGGGTAGATCACAAATGTGTTGGTAACAGGAGTGCTCTTGCTCGTAGCATAGCGAAAACACCAGGATATACTAAATGGATCATTTGCGGTTCACCGATACCAAAATTATGTATTTACGACAATGTTACAAACACGAGTAAAATCGTCACGGAACCTCAGGTAGGCCTTGGTGGCCCCTATGCCCTGGGCACCTATAGTGCATTATACAGGGGCTGACAAGGAGTCCATTTCCAATTGGTATGTACCTAGGGTACATGGAATCCATTTTACAGAGAGAGCAGATGGCCTGGGGCCCTGATTAGCAGGGAACCAGGTCAACTAAGTCAAAAAACCAGCTAAACACAGGCAAAAAATCTGGGGTAACCATAGTCAGGTAGCCACCTTCCTACATAACCCCCCCCCCCAAACGAAAGGAGATAAGGCTATCCTTGGCCAGGTAAGCCTATATTGCCTGAGTGGCCATATAAGGAAGTACCTGCACTAGCATGGGTACCCCCTGTCTCATGGTCCACTAAGCAGTCCCTCACCCTTTGGGTATTAGAGGGTCTCCACCATAGGGAATCACTACCTTGGGTGTGTTTATGCAAAGTTAAAGGCTGGTTTGGATATGGAGTATTGAAGCGAGGCTCTACTAATTTAGGGCTTAGCTTCCTCCAATTATCTTCCACCATGTGTGCCTTTCTCTCTTTAACTGAGTTGCACTGTGCTCTCAGGGTCAACCTCTGGCTACCTAAAGCTGGAGGCTGGGTCCCTCTGTTTGGCTTGCTGGAGGGACAGTTCAGGTTTGGGCCCCTTGGGTCCCAGGTTTGGCTGTGCCCAACAGAATCCATCTGTGGGAGGTCCCTAACTGTTTTTAAGGGGGCTCCCTCAGGAGTTTTTAAGGTTTTCACCTTACTAGGGCTACTAGTTTTGGTGCCCCTAATCTTTTAAAGGGGGTGCTTTATTTGACAGGGGGCCCTCTGGGTCTCACCGTCCTTCTTGTCCTCTGCAGCCCTGGGCTGGCTAAGGCATGGTAGAGAGGGGCAGGTTACCTGCTCCAGACTGGGTCCCACCTGGGAAGGGTCCACCGCCATCAGAGGCTCTGTCAGGCCAGGCCTAACAACCTCTGGGGCAGTTCCTTCATCAGGGGTAAGGTCAGTTCCCTGAGGAGGCTGATCCTGTCCTAAAGTCTGGTGAGGGGGAGATTTCTCTTCCTCCTCCATGCTCTCAGTTTGTGTGGAGTTATCCATCATTTCAGGCTTCACAACACACATATCAGTTTGAGTTTGGGCTGTGGCCATCACAGCCCCACCAACATTTTCAGGAGGAGACTCAGTTTGGGTTTCAGCTGTTATCATAACAGCTTTGCTATTCTGTTCAGGAAGAGCTTTTGCTAAAGATGGGGCAGAGAGTTTCTCAGCCCTACCAACCTTTTCAGGAAGGACATCTTGAATTGGGGCTGTAGCCATTACAGCCCCACTAACCTTTCCATTGGAATTCACCATTCTAGAATGGGTTTCCTGTTCAACCTCAGCCCAGGCTGAGATCTCCAAATCATTACCAAGTAGGCAGTCTAAAGGCAAGTTTGGTGACACTGCCACTCTCTTTGGGCCAATGACACCTCCCCAGCTGAGACTTACTACTGCCGTGGGATGATTTGTTTGTATTCCATCAATGTTTGTAACCTGGTATGTGGCACCAGGTAAAAGTTGCTTAGAGGGGACTATGCCATCAGCCACCATGGTAATGCTAGCCCCTGTGTCTCTAAAAGCTTCAACTTTCAAACCATTGATGGTGGGTTCTTGTCTATACTTGCTCAAAGTATTTGGGCAAGCAGAGAAGTTGGCAAACCCCATGCCAGTCTCATAAACAAGATCATTGGGTGATGGGGACCTGGATAGGCCAGGGTCCACCTGAGCTCCAACAGTAAACCCACCCAGATTCCTGGGTGTGCTTCCACTTCCTGGGGGATTACTGCTGACAGTAACAGGAGGTGTTGAAGCTGGCTTTGGAGGTATATTTTCTTTATTGTTATTCTTGGGACAACAGTTGTCTGTTTTGTAATGCCCCACCTGTTTACAGGCATAACAATAAGGCTTTTTCTCAGTTGAAGAAGTGTCTTGGGACCCACCCCCATCCTTGGAGTTTTGGGGCCCTGGGGAAGTCTTTTCTTTATTTTTATCCCCACCCTTATCTTGAGGCTTGGTAGACTCCTTCTTCTGGTTACTGTCCTGATTCTTAGGCCTAATCCTGGTTCTGACCCACTTGTCTGCCTTCTTTCCCAATTCTTGGGGAGAGGTCAGATCAGAGTCCACCAGGTGCTGGTGTAAGAGCTGGTTCTGACAATTACTTAGGATCTGCTCCCTCATAATCAAATTATACAATCCTGTAAAGTCATGTACTTTGCTGCCATGTAGCCAACCCTCCAGAGCCTTAGTAGCACAATCTACAAAATCAGTCCAGTCCTGAGTCTGTGTCTTCTGGGTATCTCTGAACTTCAACCTGTACTGTTCAGTGGTTAAGCCAAACCCATCTATCAGAACACTCTTCAGGACTTTGTAATTGTTTGCATCCTCATGTCTAACAGTGAGGAGCTTATCTCTCCCTTTCTCTGAAAAGGAGTACCATAAGATTGCTGCCCACTGTTCCTCAGGAACCTGCTGTACCATGCAGGCTCTCTCAAGAGCAGTTATCCACTTGTGGGTGTCATCCCCTTCCTTGTAGGGGGGCACAATCTTTGTCAGGTTTCTACTATCATAAGACCTGGGTTTCTCTTTAGGAATATTGCTGCCACCAGTGGCATCTGAGCCACACAATTTTTGCTCTCTTGCCAAGGCAAGTTTAGCTTGAGCCAAGGTAAGTTTAGCTTGAGCCAGGGCTACCTCCTCCCTCTCTATCTGGAGTCTGACAGCCCTCATTCTGGCCCTATGCTCAGTCTTTTGAGAGGCAGTCATACCTCTTTCAGATTCTCTGGAGGCACTAGAAATATGAGAGTCCCCTGAGGGAGATCTCACTCTTCTGTTGCCTGGGAGAATAAGACTGTGGGATCTGGGGAGGTGCTGGCCCTCTCCATTTCCCAGTAGGTTTAAATTGGCCTGGCTAAGCCTGGCAAATCCAACCTGGCTACCCTCCTGACCCTGGTCTTCTGTGTCCTCAATCTCTGAGTCCTCATCCACCTCTTCTCCTTCTTCCTCCTGAGGGGTACCAGTTACAGCTGGGTTCTCTCCATCTCCTGACCTTAGGGGAATTCCTTTCGCCCTTTCTAAGTCATCCTGTTCTAGAATGGCTATCAGGATTGGACAGGTGGGGCTTCTGCCCCTTTTTAACCCTCTTGATTTGCACAAGGCAACCAAGTCCTTTCGGGTTAGCTTGTCATAGCTGGAAGTTGCCTGGGTAAGGTCAACTGTCACAGGAGTAGACCCTGAGGCTTTTCCTGTGTCAGACATGACTCTAGTGTGGTGTAAGTGATGCACCTACCTACACTAAGTGTTTTCCTACTGTACCTTACTAGTGAGTTGTAGTCAGGGTGTGCTACTCCCTTCAACCTACAACTACTAAGTTCAGTAGAACTTAATATGCTAAGCTTTTGATTTATATGTACCTAGAGGTACTTGATGTGATCTTTCAATTTGATAAAAGATTGCAATGGTAAAACAACAGCAAGCTCAAATCCGCACCGCTGCTCACCAATGTGAGAAGTTGGCCTGGTAGGGGATGTTTCCAATTCTGGAACCACCTACTACCTGACCAAACAATCCCTTATGGTGTCTGGTTGTAAGTCAACCTTATTAGACAAGCTATCCTAGGGGTAGCATGGACTAAGCAGCCTAAAGGCTTAACTTAAGAGGTCGTGTTAAGCGAGCTGTTTTACCACATACAATCCTGTAGTACCAAATGAAAGGACACCACACAAGTATATATTATAAAAATATATGTATTTATTACTAAAAACAATCCCCAGTATTCTTTATGAATAAAGGGGCACAAGCGTTAAATCAAAAGCACTGTTTAAACATACCAAGTTGCACAATTATGGATGAGGGCAGGGGGCCACTCAAACCATATACTAAACAAGTGGTATAAGAGATGCCACTCGAGCAGTGGTTAGGCCTAGGGCCTAGGGAATCGCTGGGAGCAGTCAGGACAAGCAATGCTGAAGTCGGGAATGGCCCTCGGGATTCGGGAGATGTGCGGAAAGCGCACGCATGCCCCAATGTTAACCAATGGTGCGTAAAAGTTGTAAAGTTAAAGTTAAAGGACACTTCCGCTGAACCTAGAGGAACAAAACTTAACACACAGACCCTAGAGGTGTGCACCAGTGTGGGAACACCGGCGGAGCAAAGTTACCTCACCCACAGGAAGTGGGTGCACAGGGTCGAAGTGGCGTCGGGTTCTGACTCGCAGGCTCTTGGTGCTTGAAGCTGAAAGGGCTGCAGGCGGGTTAAAGATGAAGTGTCCGGTGGAGTCCAAGGGTGGACTCAAGTTGTAGAGTACCTGAAAGCAGAGGGGACAGAGTCTGGGTCACTCAGCAGTGACCAGGGTGGAACCAGGACGGAACCAGGCAATGTCGGGCGCAATCAGGTGGTCGTCGAGGAGCTTCTCTCCGCTGTCACGTGGGCTCTGGGGCATCTGCGACGTCCAGGAGCAGGTCACGATCTGTCCCACGCAGGCTCTCACCGTTGGTGCAGTCGGCTTCAAGTTTGGAGCAAACAAGCCTTGGCAAGAGCAATCCACGCGGGATCGGAAGATTGCTTCTCACTCGGACCAGGAAGGTCAGAGTTGGGGCTCCTTTTCAGGGGAGCTGGTGTGGATCTGGAGCAACCAGATTCACGAGTCTTCTTAGTTAGTTCGTCGGCACAGGGACCACTAGCCAGCTGGCAAGTGACCGGGCCAACGCGTTGAGCCAAATAGAGCCAAAGGGCCCCACGCAGCACTCGTCGAGTGTGGAGGGCCGAACTTCGGCTCAGGAGCAGCTCAGGGTGGGGGCTTCTCAAACCCCGGTGCACAGCTTCGAGGGTCACTCGTGGGCTGCACGGTCAGCGTCTCGTGGTCAATTCAAGATGGCGTGCCCCACGCTTCCGGTCGCCTCCACGGGTCTCAGCTTTGCAGGGACTGTGGATCGGGCTGTTAGAAGGCAGGCAGGCTTGATCTCGTCGATCTCAGTCGCTCGAGTTCCGGCGGGAACTGCAACTAAGTAGACGTCGAGGGCTGGATGGTGCCTGCTGCTGCAGGGTGGTCACTCCTTGACCACAAGGGAGATTCTTCGGGCTTCCACGTTGAGATGGAGGGCGAAGGGTCCAGAATTTCGTTTCAAATGTTTCTTCCAGGAAATCTGATGTGCATTGGCACTGCTCCCACTCTTATTCGAATCTGGGGGGCGTGATTACCTGCTAGGTACACCCCTATGGGTGGAACCCAGGAAGTGGGTGGATACACCCCCTTCCTTTGATCCAGGCCGCCCTGGCACGAGGGCTGGAGTGCCCCAGAACCGGTTTGGCCGGATTATGCAAGGGGCAGCCTTGTGCGCCCTAGGCAGTGTCTGGTTTCTTTCAAACCTCCCTGCTACCATCCACTATCTCCTGTCTGGAGGGCGGTGACACCCTCCTGTGACAGGAAACCCTTTGTCCAGGACCCCTTTGGCTGAGTTTCGGTCAGCTACAGGGGTCCAGACATTTGTCTGTGGCAGAGGCATCCATTTTGTGGATCTAAGGTCTTTGGAGAAATTAACCGCGTTTCAGTAAAGCAACATGTCTTACCCCTCTAGAGGGGTGGAATGCCATCCCCGTCGCCAGAACTGGCGAGGGGATGGTATTCCAAATCGTATGACACCTTACACGACATGTTTTGATAAAGCCAAACCAAAGTTGCTATTTAACCGCGAGGATTATAAGGCACTTAAGAGTATATGGTATGGCATTATCCTGAAACAGCTTAGGGAGTTGTTCCCGACAGCTGCAGACAGGCTCAGCTCATGCTAGAGCTCCATCTCACATAAAACCATGCACTCTGCCTCTAGGATTGATGAGGCCTTCCATAGGAGTGGCTCACAGGTTTACATGTGTCCAGATATAGGTTTAGATATAAGTATACTATATCTAAGCAAGGGGTGATTACACCACCTTACCCCAGCTGAGTGATCAGCCAGTTGTGTCAATTTAAGAACCATCCAGGGGTGGCAAAAGATATGCTGCAGCCCCTGGTAGGCCTTGGTGGCCCCTATGCCCTGGGCACCTATAGTGCATTATACAGGGGCTGACAAGGAGTCCATTTCCAATTGTGGTATGTACCTAGGGTACATGGAATCCATTTTACAGAGAGAGCAGATGGCCTGGGGCCCTGATTAGCAGGGAACCAGGTCAACTAAGTCAAAAAACCAGCTAAACACAGGCAAAAAATCTGGGGTAACCATAGTCAGGTAGCCACCTTCCTACACAGCCCCCCCCCCCAAACGAAAGGAGATAAGGCTATCCTTGGTCAGGTAAGCCTATATTGCCTGAGTGGCCATATAAGGAAGTACCTGCACTAGCATGGGTACCCCCTGTCTCATGGTCCACTAAGCAGTCCCTCACCCTTGGGGTATTAGAGGGTCTCCACCATAGGGAATCACTACCTTGGGTGTGTTTATGCAAAGTTAAAGGCTGGTTTGGATATGGAGTATTGAAGTGAGGCTCTACTAATTTAGGGCTTAGCTTCCTCCAATTATCTTCCACCATGTGTGCCTTTCTTTCTTCAACTGAGTTGCACTGTGCTCTCAAGGTCAACCTCTGGCTACCTAAAGCTGGAGGCTGGGTCCCTCTGTTTGGCTTGCTGGAAGGACAGTTCAGGTTTGGGCCCTTTGGGTCCCAGGTTTGGCTGTGCCCAACAGAATCCATCTGTGGGAGGTCCCTAACTGTTTTTAAGGGGGCTCCCTCAGGAGTTTTTAAAGTTTTCACCTCACTAGGGCTACTAGTTTTGGTGCCCCTAATCTTTTGATGGGGGTGCTTTATTTGACAGGGGGCCCTCTGGGTCTCACTGTCCTTCTTGTCCTCTGCAGCCCTGGGCTGGCTAAGGCAAGGTAAAGAGGGGCAGGTTACCTGCTCCAGACTGGGTCCCACCTGAGAAGGGTCCACTGACATCAGAGGTTCTGTCAGGCTAGGCCCAACCACCTCTGGGGCAGTTCCTTCATCAGGGGTAAGATCAGTTCCCTGAGGAGGCTGATCCTGTCCTAAAGTCTGGTGAGGGGGAGATTTCTCTTCCTCCTCCATGCTCTCAGTTTGTGTGGAGTTATCCATCATTTCAGGCTTCACAACACACATATCAGTTTGAGTTTGGGCTGTGGCCATCACAGCCCCACCAACCTTTTCAGGAGGAGACTCAGTTTGGGTTTCTGCTGTTATCATAACCGCTTTGCTACTCTGTTCAGGAAGAGCTTTTGCTAAAGATGGGGCAGAGAGTTTCTCAGCCCTACCAACCTTTTCAGGAAGGACATCTTGAATTGGGGCTGTAGCCATTACAGCCCCACTAACCTTTCCATTGGAATTTACCATTCTAGAATGGATTTCCTGTTCAACCTCAGCCCAGGCTGAGATTTCCAAATCATTACCAAGTAGGCAGTGTACAGGCAAGTTTGATGACACTGCCACTCTCTTTGGGCCAATGACACCTCCCCAGCTGAGACTTACTACTGCCATGGGATGATTTGTTTTGATGCCATCAATGTTTGTAACCTGGTATGTGGCACCAGGTAAAAGTTGCTTAGAGGGGACTATGCCATCAGCCACCATGGTGATGCTAGCCCCTGTGTCTCTAAAAGCTTCAACTTTCAAACCATTGATGATGGGTTCTTGTCTATATTTGCTCAAAGTATTTGGGCAATCAGAGAAGTTGGCAAACCCCATGCCAGTCTCATAAACAAGATTATTTGGGGAGGGGGACCTGGATAGGCCAGGGTCCTCCTGGGCTCCAAAAGTAAACCCACCCAGATTCCTGGGTGTGCTCCCACTTCCTGGGGGATTACTGCTGACAGTAACAGGAGGCGTTGGAGCTGGCTTTGGAGGTATATTCTCTTTATTGTTATTCTTGGGACAACAGTTGTCTGTTTTGTAATGCCCAACCTGTTTACAGGCATAACAATAAGGCTTTTTCTCTGTTGAAGAAGTGTCTTGGGACCCACCCCCATTCTTGGAGTTTTGGGGCCCTGGGGAAGTCTTTTCTTTATTTTTATCCCCACCCTTATCTTGAGGCTTGGTAGACTCCTTCTTCTGGTTACTGTCCTGATTCTTAGGCCTAATCCTGGTTCTGACCCACTTGTCTGCCTTCTTTCCCAATTCTTGGGGAGAGGTCAGATCAGAGTCCACCAGGTGCTGGTGTAAGAGCTGGTTCTGACAATTACTTAGGATCTGCTCCCTCATAATCAAATTATACAATCCTGTAAAGTCATGTACTTTGCTGCCATGTAGCCAACCCTCCAGAGCCTTAGTTGCACAATCAACAAAATCAGTCCAGTCCTGAGTCTGTGTCTTCTGGGTGTCTCTGAACTTCAACCTGTACTGTTCAGTGGTTAAGCCAAACCCATCTATTAGGACACTCTTCAGGACTTTGTAATTGTTTGCATCCTCATGTCTGACAGTGAGGAGCTTATCTCTCCCTTTCTCTGAAAAGGAGTACCATAAGATTGCTGCCCACTGTTCCTCAGGAACCTGCTGTACCATGCAGGCTCTCTCAAGAGCAGTTATCCACTTGTGGATGTCATCCCCTTCCTTGTAGGGGGGCACAATCTTTGTCAGGTTTCTACTATCATAGGACCTGGGTTTCTCTTTAGGAATATTGCTGCCACCAGTGGCATCTAAGCCACACAATTTCTGCTCTCTTGCCAAGGCAAGTCTAGCTTGAGCCAAGGCTACCTCCTCCCTCTCTATTTGGAGTTTGACAGCCCTCATTCTGGCCCTATGCTCTAGCTTTTGAGAAGCAGTCATGCCTCTCTGAGATTCTCTTGAGGCACTAGAAATATGAGAGTCCCCTGAGGGAGATCTCACTCTTCTGTTGCCTGGGAGAATGACATGGTTGGATCTGGGGAGGTGCTGGCCCTCTCCATTTCCCAGTAGGTCTAAGTTGGCCTGGTTAAGCCTGGCAACTTGGACCTGGCTACCCTCCTGACCCTGGTCTTCTGTGTCCTCAACCTCTGAGTCCTCATCCCCCTCTTCTCCTTCTTCTTCCTCCTGAGGGGTACCAGTTACAGGTGGGTTCTCTCCATTTCCTGACCCTAGGGGAATTCCCTTCGCCCTTTCTAAGTCATCCTGTTCTAGAATGGCTATCAGGATTGGACAGGTGGGGCTTCTGCCCCTTTTTAACCCTCTTGATTTGCACAAGGCAATCAAGTCCTTTCGGGTTAGTTTGTCATAGCTGGAAGTTTCCTGGGTAAGGTCAACTGTCACAGGAGTAGACCCTGAGGCTTTTCCTGTGTCAGACATGACTCTAGTGTGGTGTAAGTGATGCACCTACCTACACTAAGTGTTTTCCTACTGTACCTTGCTAGTGAGTTGTAGTCAGGGTGTGCTACTCCCTTTAATCTACAACTACTAAGTTCAGTAGAACTTAATATGCTAAGCTTTTGATTTATATGTACCTAGAGGTACTTGATGTGATCTTTCAATTTGATAAAAGATTGCAATGGTAAAACAACAGCAAGCTCAAATCCGCACCGCTGCTCACCAATGTGAGAAGTTGGCCTGATAGGTGATGTTTCCAACTCTGGAACCACCTATTATCAGACCAAACAATCCCTTATGGTGTCAGGTTGTAAGTCAACCTTGTTAGACAAGCTATCCTAGGGGTAGCATGGACTAAGCAGCCTAAAGGCTTAACTTAAGAGGTCGTGTTAAGCGAGCTGTTTAACCACATACAATCCTGTAATATCAAATGAAAGGACACCACACAAGTATATATTATAAAAATATATGTGTTTATTACTAAAAACAATCCCCAGTATTCTTTATGAATAAAGGGGCACAAGCGTTAAATCAAAAGCACAGTTTAAACATACAAGTTGCACAATTATGGATGAGGGCGGGTGGCCACTCAAACCATATACCAAACAAGTGGTATAAGAGATACCAATCGAACAGTGGTTAGGCCTAGGGCCTAGGGAATCGCTGGGAGCAGTCAGGACAAGCAGTGCTGAAGTCGGGAGAGGCCCACGGGATTCGGGAGCTGTGAGAAGTTGGCCTGGTAGGGGATGTTTCCAATTCTGGAACCACCTACTACCTGACCAAACAATCCCTTATGGTGTCTGGTTGTAAGTCAACCTTATTAGACAAGCTATCCTAGGGGTAGCATGGACTAAGCAGCCTAAAGGCTTAACTTAAGAGGTCGTGTTAAGCGAGCTGTTTTACCACATACAATCCTGTAGTACCAAATGAAAGGACACCACACAAGTATATATTATAAAAATATATGTATTTATTACTAAAAACAATCCCCAGTATTCTTTATGAATAAAGGGGCACAAGCGTTAAATCAAAAGCACTGTTTAAACATACAAAGTTGCACAATTATGGATGAGGGCAGGGGGCCACTCAAACCATATACTAAACAAGTGGTATAAGAGATGCCACTCGAGCAGTGGTTAGGCCTAGGGCCTAGGGAATCACTGGGAGCAGTCAGGACAAGCAATGCTGAAGTCGGGAATGGCCCTCGGGATTCGGGAGATGTGCGGAAAGCGCACGCATGCACCAATGTTAACCATTGGTGCGTAAAAGTTGTAAAGTTAAAGTTAAAGGACACTTCCGCTGAACCTAGAGGAACAAAACTTAACACACAGACCCTAGAGGTGTGCACCAGTGTGGGAACACCGGCGGAGCAAAGTTACCTCACCCACAGGAAGTGGGTGCACAGGGTCGAAGTGGCGTCGGGTTCTGACTCGCAGGCTCTTGGTGCTTGAAGCTGAAAGGGCTGCAGGCGGGTTAAAGATGAAGTGTCCGGTGGAGTCCAAGGGTGGACTCAAGTTGTAGAGTACCTGAAAGCAGAGGGGACAGAGTCTGGGTCACTCAGCAGTGACCAGGGTGGAACCAGGACGGAACCAGGCAATGTCGGGCGCAATCAGGTGGTCGTCGAGGAGCTTCTCTCCACTGTCACGTGGGCTCTGGGGCATCTGCGACGTCCAGGAGCAGGTCACGATCTGTCCCACGCAGGCTCTCACCGTCGGTGCAGTCGGCTTCAAGTTTGGAGCAAACAAGCCTTGGCAAGAGCAATCCACGCGGGATCGGAAGAGTGCTTCTCACTCGGACCAGGAAGGTCAGAGTCGGGGCTCCTTTTCAGGGGAGCTGATGTGGATCTGGAGCAACCAGATTCACGAGTCTTCTTAGTTAGTTCGTCGGCACAGGGACCACTAGCCAGCTGGCAAGTGACCGGGCCAACGCGTTGAGCCAAATAGAGCCAAAGGGCCCCACGCAGCACTCGTCGAGTGTGGAGGGCTGAACTTCGGCTCAGGAGCAGCTCAGGGTGGGGGCTTCTCAAACCCTGGTGCACAGCTTCGAGGGTCACTCGTGGGCTGCACGGTCAGCGTCTCGTGGTCAATTCAAGATGGCGTGCCCCACGCTTCCGGTCGCCTCCACGGGTCTCAGCTTTGCAGGGACTGTGGATCGGGCTGTTAGAAAGCAGGCAGGCTTGATCTCGTCGATCTCAGTCGCTCGAGTTCCGGCGGGAACTGCAACTAAGTAGACGTCGAGGGCTGGATGGTGCCTGCTGCTGCAGGGTGGTCACTCCTTGACCACAAGGGAGATTCTTCGGGCTTCCACGTTGAGATGGAGGGCGAAGGGTCCAGAATTTCGTTTCAAATGTTTCTTCCAGGAAATCTGATGTGCATTGGCACTGCTCCCACTCTTATTCGAATCTGGGGGGCGTGATTACCTGCTAGGTCCACCCCTATGGGTGGAACCCAGGAAGTGGGTGGATACACCCCCTTCCTTTGATCCAGGCCGCCCTGGCACGAGGGCTGGAGTGCCCCAGAACCGGTTTGGCCGGATTATGCAAGGGGCAGCCTTGTGCGCCCCAGGCAGTGTCTGGTTTCTTTCAAACCTCCCTGCTACCATCCACTATCTCCTGTCTGGAGGGCGGTGACACCCTCCTGTGACAGGAAACCCTTTGTCCAGGACCCCTTTGGCTGAGTTTCGGTCAGCTACAGGGGTCCAGACATTTGTCTGTGGCAGAGGCATCCATTTTGTGGATCTAAGGTCTTTGGAGAAATTAACTGCGTTTCAGTAAAGCAACATGTCTTACCCCTCTAGAGGGGTGGAATGCCATCCCCGTCGCCAGAACTGGCGAGGGGATGGTATTCCAAATCGTATGACACCTTACACGACATGTTTTGATAAAGCCAAACCAAAGTTGCTATTTAACCGCGAGGATTATAAGGCACTTAAGAGTATATGGTATGGCATTATCCTGAAACAGCTTAGGGAGTTGTTCCCGACAGCTGCAGACAGGCTCAGCTCATGCTAGAGCTCCATCTCACATAAAACCACGCACTCTGCCTCCAGGATTGATGAGGCCTTCCATAGGAGTGGCTCACAGGTTTACATGTGTCCAGATATAGGTTTAGATATAAGTATACTATATCTAAGCAAGGGGTGATTACACCACCTTACCCCAGCTGAGTGATCAGCCAGTTGTGTCAATTTAAGAACCAGCCAGGGGTGGCAAAAGATATGCTGCAGCCCCTGGTAGGCCTTGGTGGCCCCTATGCCCTGGGCACCTATAGTGCATTATACAGGGGCTGACAAGGAGTCCATTTCCAATTGGTATGTACCTAGGGTACATGGAATCCATTTTACAGAGAGAGCAGATGGCCTGGGGCCCTGATTAGCAGGGAACCAGGTCAACTAAGTCAAAAAACCAGCTAAACACAGGCAAAAAATCTGGGGTAACCATAGTCAGGTAGCCACCTTCCTACATAACCCCCCCCCCCAAACGAAAGGAGATAAGGCTATCCTTGGCCAGGTAAGCCTATATTGCCTGAGTGGCCATATAAGGAAGTACCTGCACTAGCATGGGTACCCCCTGTCTCATGGTCCACTAAGCAGTCCCTCACCCTTTGGGTATTAGAGGGTCTCCACCATAGGGAATCACTACCTTGGGTGTGTTTATGCAAAGTTAAAGGCTGGTTTGGATATGGAGTATTGAAGCGAGGCTCTACTAATTTAGGGCTTAGCTTCCTCCAATTATCTTCCACCATGTGTGCCTTTCTCTCTTTAACTGAGTTGCACTGTGCTCTCAGGGTCAACCTCTGGCTACCTAAAGCTGGAGGCTGGGTCCCTCTGTTTGGCTTGCTGGAGGGACAGTTCAGGTTTGGGCCCCTTGGGTCCCAGGTTTGGCTGTGCCCAACAGAATCCATCTGTGGGAGGTCCCTAACTGTTTTTAAGGGGGCTCCCTCAGGAGTTTTTAAGGTTTTCACCTTACTAGGGCTACTAGTTTTGGTGCCCCTAATCTTTTGATGGGGGTGCTTTATTTGACAGGGGGCCCTCTGGGTCTCACCGTCCTTCTTGTCCTCTGCAGCCCTGGGCTGGCTAAGGCATGGTAGAGAGGGGCAGGTTACCTGCTCCAGACTGGGTCCCACCTGGGAAGGGTCCACCGCCATCAGAGGCTCTGTCAGGCCAGGCCTAACAACCTCTGGGGCAGTTCCTTCATCAGGGGTAAGGTCAGTTCCCTGAGGAGGCTGATCCTGTCCTAAAGTCTGGTGAGGGGGAGATTTCTCTTCCTCCTCCATGCTCTCAGTTTGTGTGGAGTTATCCATCATTTCAGGCTTCACAACACACATATCAGTTTGAGTTTGGGCTGTGGCCATCACAGCCCCACCAACATTTTCAGGAGGAGACTCAGTTTGGGTTTCAGCTGTTATCATAACAGCTTTGCTATTCTGTTCAGGAAGAGCTTTTGCTAAAGATGGGGCAGAGAGTTTCTCAGCCCTACCAACCTTTTCAGGAAGGACATCTTGAATTGGGGCTGTAGCCATTACAGCCCCACTAACCTTTCCATTGGAATTCACCATTCTAGAATGGGTTTCCTGTTCAACCTCAGCCCAGGCTGAGATCTCCAAATCATTACCAAGTAGGCAGTCTACAGGCAAGTTTGGTGACACTGCCACTCTCTTTGGGCCAATGACACCTCCCCAGCTGAGACTTACTACTGCCGTGGGATGATTTGTTTGTATTCCATCAATGTTTGTAACCTGGTATGTGGCACCAGGTAAAAGTTGCTTAGAGGGGACTATGCCATCAGCCACCATGGTAATGCTAGCCCCTGTGTCTCTAAAAGCTTCAACTTTCAAACCATTGATGGTGGGTTCTTGTCTATACTTGCTCAAAGTATTTGGGCAAGCAGAGAAGTTGGCAAACCCCATGCCAGTCTCATAAACAAGATCATTGGGTGATGGGGACCTGGATAGGCCAGGGTCCACCTGAGCTCCAACAGTAAACCCACCCAGATTCCTGGGTGTGCTTCCACTTCCTGGGGGATTACTGCTGACAGTAACAGGAGGTGTTGAAGCTGGCTTTGGAGGTATATTTTCTTTATTGTTATTCTTGGGACAACAGTTGTCTGTTTTGTAATGCCCCACCTGTTTACAGGCATAACAATAAGGCTTTTTCTCAGTTGAAGAAGTGTCTTGGGACCCACCCCCATCCTTGGAGTTTTGGGGCCCTGGGGAAGTCTTTTCTTTATTTTTATCCCCACCCTTATCTTGAGGCTTGGTAGACTCCTTCTTCTGGTTACTGTCCTGATTCTTAGGCCTAATCCTGGTTCTGACCCACTTGTCTGCCTTCTTTCCCAATTCTTGGGGAGAGGTCAGATCAGAGTCCACCAGGTGCTGGTGTAAGAGCTGGTTCTGACAATTACTTAGGATCTGCTCCCTCATAATCAAATTATACAATCCTGTAAAGTCATGTACTTTGCTGCCATGTAGCCAACCCTCCAGAGCCTTAGTAGCACAATCTACAAAATCAGTCCAGTCCTGAGTCTGTGTCTTCTGGGTATCTCTGAACTTCAACCTGTACTGGTTAGTGGTTAAGCCAAACCCATCTATCAGAACACTCTTCAGGACTTTGTAATTGTTTGCATCCTCATGTCTAACAGTGAGGAGCTTATCTCTCCCTTTCTCTGAAAAGGAGTACCATAAGATTGCTGCCCACTGTTCCTCAGGAACCTGCTGTACCATGCAGGCTCTCTCAAGAGCAGTTATCCACTTGTGGATGTCATCCCCTTCCTTGTAGGGGGGCACAATCTTTGTCAGGTTTCTACTATCATAAGACCTGGGTTTCTCTTTAGGAATATTGCTGCCACCAGTGGCATCTGAGCCACACAATTTTTGCTCTCTTGCCAAGGCAAGTTTAGCTTGAGCCAAGGTAAGTTTAGCTTGAGCCAGGGCTACCTCCTCCCTCTCTATCTGGAGTCTGACAGCCCTCATTCTGGCCCTATGCTCAGTCTTTTGAGAGGCAGTCATACCTCTTTCAGATTCTCTGGAGGCACTAGAAATATGAGAGTCCCCTGAGGGAGATCTCACTCTTCTGTTGCCTGGGAGAATAAGACTGTGGGATCTGGGGAGGTGCTGGCCCTCTCCATTTCCCAGTAGGTTTAAATTGGCCTGGCTAAGCCTGGCAAATCCAACCTGGCTACCCTCCTGACCCTGGTCTTCTGTGTCCTCAATCTCTGAGTCCTCATCCACCTCTTCTCCTTCTTCCTCCTGAGGGGTACCAGTTACAGCTGGGTTCTCTCCATCTCCTGACCTTAGGGGAATTCCTTTCGCCCTTTCTAAGTCATCCTGTTCTAGAATGGCTATCAGGATTGGACAGGTGGGGCTTCTGCCCCTTTTTAACCCTCTTGATTTGCACAAGGCAACCAAGTCCTTTCGGGTTAGCTTGTCATAGCTGGAAGTTGCCTGGGTAAGGTCAACTGTCACAGGAGTAGACCCTGAGGCTTTTCCTGTGTCAGACATGACTCTAGTGTGGTGTAAGTGATGCACCTACCTACACTAAGTGTTTTCCTACTGTACCTTACTAGTGAGTTGTAGTCAGGGTGTGCTACTCCCTTCAACCTACAACTACTAAGTTCAGTAGAACTTAATATGCTAAGCTTTTGATTTATATGTACCTAGAGGTACTTGATGTGATCTTTCAATTTGATAAAAGATTGCAATGGTAAAACAACAGCAAGCTCAAATCCGCACCGCTGCTCACCAATGTGAGAAGTTGGCCTGGTAGGGGATGTTTCCAATTCTGGAACCACCTACTACCTGACCAAACAATCCCTTATGGTGTCTGGTTGTAAGTCAACCTTATTAGACAAGCTATCCTAGGGGTAGCATGGACTAAGCAGCCTAAAGGCTTAACTTAAGAGGTCGTGTTAAGCGAGCTGTTTTACCACATACAATCCTGTAGTACCAAATGAAAGGACACCACACAAGTATATATTATAAAAATATATGTATTTATTACTAAAAACAATCCCCAGTATTCTTTATGAATAAAGGGGCACAAGCGTTAAATCAAAAGCACTGTTTAAACATACCAAGTTGCACAATTATGGATGAGGGCAGGGGGCCACTCAAACCATATACTAAACAAGTGGTATAAGAGATGCCACTCGAGCAGTGGTTAGGCCTAGGGCCTAGGGAATCGCTGGGAGCAGTCAGGACAAGCAATGCTGAAGTCGGGAATGGCCCTCGGGATTCGGGAGATGTGCGGAAAGCGCACGCATGCCCCAATGTTAACCAATGGTGCGTAAAAGTTGTAAAGTTAAAGTTAAAGGACACTTCCGCTGAACCTAGAGGAACAAAACTTAACACACAGACCCTAGAGGTGTGCACCAGTGTGGGAACACCGGCGGAGCAAAGTTACCTCACCCACAGGAAGTGGGTGCACAGGGTCGAAGTGGCGTCGGGTTCTGACTCGCAGGCTCTTGGTGCTTGAAGCTGAAAGGGCTGCAGGCGGGTTAAAGATGAAGTGTCCGGTGGAGTCCAAGGGTGGACTCAAGTTGTAGAGTACCTGAAAGCAGAGGGGACAGAGTCTGGGTCACTCAGCAGTGACCAGGGTGGAACCAGGACGGAACCAGGCAATGTCGGGCGCAATCAGGTGGTCGTCGAGGAGCTTCTCTCCGCTGTCACGTGGGCTCTGGGGCATCTGCGACGTCCAGGAGCAGGTCACGATCTGTCCCACGCAGGCTCTCACTGTCGGTGCAGTCGGCTTCAAGTTTGGAGCAAACAAGCCTTGGCAAGAGCAATCCACGCGGGATCGGAAGATTGCTTCTCACTCGGACCAGGAAGGTCAGAGTTGGGGCTCCTTTTCAGGGGAGCTGGTGTGGATCTGGAGCAACCAGATTCACGAGTCTTCTTAGTTAGTTCGTCGGCACAGGGACCACTAGCCAGCTGGCAAGTGACCGGGCCAACGCGTTGAGCCAAATAGAGCCAAAGGGCCCCACGCAGCACTCGTCGAGTGTGGAGGGCTGAACTTCGGCTCAGGAGCAGCTCAGGGTGGGGGCTTCTCAAACCCCGGTGCACAGCTTCGAGGGTCACTCGTGGGCTGCACGGTCAGCGTCTCGTGGTCAATTCAAGATGGCGTGCCCCACGCTTCCGGTCGCCTCCACGGGTCTCAGCTTTGCAGGGACTGTGGATCGGGCTGTTAGAAGGCAGGCAGGCTTGATCTCGTCGATCTCAGTCGCTCGAGTTCCGGCGGGAACTGCAACTAAGTAGACGTCGAGGGCTGGATGGTGCCTGCTGCTGCAGGGTGGTCACTCCTTGACCACAAGGGAGATTCTTCGGGCTTCCACGTTGAGATGGAGGGCGAAGGGTCCAGAATTTCGTTTCAAATGTTTCTTCCAGGAAATCTGATGTGCATTGGCACTGCTCCCACTCTTATTCGAATCTGGGGGGCGTGATTACCTGCTAGGTACACCCCTATGGGTGGAACCCAGGAAGTGGGTGGATACACCCCCTTCCTTTGATCCAGGCCGCCCTGGCACGAGGGCTGGAGTGCCCCAGAACCGGTTTGGCCGGATTATGCAAGGGGCAGCCTTGTGCGCCCTAGGCAGTGTCTGGTTTCTTTCAAACCTCCCTGCTACCATCCACTATCTCCTGTCTGGAGGGCGGTGACACCCTCCTGTGACAGGAAACCCTTTGTCCAGGACCCCTTTGGCTGAGTTTCGGTCAGCTACAGGGGTCCAGACATTTGTCTGTGGCAGAGGCATCCATTTTGTGGATCTAAGGTCTTTGGAGAAATTAACCGCGTTTCAGTAAAGCAACATGTCTTACCCCTCTAGAGGGGTGGAATGCCATCCCCGTCGCCAGAACTGGCGAGGGGATGGTATTCCAAATCGTATGACACCTTACACGACATGTTTTGATAAAGCCAAACCAAAGTTGCTATTTAACCGCGAGGATTATAAGGCACTTAAGAGTATATGGTATGGCATTATCCTGAAACAGCTTAGGGAGTTGTTCCCGACAGCTGCAGACAGGCTCAGCTCATGCTAGAGCTCCATCTCACATAAAACCACGCACTCTGCCTCCAGGATTGATGAGGCCTTCCATAGGAGTGGCTCACAGGTTTACATGTGTCCAGATATAGGTTTAGATATAAGTATACTATATCTAAGCAAGGGGTGATTACACCACCTTACCCCAGCTGAGTGATCAGCCAGTTGTGTCAATTTAAGAACCAGCCAGGGGTGGCAAAAGATATGCTGCAGCCCCTGGTAGGCCTTGGTGGCCCCTATGCCCTGGGCACCTATAGTGCATTATACAGGGGCTGACAAGGAGTCCATTTCCAATTGGTATGTACCTAGGGTACATGGAATCCATTTTACAGAGAGAGCAGATGGCCTGGGGCCCTGATTAGCAGGGAACCAGGTCAACTAAGTCAAAAAACCAGCTAAACACAGGCAAAAAATCTGGGGTAACCATAGTCAGGTAGCCACCTTCCTACAGGAGCAGTGCGGAAAGCGCACGCATGCACCAATGTTAACCAATGGTGCGTAAAAATGACAAAGTTAGAGTTTTAGGACACTTCCGCTGAACCTAGAGGAACAAAACTTAAGACACAGACCCTAGAGGTGTGCACCAGTGTGGGAACACCGGCGGAGCAAAGTTACCTCACCCACAGGAAGCGGGTGCACAGGGTCGAAGTTGAGTCGGGTTTCGTCACCCAGGCTCTTGGTGCTTGAAGCTGAAAGGGCTGCAGGCGGGGTGAAAGAGAAGTGTCCGGTGGAGTCCAAGGGTGGACTCGAGTCGAAAAGTACCTGAAAGCAGAGGGGACAGAGTCTGGGTCACTCAGCAGTGACCAGGGTGGAACCAGGACGGAACCAGGCAATGTCGGGCGCAATCAGGTCGCTGTCGCGGTGCTTCTCTCCGCTGTCACGTGGGCTCTGGGGCATCTACGACGTCCAGGAGCAGGTCACGATCTGTCCCACGCAGGCTCTCACCGTCGTCGCTGTCGGCTTCAAGATTGGAGCAAACAACACTTGGCAAAAGCAATCCACGCGGAACCGGGAGATTGCTTCTCACTCGAACCAGGAAGGTCAGAGTGGGGGCTCCTTTTCAGGGGAGCTGGTGCAGATCTGGAGCAACCAGATTCACAAGTCGGTTTCAAGTTTTTCGTCGGCACAGGGGCCACTAGCCGGCTGGCAAGTGACCGGGCCAACGCGTTGAGCCAAAAGTAGCAGAAGGGCCCCACGCAGCACTCGATGAGTGTAGAGGGGTGAGCTTCGGTGCAAGAGTGGCTCAGGGTGGGGGCTTCTCAAACCCCGGTGCACAGCTTCGAGGGTCACTCGTGGGCTGCACGGTCAGCGTCTCGTGGTCAATTCAAGATGGCGTGCCCCACGCTTCCGGTCGCCTCCACGGGTCTCAGCTCTGCAGGGACTGTGTATCGGGCTGTTGGAAGGCAGGCAAGCTTGATCTCGTCGATCTCAGTCGCTCGAGTTCCGGCGGGAACTGCAACCAAGTAGACGTCGAGGGCTGGATGGTGCCTGCTGCTGCAGGGTGGTCACTCCTTGACCACAAGGGAGATTCTTCGGGCTTCCACGTTGAGATGGAGGTCCAAGGGTCCAGAGTTTCATTTCTAATGTTTCTTCCAGGAAATCTGATGTGCATTGGCACTGCTCCCACTCTTATTCGAATCTGGGGGGCGTGATTACCTGCTAGGTCCCCCCCTATGGGTGGGACCCAGGAAGGGGGTGGATACACCCCTTTCCTTTGATCCAGGCCGCCCTGGCACGAGGGCTGGAGTGCCCCAGAACCGGTTTGGCCGGATTATGCAAGGGGCAGCCTTGTGCGCCCCACGCAGTGTCTGGTTTCTTTCAGACCTCCCTGCTACAATCCACTATCTCCTGTCTGGAGGGGGTGTAACACCTCCCTGCAACAGGAAACCCTTTGTCCAGGCCCCATTTGGCTGAGTTTCGGTCAGCTGCAGGGGTCCAGACTCTTGTCTGTGGCAGAGGCATCCATTTTGTGGAACTAAGGCCCTTTTAGAAATTAACCTCATTAAAGTAAAGTAACATGTCTTACCCCTCTAGAGGGGTGGAATGCTATCCCCGTCGCCAGAACTGGCGAGGGGATAGTATTCCAAATCGTATGACACCTTACACGACATGTTTTGATAAAGCCAAACCAGAGTTGCTATATAACCGCGAGGATCATAAGGCACTTAAGAGTATATGGTATGGCATTATCCTGAAACAGCTTAGGGAGTTGTTCCCGACAGCTGCAGACAGGCTCAGCTCATGCTAGAGCTCCATCTCACATTAAACCACGCACTCTGCCTCCAGGATTGATGAGGCCTTCCATAGGAGTGGCTCACAGGTTTATATGTGTCCAGATATAGGTTTAGATATAGGTATGCTATATCTAAGTAAGGGGTGATTACACCACCTTACCCCAGCTGAGTGATCAGCCAGTTGTGTCAATTTAAGAACCAGCCAGGGGTGGCAAAAGATATGCTGCAGCCCCTGGTAGGCCTTGGTGGCCCCTATGCCCTGGGCACCTATAGTGCATTATACAGGGGCTGACAAGGAGTCCATTTCCAATTGTGGTATGTACCTAGGGTACATGGAATCCATTTTACAGAGAGAGCAGATGGCCTGGGGCCCTGATTAGCAGGGAACCAGGTCAACTAAGTCAAAAAACCAGCTAAACACAGGCAAAAAATCTGGGGTAACCATAGTCAGGTAGCCACCTTCCTACACTCTCCCTGTGAAAAGTGTACATGTGATTGATGTCCATGATTGGTTAATTGGATTTATTGTTAGTCCCCAGTAAAGTGCACCAGGAGTGCCAGGGCTTGTAAATGCCAATACAGCTAGTGGGCCTGCAGCGCTGGTTGCGCCACCCACAGAAGCAGCCTTAAAATGTGTCTAGGGTCTGCCATTGCAGAACCTGCGTGCAGTCTGGTACTGTCATGCTGGCTGGGCAAGTGCACACACTTGCCAGCCCCTAAACCTTCCCTTAACTTCATATTAGTCACCCCTATGGTAGGCCTGAGGGCAGGGTGCATTGTAAGTATAAGGTAGGACATGCCCTGATGTGTGTGGCATGTTCTAATAGTGAATTACTGCCAAATTCGTTTTTCACTATTGTAAGGCTACCGGTTCCCTTCTAGGCCAGATGGGCTGCTGGAATTATTACACTCTATAATCCCAGCAGGCTCAGGGAACATGGTAGAAATTAATGTTTAGTATGCCTGAACTCAGAATAATAAAATACTTCTTTTAGTAAAGTTTATTTTAATATCCTGTGTTTGCAAATGCTACTTTTAGAAAGCTAGCATTTGCTTGTCTAACCATTTCAGCCCGCCTCTGCTTTTGTGTGTATCAGACTGTCTGAGTGTGTGAGTGACAGGGCTGGGAGTTGACAGGTTGTGAATAGCAGGATGACACCCTAGTGGGGGGTGGGAGTTTCCCTGAATGATGCATCAGGCTGTGCCCCTGCCTCCACAATGCTGGCTCCGCCCTCCTGGGGAGCGACTGATGACTCAGCCTGCACCTGGCCGGGGAAGGACCGAAGCTTGTCAACAAAGTGCTCAGGCTGCCCCTGTCCTCACAATGCCGGCTCCGCCCCCCTGGGGAGCGGCTGATGTGCCTGCCCTCACACTGAATGCAGAAGCAGAAATACCCACCACAAGTGCTCAGGAACTGAGAGCAGTTAGGCAAAGGCCCCCCTGGCCTGTAAGAACAAAAGAAACTGGGTATAAAAGTAGGAGCCCTGCTCCTTGTAAATTAGATCCTGTTTGCGCTACAGAAGAAACTCTGCCCGAAGAGAAGGACCTGGAAGGACTACAAGGAGGAGTGCTGTCTCTGGCCTGTGTCTGGTGCCTTGCTGCAAAAGGAGAGGAAAAGAAGAGACTACAAGAGACTTTTGCTTTTATTTTGAACTTTGTGCCAAACTTCTAAAAAGATCTCCAAGGGCTTGCTGTGGAACTTGCCCCCTGACCAGCGCTCCAGGAACAGTGGGCGCTACCCTCCCTGACCAAGGCATCTGCTGTGTGTGCTGCTTATCGCTTGCAGCGCTGATTGAGGAGGACGAGAGCGTCTACACCCCCTGCACACCGTGACCGTGGGCTAAGCAAATCGCCATAGCAACGTGAGGTCCAGCCCGCCTCTGGCCCGAACACCGTGACTGCATCTGCATTTTGGCCCCACGAGAACAAAGTAATGGAGGACCCGTCCGGTCCGAGCATCGAAGTCTACTGGGCTCAAGCGCCGTAGATTCCCCCGCAAAGACGGACTGCCGCCCTTTGTCCTACCCCTCTAACAGCGTCCTGCCTGCCTGCCCCGCTGAAAGGGCATCACCGCGACCGGCACTTTGGCTGGGTACGTCCCGCACTTGGGGACCGTACTGCCACTGCGCCACACCCAGCCGCCGCCGTCAGGACTGAAGCGAACACCGAGGGAAGGACCTGTGACCCCATCAAGCACCGCCGCCCCGGGTGACCCGTGATCTGCCCCGCCTCGAGCCGCAGCTCGCCTCGCCCTCCAGGGAAGCAACGCGACGTGGGACAGCTTCCCTTCCAGCCGTCCGCTTCAAGATCATCAACCAGACAACTGACTTAAGGTACTGACAACTGTACGCCTCGCATGGTGAGGTCTGTACCCAGCGCATTGCCATCAATAGCCTGTGTGCCTCTAGAAGTTATCAAGAACTGTGCGCCTTGCTTCAGGACGTGTACGTCATTGAGTACACCTCGCATTGCCCCCTTGAAAGTAGAGAGCCTGGTGCGCTGCGCTTCGAGGCCCGGACTGTGCACGACGTACACCGGCTGCTGAAGTGAACTGTTCCCTTCCTGAGAACGTCCCGCACCGCCAGAAGCGTGAGGCGTAGTGGGGCTCTCCCCGTGTATCAAGGAGAACTGTGCACCATAGACTGTGCGCTGAGAACAGGGCTTGAGGCCCAGTACGCTGAATCTCCCCGCAGTACGAGCCGCACAAGCTTGGTACGGCTCGTACCACTGTTAGCATTGCAGGAAGAGTACGCGTCTCACGCGAGATGCGTGAGGCTTGGTAGGGCCGGGGATAATAATCGTACGGAGTGCACTGGAGCGTTCTAAGAGGCCCCGACTTGGGAAATCACTGTACCGGGCGCCTAAAAACAGTACCTGACGTCAGAGAAGGGGTTGTGAAGATATTTAACCCTTTGCAAAATGAACATTGCATAAAAAGAACTGTGGCATCCCCAAAGTAACGGGAACCTTGCATTTACAAGTAACTGGAATTTTGCAAGTAACCAAGACTGAATTTACAAGCCTGATTCTAAAACAAATATATAAAGGGTGCCTGGATTACCCTGATGCAGGAGTGTCCCCTGATGCAAGTGTGCCTGGATTACCCTGATGCAGGAGTGTCCCCGATGCAAGGGTGCCTGGATTACCCTGATGCAGGAGCGTCCCCTAATGCAAGGTTGCCTGGATTACCCGATGCAGGAGTGACCCCTGATGAAGGGTGCCTGGATTACTCTGATGCAGGAGTGCCCCCTGATGAAGGGTGCCTGGATTACTCCGATGCAGGAGTGTTCCCTGATGAAGGGTGCCTGGATAACTCTGATGCAGGAGTGCCCCTGATAAAGGGTGCCTGGATAACTCTGATGCAGGAGTGTCCCCTGATGAAGGGTGCCTGGATTACCTTGATGCAGAAGTGTCCCATGATGCAAGGGTGCCTGGATTCCCCTGATGCAGGAATGTCCCCTGATACAAGGGTGCCTGTATTACCCCGATGCAGGTGTGTCCCCTGATACAAGGGTGCCTGGATTACCCTTAAGCAGGAGTGTCCCCTGATGCAAGGGTGTCTGGATTACTCTGATGCAGGAGTGTCCCCTGATGCAAGGGTGCCTGGATTACCCTGATGCAGGAATGTCCCCTGATACAAGGGTGCCTGTATTACCCCGATGCAGGTGTGTCCCCTGATACAAGGGTGCCTGGATTACCCTGATGCAGGAGTGTCCCCTGATGCAAGGGTGCCTGGATTACTCTGATGCAGGAGTGTCCCCTGATGCAAGGGTACCTGGATTACCCTGATGCAGGAGTGTCCCCTGATGAAGGGTGCCTGTATTACCCTGATGCAGGAGTGTCCCCCGTTGCAAGGGTGCTTGGATTACCCTGATGCAGGAGTGTTTTCCCTGATGCAAGGGTGCCTGTATTACCCTGATACAAGAGTGTACCCTGATGAAGGGTGCCTGGATTACCCTGATGCAGGAATGCCCGCTGATGAAAGGGGGCCTGGATTACTCTGATGCAGGAGTGGCCCCTGATGAAGGGTGCCTGGATTAGCCTGATGCAGGAGTGTCCCCTGATGAAGGGTACCTGGATTACCCTGATGCAGGCGTGTCCCCTGATGCAAGGGTGCCTGTATTACCCTGATGCAGGAATGTCCTCTGATGAAGAGTGCATGGATTACCCTGATGCAGGAGTATCCCCCAATGCAAGGGTGCCTGGATTACCCTGATGCAGGAGTGTTCCCCTGATGCAAGGGTGCCTGTATTACCCTGATGCAGGAGTGACCCCTGATGAAGGGTGCCTGGATTACCCTGATGCAGGAGTGCCCCTGATGAAGGGTGCCTGGATTACCCTGATGCATGAGCGTTTCCTGATTTAAGGGTGCCTGGGTTACCCTGATGCAGGAGTGTCCCCTGATGCAAGGGTGCCTAGATTACCCTGATGCAGGAGTGTCCCCTGATGCAAGGGTGTCTGGATTACCCTGATGCAGTAGTGTCCCCTGATGCAAGGGTGCCTGGATAACTCTGATGTAGGAGTGTCCCCTGATGCAAGGGTGCCTGGATTACCCTGATGCAGGAGTGTCCCCTGATGAAGGGTGCCTTGATTACTATGATGCAGGGGTGCCCCTGATGAAGGGTGCCTGGATTACTCTGATGCAGGATTGCCCCCTGATGAAGGATGCCTGGTTTACCCTGATGCAGGAGTGTCCCCTGATGCAAGTGTGTCTGGATTACTCTGATGCAGGAGTGTCCCCTGATGCAAGGGTGCCTGGATTACCCCGATGCAGGAGTGTCCCCTAATGCAAGGGTGCCTGGATTACTCTGATGCAGGAGTGTCCCCTGCTGAAGGGTGCCTGTATTACCCTGGTGAAGGAGTGTCCCCTTATGAAGGGTGCCTGCATTACCCTGATGCAGGAGTGTCCCCTGATGCAATGGTGCCTGGATTACCCTGATGCAGGAGTGCCCACTGATGCAGGGGTGCCTGGATTACCCTGATGCAGAAGTGTCCCCTGATAAAGGGTGCCTGGATTACTGTGATGCTGGAGTGGCCCCTGATGAAGGGTGCCTGGATTACTCTGATGCAGGAGTGTCCCCTGATGAAGGGTGCCTGGAGACCTCTGATGCAGGAGGGCCCCTGATAAAGGGTGCCTGGATAACTCTGATGCAGGAGTACCCCCTGATGAAGGGTGCCTGGATTACTCTGATGCAGGAGTGTCCCCTGATGCAAGGGTACCTGGATTACCCTGATACAGGAGTGTCCCCTGATGAAGGGTGCCTAAATTACCCTGATGCAGGAGTGTCCCCCGTTGCAAGGGTGCTTGGATTACCCTGATGCAGGAGTGTCCCCTGATGAAGGGCGCCTGGATTACTCTGATGCAGGAGTGTCCCCTGATGAAGGGTGCCTGGATTACTCTGATGCAGGAGTGTCCCTTGATGAAAGGGTGCCTGGATTAATCTGATGCTGGGAGCAGTCAGGACAAGCAATGCTGAAGTCGGGAATGGCCCTCGGGATTCGGCAGATGTGCGGAAAGCGCACGCATGCACCAATGTTAACCAATGGTGCGTAAAAGTCATAAAGTTAAAGTTTAAGGACACTTCCGCTGGACCTAGAGGAACAAAACTTAACACACAGACCCTAGAGATGTGCACCAGTGTGGGAACACCGGCGGAGCAAAGTTACCTCACCCACAGGAAGTGGGTGCACAGGGTCGAAGTGGCGTCGGGTTTTGACACGCAGGCTCTTGGTGCTTGAAGCTGAAAGGGCTGCAGGCAGGTTGAAGATGAAGTGTCCGGTGGAGTCCAAGGGTAGACTCAAGTCGAAGGGTACCTGAAAGCAGAGGTACCAGAGTCTGGGTCACTCAGCAGTGACCAGGGTGGAACCAGGACGGAACCAGGCAATGTCGGGCGCAATCAGGTGGTCGTCGAGGAGCTTCTCTCCACTGTCACGTGGGGTCTGGGGCATCTGCGACGTCCAGGAGCAGGTCACGATCTGTCCCACGCAGGCTCTCACCGTCGGCGCTGTCGGCTTCAAGTTTGGAGCAAACAACACTTGGCAAGAGCAATCCACTCGGAACCGGGAGATTGCTTCTCACTCGAACCAGGAAGGTCAGAGTGGGGGCTCCTTTTCAGGGGAGCTGGTGTGGATCTGGAGCAACTTTCGTTGTAGTTTCGTCGGCACAGGGACCACTAGCCGGCTGGCAAGTGACCGGGCCAACGCGTTGAGCCAAATGGAGCAGAAGGGCCCCACGCAGCGATCGTGACCTGCTCCTGGACATCGCAGATGCCCCAGAGCCCACGTGACAGCGGAGAGAAGCTCCTCAACGACCACCTGATTGCGCCCGACATTGCCTGGTTCCGTCCTGGTTCCACCCTGGTCACTGCTGAGTGACCCAGACTCTGTCCCCTCTGCTTTCAGGTACCCTTCGACTTGAGTCCACCCTTGGACTCCACCGGACACTTCATCTTCAACCTGCCTGCAGCCCTTTCAGCTTCAAGCACCAAGAGCATGCGTGTCAAAACCCGACGCCACTTCGACCCTGTGCACCCACTTCCTGTGGGTGAGGTAACTTTGCTCCGCCGGTGTTCCCACACTGGTGCACATCTCTAGGGTCTGTGTGTTAAGTTTTGTTCCTCTAGGTCCAGCGGAAGTGTCCTTAAACTTTAACTTTATGACTTTTACGCACCATTGGTTAACATTGGTGCATGCGTGCGCTTTCCGCACATCTGCCGAATCCCGAGGGCCATTCCCGACTTCAGCATTGCTTGTCCTGACTGCTCCCAGCGATTCCCTAGGCCCTAGGCCTAACCACTGTTCGATTGGTATCTCTTATACCACTTGTTTAGTATATGGTTTGAGTGGCCACCCGCCCTCATCCATAATTGTGCAACTTGTATGTTTAAACAGTGCTTTTGATTTAACGCTTGTGCCCCTTTATTGATAAAGAATACTGGGGATTGTTTTTAGTAATAAACACATATATTTTTATAATATATACTTGTGTGGTGTCCTTTCATTTGATATTACAGGATTGTATGTGGTAAAACAGCTCGCTTAACACGACCTCTTAAGTTAAGCCTTTAGGCTGCTTAGTCCATGCTACCCCTAGGATAGCTTGTCTAATAAGGTTGACTTACAACCAGACACCATAAGGGATTGTTTGGTCTGATAATAGGTGGTTCCAGAATTGGAAACATCACCTATCAGGCCAACTTCTCACATTGGTGAGCAGCGGTGCGGATTTGAGCTTGCTGTTGTTTTACCATTGCAATCTTTGTATCAAATTGAAAGATCACATCAAGTACCTCTAGGTACATATAAATCAAAAGCTTAGCATATTAAGTTCTACTGAACTTAGTAGTTGTAGATTAAAGGGATTAGCACACCCTGACTACAACTCACTAGTAAGGTACAGTAGGGAAACACTTAGTGTAGGTAGGTGCATCACTTACACCACACTAGAGTCATGTCTGACACAGGAAAAGCCTCAGGGTCTACTCCTGTGACAGTTGACCTTACCCAGGCAACTTTCAGCTATGACAAACTAACCCGAAAGGACTTGGTTGCCTTGTGCAAATCAAGAGGGTTAAAAAGGGGCAGAAGCCCCACCTGCCAAATCCTGGTAGCCATCCTAGAGCAGGATGACTTAGAAAGGGCAAAGGAAGCTTCCCTAGAAACAGGAAATGGAGAGAAGCCCCCTGTAACTGATCCCCCTCAGGAGGAAGATGAGGAAGAAGAAGAGGAGGAGGAGGACTCAGAAGTTGAGGACTTAGAAGATCAGGATCAGAGGGGTAGCCAGGTCCCAGTTGCCAGGCTTAGCCAGGCCAACTTAGACCTACTGGGGAATGGAGAGGGCCAGTACCTCCCCAGATCCCACCATGTTATTCTCCCAGGCAACAGAAGAGTGAGATCTCCCTCAGGGGACTCTCATATTTCTAGTGCCTCCAGAGAATCACAGAGAGGCATGACTGCTTCTCAAAAGCTAGAGCATAGGGCCAGAATGAGGGCTGTCAAACTCCAAATAGAGAGGGAGGAGGTAGCCTTGGCTCAAGCTAGACTTGCCTTGGCAAGAGAGCAGAAATTGTGTGGCTTAGATGCCACTGGTGGCAGTAATATTCCTAAAGAGAAACCCAGGTCCTATGATAGTAGAAACCTGACAAAGATTGTGCCCCCCTACAAGGAAGGGGATGACATCCACAAGTGGATAACTGCTCTTGAGAGAGCCTGCATGGTACAGCAGGTTCCTGTGGAACAGTGGGCAGCAATCTTATGGTACTCCTTTTCAGAGAAAGGGAGAGATAAGCTCCTCACTGTTAGACATGAGGATGCAAACAATTACAAAGTCCTGAAGAGTGTTCTGATAGATGGGTTTGGCTTAACCACTGAACAGTACAGGTTGAAGTTCAGAGACACCCAGAAGACACAGACTCAGGACTGGACTGATTTTGTTGATTGTGCAACTAAGGCTCTGGAAGGTTGGCTACATGGCAGCAAAGTACATGACTTTACAGGATTGTATAATTTGATTATGAGGGAGCAGATCCTAAGTAATTGTCAGAACCAGCTCTTACACCAGCACCTGGTGGACTCTGATCTGACCTCTCCCCAAGAATTGGGAAAGAAGGCAGACAAGTGGGTCAGAACCAGGATTAGGCCTAAGAATCAGGACAGTAACCAGAAGAAGGAGTCTACCAAGCCTCAAGATAAGGGTGGGGATAAAAATAAAGAAAATACTTCCCCAGGGCCCCAAAACTCCAAAAATGGGGGTGGGTCCCAAGACACTTCTTCAACTGAGAAAAAGCCTTATTGTTATGCCTGTAAACAGGTTGGGCATTACAAAACAGACAACTGTTGTCCCAAGAATAACAATAAAGAGAATATACCTCCAAAGCCAGCTCCAACACCTCCTGTTACTGTCAGCCATAATCCCCCAGGAAGTGGGAGCACACCCAGGAATCTGGGTGGGTTTACTTTTGGAGCCCAGGAGGACCCTGGCCTATCCAGGTCCCCCTCCCCAAATAATCTTGTTTATGAGACTGGCATGGGGTTTGCCAACTTCTCTGATTGCCCAAATACTTTGAGCAAATATAGACAAGAACCCATCATCAATGGTTTGAAAGTTGAAGCTTTTAGAGACACAGGGGCTAGCATCACCATGGTGGCTGATGGCATAGTCCCCTCTAAGCAACTTTTACCTGGTGCCACATACCAGGTTACAAACATTGATGGAATCCAAACAAATCATCCCATGGCAGTAGTAAGTCTCAGCTGGGGAGGTGTCATTGGCCCAAAGAGAGTGGCAGTGTCCCCAAACTTGCCTGTAGACTGCCTACTTGGTAATGATTTGGAAATCTCAGCCTGGGCTGAGGTTGAACAGGAAATCCATTCTAGAATGATAAATTCCAATGGAAAGGTTAGTGGGGCTGTAATGGCTACAGCCCCAATTCAAGATGTCCTTCCTGAAAAGGTTGGTAGGGCTGAGAAACTCTCTGCCCCATCTTTAGCAAAAGCTCTTCCTGAACAGAATAGCAAAGCTGTTATGATAACAGCAGAAACCCAAACTGAGTCTCCTCCTGAAAAGGTTGGTGGGGCTGTGATGGCCACAGCCCAAACTCAAACTGATATGTGTGTTGTGAAACCTGAAATGATGGATAACTCCACACAAACTGAGAGCATGGAGGAGGAAGAGAAATCTCCCCCTCACCAGACTTTAGGACAGGATCAGCCTCCTCAGGGAACTGATCTTACCCCTGATGAAGGAACTGCCCCAGACGTGGTTGGGCCTAGCCTGACAGAGCCTCTGATGGCGGTGGACCCTTCTCAGGTGGGACCCAGTCTGGAGCAGGTAACCTGCCCCTCTCTCCCTTGCCTTAGCCAGCCCAGGGCTGCAGAGGACAAGAAGGACAGTGAGACCCAGAGGGCCCCCTGTCAAATAAAGCACCCCCATCAACAGATTAGGGGCACCAAAACTAGTAGCCCTAGTGAGGTGAAAACTTTAAAAACTCCTGAGGGAGCCCCCTTTAAAACAGTTAGGGACCTCCCACAGATGGATTCTGTTGGGCACAGCCAAACCTGGGACCCAAAGGGCCCAAACCTGAACTGTCCCTCCAGCAAGCCAAACAGAGGGACCCAGCCTCCAGCTTTAGGTAGCCAGAGGTTGACCGTGAGAGCACAGTGCAACTCAGTTAAAGAAAGAAAGGCACACATGGTGGAAGATAATTGGAGGAAGCCAAGCCCTAACTTAGTAGAGCCTCACTTTAATACTCCATATCCAAACCAGACTTTAACTTTGCATAAACACACCCAAGGTAGTGATTCCCTATGGTGGAGACCCTCTAATACCCAAAGGGTGAGGGACTGCTTAGTGGACCATGAGACAGGGGGTACCCATGCTAGTGCAGGTACTTCCTTATATGGCCACTCAGGCAATATAGGCTTACCTGGCCAAGGATAGCCTTATCTCCTTTCGTTTGGGGGGGGGTTATGTAGGAAGGTGGCTACCTGACTATGGTTACCCCAGATTTTTTGCCTGTGTTTAGCTGGTTTTTTGACTTAGTTGACCTGGTTCCCTGCTAATCAGGGCCCCAGGCCATCTGCTCTCTCTGTAAAATGGATTCCATGTACCCTAGGTACATACCACAATTGGAAATGGACTCCTTGTCAGCCCCTGTATAATGCACTATAGGTGCCCAGGGCATAGGGGCCACCAAGGCCTACCAGGGGCTGCAGCATATCTTTTGCCACCCCTGGCTGGTTCTTAAATTGACACAACTGGCTGATCACTCAGCTGGGGTAAGGTGGTGTAATCACCCCTTACTTAGATATAGTATACCTATATCTAAACCTATATCTGGACACATATAAACCTGTGAGCCACTCCTATGGAAGGCCTCATCAATCCTGGAGGCAGAGTGCGTGGTTTTATGTGAGATGGAGCTCTAGCATGAGCTGAGCCTGTCTGCAGCTGTCGGGAACAACTCCCTAAGCTGTTTCAGGATAATGCCATACCATATACTCTTAAGTGCCTTATAATCCTCACGGTTAAATAGCAACTTTGGTTTGGCTTTATCAAAACATGTCGTGTAAGGTGTCATACGATTTGGAATACTATCCCCTCGCCAGTTCTGGCGACGGGGATAGCATTCCACCCCTCTAGAGGGGTAAGACATGTTCCTTTACTTTAATGCGGTTAATTTCTCCAAAGACCTTAGATCCACAAAATGGATGCCTCTGCCACAGACAAATGTCTGGACCCCTGCAGCTGACCGAAACTCGGCCAAATGGGTCCTGGACAAAGGGTTTCCTGTCACAGGAGGGTGTCACCGCCCTCCAGACAGGAGATAGTGGATTGTAGCAGGGAGGTCTGAAAGAAACCAGACACTGCCTGGGGCGCACAAGGCTGCCCCTTGCATAATCCGGCCAAACCGGTTCTGGGGCACTCCAGCCCTCATGCCAGGGCGGCCTGGATCAAAGGAAAGGGGTGTATCCACCCCCTTCCTGGGTCCCACCCATAGGGGGGGACCTAGCAGGTAATCACGCCCCCCAGATTCGAATAAGAGTGGGAGCAGTGCCAATGCACATCAGATTTCCTGGAAGAAACATTAGAAACGAAACTCTGGACCCTTGGACCTCCATCTCAACGTGGAAGCCCGAAGAATCTCCCTTGTGGTCAAGGAGTGACCACCCTGCAGCAGCAGGCACCATCCAGCCCTCGACGTCTACTTAGTTGCAGTTCCCGCCGGAGCTCGAGCGACTGAGATCAACGAGATCAAGCTTGCCTGCCTTCCAACAGCCCGATCCACAGTCCCTGCAGAGCTGAGACGCGTGGAGGCGACCAGAAGCGTGGGGCACGCCATCTTGAATTGACCACGAGACGCTGACCGTGCAGCCCACGAGTGACCCTCGAAGCTGTGCACCGGGGTTTGAGAAGCCCCCACCCTGAGCTACTCCTGAGCCGAAGTTCAGCCCTCCACACTCGACGAGTGCTGCGTGGGGCCCTTCTGCTCCATTTGGCTCAACGCGTTGGCCCGGTCACTTGCCAGCCGGCTAGTGGTCCCTGTGCCGACGAAACTACAAAGAAGACTCATGAATCTGGTTGCGCCAGACCCACACCAGCTCCCCTGAAAAGGAGCCCCGACTCTGACCTTCCTGGTCCGAGTGAGAAGCAATCTTCCGATCCCGCGTGGATTGCTCTTGCCAAGTGTTGTTTGCTCCAAACTTGAAGCCGACAGCGCCGACGGTGAGAGCCTGCGTGGGACAGATCGTGACCTGCTCCTGGACATCGCAGATGCCCCAGAGCCCACGTGACAGCGGAGAGAAGCTCCTCGACGACCACCTGATTGCGCCCGACATTGCCTGGTTCCGTCCTGGTTCCACCCTGGTCACTGCTGAGTGACCCAGACTCTGTCCCCTCTGCTTTCAGGTACCCTTAGACTTGAGTCCACCCTTGGACTCCACCGGACACTTCATCTTCAACCTGCCTGCAGCCCTTTCAGCTTCAAGCACCAAGAGCCTGCGTGTCAAAACCCGACGCCACTTCGACCCTGTGCACCCACTTCCTGTGGGTGAGGTAACTTTGCTCCGCCGGTGTTCCCACACTGGTGCACATCTCTAGGGTCTGTGTGTTAAGTTTTGTTCCTCTAGGTCCAGCGGAAGTGTCCTTAAACTTTAACTTTATGACTTTTACGCACCATTGGTTAACATTGGTGCATGCGTGCGCTTTCCGCACATCTCCCGAATCCCGAGGGCCATTCCCGACTTCAGCATTGCTTGTCCTGACTGCTCCCAGCGATTCCCTAGGCCCTAGGCCTAACCACTGTTCGATTGGTATCTCTTATACCACTTGTTTAGTATATGGTTTGAGTGGCCACCCGCCCTCATCCATAATTGTGCAACTTGTATGTTTAAACAGTGCTTTTGATTTAACGCTTGTGCCCCTTTATTCATAAAGAATACTGGGGATTGTTTTTAGTAATAAACACATATATTTTTATAATATATACTTGTGTGGTGTCCTTTCATTTGATATTACAGGATTGTATGTGGTAAAACAGCTCGCTTAACACGACCTCTTAAGTTAAGCCTTTAGGCTGCTTAGTCCATGCTACCCCTAGGATAGCTTGTCTAATAAGGTTGACTTACAACCAGACACCATAAGGGATTGTTTGGTCTGATAATAGGTGGTTCCAGAATTGGAAACATCACCTATCAGGCCAACTTCTCACATCCAGGAAATCTGATGTGCATTGGCACTGCTCCCACTCTTATTCGAATCTGGGGGGCGTGATTACCTGCTAGGTCCCCCCCTATGGGTGGGACCCAGGAAGGGAGTGGATACACCCCTTTCCTTTGATCCAGGCCGCCCTGGCACGAGGGCTGGAGTGCCCCAGAACCAGTTTGGCCGGATTATGCAAGGGGCAGCCTTGTGCGCCCCAGGCAGTGTCTGGTTTCTTTCAGACCTCCCTGCTACAATCCACTATCTCCTGTCTGGAGGGCGGTGACACCCTCCTGTGACAGGAAACCCTTTGTCCAGGACCCATTTGGCCGAGTTTCGGTCAGCTGCAGGGGTCCAGACATTTGTCTGTGGCAGAGGCATCCATTTTGTGGATCTAAGGTCTTTGGAGAAATTAACCGCATTAAAGTAAAGGAACATGTCTTACCCCTCTAGAGGGGTGGAATGCTATCCCCGTCGCCAGAACTGGCGAGGGGATAGTATTCCAAATCGTATGACACCTTACACGACATGTTTTGATAAAGCCAAACCAGAGTTGCTATATAACCGCGAGGATTATAAGGCACTTAAGAGTATATGGTATGGCATTATCCTGAAACAGCTTAGGGAGTTGTTCCCGACAGCTGCAGACAGGCTCAGCTCATGCCAGAGCTCCATCTCACATTAAACCACGCACTCTGCCTCCAGGATTGATGAGGCCTTCCATAGGAGTGGCTCACAGGTTTATATGTGTCCAGATATAGGGTTAGATATAGGTATGCTATACCTAAGTAAGGGGTGTTTACACCACCTTACCCCAGCTGAGTGATCAGCCAGTTGTGTCAATTTAAGAACCAGCCAGGGGTGGCAAAAGATATGCTGCAGCCCCTGGTAGGCCTTGGTGGCCCCTATGCCCTGGGCACCTATAGTGCATTATACAGGGGCTGACAAGGAGTCCATTTCCAATTGTGGTATGTGCCTATAGCACATGTATCATTAATTTAGTGAGAGAACAGCAGGCTGGGGGTCTGATCAGCAGGCCCACAGCCTCAGTAGTCGAAAACCAGTGAAGCAAAAAGCAAAAATTTGGGGTGACCATAGGATAGCAGACCCTACTCTCCTACAAATGCGGTTAATTTCTCCAAAGACCTTAGATCCACAAAATGGATGCCTCTGCCACAGACAAATGTCTGGACCCCTGCAGCTGACCGAAACTCGGCCAAATGGGTCCTGGACAAAGGGTTTCCTGTCACAGGAGGGTGTCACCGCCCTCCAGACAGGAGATAGTGGATTGTAGCAGGGAGGTTTGAAAGAAAACCAGACACTGCCTGGGGCGCACAAGGCTGCCCCTTGCATAATCCGGCCAAACCGGTTCTGGGGCACTCCAGCCCTCGTGCCAGGGCGGCCTGGATCAAAGGAAAGGGGTGTATCCACCCCCTTCCTGGGTCCCACCCATAGGGGGGGACCTAGCAGGTAATCACGCCCCCCAGATTCGAATAAGAGTGGGAGCAGTGCCAATGCACATCAGATTTCCTGGAAGAAACATTAGAAATGAAACTCTGGACCCTTGGACCTCCATCTCAACGTGGAAGCCCGAAGAATCTCCCTTGTGGTCAAGGAGTGACCACCCTGCAGCAGCAGGCACCATCCAGCCCTTGACGTCTACTTAGTTGCAGTTCCCGCCGGAACTCGAGCGACTGAGATCGACGAGATCAAGCTTGCCTGCCTTCCAACAGCCCGATCCACAGTCCCTGCAGAGCTGAGACCCGTGGAGGCGACCGGAAGCGTGGGGCACGCCATCTTGAATTGACCACGAGACGCTGACCGTGCAGCCCACGAGTGACCCTCGAAGCTGTGCACCGGGGTTTGAGAAGCCCCCACCCTGAGCTACTCTTGAGCCGAAGTTCAGCCCTCCACACTCGACGAGTGCTGCGTGGTGCCCTTCTGCTCCATTTGGCTCAACGCGTTGGCCCGGTCACTTGCCAGCCGGCTAGTGGTCCCTGTGCCGACGAAACTACAACGAAGACTCGTGAATCTGGTTGCTCCAGATCCACCCCAGCTCCCCTGAAAAGGAGCTCCCACTCTGACCTTCCTGGTTCGAGTGAGAAGCAATCTCCCGGTTCCGCGTGGATTGCTCTTGCCAAGTGTTGTTTGCTCCAAACTTGAAGCCGACAGCGCCGACGGTGAGAGCCTGCATTGGACAGATCGTGACCTGCTCCTGGACGTCGCAGATGCCCCAGAGCCCATGTGACAGCGGAGAGAAGCTCCTCGACGACCACCTGATTGCGCCCGACATTGCCTGGTTCCGTCCTGGTTCCACCCTGGTCACTGCTGAGTGACCCAGACTCTGTCCCCTCTGCTTTCAGGTACCCTTCGACTTGAGTCCACCCTTGGACTCCACCGGACACTTCATCTTCAACCTAACTGCAGCCCTTTCAGCTTCAAGCACCAAGAGCCTGCGTGTCAAAACCCGACGCCACTTCGACCCTGTGCACCCACTTCCTGTGGGTGAGGTAACTTTGCTCCGCCGGAGTTCCCACACTGGTGCACATATCTAGGGTCTGTGTGTTAAGTTTTGTTCCTCTAGGTCCAGCGGAAGTGTCCTTAAACTTTAACTTTATAACTTTTACGCACCATTGGTTAACATTGGTGCATGCGTGCGCTTTCCGCACATCTCCCGAATCCCGAGGGCCATTGCCGACTTCAGCATTGCTTGTCCTGACTGCTCCCAGCGATTCCCTAGGCCCTAGGCCTAACCACTGCTCAATTGGTATCTCTTATACCACTTGTTTAGTATATGGTTTGAGTGGCCACCCGCCCTCATCCATAATTGTGCAACTTGTATGTTTAAACAGTGCTTTTGATTTAACGCTTGTGCCCCTTTATTCATAAAGAATACTGGGGATTGTTTTTAGTAATAAACACATATATTTTTATAATATATACTTGTGTGGTGTCCTTTCATTTGATATTACAGGATTGTATGTGGTAAAACAGCTCGCTTAACACGACCTCTTAAGTTAAGCCTTTAGGCTGCTTAGTCCATGCTACCCCTAGGATAGCTTGTCTAATAAGGTTGACTTACAACCAGACACCATAAGGGATTGTTTGGTCTGATAATAGGTGGTTCCAGAATTGGAAACATCACCTATCAGGCCAACTTCTCACACCCTTGATGAAGGGTGCCTGGATTAGCCTGATGCAGGTGTACCCCCCAATGCAAGGGTGCCTGGATTACCCTGATGCAGGAGTGTTCCCCTGATGCAAGGGTGCCTGTATTACCCTGATGCAGGAGTGTCCCCTGATGAAGGGTGCCTGGATTAACCTGATGCAGGAGTGTCCTCTGATGAAGGGTGCCTGGATTACCCTGATGCAGGAGCGTCTCCTGATTTAAGGGTGCCTGGGTTACCCTGATGCAGGAGTGTCCCCTGATGCAAGGGTGCCGAGATTACCCTGATGCAGGAGTGTCCCCTGATGCAAGGGTGTCTGGATTACCCTGATGCAGGAGTGTCCCCTGATGCAAGGGTGCCTGAATAACTCTGATGTAGGAGTGTCCCCTGATGCAAGGGTGCCTGGATTACCCTGATGCAGGAGTTTCCCCTGATGAAGGGTGCCTGGATTACCATGATGCAGTGGTGTCCCCTGATGAAGGGTGCCTGGATTACTCTGATGCAGGATTGACCCCTGATAAAGGGTGCCTGGATTACTTTGATGCAGGTGTGTCCTTTGATGAAAGGGTGCCTGGATTAACCTGATGCAGGAGTGTACCCTGATGAAGGGTGCCTGGATTACCCTGATGCAGGAGTGTCCCTTGATGCAAGGGTGCCTGTATTACCCTGATGCAGGAATGTCCCCTGATGAAGGGTGCCTGGATTACCCTGATGCAGGAATGCCCCCTGATGAAGGGTGCCTGGATTACTTTGATGCAGGAGTGTCCCTTGATGAAAGGGTGCCTGGATTAACCTGATGCAGGAGTGTTTCCTGATGAAGGGCGCCTGGATTACCCTGATGCAGGAGTGTCCCCTGATGCAAGGGTGCCTGTATTACCCTGATGCAGGAGTGTCCCCTGATGAAGGGTGCTTGGATTACCCTGATGCAGGAGTATCTCCCAATGCAAGGGTGCCTGGATTACCCTGATGCAGGAGTGCTCCCCTGATGCAAGGGTGCCTGTATTACCCTGATACAGGAGTGTACCCTGATGAAGGGTGCCTGGATTACCCTGATGCAGGAATGCCCCCTGATGAAAGGGTGCCTGGATTACTCTGATGCAGGAGTGTCCCTTGATGAAGGGTGCCTGGATTAGCCTGATGCAGGAGTGTCCCCTGATGAAGTGTGCCTGGATTACCCTGATGCAGGAGTGTCCCCTGATGCAAGGGTGTCTGTATTACCCTGATGCAGGAGTGTCCCCTAATGAAGAGTGCCTGGATTACCCTGATGCAGGTGTACCCCCCAATGCAAAGGTGCCTGGATTACCCTGATGCAGGAGTGTTCCCCTGATGCAAGGGTGCCTGTATTACCCTGATGCAGGAGTGTTCCCTGTTGAAGGGTGCCTGGATTAACCTGATGCAGGAGTGTCCTCTGATGAAGGGTGCCTGGATTACCCTGATGCAGGAGCGTCTCCTGATTTTAGGGTGCCTGGGTTACCCTGATGCAGGAGTGTCCCCTGATGCAAGGGTGCCGAGATTACCCTGATGCAGGAGTGTTCCCTGATGAAGGGTGCCTGGATTACCCTGATGCAGGAGTGTCCCTTGATGCAAGGGTGCCTGTATTACCCTGATGCAGGAGTGTCCCCTGATGCAAGGGTGCCTGTATTACCCTGATGCAGGAGTGTCCCCTGATGAAGGGTGCTTGGATTACCCTGATGCAGGAGTATCTCCCAATGCAAGGGTGCCTGGATTACCCTGATGCAGGAGTGCTCCCCTGATGCAAGGGTGCCTGTATTACCCTGATACAGGAGTGTACCCTGATGAAGGGTGCCTGGATTACCCTGATGCAGGAATGCCCCCTGATGAAAGGGTGCCTGGATTACTCTGATGCAGGAGTGTCCCTTGATGAAGGGTGCCTGGATTAGCCTGATGCAGGAGTGTCCCCTGATGAAGGGTGCGTGGATTACCCTGATGCAGGAGTGTCCCCTGATGCAAGGGTGTCTGTATTACCCTGATGCAGGAGTGTCCCCTGATGCAAGGGTGCCTGTATTACCCTGATGCAGGAGTGTTCCCTGATGAAGGGTGCCTGGATTAACCTGATGCAGGAGTGTCCTCTGATGAAGGGTGCCTGGATTACCCTGATGCAGGAGCGTCTCCTGATTTAAGGGTGCCTGGGTTACCCTGATGCAGGAGTGTCCCCTGATGCAAGGGTGCCGAGATTACCCTGATGCAGGAGTGTCCCCTGATGCAAGGGTGTCTGGATTACCCTGATGCAGGAGTGTCCCCTGATGCAAGGGTGCCTGGATAATTCTGATGTAGGAGTGTCCCCTGATGCAAGGGTGCCTGGATTACCCTGATGCAGGAGTTTCCCCTGATGCAAGGGTGCCTGTATTACTCTGATGCAGGAGTGTTCCCTGATGAAGGGTGCCTGGATTAACCTGATGCAGGAGTGTCCTCTGATGAAGGGTGCCTGGATTACCCTGATGCAGGAGCGTCTCCTGATTTAAGGGTGCCTGGGTTACCCTGATGCAGGAGTGTCCCCTGATGCAAGGGTGCCGAGATTACCCTGATGCAGGAGTGTCCCCTGATGCAAGGGTGTCTGGATTACCCTGATGCAGGAGTGTCCCCTGATGCAAGGGTGCCGAGATTACCCTGATGCAGGAGTGTCCCCTGATGCAAGGGTGTCTGGATTACCCTGATGCAGGAGTGTCCCCTGATGCAAGGGTGCCTGGATAACTCTGATGTAGGAGTGTCCCCTGATGCAAGGGTGCCTGGATTACCCTGATGCAGGAGTTTCCCCTGATGAAGGGTGCCTGGATTACCATGATGCAGTGGTGTCCCCTGATGAAGGGTGCCTGGATTACTCTAATGCAGGATTGACCCCTGAAAAAGGGTGCCTGGATTACTCTGATGCAGGAGTGTCCCTTGATGAAGGGTGCATGGATTACTCTGATGCAGGAGTGTCCCCAGATGCAAGGGTGCCTGGATTACCCTGATGCAGGAGTGTCCCCCGATGCAAGGGTGCTTGGATTACCCTGATGCAGGAGTGTTCCCCTTATGAAGGGCACCTGGATTACTCTGATGCAGGAGTGTCCCCTGATGAAAGGGTGCCTGGATTACTCTGATGCAGGAGTGCCCCCTGATGACGGGTGCCTGGATTAGCCTGATGCAGGAGTGTCCCCTGATGGAGGGTGCCTGGATTACCCCAATGCAGGAGTGTCCCCTGATGCAAGGGCGCCTGGATTACCCCGATGCAGGAGTGTCCCCTGATGAAGGGTGCCTGGATAACTCCGATGCAGAAGTGTCCTCTGATGAAGGGTGTCTAGATTACCCCGATGCAGGAGTGTTCCCTGATGAAGGGTGCCTGGATAACTCCGATGCAGGAGTGCCCCCTGATGAAGGGTGCCTGGATAACTCTGATGCAGGAGTGTCCCCTGATGAAGGGTGCCTGGATAACTCTGATGCAGGAGTGTCCCCTGATGAAGGGTGCTTGGATAACTCTGATGCAGGAGTGTCCCCTGAAGCAAGGGTGCCTTGATTACCCTGATGCAGGAGTGTCCCCTGATGAAGGGTGCCTGGATTACTCTGATGCAGGAGTGTCCCCTGATGCAAGGCTGCCTGGATTAACCTGATGCAGGAGTGTCCCCTGATGAAGGGTGCCTGGATTACCCTGATGCAGGAGTGTCCCCTGATGCAAGTGTGCTTGGATTACCCTGATGCAGGAGTGTCACCGATGCAAGGGTGCCTGGATTACCCTGATGCAGGAGCGTCCCCTGATGCAAGGTTGCCTGGATTACCCGAAGCAGGAGTGTTCCCTGATGAAGGGTGCCTGGATTACTCTGATGCAGGAGTGTCCCCTGATAAAGGGTGCCTGGATTACTCCGATGCAGAAGAGTCCCCTGATGAAGGGTGCCTGGATTACCCAGATGCAGGAGGGTCCCTTGATCTGATGCAAGGGTGCCTGGATTACTCTGATGCAGGAGTGTCCACTGATGAAGGGTGCCTGGAATAGCCTGATACAGGAGTGTGCCCTGATCAAGGGTGCCTGGATTACCGTGATGCAGGAGTGTCCCCTGATGCAAGGGTGCCTGGATTACCCTGATGCAGGAGTGTCCCCTGATGCAAGGGTGCCTGCATTACCCTGATGCAGGAGTGTCCCCAGATGAGGGGTACCTGGATAACTCTGATGTAGGATTTTCCCCTGATGCAAGAGTGCCTGGATTACCCTGATGCAGGAGTGTCCCCTGATGAAGGGTGCCTGGATTACTCAGATGCAGGAGTGACCCCTGATGAAGGGCGCCTGGAATACTCTGATGTAGGAGTGTGCCCTGATGAAGGGTGCCTGGATTACTCTGATGCAGGAGTGTCCCCTGATAAAGGGTGCCTGGATTACTCCGATGCAGAAGAGTCCCCTGATGAAGGGTGCCTGGATTACCCAGATGCAGGAGGGTCCCTTGATCTGATGCAAGGGTGCCTGGATTACTCTGATGCAGGAGTGTCCACTGATGAAGGGTGCCTGGAATAGCCTGATACAGGAGTGTGCCCTGATCAAGGGTGCCTGGATTACCGTGATGCAGGAGTGTCCCCTGATGCAAGGGTGCCTGGATTACCCTGATGCAGGAGTGTCCCCTGATGCAAGGGTGCCTGCATTACCCTGATGCAGGAGTGTCCCCAGATGAGGGGTACCTGGATAACTCTGATGTAGGATTTTCCCCTGATGCAAGAGTGCCTGGATTACCCTGATGCAGGAGTGTCCCCTGATGAAGGGTGCCTGGATTACTCAGATGCAGGCGTGTCCCCAGATGCAAGGGTACCTGGATTACCCTGATGTAGGAGTGTGCCCTGATGAAGGGTGCCTTGATTACCCTGATGCAGGAGTGTCCCTCGATGCAAGGGTGCTTGGATTACCCTGATGCAGGAGTGCCCCCTGATGAAGGGCGCCTGGATTACTCTGATGCAGGAGTGTCCCCTGATGAAGGGTGCCTGTATTACACCGATGCAGGAGTGTCCCCTGATGCAAGGGTGCCTGGATTACCCCGATGCAGGAGTGTCCCCTGATGAAGGGTGCCTGGATTACTCTGATGCTGGAGTGTTCCCTGATGAAGGGTGCCTGGATTACCCTGATGCAGGAGTGTTCCCCTGATGAAGGGTGCCTGGATTAGCCTGATGCAGGAGTGTCCCCTGATGCAAGGGTGCCTGTATTACCCTGATGCAGGAATGTCCTCTGATGAAGAGTGCATTTATTACCCTGATGCAGGAGTATCCCCCAATGCAAGGGTGCTTGGATTACCCTGATGCAGGAGTAATCCCCTCATGCAAGGGTGCCTGTATTACCCTGATGCAGGAGTGTCCCCTGATGAAGGGTGCCTGGATTACCCTGATGCAGGAGTGCCCCTGATGAAGGGTGCCTGGATTACCCTGATGCATGAGCATCTCCTGATTTAAGGGTGCCTGGGTTACCCTGATGCAGGAGTGTCCCCTGATGCAAGGGTGCCTAGATTACCCTGATGCAGGAGTGTCCCCTGATGCAAGGGTGTCTGGATTACCCTGATGCAGGAGTGTCCCCTAATGCAAGGGTGCCTGGATAACTCTGATGTAGGAGTGACCCCTGATGAAGGGTGCCTGGATTACCATGATGCAGGGGTGTTCCCTGATGAAGGGTGCCTGGATTACACTGATGCAGGATTGCCCCCTGATGAAGGGTGCCTGGATTACCCTGATGCAGGAGTGTCCCCTGATGCAAGGGTGTCTGGATTACTCTGATGCAGGAGTGTCCCCTGATGCAAGGGTGCCTGGATTACCCCGATGCAGGAGGAGTGTCCCCTAATGCAAGGGTGCCTGGATTACTCTGATGCAGGAGTGTCCCCTGCTGAAGGGTGCCTGTATTACCCTGGTGAAGGAGTGTCCCCTTATGAAGGGTGCCTGCATTACCCTGATGCAGGAGTGTCCCCTGGTGCAATGGTGCCTGGATTACCCGGATGCAGGAGTGCCCACTGATGCAGGGGTGCCTGGAGTACCCTGATGCAGGAGTGTCCCGTGATAAAGGGTGCCTGGATTACTGTGATGCTGGAGTGTCCCCTGATGAAGGGTGCCTGGATTACTCTGATGCAGGAGAGACCCCTGATGAAGGGTACCTGGATTACCCTGATACAGGAGTGTCCCCTGATGAAGGGTGCCTAAATTACCCTGATGCAGGAGTGTCCCCCGTTGCATGGGTGCTTGGATTACCCTAATGCAGGAATTGTCCCTGATGAAGGGCGCCTGGATTACTCTGATGCAGGAGTGTCTCCTGATGAAGGGTGCCTGGATTACTCTGATGCAGGAGTGTCCCTTGATGAAAGGGTGCCTGGATTACCCTGATGCAGGAGTGTCCCCTGATGAAGGGTGCCTGGATTACCCTGATGCAGGAGCATCCCCTGATGCATGGGTGCCTGGATTACCCTGATGCAGGAGTTTCTCCTGCTGAAGGGTGCCTGTATTACCCTGATGCAGGAGTGTCCCCTGATGAAGGAGTGTCCCCTGATGCAAGGGTGCCTGGATTACCCTGATGCAGGAGTGTCCCCTGATGAAGGGTGCCTGGATTACCCTGATGCAGGAGCATCCCCTGATGCATGGGTGCCTGGATTACCCTGATGCAGGAGTGTCTCCTGATGCAAGGGTGTCTGGATTACTCTGATGCAGGAGTGTCCCCTGACGCAAGGGTGCCTGGATTACTCTGATGCAGGAGTGTCCCCTACTGAAGGTTGCCTGGATTACCCTGAAGCAGTAGTGTCCCCTGATGAAGGGTGCCTGGATTACCCTGATGTAGGAGTGCCCACTGATGCAGGGGTGCCTGGATTACCCTGATGCAGATTTGTTCCCTGATGAAGGGTACCTGGATTACTCTGATGCAGGAGTTACCCCTGATGAAGGGTGCCTGGATTACTCTGATGCAGGAGCATCCCCTGATGAAGGGTGCCTGGATAACTCTGATGCAGGAGCTCCCCTGATAAAGGGTGCCTGGATAACTCTGATGCAGGAGTCTCCCCTGATGAAGGGCGCCTGGATTACCTTGATGCAGAAGTGTCCCCTGATGCAAGGGTGCCTGGATTCCCCTGATGCAGGAATGTCCCCTGATACAAGGGTGCCTGTATTACCCCGATGCAGGTGTGTCCCCTGATACAAGGGTGCCTGTATTACCCTGATGCAGGAGTGTCCCCTGATGCAAGGGTGTCTGGATTACTCTGATGCAGGAGTGTCTCCTGATGCAAGGGTGCCTGGATTACCCTGATGCAGGAATGTCCCCTGATACAACGGTGCCTGTATTACCCCGATGCAGGTGTGTCCCCTGATACAAGGGTACCTGGATTACCCTGATGCAGGAGTGTCCCCTGATGCAAGGGTGCCTGGATTACTCTGATGCAGGAGTGTCCCCTGATGCAAGGGTGCTTGGATTACCCTGATGCAGGAGTGTCTCCTGATGAAGGGCGCCTGGATTACTCTGATGCAGGAGTGTCCCCTTGTGGAAAAGTAAATTTTGTCATGTTCTGTGTCCCTACGAGTCATCCATCATATGTTATGTGTGCATGACCAATATGCATATGTTATTCCCCATGTCCGATTCAAGACGCAATTATAGTTGTGTCCACCTCTGATATGCCATTTCCTAGTCCTCATGAGTAATATGAGTGTCAGGCCTATGTAAAGTTATGTTGCCACGTTTCTTAGTGTGCACGTTATTTCATTATAAAGTCCCCGTTTCTAGGCCTCAACAGGGCCCGGACATCAGATTCAGCCCCTGTCTCCTGAAGCCTCGCTGAGGAGCGATACAGCCCCCACCTGTATCCTCGACCCTTCACTTACTTCCTGCCTCGCAGTGCCCGGTGCAGCTTGGCTCTGCCTCCGAGTCTGCCAAGACTATGTTATGATTCCAGCTATCAGTTTAGTCCTCCTTCTCTGCATTCCTAAGCTACTGAACTGCATCAATAGTTTCCGTCATTGTCTAGCCTATTCGGCTCCATGTAAGAGAAATACTGGATTTAATGGTCATTTAATATTCTTCATCACGTACTACATGTAGAATAAATGCATGCTCTAGCCTTAGAGTCAGTTAGCTTCTCCCCTCATGACTTCTAGTTTATATCAACATGTTCCCTAAACATTAGATACCAGATAGGGTCTAGGTACATGTCGCTCCGACCCTCCAGACTTTAGTCTCTGCTCCTAGCACAGAGTTCATAGCCCCCAGCTTCTCCTAGTAACACGTCATTGTCAGTTTGCGCGCACCATTAGGTTAGAGGTCCCGGCTCCTTAGGTAGCCCCCTCCAATGTTTCCGCCCATTTCATGACATATTCTATTTCGTTTGCATCACATGTCTATGTATACGCCCTGTTACACCTCCTTTGTACCGTTATCTTTCGCGACTGCTACACGTCACACCTACTGCTCCACCCACTGCTACGCCCATTGCAATGTAATGCTATGTGTTTGCGTTATGTATATATGCTCATGTAATGTTATTAAATGTTAGAGCTAGCCATTCCAGATCCGGTCCCCGGCAGCTGCCGGGCCATGCTAGTCCTTGCCATTCTGTTCCTATGCAGGTTGTCCTGTCCCTGTCCTTTATGCTGTAATAAACCTGCAAAACTCCCACTACCTCGAATCTTGACTCTTATTTTATTGAGCTATCTGTTATTCATTCATTCATTCAAAAATAGATCCGGTATTATTTATTTATATACCACATAATGGCGCCCGAATAGGGACCTGCCCTTTCCCCACGCGTCGGTGAAGCCACGCCGACCCCCTGACCCTCTGCAGTCGTGACGGAACTCTTCTGCGCAGTGGCAGATATTTCTGCTCAAGTATCCCTCAGGCCCACGGAGGAGACGGAGGAGGCGGTCCAGCATCCAGACGAGACGGTGGAGGAACGCGGCGAGTCCCGACCAGAGCCCAAGCCAAGAGTCCAAGGTCCGAGGTATCCGGAGGTCCACCCGTAACTGAAGTCCGAGGTCCGAAGTTCGTCGTCCGTCGTCGTAGCAGTGCAGTCCAGTCCGAGGCCTTCCGTTCTTGCTGCCCGGTGAGTACCGTTACTGGGGTGGTATCTAGACAGGGTCAATCTAATTGACTCTGGTCTGTGGGTTGGTGGTACACAGTCCCACAAACGAAGTGTTCACTTCGGTGGATACGGGTCCTGACGTGTCTCATTAAGAGACCGGTAAGTTTCGTACTGTTTCAGCAGTGCATCTAGTTCCTGTTCTAGTCAGTTCTGTTCTCGAGAAAATTCATGTATTCTGTGTTCCGTATTCCCGGTAGTATTCTGTTCGAACTGTTGTTTTAAATGTTTTTCATGTATTTCAATGTCGTGGTATGAATGGGGTATAAGTATCGTGTTTATTGTGTATTGTATTGTGTCTAGATTACAGTTCAGTCATGCCCATATTTTCCAAGTTACGTCAGTTAAAAACTAGAAAGGGTCTGCTGGAAGCAGCAGTTCCCGTCCCGCCTAGGGACAGTCCAGGTCACTTTATGTATCAGAAACATGGCATAAGTGCCATATTGTATCTAGATTTATGGGTAGAGTATACCAAACAGTTAGAAGAAAAGTATAGATGGCCCGTATCGGGTACATGGGATGCCGAATGCATCATGCGAGTAGAAGAAGCATTATGGAAAAAGAAAGCCAGACAGTCACAGAAAGATGCCATCGAGTTATGGCGCAAAGAAGCTCATAAAAGAACTGAAAAAGAAATCAGAAAGTCAGAATTAAGTAGAGAATCCTTAGAGCGAGCCCAAGAAAAAGAATTAATCGAGATAGGTGAACAAGTCAAAGCCGAACAGTCAGACAGACAGAGGCATGCCCTTATTAAGGGTATGTATCCTCTTCTTGCCGAGGGCTTGCCAAAAGCGACCCCGGAGGCATCCAGTAATTTTCCGCCACCATTAGTTCCGACCAAGCTACGTCACAAGCCTACCGCAGCTGATATTTTTATTTCGTCCTATCTGGACGACACAGTCCCAGAATATGCAAATCCTGTCCGCACTCCGCCCGTCCCTGTAAACCAGGTAATTCCTGCTCCCCCAGATACCGGGGTGCCCTTAACAGCCCCCCCGGGTCAGCCCGCCATACAAGTCCAGCCCACGTTACAATTACCCACCCTGCCAGGACGAAAAGCATCAGTTGATGATTCTAGTTTAGTGGCGGCAGGAGGAAGTCTTCCTCAAACCCCGCCGCCACACAAGCGTTTATCAGCACTCGAATTACATGCTCAAGCATCACAGCGTACTCCTAAGAGTAATAAATCTGTTGCAGAAATCAGGCAAACCCTTGGCGAATGTGCCTATGACCCAGTTCCAGGCGAGTTTAATATGGTTTTATATTCCGTACGCGTAAGGAGAGTGACCGAGTATCTAGTCACCCTACCAAATATGAAAGAAGATCTAGACAGGATATATCGTTTCATCCGTACAGGGGATGACCCACAAAGTATTAGTGATGCCATGTCTCAAAGGAAAGCCGAGATTCAGCGCATGATATTAAAGTTTTTAATTAACTGTCTAATAAGAGAACAAGATTACCCGTCTAAAGACCCGGAAGAAATGAAAATTCTAACAAAGTGGAGTGATAATATAGCTGAGGGTAAGCACAATACCATTAGTGCCATGGAAAGTATGTATAAGAAAATCCGTAGAGAGATAATAAAGATACACGAACAGCGTAAAGCAGCACAAGTAAGCGAGAAAGAAAGTACCTCTGATCCTGAAGAGGAAGACGATGAAAATACCGCCAGAATAGCGTATGTAGGAAAACCTAGATTTCCAGATCGCCATTTACGTCTAGAACACAAGCCAACTTTCCATCATTCAGCACCAGAACAAGGTTCCCTAGAACAAGTATTCCAAGCTACCGATCACATTCTGAAATCACGAATCGGTTATAGTGAATTAAGTACCATACATGAACAAGAAATAGTTCGGTCAGCAGTCCGATGGATTACTGATTCTACCACTTTTCCAGACGAAATAGTGGCACAAATGTTTCTGAAAATGCCCCCAGCCGAGCAGCGACTGGTGGGTATGTATATGATTCAGCACCTCATTACTCTGTATGAGGGTCAACATTCTGATCCAGGCCCGTTACATGATATCCTGAACGAGTTACTCCAGTACAGATGGAGAGGTCTAGGTACCGATTTAATTAGTGTGATTCTAGAACAGCGCCACAAATATAGAACATTTTTGAACCCGCATTTTGTCCATGTCTCACCCCCAGAAAGTAAATCATTTTACATAGATAGACAGAATCCATTACGAGAAGTCCACCCAGTCAGAGGAGCGGGTGGCGAAATGCAGCGAGTGTTTGTATACACTCCAATTACAAAGATGGAACTCCTCGAAATGAAGAAATTAATTCCCTGTCATGACAAAGATCCAGCAGGGTTCCATAGAGAATTAAAAGACATGCTCCGTATGGGAGAATACACGTACCCGGATATAATTAAGATGTTAAAGGTCCTGTTGCCCGCAGGGGTGTATGAAAAGCTAAAGGAAAAAGAATGGGAGGTGGGAGAGAAAAAGATAGATTGGGCAGTCCTAGAAGCAGAAGATAAGATACGTGTACCAGGTACTGGTCTCGGAGATAAATGTAAAGAATTACCAGAATTATTGATTCAAGTTTTACCCAGATTATTAACAACGAAAAAGGAAGACTGGGATGCAATCTCAGCCTGTAAACAGAAACAAGATGAAGATATTAGTGATTTTTATTCTAGGTTTGAAAAATGTTTCAGTATTAACAGTGGCCTCAAGACAAGTAGTGAGTCATATCCTCACCTGTTTGTTACTAAATTAGTCGAGAATTCAAGTCCACAAGTTAAAAACCGAGTTCTGAAAGTCGAAAGTACCTGGCAAGCTAATACCCCGTCTCAGATGCTCCAGATGCTCCAGTATCACCAGAATAGAATCAGAGAAGAACAAGAACACGAAAGAAAACGTATGAAAGATACGAAAATGAAAGTACTAGTTGCACAATCTGTTCCTCAAGACAGTCAAAAGAGGGGTCCAAATCAAGCCAGTCATCCTGCAGCACCCGTTAAAGGGAACTGCAATTATTGTAAACAGCCAGGTCATTTCATAAACGAGTGTACAGTTCTGAAGCACAACATAGCTACTGGTAAGACTAAAGAAAGACCACGTCCGCCTAGACAAGAGCAAGTTTCACAGACTCCTCAGCCACAGAATGCACAACAGACAGTTACAGTACCGCAGCCTATCGCTGCAACACAGCACGTTACATCGCAGATGTACCAGTATGCACAGTCTGAGTATCCAGAGTACCAGCAGTATTCATGAAACAGCCTAGAGAGGGAGGTAGGCTTGCCTCTCATCGAGATACCTGTAGATCAAGAAGGTCCCTATGTTCACAGTCAAGTATTAGGGAAAGACAGAAAGTTTTTGATTGATACAGGGGCAAGTAGGACCACAATTAGTCACGCCGAAGTTCCAGGGGCTCCGCTCTCAGGCTCAAGAAATGTTTCCCTTGGATTTTCAGGAAAACCTATCGTAAATGAGATCTCAAAGCCAGTTACTTTAGAAGTAGGTCCATTGTCCCGTACTACTGATCTGTTACTTACTAAGTCATGTCCAGAAAATCTATTAGGCATTAAAACACTGAAAGAGTTAGGTGCAGTTATATGCTGTTCCCCAGAGGGAATACGATTGTTCCTACGTGACTTTAAGGGTCACTATGTATTACGAGATTTTGATTCAAGACTGTCTAATGTTCCACAGCATCTATGGGCGCAAGGTCCAACTGATGTAGGTTATATGCAAATCACACCCTATCGTGTGACTTTCAAACCAGGTGTAGTGTTACCACGAATCAGACAGTATAGATTGCCACCTGAGGCTGTAGCAGCCTTATCCAAAATTATAGACGAGCTCATGGCTCAAGGAGTAGTTGTAGAAACTGACTCCAATGTATGTAACTCTCCGATCATTCCAGTCATGAAACGTACTGATCCAAATGCACCCCCAGTATATCGATTAGTGATCGACCTACGAGAGCTTAATAAATGTATTATTCCGCAGTACCCAGTTGTCCCAGATATCTCTTCCCTATTGACAGCCATTGATTCCGAAGCCATGTTCTTTACTGTAATCGATCTTAAGAATGCATTTTTTAGTGTTCCGATTCATCCAGACAGCCAGTTTCTTTTCGGATTTTGTCTAAATGGAAGGAGCTATATGTTTACACGAGCTCCTCAAGGTTTCACAGAAAGTCCTAGTATTTACAGTTAAGCACTTAAGAGACAACTTGACAACATTCATATGCCAACTGACACTGCCCTGCTCCAGTATGTCGATGATCTATTGATCACAGCTCGTTCTGAACGTGACTGCGAGCGAGCGTCACTGACGGTTCTGTATTTCCTAGCCGAGATGGGGCACAAGGTGTCCCCTTCGAAGCTTCAATTCTGTGTCCAGCAAGTGGTCTACTTAGGACACTTACTGTCCAAGAGGGGTAGGCAGTTGACACCAGACCGTATCCAGTTGATAGCGAGTCTTCCTCAGCCCAGAACCCAGAAGGAGGTACGTGCTTTTATTGGCCTTACTTCTTATTGTAGACAATGGATTCCACAGTATGCATTTCTAGCCAAGCCACTGATACAGTTAACGACACAGGAGGCAGCCGCAATGACTGTCCTCCCTTGGACATCTGAGCATACACTTAGTTTCAACGAGTTAAAGAAAGCTTTATGTCAAGCTCCAGTCCTAGCTACACCGAACTACAGTAAGCCTTTTACACTTTTCGTCACTGAACGCGAAGGTACAGCATTATCTGTTCTCACACAAGATCAAGCAGGACAGTACAAGCCGTGTGCTTACTTTTCTAGCACACTAGATCCGGTCGCCCAGGCTTTGCCTGCGTGCCTCAAGTCAGTTGCAGCCACAGCACTAGCTATCAGACAAAGTGATTCCATAGTTTTAGGACACTCCCTGACAGTACAAGTTCCACACTCCGTGGAAGTTCTTTTAAATAGAACACAAACACAGCACTTGACAATTGCACGTCTAACAGGTTATGAATTGACACTGTTTCAGCCACACATAGAAATCAGACGCTGCAACGTCCTGAATCCTGCTACACTGTTACCATCAGTTAATCCAAATTCTGCCACACACGACTGTGTGGAAGTAGTCAACATTACGACAAAACCAAGACAAGACCTGACAGACATTCCGTTACCAGATCCCGACCTGACACTTTATGTGGATGGTTCATGTATGAGGACTAGTACAGGAGATTTAGTTGCCGCGTATGCAGTGACTACTGACACTGAGGTTATTGAGACACACCGCATTGACACTCTGTCCGCTCAAGCAGCAGAGCTAGTTGCTCTGACACAAGCCTGCATACACGCCAAGAACCTGAAAGTTAATGTTTATACAGATTCACGCTACGCATTTGGAGTCGTACACGACTTCGGAGTGCTCTGGCAGGAGAGAGGTTTCATGACTTCTCATGGGACCAAGATTCAGCATGGTCTCCTTATTCAAGCTCTGTTAGATGCCATACATTTACCGACCTCCATTGCTATTATGAAATGCAAAGCACATACGAAAGTTACTGACATTATTTCCCAGGGTAATGATCTAGCAGATCGCACAGCCAAGCTTACAGCACAGACTCTAGACATTCAAGTTAATCCGACACAGACACATACTCCAGATCCGACTACATGTATGACAGTTAAGGACCCTACACAAGATGTCATAGATATCCAGTTACATGCTACTCCCGATGAAATGAAGAAATGGTCCGAACAAGGAGGGGTCCAGACAGATCAAGGATGGGTGACGAAGGGAAGAACCACATGGTTTCTCCCCGACTCTATGGTTCAAGTCATTATTAATACCGCACATAGTCCAGCACACTTAGGAGAAAAAGCAATGTTAGACAGTATCCAGAACATTTGGTTCAACAAGCATTTACGAGCTGCAGCCAAGCAGAAAGTCCGTACCTGTATGATATGTTGTCAGTTTAATCCAGGTAAAAGTGTCCCGGTGGAACAAGGTGGATTCCAGCCCCCTGACCACCCTTTTGAGGTCCTCCAGATGGATTATATTCAGATGGAGCGATGTCGAGGTTTCAAGTATGTCCTTGTAGTTGTATGCGCTTTGTCCAGATGGACAGAAGCATATCCAGTCCCAGATTACACAGCCGCGACCACTGCCAAGCAGTTGGTTCGTGAGTTTTTCCCTCGATATGGACTCCCTAGAGTCGTATATTCTGATAACGGCCAACCATTCTCCTCAGAGTTAATGAAGCACGTTTCCCTGTTGTTAGGGTACCAGTGGAAGTTTCATTGTGTACGCCATCCTGAAGCAGCCGGTCTCGTTGAGAGACATAATCAGACTCTGAAAATCCGAATTGCTAAAATATGTAAAGACAAGGGTGTGGACTGGCTAGTAGCTCTGCCAGTTGCTTTGTTTTATATGCGCATGGTCGCACATTCCAGATCAGGTCTGTCCCCGTATGAGGTCGTATTCGGCCGCCCCCCTAACATGTGGGGTACTCCTAGACCCCGAAGTATTACTGATGTTTCATGTAATATGCTGACAGATTACCTAGCTTCCTTGATGTCTGCCCTCAACTCATGTCGTTCACAGGTTGCCGCCGCATTTCCAGACAATACCGAGGTGGCACCGCATGAAATCGTTCCAGGTTCGATGGTACTCGTGCGGAACTTCGACAGATCAAGTCCGCTGGAGCCACGTTGGAAGGAGCCCCGTCAGGTCCTCCTCACCACCCGTACAGCCGTGAAATTGGAAGGACGCCGCGGCTGGGTGCATCTTTCGCACGTCAAGAAATTCTACGGATTGAAGCCGGTCTCCAAGAACATTTCCCAGGATATCAAGACTTGTCAAAACATTGTTCCTAAGGACTGTCCCGCAAATGACATTGATACAACCCCTCCCTTGGTAGAGAAAACTCCGCAGCAGGAGTATAAGCAAAAACTCCGGTCTAGTAAAATAAGTCAGTCAGTTTGATTGTATAAGTCCTCCCCTAGGTGAAACGGTTAGACTGTTTCTGACATGTATAAAATAGACCCCCATAGTGAGAGAGTTAGTCAAAACTCAATTCGATGTATCATTTTTCTAAGTTTCATATTATTTCTCAGCCTTTTGATTTCCTGCACCAGTTACGCATTTTACCTGTGTTTTCCAGTTCCTCATGTAAATAAGCATTCTAATGTTACAGTAGAGCACACGTTTAGTGATCTGCCTCCTCATGAATATTCATACCGCCTCGCGATGCGTAACAATACATTTATCCGCATGTTACATTATTCACACCAGACCAGCAATGCCACTAATTGTTGGGTGTGTGGTCGACTCCCCCCTTTTCAGACACCGAAGGGAGTTCTGCCACTCTTTCCTTATCCTTTTTCCCATAATGGTTCGTGTGGAGCATGGTCCACGTTAACGTCATCCTCGACAGATATGTCCTTTCTTAACAGCACATGTTTCCCAGACAAGAAAGGTCTTCCCCACAGAACAGGTTTAGACCTAGAAAATGAAGTGTACAATTTAGGTAATTATTCGTCGAATTTCATGGTCCTGAATGTTCAGTCTGATACTACTCCAGATTCTATGGATTCACCTGCTATTTCAGTATTACCAGTCAAAGGCGAATTATGTGTTCGTAGTTATGGTTCTGTACACGTAGGACATAGTGATTGTACTACTATTATCAAGTATAGTGACAGTGGGAAATCTATTTTTAAAGCTTCACGTCATTCTTATTTCGTTTGTGGTCAAACTGCATATGTTCGTCTGCCCCTCGATTGGGAGGGAACCTGTTACATTGCCTTCCTACTGCCACCTGTTTTTCTAGCACCACCTGACTACCATAGGAATTCCTACCTAGTACACACTAGACACAAGAGAAACCTCCCGATTGTCGATTATACTGAGACTGCTGCAGAGCAATTCATTGACATTGATAAAGGTGTTTTCCCTTATTTAGGCACAGTTGTAAATAGTAAGCTAATTCGTAGGTTAACAAGAACCCTTGAAGCTGTAGTAGATGAGACTGCCTCCGCTCTAGGTAACTTAACCGAAGAGCAATCCTTTATGAGAATTGTTGTGCTCCAGAATCGTCTCGTCCTTGACGTCATACTGGCCGATAGGGGCGGGGCCTGTAAAGTCCTCGGATCCAGTTGCTGCATTTTCATTCCAAATAACGCGCCGTCTGTTTATTCAGCTATAACCAGACTTCATAAAATTGCCCATCTGTTACACCAAGATCCAGGCACCTGGACATGGTCCGGTTGGTTCTGGAATATAATTTCTGCCTGGGGATGGAAAGTCCTGTCTTTTCTAGGTATTGCAGTAGCGATCATATTCAGCTGCTGCCTCTGTATACAATGTGGCCCTGCGATTTGCGGCAAGTGTGCTACCTCTTGTATTCCTAGTCCCAAGCCCCGTTCTAAATCCCGTTCCAGGATAATTCGAGATGAGCAAATGATACTGTATGAAATGATAGATGGTATCATGCATATTGATGTTTCCTGATGGAAACGTAGTGACAAGGAGGGAATGTGGAAAAGTAAATTTTGTCATGTTCTGTGTCCCTACGAGTCATCCATCATATGTTATGTGTGCATGACCAATATGCATATGTTATTCCCCATGTCCGATTCAAGACGCAATTATAGTTGTGTCCACCTCTGATATGCCATTTCCTAGTCCTCATGAGTAATATGAGTGTCAGGCCTATGTAAAGTTATGTTGCCACGTTTCTTAGTGTGCACGTTATTTCATTATAAAGTCCCCGTTTCTAGGCCTCAACAGGGCCCGGACATCAGATTCAGCCCCTGTCTCCTGAAGCCTCGCTGAGGAGCGATACAGCCCCCACCTGTATCCTCGACCCTTCACTTACTTCCTGCCTCGCAGTGCCCGGTGCAGCTTGGCTCTGCCTCCGAGTCTGCCAAGACTATGTTATGATTCCAGCTATCAGTTTAGTCCTCCTTCTCTGCATTCCTAAGCTACTGAACTGCATCAATAGTTTCCGTCATTGTCTAGCCTATTCGGCTCCATGTAAGAGAAATACTGGATTTAATGGTCATTTAATATTCTTCATCACGTACTACATGTAGAATAAATGCATGCTCTAGCCTTAGAGTCAGTTAGCTTCTCCCCTCATGACTTCTAGTTTATATCAACATGTTCCCTAAACATTAGATACCAGATAGGGTCTAGGTACATGTCGCTCCGACCCTCCAGACTTTAGTCTCTGCTCCTAGCACAGAGTTCATAGCCCCCAGCTTCTCCTAGTAACACGTCATTGTCAGTTTGCGCGCACCATTAGGTTAGAGGTCCCGGCTCCTTAGGTAGCCCCCTCCAATGTTTCCGCCCATTTCATGACATATTCTATTACGTTTGCATCACATGTCTATGTATACGCCCTGTTACACCTCCTTTGTACCGTTATCTTTCGCGACTGCTACACGTCACACCTACTGCTCCACCCACTGCTACGCCCATTGCAATGTAATGCTATGTGTTTGCGTTATGTATATATGCTCATGTAATGTTATTAAATGTTAGAGCTAGCCATTCCAGATCCGGTCCCCGGCAGCTGCCGGGCCATGCTAGTCCTTGCCATTCTGTTCCTATGCAGGTTGTCCTGTCCCTGTCCTTTATGCTGTAATAAACCTGCAAAACTCCCACTACCTCGAATCTTGACTCTTATTTTATTGAGCTATCTGTTATTCATTCATTCATTCAAAAATAGATCCGGTATTATTTATTTATATACCACACCCTGATGAAGGGTGCCTGGATTACCCTGATGCAGGAGTGTTCCCCTGATGCAAGGGTGCCTGTATTACCCTGATACAAGAGTGTACCCTGATGAAGGGTGCCTGGATTACCCTGATGCAGGAATGCCCCCTGATGAAAGGGTGCCTGGATTACTCTGATGCAGGAGTGTCCCTTGATGAAGGGTGCCTGGATTAGCCTGATGCAGGAGTGTTCCCTGATGAAGGGTACCTGGATTACCCTGATGCAGGAGTGTCCCCTGATGCAAGGGTGCCTGTATTACCCTGATGCAGGAATGTCCTCTGATGAAGAGTGCATGGATTACCCTGATGCAGGAGTATCCCCCAATGCAAGGGTGCCTGGATTACCCTGATGCAGGAGTGTTCCCCTGATGCAAGGGTGCCTGTATTACCCTGATGCAGGAGTGTCCCCTGATGAAGGGTGCCTGGATTACCCTGATGCAGGAGTGCCCCTGATGAAGGGTGCCTGGATTACCATTATGCATTAGCGTCTCCTGATTTAAGGGTGCCTGGGTTACCCTGATGCAGGAGTGTCCCCTGATGCAAGGGTGCCTAGATTACCCTGATGCAGGAGTGTCCCCTGATGCAAGGGTGTCTGGATTACCCTGATGCAGGAGTGTCCCCTGATGCAAGGGTGCCTGGATAACTCTGATGTAGTAGTGTCCCCTGATGCAAGGGTGCCTGGATTACCCTGATGCAGGAGTGTCCCCTGATGAAGGGTGCCTGGATTACCATGATGCAGGGGTGTTCCCTGATGAAGGGTGCCTGGATTACTCTGATGCAGGATTGCCCCCTGATGAAGGGTGCCTGGATTACCCTGATGCAGGAGTGTCCCCTGATGCAAGGGTGTCTGGATTACTCTGATGCAGGAGTGTCCCCTGATGCAAGGGTGCCTGGATTACCCCAATGCAGGAGTGTCCCCTAATGCAAGGGTGCCTGGATTACTCTGATGCAGGAGTGTCCCCTGCTGAAGGGTGCCTGTATTACCCTGGTGAAGAAGTGTCCCCTTATGAAGGGTGCCTGCATTACCCTGATTCAGGAGTGTCCCTCGATGCAAGGGTGCTTGGATTACCCTGATGCAGGAGTGCCCCCTGATGGAGGGCGCCTGGATTACTCTGATGCAGGAGTGTCCCCTGATGAAGGGTGCCTGGATTACACCGATGCAGGAGTGTCCCCTGATGCAAGGGTGCCTGGATTACCCCGATGCAGGAGTGTCCCCTGATGAAGGGTGCCTGGATTACTCTGATGCTGGAGTGACCCCTGATGAAGGGTGCCTGGCTTACCCTGATGCAGGAGTGTTCCCCTGATGCGAGGGTGGCTGTATTACCCTGATACAAGAGTGTACCCTGATGAAGGGTGCCTGGATTACCCTGATGCAGGAATGCCCCTGATGAAAGGGTGCCTGGATTACTCTGATGCAGGAGTGTCCCCTGATGAAGGGTGCCTGGATTAGCCTGATGCAGGAGTGTCCCCTGATGCAAGGGTGCCTGTATTACCCTGATGCAGGAATGTCCTCTGATGAAGAGTGCATGGATTACCCTGATGCAGGAGTATCCCCCAATGCAAGGGTGCCTGGATTACCCTGATGCAGGAGTAATCCCCTCATGCAAGGGTGCCTGTATTACCCTGATGCAGGAGTGACCCCTGATGAAGGGTGCCTGGATTACCCTGATGCAGGAGTGTTCCCTGATGAAGGGTGCCTGGATTACCATGATGCAGGGGTGTCTCCTGATGAAGGGTGCCTGGATTACACTGATGCAGGAGTGCCCCCTGATGAAGGGTGCCTGGATTACCCTGATGCAAGGGTGTCTGGATTACTCTGATGCAGGAGTGCCCCCTGATGAAGGGTGCCTGGATTACACTGATGCAGGATTTCTCCCTGATGAAGGGTGCCTGGATTACCCTGATGCAGGAGTGTCCCCTGATGCAAGGGTGTCTGGATTACTCTGATGCAGGAGTGTCCCCTAATGCAAGGGTGCCTGGATTACTCTGATGCAGGAGTGTCCCCTGCTGAAGGGTGCCTGTATTACTCTGATGCAGGAGTGTCCCCTGATGAAGGGTGCCTGGATTACACTGATGCAGGATTTCCCCCTGATGAAGGGTGCCTGGATAACTCTGATGTAGGAGTGCCCCCTGATGAAGGGTGCCTGGATTACCATGATGCAGGGGTGTCCCCTGATGAAGGGTGCCTGGATTACACTGATGCAGGATTGCCCCCTGATGAAGGGTGCCTGGATTACCCTGATGCAGGAGTGTCCCCTGATGCAAGGGTGTCTGGATTACTCTGATGCAGGAGTGTCCCCTGATGAAGGGTGCCTGGATTACACTGATGCAGGATTTCCCCCTGATGAAGGGTGCCTGGATTACCCTGATGCAGGAGTGTCCCCTGATGCAAGGGTGTCTGGATTACTCTGATGCAGGAGTGTCCCCTAATGCAAGGGTGCCTGGATTACTCTGATGCAGGAGTGTCCCCTGCTGAAGGGTGCCTGTATTACCCTGGTGAAGGAGTGTCCCCTTATGAAGGGTGCCTGCATTACCCTGATGCAGGAGTGTCCCCTGGTGCAATGGTGCCTGGATTACCCGGATGCAGGAGGGCCCACTGATGCAGGGGTGCCTGGAGTACCCTGATGCAGGAGTGTCCCCTGATAAAGGGTGCCTGGATTACTGTGATGCTGGAGTGTCCCCTGATGAAGGGTGCCTGGATTACTCTGATGCAGGAGTGTCCCCTGATGAAGGGTGCCTGGAGACCTCTGATGCATTAGGGCCCCTGATAAAGGGCGCCTGGATAACTCTGATGAAGGAGTTTCCCTGATGAAGGGTGCCTGGATTACTCTGATGCAGGAGTCTCCCCTGATGAAGGGTACCTGGATTACCCTGATACAGGAGTGTCCCCTGATGAAGGGTGCCTAAATTACCCTGATGCAGGAGTGTCCCCCGTTGCATGGGTGCTTGGATTACCCTAATGCAGGAATGTTCCCTGATGAAGGGCGCCTGGATTACTCTGATGCAGGAGTGTCTCCTGATTAAGGGTGCCTGGATTACTCTGATGCAGGAGTGTCCCTTGATGAAAGGGTGCCTGGATTACCCTGATGCAGGAGTGTCCCCTGATGAAGGGTGCCTGGATTACCCTGATGCAGGAGCATCCCCTGATGCATGGGTGCCTGGATTACCCTGATGCAGGAGTTTCTCCTGCTGAAGGGTGCCTGTATTACCCTGATGCAGGAGTGTCCCCTGATGAAGGAGTGTCCCCTGATGCAAGGGTGCCTGGATTTCCCTGATGCAGGAGTGACCCCTGATGAAGGGTGCCTGGATTACCCTGATGCAGGAGCATCCCCTGATGCATGGGTGCCTGGATTACCCTGATGCAGGAGTGTCTCCTGATGCAAGGGTGTCTGGATTACTCTGATGCAGGAGTGTCCCCTGACGCAAGGGTGCCTGGAATACTCTGATGCAGGAGTGTCCCCTACTGAAGGTTGCCTGGATTACCCTGAAGCAGTAGTGTTCCCTGATGAAGGGTGCCTGGATTACCCTGATGTAGGAGTGCCCACTGATGCAGGGGTGCCTGGATTACCCTGATGCAGATTTGTTCCCTGATGAAGGGTACCTGGATTACTCTGATGCAGGAGTGACCCCTGATGAAGGGTGCCTGGATTACTCTGATGCAGGAGCATCCCCTGATGAAGGGTGCCTGGATAACTCTGATGCAGGAGTTCCCCTGATAAAGGGTGCCTGGATAACTCTGATGCAGGAGTCACCCCTGATGAAGGGCGCCTGGATTACCTTGATACAGAAGTGTCCCCTGATGCAAGAGTGCCTGGATTCCCCTGATGCAGGAATGTCCCCTGATACAAGGGTGCCTGTATTACCCCGATGCAGGTGTGTCCCCTGATACAAGGGTGCCTGTATTACCCTGATGCAGGAGTGTCCCCTGATGCAAGGGTGTCTGGATTACTCTGATGCAGGAGTGTCTCCTGATGCAAGGGTGCCTGGATTACCCTGATGCAGGAATGTCCCCTGATACAAGGGTGCCTGTATTACCCCGATGCAGGTGTGTCCCCTGATACAAGGGTACCTGGATTACCCTGATGCAGGAGTGTCCCCTGATGCAAGGGTGCCTGGATTACTCTGATGCAGGAGTGTCCCCTGATGCAAGGGTGCTTGGATTACCCTGATGCAGGAGTGTACCCTGATGCAGGAGTGTCCCCTGATGAAGGGCGCCTGGATTACTCTGATGCAGGAGTGTCCCCTGATGAAGGGTGCCTGGATTACCCTGATGCAGGAGTGTTCCCCTGATGCAAGGGTGCCTGTATTACCCTGATACAAGAGTGTACCCTGATGAAGGGTGCCTGGATTACCCTGATGCAGGAATGCCCCCTGATATAAGGGTGCCTGGATTACTCTGATGCAGGAGTGTCCCTTGATGAAGGGTGCCTGGATTAGCCTGATGCAGGAGTGTCCCCTGATGAAGGGAACCTGGATTACCCTGATGCAGGAGTGTCCCCTGATGCAAGGGTGCCTGTATTACCCTGATGCAGGAATGTCCTCTGATGAAGAGTGCATGGATTACCCTGATGCAGGAGTATCCCCCAATGCAAGGGTGCCTGGATTACCCTGATGCAGGAGTGTTCCCCTGATGCAAGGGTGCCTGTATTACCCTGATGCAGGAGTGTCCCCTGATGAAGGGTGCCTGGATTACCCTGATGCAGGAGTTCCCCTGATGAAGGGTGCCTGGATTACCCTTATGCATGAGCGTCTCCTGATTTAAGGGTGCCTGGGTTACCCTGATGCAGGAGTGTCCCCTGATGCAAGGGTGCCTAGATTACCCTGATGCAGGAGTGTCCCCTGATGCAAGGGTGTCTGGATTACCCTGATGCAGGAGTGTCCCCTGATGCAAGGGTGCCTGGATAACTCTGATGTAGTAGTGTCCCCTGATGCAAGGGTGCCTGGATTACCCTGATGCAGGAGTGTCCCCTGATGAAGGGTGCCTGGATTACCATGATGCAGGGGTGTCCCCTGATGAAGGGTGCCTGGATTACTCTGATGCAGGATTGCCCCCTGATGAAGGGTGCCTGGATTACCCTGATGCAGGAGTGTCCCCTGATGCAAGGGTGTCTGGATTACTCTGATGCAGGAGTGTCCCCTGATGCAAGGGTGCCTGGATTACCCCAATGCAGGAGTGTCCCCTAATGCAAGGGTGCCTGGATTACTCTGATGCAGGAGTGTCCCCTGCTGAAGGGTGCCTGTATTACCCTGGTGAAGAAGTGTCCCCTTATGAAGGGTGCCTGCATTACCCTGATGCAGGAGTGTCCCCTGATGCAATGGTGCCTGGATTACCCTGATGCAGGAGTGCCCACTGATGCAGGGGTGCCTGGATTACCCTGATGCAGGAGTGTCCCCTGATAAAGGGTGCCTGGATTACTGTAATGCTGGAGTGTCCCCTGAAGAAGGGTGCCTGGATTACTCTGATGCAGGAGTGTCCCCTGATGAAGGGTGCCTGGAGACCTCTGATGCAGGAGGGCCCCTGATAAAAGGTGCCTGGATAACTCTGATGCAGGAGTGTTCCTCTGATAAAGGGTGCCTGGATTACTCTGATGCAGGAGTGTCCCCTGATGAAGGGTGCCTAAATTACCCTGATGCAGGAGTGTCCCCCGTTGCAAGGGTGCTTGGATTACCCTGATGCAGGAGTTTCCCCTGATGAAGGGCGCCTGGATTACTCTGATGCAGGAGTGTCCCCTGATGAAGAGTGCCTGGATTACTCTGATGCAGGAGTGTCCCTTGATGACAGGGTGCCTGGATTACTCTGATGCAGGAGTGTCCCCTGATGAAGGGTGCATGGATTACCCTGATGCAGGAGTGTCCCTAAATGCAAGGGTGCCTGTATTACCCTGATGCAGGAGTGTCCCCCTGATGAAGGGTGCCTGGATTACCCTGATGCAGGAGTATCCCCCAATGCAAGGGTGCCTGGATTACCCTGATGCAGGAGTGTCCCCTGATGAAGGGTGCCTGGATTACCCTGATGCAGGAATGCCCCCTGATGAAGGGTGCCTGGATTACTCTGATGCAGGAGTGTCCCTTGATGAAAGGGTGCCTGGATTAACCTGATGCAGGAGTGTACCCTGATGAAGGGTGCCTGGATTACCCTGATGCAGGAATGCCCCCTGATGAAGGGTGCCTGGATTACTCTGATGCAGGAGTGTCCCTTGATGAAAGGGTGCCTGGATTAACCTGATGCAGGAGTGTTCCCTGATGAAGGGTGCCTGGATTACCCTGATGCAGGAGTGTCCCCTAATGCAAGGGTGCCTGTATTACCCTGATGCAGGAGTGTCCCCTGATGAAGGGTGCCTGGATTACCCTGATGCAGGAGTATCTACCAATGCAAGGGTGCCTGTATTACCCTGATGCAGGAGTGTTCCCCTGATGTAAGGGTGCCTGTATTACCCTGATACAGGAGTGTACCCCGATGAAGGGTGCCTGGATTACCCTGAAGCAGGAATTCCCCCTGATGAAAGGGTGCCTGGATTACTCTGATGCAGGAGTGTCCCTTGATGAAGGGTGCCTGGATTAACCTGATGCAGGAGTGTCCCCTGATGAAGGGTGCCTGGATTTCCCTGATGCAGGAGTGTCCCCTGATGCAAGGGTGTCTGTATTACCCTGATGCAGGAGTGTCCCCTGATGAAGAGTGCCTGGATTACCCTGATGCAGGAGTACCCCCCAATGCAAGGGTGCCTGGATTACCCTGATGCAGGAGTGTTCCCCTGATGCAAGGGTGCCTGTATTACCCTTATGCAGGAGTGTCCCCTGATGAAGGGTGCCTGGATTACCCTGATGCAGGAGTGTCCTCTGATGAAGGGTGCCTGGATTACCCTGATGCAGGAGCGTCTCCTGATTTAAGGGTGTCTGGGTTACCCTGATGCAGGAGTTTCCCTGATGCAAGGGTGCCGAGATTACCCTGATGCAGGCGTGTCCCCTGATGCAAGGGTGTCTGGATTACCCTGATGCAGTAGTGTCCCCTGATGCAAGGGTGCCTGGATAACTCTGATGTAGGAGTGTCCCCTGATGCAAGGGTGCCTGGATTACCCTGATGCAGGTGTGTCCCCTGATGAAGGGTGCCTGGATTACCATGATGCAGGGGTGTCCCCTGATGAAGGGTGCCTGGATTACTCTGATGCAGGATTGACCCCTGATAAAGGGTGCCTGGATTACTCTGATGCAGGAGTGACCACTGATGAAGGGTGCCTGGATAACTCTGATGTAGGAGTGTCCCCTGATGAAGGGTGCATGGATTACTCTGATGCAGGAGTGTCCCCAGATGCAAGGGTACCTGGATTACCCTGATGCAGGAGTGTCCCCTGATGAAGGGTGCCTGGATTACCCTGATGCAGGAGTGTCCCCCGATGCAAGGGTGCTTGGATTACCCTGATGCAGGAGTGTTCCCCTTATGAAGGGCACCTGGATTACTCTGATGCAGGAGTGTCCCCTGTCGAAAGGGTGCCTGGATTACTCTGATGCAGGAGTGCCCCCTGATGAAGGGTGCCTGGATTAGCCTGATGCAGGAGTGTCCCATGATGGAGGGTGCCTGGATTACCCCAATGCAGGAGTGTCCCCTGATGCAAGGGCGCCTGGATTACCCCGATGCAGGAGTGTCCCCTAATGAAGGGTGCCTGAATAACTCCAATGCAGGAGTGTCCCCTGACGCAAGGGTGCCTCGATTACCCTGATGCAGGAGTGTCGCCTGATGAAGGGTGCCTGGATTACTCTGATGCAGGAGTGTCCCCTGATGCAAGGCTGCCTGGATTAACCTGATGCAGGAGTGTCCCCTGATGAAGGGTGCCTGGATTACCCTGATGCAGGAGTGTCCCCTGATGCAAGTGTGCCTGGATTACCCTGATGCAGGAGTGTCCCCAATGCAAGGCTGCCTGGATTACCCTGATGCAGGAGTGTCCCCTGATGCAAGGTTGCCTGGATTACCCGATGCAGGATTGTCCCCTGATAAAGGGTGCCTGGATTACTCTGATGCAGGAGTGTCCCCTGATGAAGGGTGCCTGGATTACTCCGATGCAGGAGAGTCCCCCGATGAAGGGTGCCTGGATTACCCAGATGCAGGAGTGTACCTTGATCTGATGCAAGGGTGCCTGGATTATTCTGATGCAGGAGTGTCCCCTGATGAAGGGTGCCTGGAATAGCCTGATACAGGAGTGTGCCCTGATGAAGGGTGGCTGGATTACCGTGATGCAGGAGTGTCCCCTGATGCAAGGGTGCCTGGATTACCCTGATGCAGGAGTGTCCCCTGATGCAAGGGTGCCTGGATTACCCTGATGCAGGAGTGTCCCCAGATGAGGGGTACCTGGATAACTCTGATGTAGGAGTGTCCCCTGATGCAAGGGTGCCTGGATTACCCTGATGCAGGAGTGTCCCCTGATGAAGTGTTCCTGGATTACCATGATGCAGGAGTGTCCCCTGAAGAAGGGTGCCTGGATTACTCTGATTCATGAGTGTCCCCTGATGAAGGGTGCCTGGAGACCTCTGATGCAGGAGGGCCCCTGATAAAAGGTGCCTGGATAACTCTGATGCAGGATTGTCCCCTGATAAAGGGTGCCTGGATTACTCTGATGCAGGAGTGTCCCCTGATGCAAGGGTACCTGGATTACCCTGATACAGGAGTGTCCCCTGATGAAGGGTGCCTAAATTACCCTGATGCAGGAGTGTCCCCCGTTGCAAGGGTGCTTGGATTTCCCTGATGCAGGAGTGGCCCCTGATGAAGGGCGCCTGGATTACTCTGATGCAGGAGTTACCCCTGATGAAGGGTGCCTGGATTACTCTGATGCAGGAGTGTCCCTTGATGAAAGGGTGCCTGGATTACTCTGATGCAGGAGTGTCCCCTGATGAAGGGTGCCTGGATTACCCTGATGCAGGAGTGTCCCTAGATGCAAGTGTGCCTGTATTACCCCGATGCAGGTGTGTCCCCTGATACAAGGGTGCCTGTATTACCCTGATGCAGGAGTGTCCCCTGATGCAAGGGTGTCTGGATTACTCTGATGCAGGAGTGTCTCCTGATGCAAGGGTGCCTGGATTACCCTGATGCAGGAATGTCCCCTGATACAAGGGTGCCTGTATTACCCCGATGCAGGTGTGTCCCCTGATACAAGGGTACCTGGATTACCCTGATGCAGGAGTGTCCCCTGATGCAAGGGTGCCTGGATTACTCTGATGCAGGAGTGTCCCCTGATGCAAGGGTGCTTGGATTACCCTGATGCAGGAGTGACCCCTGATGAAGGGCGCCTGGATTACTCTGATGCAGGAGTGTCCCCTGATGAAGGGTGCCTGGATTACCCTGATGCAGGAGTGTTCCCCTGATGCAAGGGTGCCTGTATTACCCTGATACAAGAGTGTACCCTGATGAAGGGTGCCTGGATTACCCTGATGCAGGAATGCCCCCTGATGAAAGGGTGCCTGGATTACTCTGATGCAGGAGTGTCCCTTGATGAAGGGTGCCTGGATTAGCCTGATGCAGGAGTGTCCCCTGATGAAGGGAACCTGGATTACCCTGATGCAGGAGTGTCCCCTGATGCAAGGGTGCCTGTATTACCCTGATGCAGGAATGTCCTCTGATGAAGAGTGCATGGATTACCCTGATGCAGGAGTATCCCCCAATGCAAGGGTGCCTGGATTACCCTGATGCAGGAGTGTTCCCCTGATGCAAGGGTGCCTGTATTACCCTGATGCAGGAGTGTCCCCTGATGAAGGGTGCCTGGATTACCCTGATGCAGGAGTATCCCCCAATGCAAGGGTGCCTGGATTTATTTATTTATTTATTTATAAAGTTTTATATAGCGCTAGCTAGACCCGTGGGTATCAGAGCGCTTTACATACACAAGGGAAAATAAAACAATTGTATCACATCGTAGGACATGAGGATGCATAAAGTTATAAGCAAAGACAATACTTATATATACAGTACTATTCAAACACCCACATATATATCTATACAAGAAACCGTGTCATCTCCTCTGTCTTCCTGAAACAACACACTACAGCCCCAAAATGCTTTCAAGTAGGTTTATTTAGCCAATGCAACACTAAGCGTTTTGGCGAACAAGTCTCCTTGATTGTAGGAAGGTGGCTACCTGACTATGGTTACCCCAGATTTTTTGCCTGTGTTTAGCTGGTTTTTTGACTTAGTTGACCTGGTTCCCTGCTAATCAGGGCCCCAGGCCATCTGCTCTCTCTGTAAAATGGATTCCATGTACCCTAGGTACATACCCCAATTGGAAATGGACCCCTTGTCAGCCCCTGTATAATGCACTATAGGTGCCCAGGGCATAGGGGCCACCAAGGCCTACCTGGGGCTGTAGCATATCTTTTGCCACCCCTGGCTGGTTCTTAAATTGACACAACTGGCTGATCACTCAGCTGGGGTAAGGTGGTGTAATCACCCCTTGCTTAGATGTAGTATACCTATATCTAAACCTATATCTGGACACATATTAACCTGTGAGCCACTCCTATGGAAGGCCTCATCAATCCTGGAGGCAGAGTGCGTGGTTTCATGTGAGATGGAGCTCTAGCATGAGCTGAGCCTGTCTGCAGCTGTCGGGAACAACTCCCTAAGCTGTTTCAGGATAATGCCATACCATATACTCTTAAGTGCCTTATAATCCTCGCGGTTATATAGCAACTTTGGTTTGGCTTTATCAAAACATGTCGTGTAAGGTGTCATACGATTTGGAATACTATCCCCTCGCCAGTTCGGGCGACGGGGATAGCATTCCACCCCTCTAGAGGGGTAAGACATGTTACTTCACTTAAATGCGGTTAATTTCTCCAAAGACCTTAAGATCCACAAAATGGATGCCTCTGCCACAGACAAATGTCTGGACCCCTGCAGTTGACCGAAACTCAACCAAATGGGTCCTGGACAAAGGGTTTCCTGTCACAGGAGGGTGTCACCGCCCTCCAGACAGGAGATAGTGGATTGTAGCAGGGAGGTTTGAAAGAAACCAGACACTGCCTGGGGCGCACAAGGCTGCCCCTTGCATAATCCGGCCAAACCGGTTCTGGGGCACTCCAGCCCTCGTGCCAGGGCGGCCTGGATCAAAGGAAGGGGGTGTATCCACCCACTTCCTGGGTCCCACCCATAGGAGGGGACCTAGCAGGTAATCACGCCCCCCAGATTGGAATAAGAGTGGGAGCAGTGCCAATGCACATCAGATTTCCTGGAAGAAACATTAGAAATGAAACTCTGGACCCTTGGACCTCCATCTCAACGTGGAAGCCCGAAGAATCTCCCTTGTGGTCAAGGAGTGACCACCCTGCAGCAGCAGGCACCATCCAGCCCTCGACGTCTACTTAGTTGCAGTTCCCGCCGGAACTCGAGCGACTGAGATCGACAAGATCAAGCTTGCCTGCCTTCCAACAGCCCGATCCACAGTCCCTGCAGAGCTGAGACCCGTGGAGGCGACCGGAAGCGTGGGGCACGCCATCTTGAATTGACCACAAGACGCTGACCGTGCAGCCCATGAGTGACCCTCGAAGCTGTGCACCGGGGTTTGAGAAGCCCCCACCCTGAGCTACTCCTGAGCCGAAGTTCAGCCCTCCACACTCGACGAGTGCTGCGTGGGGCCCTCCTGCTCTATTTGGCTCAATGCGTTGGCCCGGTCACTTGCCAGCTGGCTAGTGGTCCCTGTGCCAACGAAACTACAAAGAAGACTCGTGAATCTGGTTGCTCCAGATCCACACCAGCTCCCCTGAAAAGGAGCCCCGACTCTGACCTTCCTGGTCCGAGTGAGAAGCAATCTTCCGATCCCGCGTGGATTGCTCTTGCCAAGGCTTGTTTGCTCCAAACTTGAAGCCGACTGCACCAACGGTGAGAACCTGCATGGGACAGATCGTGACCTGCTCCTGGACGTCGCAGATGCCCCAGAGCCCACGTGACAGCGGAGAGAAGCTCCTCGACGACCACCTGATTGCGCCCGACATTGCCTGGTTCCGTCCTGGTTCCACCCTGGTCACTGCTGAGTGACCCAGACTCTGTCCCCTCTGCTTTCAGGTACCCTTCGACTTGAGTCCACCCTTGGACTCCACCGGACACTTCATCTTCAACCCGCCTGCAGCCCTTTCAGCTTCAAGCACCAAGAGCCTGCGTGTCAAAACCTGACGCCACTTCGACCCTGTGCACCCACTTCCTGTGGGTGAGGTAACTTTGCTCCGCCGGTGTTCCCACACTGGTGCACATCTCTAGGGTCTGTGTGTTAAGTTTTGTTCCTCTAGGTCCAGCGGAAGTGTCCTTAAACTTTAACTCTATGACTTTTACGCACCATTGGTTAACATTGGTGCATGCGTGCGCTTTCCGCACATCTCCCGAATCCCGAGGGCCATTCCCGACTTCAGCATTGCTTGTCCTGACTGCTCCCAGCGATTCCCTAGGCTCTAGGCCTAACCACTGTTCGAGTGGCCTCTCTTATACCACTTGTTTAGTATATGGTTTGAGTGGCCACCGCCCTCATCCATAATTGTGCAACTTGTATGTTTAAACAGTGCTTTTGATTTAACGCTTGTGCCCCTTTATTCATAAAGAATACTGGGGATTGTTTTTAGTAATAAACACATATATTTTTATAATATATACTTGTGTGGTGTCCTTTCATTTGGTATTACAGGATTGTATGTGGTAAAACAGCTCGCTTAACACGACCTCTTAAGTTAAGCCTTTAGGCTGCTTAGTCCATGCTACCCCTAGGATAGCTTGTCTAATAAGGTTGACTTACAACCAGACACCATAAGGGATTGTTTGGTCAGATAGCAGGTGGTTCCAGAATTGGAAACATCCCCTATCAGGCCAACTTCTCACATTGGTGAGCAGTGGTGCGGATTTGAGCTTGCTGTTGTTTTACCATTGCAATCTTTGTATCAAATTGAAAGATCACATCAAGTACCTCTAGGTACATATAAATCAAAAGCTTAGCATATTAAGTTCTACTGAACTTAGTAGTTGCAGGTTGAAGGGAGTAGCACACCCTGACTACAACTCACTAGTAAGGTACAGTAGGAAAACACTTAGTGTAGGTAGGTGCATCACTTACACCACACTAGAGTCATGTCTGACACAGGAAAAGCCTCAGGGTCTACTCCTGTGACAGTTGACCTTACCCAGGCAACTTCCAGCTATGACAAGCTAACCCGAAAGGACTTGGTTGCCTTGTGCAAATCAAGAGGGTTAAAAAGGGGCAGAAGCCCCACCTGTCCAATCCTGATAGCCATTCTAGAACAGGATGACTTAGAAAGGGCGAAAGGAATTCCCCTAAGGTCAGGAGATGGAGAGAACCCAGCTGTAACTGGTACCCCTCAGGAGGAAGAAGGAGAAGAGGTGGATGAGGACTCAGAGATTGAGGACACAGAAGACCAGGGTCAGGAGGGTAGCCAGGTTGGATTTGCCAGGCTTAGCCAGGCCAATTTAAACCTACTGGGAAATGGAGAGGGCCAGCACCTCCCCAGATCCCACAGTCTTATTCTCCCAGGCAACAGAAGAGTGAGATCTCCCTCAGGGGACTCTCATATTTCTAGTGCCTCAAGAGAATCTGAGAGAGGTATGACTACCTCTCAAAAGACTGAGCATAGGGCCAGAATGAGGGCTGTCAGACTCCAGATAGAGAGGGAGGAGGTAGCCCTGGCTCAAGCTAAACTTACTTTGGCTCAAGCTAGACTTACCTTGGCAAGAGAGCAGAAATTGAGTGGCTTAGATGCCACTGGTGGCAGCAATATTCCTAAAGAGAAACCCAGGTCCTATGATAGTAGAAACCTGACAAAGATTGTGCCCCCCTACAAGGAAGGGGATGACATCCACAAGTGGATAACTGCTCTTGAGAGAGCCTGCATGGTACAGCAGGTTCCTGAGGAACAGTGGGCAGCAATCTTATGGTACTCCTTTTCAGAGAAAGGGAGAGATAAGCTCCTCACTGTTAGACATGAGGATGCAAACAATTACAAAGTCCTGAAGAGTGTCCTAATAGATGGGTTTGGCTTAACCACTGAACAGTACAGGTTGAAGTTCAGAGACACCCAGAAGACACAGACTCAGGACTGGACTGATTTTGTTGATTGTGCAACTAAGGCTCTGGAGGGTTGGCTACATGGCAGCAAAGTACATGACTTTACAGGATTGTATAATTTGATTATGAGGGAGCAGATCCTAAGTAATTGTCAGAACCAGCTCTTACACCAGCACCTGGTGGACTCTGATCTGACCTCTCCCCAAGAATTGGGAAAGAAGGCAGACAAGTGGGTCAGAACCAGGATTAGGCCTAAGAATCAGGACAGTAACCAGAAGAAGGAGTCTACCAAGCCTCAAGATAAGGGTGGGGATAAAAATAAAGAAAAGACTTCCCCAGGGCCCCAAAACTCCAAGAATGGGGGTGGGTCCCAAGACACTTCTTCAACTGAGAAAAAGCCTTATTGTTATGCCTGTAAACAGGTGGGGCATTACAAAACAGACAACTGTTGTCCCAAGAATAACAATAAAGAAAATATACCTCCAAAGCCAGCTTCAACACCTCCTGTTACTGTCAGCAGTACTCCCCCAGGAAGTGGAAGCACACCCAGGAATCTGGGTGGGTTTACTGTTGGAGCTCAGGTGGACCCTGGCCTATCCAGGTCCCCATCACCCAATGATCTTGTTTATGAGACTGGCATGGGGTTTGCCAACTTCTCTGCTTGCCCAAATACTTTGAGCAAGTATAGACAAGAACCCATCATCAATGGTTTGAAAGTTGAAGCTTTTAGAGACACAGGGGCTAGCATCACCATGGTGGCTGATGGCATAGTCCCCTCTAAGCAACTTTTACCTGGTGCCACATACCAGGTTACAAACATTGATGGAATCCAAACAAATCATCCCATGGCAGTAGTAAGTCTCAGCTGGGGAGGTGTCATTGGCCCAAAGAGAGTGGCAGTGTCACCAAACTTGCCTGTAGACTGCCTACTTGGTAATGATTTGGAGATCTCAGCCTGGGCTGAGGTTGAACAGGAAACCCATTCTAGAATGGTGAATTCCCATGGAAAGGTTAGTGGGGCTGTAATGGCTACAGCCCCAATTCAAGATGTCCTTCCTGAAAAGGTTGGTAGGGCTGAGAAACTCTCTGCCCCATCTTTAGCAAAAGCTCTTCCTGAACAGAATAGCAAATCTGTTATGATAACAGCAGAAACCCAAACTGAGTCTCCTCCTGAAAAGGTTGGTGGGGCTGTGATGGCCACAGCCCAAACTCAAACTGATATGTGTGTTGTGAAGCCTGAAATGATGGATAACTCCACACAAACTGAGAGCATGGAGGAGGAAGAGAAATCTCCCCCTCACCAGACTTTAGGACAGGATCAGCCTCCTCAGGGAACTGATCTTACCCCTGATGAAGGAACTGCCCCAGAGGTTGTTAGGCCTGGCCTGACAGAGCCTCTGATGGCGGTGGACCCTTCTCAGGTGGGACCCAGTCTGGAGCAGGTAACCTGCCCCTCTCTACCTTGCCTTAGGCAGCCCAGGGCTGCAGAGGACAAGAAGGACAGTGAGACCCAGAGGGCCCCCTGTCAAATAAAGCACCCCCATCAAAAGATTAGGTGCACCAAAACTAGTAGCCCTAGTAAGGTGAAAACTTTAAATACTCCTGAGGGAGCCCTCTTAAAAACAGTTAGGGACCTCCCACAGGTGGATTCTGTTGGGCACAGCCAAACCTGGGACCCAAGGGGCCCAAACCTGAACTGTCCCTCCAGCAAGCCAAACAGAGGGACCCAGCCTCCAGCTTTAGGTAGCCAGAGGTTGACCCTGAGAGCACAGTGCAACTCAGTTAAAGAGAGAAAGGCACACATGGTGGAAGATAATTGGAGGAAGCTAAGCCCTAAATTAGTAGAGCCTCGCTTCAATACTCCATATCCAAACCAGCCTGTAACTTTGCATAAACACACCCAAGGTAGTGATTCCCTATGGTGGAGACCCTCTGATACCCCAAGGGTGAGGGACTGCTTAGTGGACCATGAGACAGGGGGTACCCATGCTAGTGCAGGTACTTCCTTCTATGGCCACTCAGGCAATATAGGCTTACCTGGCCAAGGATAGCCTTATCTCCTTTCGTTTGGGGGGGGGGTTATGTAGGAAGGTGGCTACCTGACTATGGTTACCCCGGATTTTTTGCCTGTGTTTAGCTGGTTTTTTGACTTAGTTGACCTGGTTCCCTGCTAATCAGGGCCCCAGGCCATCTGCTCTCTCTGTAAAATGGATTCCATGTACCCTAGGTACATACCACAATTGGAAATGGACTCCTTGTTAGCCCCTGTATAATGCACTATAGGTGCCCAGGGCATAGGGGCCACCAAGGCCTACCAGGGGCTGCAGCATATCTTTTGCCACCCCTGGCTGGTTCTTAAATTGACACAACTGGCTGATCACTCAGCTGGGGTAAGGTGGTGTAATCACCCCTTGCTTAGATATAGTATACCTATATCTAAACCTATATCTGGACACATATTAACCTGTGAGCCACTCCTATGGAAGGCCTCATCAATCCTGGAGGCAGAGTGCGTGGTTTCATGTGAGATGGAGCTCTAGCATGAGCTGAGCCTGTCTGCAGCTGTCGGGAACAACTCCCTAAGCTGTTTCAGGATAATGCCATACCATATACTCTTAAGTGCCTTATAATCCTCGCGGTTAAATAGCAACTTTGGTTTGGCTTTATCAAAACATGTCGTGTAAGGTGTCATACGATTTGGAATACTATCCCCTCGCCAGTTCTGGCGACGGGGATAGCATTCCACCCCTCTAGAGGGGTAAGACATGTTACTTCACTTAAATGCGGTTAATTTCACCAAAGACCTTAAGATCCACAAAATGGATGCCTCTGCCACAGACAAATGTCTGGACCCCTGCAGTTGACCGAAACTCAACCAAATGGGTCCTGGACAAAGGGTTTCCTGTCACAGGAGGGTGTCACCGCCCTCCAGACAGGAGATAGTGGATTGTAGCAGGGAGGTTTGAAAGAAACCAGACACTGCCTGGGGCGCACAAGGCTGCCCCTTGCATAATCCGGCCAAACCGGTTCTGGGGCACTCCAGCCCTCGTGCCAGGGCGGCCTGGATCAAAGGAAGGGGGTGTATCCACCCACTTCCTGGGTCCCACCCATAGGAGGGGACCTAGCAGGTAATCACGCCCCCCAGATTGGAATAAGAGTGGGAGCAGTGCCAATGCACATCAGATTTCCTGGAAGAAACATTAGAAACGAAACTCTGGACCCTTGGACCTCCATCTCAACGTGGAAGCCCGAAGAATCTCCCTTGTGGTCAAGGAGTGACCACCCTGCAGCAGCAGGCACCATCCAGCCCTCGACATCTACTTAGTTGCAGTTCCCGCCGGAACTCGAGCGACTGAGATCGACGAGATCAAGCTTGCCTGCTTTCCAACAGCCCGATCCACAGTCCCTGCAGAGCTGAGACCCGTGGAGGCGACCGGAAGCGTGGGGCACGCCATCTTGAATTGACCACGAGACGCTGACCGTGCAGCCCACGAGTGACCCTCGAAGCTGTGCACCGGGGTTTGAGAAGCCCTCACCCTGAGCTACTCCTGAGCCGAAGTTCAGCCCTCCACACTCGACGAGTGCTACGTGGGGCCCTCCTGCTCTATTTGGCTCAACGCGTTGGCCCGGTCACTTGCCAGCTGGCTAGTGGTCCCTGTGCCGACGAAACTACAAAGAAGACTCGTGAATCTGGTTGCTTCAGATCCACACCAGCTCCCCTGAAAAGGAGCCCCGACTCTGACCTTCCTGGTCCGAGTGAGAAGCAATCTTCCGATCCCGCGTGGATTGCTCTTGCCAAGGCTTGTTTGCTCCAAACTTGAAGCCGACTGCACCGACGGTGAGAGCCTGCGTGGGACAGATCGTGACCTGCTCCTGGACGTCGCAGATGCCCCAGAGCCCACGTGACAGCGGAGAGAAGCTCCTCGACGACCACCTGATTGCGCCCGACATTGCCTGGTTCCGTCCTGGTTCCACCCTGGTCACTGCTGAGTGACCCAGACTCTGTCCCCTCTGCTTTCAGGTACCCTTCGACTTGAGTCCACCCTTGGACTCCACCGGACACTTCATCTTCAACCCGCCTGCAGCCCTTTCAGCTTCAAGCACCAAGAGCCTGCGTGTCAAAACCCGACGCCACTTCGACCCTGTGCACCCACTTCCTGTGGGTGAGGTAACTTTGCTCCGCCGGTGTTCCCACACTGGTGCACATCTCTAGGGTCTGTGTGTTAAGTTTTGTTCCTCTAGGTCCAGCGGAAGTGTCCTTAAACTTTAACTCTATGACTTTTACGCACCATTGGTTAACATTGGTGCATGTGTGCGCTTTCCGGTGTAGGAGAGTAGGGTCTGCTATCCTATGGTCACCCCAAATTTTTGCTTTTTGCTTCACTGGTTTTCGACTACTGAGGCTGTGGGCCTGCTGATCAGACCCCCAGCCTGCTGTTCTCTCACTAAATTAATGACACATGTGCTATAGGCACATACCAATTGGAAATGGACTCCTTGTCAGCCCCTGTAGAATGCACTATAGGTGCACAGGGCACAGGAGCCACTAAGGCCTACCAGGGGCTGCAGCATATCTTTTGCCACCCCTGGCTGGTTCTTAAATTGACACAACTGGCTGATCACTCAGCTGGGGTAAGGTGGTGTACACACCCCTTGCTTAGATATAGTATACCTATGTCTAAACCTATATCTGGACACATGTAAACCTGTGAGCCACTCCTATAGTCAGGCCTCACCAATCCTGGAGGCTGGGTGCATGGTTTTATGTGAGATGGAGCTCTAGCATGAGCTGAGCCTGTCTGCAGCCGTCGGGAACAAATCCCTAAGCTGTTTCAGGATAATGCCATACCATATACTATTAAGTGCCTTATAATCCTCGCGGTTATTTAGCAACTCTGGTTTGGCTTTATCAAAACATGTCGTGTAAGGTGTCATACGCTTTGGAATACCATCCCCTCGCCAGTTCTGGCGACGGGGATGGCATTCCACCCCTCTAGAGGGGTAAGACATGTTACTTCACTTTAATGCGGTTGATTTCTCCAAAGGCCTTAAGATCCACAAAATGGATGCCTCTGCCACAGACAAATGTCTGGACCCCTGGAGCTGACCGAAACTCAGTCAAGGGGGTCCTGGACAAAGGGTTTCCTGTCACAGGAGGGTGTCACCGCCCTCCAGACAGGAGATAGTGTATTGTAGCAGGGAGGTTTGAAAGAAACCAGACACTGCTTGGGGCGCACAAGGCTGCCCCTTGCATAATCCGGCCAAACCGGTTCTGGGGCACTCCAGCCCTCATGCCAGGGCGGCCTGGATCAAAGGAAGGGGGTGTATCCACCCACTTCCTGGGTCCCACCCATAGGAGGGGACCTAGCAGGTAATCACGCCCACCAGATTCGAATAAGAGTGGGAGCAGTGCCAATGCACATCAGATTTCCTGGAAGAAACATTTGAAACGATATTCTGGACCCTTCGCCCTCCATTTCAACGTGGAAGCCCGAAGAATCTCCCTTGTGGTCAAGGAGTGACCACCCTGCAGCAGCAGGAACCATCCAGCCCTCGACGTCTACTTAGTTGCAGTTCCCGCCGGAACTCGAGCGACTGAGATCGACGAGATCAAGCCTGCCCAGCTTCTAACAGCCCGATCCACAGTCCCTGCAAAGCTGAGACCCGTGGAGGCGACCGGAAGCGTGGGGCACGCCATCTTGAATTGACCACAAGACGCTGACCGTGCAGCCCACGAGTGACCCTCGAAGCTGTGCACCGGGGTTTGAGAAGCCCCCACCCTGAGCTACTCCTGAGCCGAAGTTCAGCCCTCCACACTCGACGAGTGCTGCGTGGGGCCCTTTGGCACGATTTGGCTCAACGCGTTGGCCCGGTCACTTGCCAGCTGGCTTGTGGTCCCTGTGCCGACGAACTACCTAAGAAGACTTGTGATTCTGGTTGCTCCAGATCCACACCAGCTCCCCTGAAAAGGAGCCCCGACTCTGACCTTCCTGGTCCGAGTGAGAAGCAATCTTCCGATCCCGCGTGGATTGCTCTTACCAAGGCTTGTTTGCTCCAAACTTGAAGCCGACTGCACCGACGGTGAGAGCCTGCGTGGGACAGATCGTGACCTGCTCCTGGACGTCGCAGATGCCCCAGAGCCCTCGTGACAGTGGAGAGAAGCTCCTCGACGACCACCTGATTGCGCCCGACATTGCCTGGTTCCGTCCTGGTTCCACCCTGGTCACTGCTGAGTGACCCAGACTCTGTCCCCTCTGCTTTCAGGTACTCTACAACTTGAGTCCACCCTTGGACTCCACCGTACACTTCATCTTTAACCCGCCTGCAGTCCTTTCAGCTCCAAGCACCAAGAGCCTGCGTGTCAAAACCCGATGCCACTTCGACCCTGTGCACCCACTTCCTGTGGGTGAGGTAACTTTGCTCCGCCGGTGTTCCCACACTGGTGCACACCTCTAGGGTCTGTGTGTTAAGTTTTGTTCCTCTAGGTTCAGCGGAAGTGTCCTTAAACTTTAACTCTTTGACTTTTACGCACCATTGGTTAACATTGGTGCATGCGTGCGCTTTCCGCACATCTCCCGAATCCCGAGGGCCATTCCCGACTTCAGCATTGCTTGTCCTGACTGCTCCCAGCGATTCCCTAGGCCCTAGGCCTAACCACTGTTCGAGTGGCCTCTCTTATACCACTTGTTTAGTATATGGTTTGAGTGGCCACCCGCCCTCATCCATAATTGTGCAACTTGTATGTTTAAACAGTGCTTTTGATTTAACGCTTGTGCCCCTTTATTCATAAAGAATACTGGGGATTGTTTTTAGTAATAAACACATATATTTTTATAATATATACTTGTGTGGTGTCCTTTCATTTGGTATTACAGGATTGTATGTGGTAAAACAGCTCGCTTAACACGACCTCTTAAGTTAAGCCTTTAGGCTGCTTAGTCCATGCTACCCCTAGGATAGCTTGTCTAATAAGGTTGACTTACAACCAGACACCATAAGGGATTGTTTGGTCAGATAGCAGGTGGTTCCAGAATTGGAAACATCCCCTATCAGGCCAACTTCTCACACCGCGGCAGCACCAGCAGGCTCTCGGATGTTTCAGCAAGGTAGGCCGCGGCAGCGCCAGCAGGCTCTCGGATGTTTCAGCAAGGTAGGCCGCGGCAGCGCCAGCAGGCTCTCAGATGTTTCAGCAAGGTAGGCCACGGCAGCGCCAGAAGGCTCTCAGAAGGTCGTCGGGTTACGGATGAGTTCGTCTGGTGTCGGCCTTGACAGCGTCAGCAGGGCTTCCAGTCCAGGATACAACTGGCGTCCTACTCCGGGGCGGGCCCAGATATAGGACGGAGGTCCTTTGATGTCCGGACCCTCGCGCCTGGGGGCCAGAGGGGCCGAGATGATGGTGTCCAGACACCCAGCAGGGGGGTGGAGCCAGCGCCCAGGGAGGCCGGAGGGCGATCGATACCAGGCGTCCGGGGACGGCTGGAGGGCCATCGAAACTCCTCTCCCTCCGGGATCTGTCGAGTGGCCACTCGACCACCTGGGTGGATCTTGGTGCCTCGATGTCTGGGCTTCGCTGGGGCCGAGGCTGGGGCCGAGGCCACGCGGTCGTGACGTGGTGGGCCCAAGATGGAGTCGGGTCCGGCCTCGTGCTTAGGTCGTGAGGGGCCTACGCTGGGGCCAGGCCGATGATGGGGGTCCGGGATGGTAGCCGGATCGGTGGTGTTGGGGCGTGCAGGGTCGGGCAGAATGGGCCGCCCGAGGTCCGGAGGAGGGCTGATGTCGTCCTGGGCCCGCCATGCGGGAGGGGTAGGACCACGCCATGAGGCCGGGTCCAATACGCGTCCCCCCAGCTGAAGGCAGGGGAGAGTCACCCATTTTCTTGGGGATTCTCCTCGCCGAGGCGGAAGAATCTGGACAGGCCGTCGGCATTGGCGTGGTCGTTGCCGGGGCGATGCTCCACAGTGAAATCCATCCCCTGTAGAGAGATGGACCAGCGCAGCAGTTTCGGGTTTTCTCCCCACATCTGCATCAACCAACGCAGGGGCTGGTGGTCGGTCTGGACTCGGAAGTGGGTGCCGAAGAGGTAGGGCCGGAGCTTCTTGAGTGCCCACACCACGGCAAAGGCTTCCCTCTCGATGGTGCTCCACCGCTGTTCTCTTGCCAGGAGGCGTCGGCTGATGAAGGCCACAGGCCGGTCGATTCCTTCGGGGTTAACTTGGGACAGGACCGCCCCGATGCCGTGCTCCGAGGCGTCGGTTTGGACTACAGACTCTCTGCTGTAGTCGGGGGCCTGGAGCACAGGGGCGGTGCACATGGCAGTCTTTAAAGTCTCAAAGGCTGTCTGGCACGCGGGGGTCCAGTGCACCTTCTGGGGTAGTTTCTTTGAGGTCAGTTCTGTGAGGGGCCCCACAATGCTCCCGTAGTCTTTTATAAATCGCCGATAGTATCCGGTGAGCCCCAGGAAGGCTCGGACGGCGGTCTGGGTGACCGGGGGCTCCCAGGCCCGGATGGCGTCTACCTTGGGCTGGAGGGGAGCTACTTGACCACTCCCTACTTGGTGTCCTAGATAGGTCACGGACCCTTGACCTATCTGGCATTTGCTGGCCTTGATGGTTAGTCCAGCCCGCCGGAGGGCCGTCAGGACTTCCCGGAGGTGGGACAGGTGCTCATCCCAGTGAAGGCTGTACACCGCAATGTCATCGAGATAGGCGGCGCTGTATTCTTCTAGTCCGGCCAGCACCTGATTTACTAGCCTCTGGAAGGTGGCCGGCGCATTTTTCATGCCGAAGGGCATCACTTTGAAGTGATAGTGGCCATCTGGCGTCGAGAAGGCCGATCGTTCTTGTGCACCAGTGGTAAGGCCGATCTGCCAATACCCCGCCGTGAGATCGAAGGTGCTGAGGTATCTGGCGGCCCCGAGGCGATCGATCAGTTCATCCGCCCTGGGGATGGGATGTGCGTCGGTCCTGGTGACGGCATTCAGTCCCCGGTAGTCAACACAGAACCGGAGCTCGGGCGCTGCTCCGGGGGAAGCAGCTTTCGGGACCAGGACAACGGGACTGGCCCAGGGACTGTTGGAGGGTTCGACTACCCCCAGGGCCAACATCTTGGCCACCTCGGATTGGATGCAGGCCCGAACCCGGTCGGGTACTCGAAAAGCTCGTTGTTTCACAGGGGGGCTGTCTCCGGTGTCCACATCGTGGACACACCACCGGGTGACCCCCGGCGTGAGGGAAAACAGATCCGCAAACTGCCCCAGCAGCTTCCGACAGTCTCGTTGCTGCTCTGGGGTCAGGGTAGAGGAGAGCCGGACCCCTTCGAAGGAGCCGTCTTTCTCGGTGGTGCTGAGGAGATCTGGTAGTGGCTCGGAGTCGTCTTCAGCTCCGTCATCGGTCGCCAGCAGCAGGCTCAGTTCGGTGCGTGCAAAGTGCGGCTTGAGCCGGTTAGCGTGTAGAACCCGGAGGGGGTTCCTGGGGGACTCCATGTCTACCAGGTAGGTGACGGGGCTCTTGCGCTCCACCACCTTGAAGGGCCCCGTCCATTTGTCCTGGAGGGCACACGGTTCAACCGGGGACATGACCCAGACTTGCTGGCCCGGCTCGAACTCGATGGACGAGGCGTTCTGGTCATACCAGCGTTTCATCTCCTCCTGACTGGCCTCCAGGTTGGCCTCGGCAAGTTCCCTGAACTTCCGAGTCTGATTGCGGAGTGTCAGGAGGTACCGGTAGACATCCGGTGGGGCATCTCAAACTGCTGTCTCCCAGCCTTCCTTGACCAGGCTAAGGGGGCCTCGAACCGGGTGTCCGTACAAGAGTTCGAACGGGCTGAACCCCAGGGATTTCTGGGGTACCTCTCGGTAGGCGAACAGGAGGCAGGGCAGCAGGACATCCCATTTGCGCCGGAGGGGCTCTTCTAGGCCCTTGATCATTCCCTTCAGTGTCCTGTTAAAGCGTTCCACTAGTCCATTTCCCTGGGGATGATACGGGGTGGTGAACTAATATGCGACCCCGCACTGTTGCCATAGGGACCGCATATGCTTCGAGATGAAGTTGGACCCCCGATCACTCACGACTTCTCGGGGGAAGCCGACTCGGGAGAAGATGCTCATGAGGGCTCGGCCCACCACGGGGGCCGTGATTGTTCGGAGAGGGATGGCCTCAGGATAGCGGGTGGCATGGTCCACCAGGACGAGGATGAAACGGTGCCCCTGCGAGGTGCGAGGATCCAGCGGTCCTACGATGTCTATTCCCACTCGCTCGAAGGGGGTGGTTACCACAGGGAACGGCTGGAGCGGGGCTTTGACTTTCCCCCCGCTCTTCCCGCTGGCTTGACAGGTCGGGCAGGTCCTGCAGTGGTTCTGTACATCAGTGCGCATTTTTGGCCAGTAGAAATGGGTCACCAGGCGGCTGTAAGTTTTGTCCTGGCCCAGGTGCCCGGCGAGGGGCACATCATGTGCTAAGTTCAGGAGGAAGTCTCTGAACCGGAGGGGTACAACCAGCACCCGGCCGGCCCCTAGTTCGGCAATCTTCTGCTCACTGTAAAGGAGGTCGTTGTCCCAGTAGACCCAGTGGGACCCCGCGGGGTCTCCAGCGGCTTGCGTAGCGGCTTGCTGTCGCATCCCCTCGAGGGAGGGGCAGGTTTTCTGTTCCTGCCGGAACTGTTCGCGGGTGGGGCCACCTTCTTGGCGCCATTGAGCGAGTTCCGGGAGGCGGTCGATCTCGGTGAGATCTTCTTGGTCGGGCCCTTGGGGGCCGGGCCCGGTGTCGGCGTCTGTAGGAAGGTGGCTACCTGACTATGGTTACCCCAGATTTTTTGCCTGTGTTTAGCTGGTTTTTTGACTTAGTTGACCTGGTTCCCTGCTAATTAGGGCCCCAGGCCATCTGCTCTCTCTGTAAAATGGATTCCATGTACCCTAGGTACATACCACAATTGGAAATGGACTCCTTGTCAGCCCCTGTATAATGCACTATAGGTGCCCAGGGCATAGGGGCCACCAAGGCCTACCAGGGGCTGCAGCATATCTTTTGCCACCCCTGGCTGGTTCTTAAATTGACAAAACTGGCTGATCACTCAGCTGGGGTAAGGTGGTGTAATCACCCCTTACTTAGATATAGTATACCTATATCTAAACCTATATCTGGACACATATAAATCTGTGAGCCACTCCTATGGAAGGCCTCATCAATCCTGGAATTGCAAACACAACAGTGATGGACAGAATGTGGATCAATGTCACACATTCACCCCAGTCCAAAGATCTGGGCCCAAATCCATCGTTTTTCCACTCCACACCACCCTGGGTTAGACAATGGCGATATGCAAATCAGCGCTGACCCTGTGCCCCATGGGAACAGTCCAGTCCGAACTACAAAAGCCATGTCCTTCCCAGAACGGAAACAAGCATCCGAGGACCGGCCCGGTTTCGAGGTAACACCTCTCATCAGCCCGGCTAGCTTGATTCCAGTGGTGTGGAGTGCCTGGGACTCACGTCTGAGCATCCCCAGTACACTTAGAGCGGTAATTGCAAACACAACAGTGATGGACAGAATGTGGATCAATGTCACACATTCACCCCAGTCCAAAGATCTGGGCCCAAATCCATCGTTTTTCCACTCCACACCACCCTGGGTTAGACAATGGCGATATGCAAATCAGCGCTGACCCTGTGCCCCATGGGAACAGTCCAGTCCGAACTACAAAAGCCATGTCCTTCCCAGAACGGAAACAAGCATCCGAGGACCGGCCCGGTTTCGAGGTAACACCTCTCATCAGCCCGGCTAGCTTGATTCCAGTGGTGTGGAGTGCCTGGGACTCACGTCTGAGCATCCCCAGTACACTTAGAGCGGTAATTGCAAACACAACAGTGATGGACAGAATGTGGATCAATGTCACACATTCACCCCAGTCCAAAGATCTGGGCCCAAATCCATCGTTTTTCCACTCCACACCACCCTGGGTTAGACAATGGCGATATGCAAATCAGCGCTGACCCTGTGCCCCATGGGAACAGTCCAGTCCGAACTGGACTGTTCCCATGGGGCACAGGGTCAGCGCTGATTTGCATATCGCCATTGTCCAACCCAGGGTGGTGTGGAGTGGAAAAACGATGGATTTGGGCCCAGATCTTTGGACTGGGGTGAATGTGTGACATTGATCCACATTCTGTCCATCATTGTTGTGTTTGCAGTTACCACTCTAAGTGTACTGGGGATGCTCAGACGTGAGTCCCAGACACTCCACACCACTGGAATCAAGCTAGCCGGGCTGATGAGAGGTGTTACCTCGAAACCGGGCCGGTCCTCGGATGCTTGTTTCCGTTCTGGGAAGGACATGGCTTTTGTAGTTCGGACTGGACTGTTCCCATGGGGCACAGGGTCAGCGCTGATTTGCATATCGCCATTGTCCAACCCAGGGTGGTGTGGAGTGGAAAAACGATGGATTTGGGCCCAGATCTTTGGACTGGGGTGAATGTGTGACATTGATCCACATTCTGTCCATCATTGTTGTGTTTGCAGTTACCACTCTAAGTGTACTGGGGATGCTCAGACGTGAGTCCCAGACACTCCACACCACTGGAATCAAGCTAGCCGGGCTGATGAGAGGTGTTACCTCGAAACCGGGCCGGTCCTCGGATGCTTGTTTCCGTTCTGGGAAGGACATGGCTTTTGTAGTTCGGACTGGACTGTTCCCATGGGGCACAGGGTCAGCGCTGATTTGCATATCGCCATTGTCCAACCCAGGGTGGTGTGGAGTGGAAAAACGATGGATTTGGGCCCAGATCTTTGGACTGGGGTGAATGTGTGACATTGATCCACATTCTGTCCATCATTGTTGTGTTTGCAGTTACCACTCTAAGTGTACTGGGGATGCTCAGACGTGAGTCCCAGACACTCCACACCACTGGAATCAAGCTAGCCGGGCTGATGAGAGGTGTTACCTCGAAACCGGGCCGGTCCTCGGATGCTTGTTTCCGTTCTGGGAAGGACATGGCTTTTGTAGTTCGGACTGGACTGTTCCCATGGGGCACAGGGTCAGCGCTGATTTGCATATCGCCATTGTCCAACCCAGGGTGGTGTGGAGTGGAAAAACGATGGATTTGGGCCCAGATCTTTGGACTGGGGTGAATGTGTGACATTGATCCACATTCTGTCCATCATTGTTGTGTTTGCAGTTACCACTCTAAGTGTACTGGGGATGCTCAGACGTGAGTCCCAGACACTCCACACCACTGGAATCAAGCTAGCCGGGCTGATGAGAGGTGTTACCTCGAAACCGGGCCGGTCCTCGGATGCTTGTTTCCGTTCTGGGAAGGACATGGCTTTTGTAGTTCGGACTGGACTGTTCCCATGGGGCACAGGGTCAGCGCTGATTTGCATATCGCCATTGTCCAACCCAGGGTGGTGTGGAGTGGAAAAACGATGGATTTGGGCCCAGATCTTTGGACTGGGGTGAATGTGTGACATTGATCCACATTCTGTCCATCATTGTTGTGTTTGCAGTTACCACTCTAAGTGTACTGGGGATGCTCAGACGTGAGTCCCAGACACTCCACACCACTGGAATCAAGCTAGCCGGGCTGATGAGAGGTGTTACCTCGAAACCGGGCCGGTCCTCGGATGCTTGTTTCCGTTCTGGGAAGGACATGGCTTTTGTAGTTCGGACTGGACTGTTCCCATGGGGCACAGGGTCAGCGCTGATTTGCATATCGCCATTGTCCAACCCAGGGTGGTGTGGAGTGGAAAAACGATGGATTTGGGCCCAGATCTTTGGACTGGGGTGAATGTGTGACATTGATCCACATTCTGTCCATCATTGTTGTGTTTGCAGTTACCACTCTAAGTGTACTGGGGATGCTCAGACGTGAGTCCCAGACACTCCACACCACTGGAATCAAGCTAGCCGGGCTGATGAGAGGTGTTACCTCGAAACCGGGCCGGTCCTCGGATGCTTGTTTCCGTTCTGGGAAGGACATGGCTTTTGTAGTTCGGACTGGACTGTTCCCATGGGGCACAGGGTCAGCGCTGATTTGCATATCGCCATTGTCCAACCCAGGGTGGTGTGGAGTGGAAAAACGATGGATTTGGGCCCAGATCTTTGGACTGGGGTGAATGTGTGACATTGATCCACATTCTGTCCATCATTGTTGTGTTTGCAGTTACCACTCTAAGTGTACTGGGGATGCTCAGACGTGAGTCCCAGACACTCCACACCACTGGAATCAAGCTAGCCGGGCTGATGAGAGGTGTTACCTCGAAACCGGGCCGGTCCTCGGATGCTTGTTTCCGTTCTGGGAAGGACATGGCTTTTGTAGTTCGGACTGGACTGTTCCCATGGGGCACAGGGTCAGCGCTGATTTGCATATCGCCATTGTCCAACCCAGGGTGGTGTGGAGTGGAAAAACGATGGATTTGGGCCCAGATCTTTGGACTGGGGTGAATGTGTGACATTGATCCACATTCTGTCCATCATTGTTGTGTTTGCAGTCATCAATCCTGGAGGCAGAGTGCGTGGTTTAATGTGAGATGGAGCTCTAGCATGAGCTGAGCCTGTCTGCAGCTGTCGGGAACAACTCCCTAAGCTGTTTCAGGATAATGCCATACCATATACTCTTAAGTGCCTTATAATCCTCGCGGTTATATAGCAACTCTGGTTTGGCTTTATCAAAACATGTCGTGTAAGGTGTCATACGATTGGGAATACTATCCCCTCGCCAGTTCTGGCAACGGGGATAGCATTCCACCCCTCTAGAGGGGTAAGACATGTTGCTTTACTTAAATGCGGTTAATTTCTAAAAGGGCCTTAGATCCACAGATGTCACCGCCCTCCAGACAGGAGATAGTGGATTGTAGCAGGGAGGTTTGAAAGAAACCAGACACTGCCTGGGGCGCACAAGGCTGCCCCTTGCATAATCCGGCCAAACCGGTTCTGGGGCACTCCAGCCCTCGTGCCAGGGCGGCCTGGATCAAAGGAAAGGGGTGTATCCACCCCCTTCCTGGGTCCCACCCATAGGGGGGGACCTAGCAGGTAATCACGCCCCCCAGATTCGAATAAGAGTGGGAGCAGTGCCAATGCACATCAGATTTCCTGGAAGAAACATTAGAAACGAAACTCTGGACCCTTGGACCTCCATCTCAACGTGGAAGCCCGAAGAATCTCCCTTGTGGTCAAGGATTGACCACCCTGCAGCAGCAGGCACCATCCAGCCCTCGACGTCTACTTAGTTGCAGTTCCCGCCGGAACTCGAGCGACTGAGATCGACGAGATCAAGCTTGCCTGCCTTCCAACAGCCCGATCCACAGTCCCTGCAAAACTGAGACCCGTGGAGGCGACCGGAAGCGTGGGGCACGCCATCTTGAATTGACAACGAGACGCTGACCGTGCAGCCCACGAGTGACCCTCGAAGCTGTGCACCGGGGTTTGAGAAGCCCCCACCCTGAGCTACTCTTGAGCCGAAGTTCAGCCCTCCACACTCGAAGAGTGCTGCGTGGGGCCCTTCTGCTCCATTTGGCTCAACGCGTTGGCCCGGTCACTTGCCAGCCGGCTAGTGGTCCCTGTACCAACGAAACTACAAAGAAGACTCGTGAATCTGGTTGCTCCAGATCCACACCAGCTCCCCTGAAAAGGAGCCCCCACTCTGACCTTCCTGGTTCGAGTGAGAAGCAATCTCCCGGTTCCGCGTGGATTGCTCTTGCCAAGTGTCGTTTGCTCCAAACTTGAAGCCGACAGCGCCGACGGTGAGAGCCTGCGTGGGACAGATCGTGACCTGCTCCTGGACGTCGCAGATGCCCCAGAGCCCACGTGACAGCGGAGAGAAGCTCCTCGACGACCACCTGATTGCGCCCGACATTGCCTGGTTCCGTCCTGGTTCCACCCTGGTCACTGCTGAGTGACCCAGACTCTGTCCCCTCTGCTTTCAGGTACCCTTCGACTTGAGTCCACCCTTGGACTCCACCGGACACTTCATCTTCAACCTGCCTGCAGCCCTTTCAGCTTCAAGCACCAAGAGCCTGCGTGTCAAAACCCGACGCCACTTCGACCCTGTGCACCCACTTCCTGTGGGAGAAGAGGGGGATGAGGACTCAGAGGTTGAGGACACAGAAGACCAGGGTCAGGAGGGTAGCCAGGTTGGAGTTGCCAGGCTTAGCCAGGCCAACTTAAGCCTACTAGGGAATGGAGAGGGTCAGCACCTCCCCAGATCCTATAGCATTCTCCCAGGCAACAGAAGAGTGAGATCTCCCTCAGGGGACTCTCATATTTCTAGTGCCTCCAGAGAATCACAGAGAGGCATGACTGCTTCTCAAAAACTAGAGCATAGGGCCAGAATGAGGGCTGTCAAACTCCAGATAGAGAGGGAGGAGGTAGCCTTGGCTCAAGCTAGACTTGCCTTGGCAAGAGAGCAGAAATTGTGTGGCTTAGATGCCACTGGTGGCAGCAATATTCCTAAAGAGAAACACAGGTCCTATGATAGTAGAAACCTGACAAAGATTGTGCCCCCCTACAAGGAAGGGGATGACATCCACAAGTGGATAACTGCTCTTGAGAGAGCCTGCATGGTACAGCAGGTTCCTGAGGAACAGTGGGCAGCAATCTTATGGTACTCCTTTTCAGAGAAAGGGAGAGATAAGCTCCTCACTGTTAGACATGAGGATGCAAACAATTACAAAGTCCTGAAGAGTGTTCTGATAGATGGGTTTGGCTTAACCACTGAACAGTACAGGTTGAAGTTCAGAGACACCCAGAAGACACAGACTCAGGACTGGACTGATTTTGTTGATTGTGCAACTAAGGCTCTGGATGGTTGGCTACATGGCAGCAAAGTACATGACTTTACAGGATTGTATAATTTGATTATGAGGGAGCAGATCCTAAGTAATTGTCAGAACCAGCTCTTACACCAGCACCTGGTGGACTCTGATCTGACCTCTCCCCAAGACTTGGGAAAGAAGGCAGACAAGTGGGTCAGAACCAGGATTAGGCCTAAGAATCAGGACAGTAACCAGAAGAAGGAGTCTACCAAGCCTCAAGATAAGGGTGGGGATAAAAATAAAGAAAAGACTTCCCAAGGGCCCCAAAACTCCAAGAATGGGGGTGGGTCCCAAGACACTTCTTCAACTGAGAAAAAGCCTTAATGTTATGCCTGTAAACAGGTTGGGCATTACAAAACAGACAACTGTTGTCCCAAGAATAACAATAAAGAGAATATACCTCCAAAGCCAGCTCCAACACCTCCTGTTACTGTCAGCAGTAATCCCCCAGGAAGTGGGAGCACACCCAGGAATCTGGGTGGGTTTACTTTTGGAGCCCAGGAGGACCCTGGCCTATCCAGGTCCCCATCCCCAAATGATCTTGTTTATGAGACTGGCAGGGGGTTTGCCAACTTCTCTGATTGCCCAAATACTTTGAGCAAATATAGACAAGAACCCATCATCAATGGTTTGAAAGTTGAAGCTTTTAGAGACACAGGGGCTAGCATCACCATGGTGGCTGACTGTATAGTCCCCTCTAAGCAACTTTTACCTGGTGCCACATACCAGGTAACAAACATTGATGGCATCAAAACAAATCATCCCATGGCAGTAGTAAGTCTCAGCTGGGGAGGTGTCATTGGCCCAAAGAGAGTGGCAGTGTCATCAAACTTGCCTGTAGACTGCCTACTTGGTAATGATTTGGAAATCTCAGCCTGGGCTGAGGTTGAACAGGAAATCCATTCTAGAATGGTAAATTCCAATGGAAAGGTTAGTGGGGCTGTAATGGCTACAGCCCCAATCCAAGATGTCCTTCCTGAAAAGGTTGGTAGGGCTGAGAAACTCTCTGCCCCATCTTTAGCAAAAGCTCTTCCTGAACAGAATAGCAAAGCTGTTATGATAACAGCAGAAACCCAAACTGAGTCTCCTCCTGAAAAGGTTGGTGGGGCTGTGATGGCCACAGCCCAAACTCAAAATGATATGTGTGTTGTGAAACCTGAAATGATGGATAACTCCACACAAACTGAGAGCATGGAGGAGGAAGAGAAATCTCCCCCTCACCAGACTTTAGGACAGGATCAGCCTCCTCAGGGAACTGATCTTACCCCTGATGAAGGAACTGCCCCAGAGGTGGTTGGGCCTAGCCTGACAGAGCCTCTGATGGCGGTGGACCCTTCTCAGGTGGGACCCAGTCTGGAGCAGGTAACCTGCCCCTCTCTCCCTTGCCTTAGCCAGCCCAGGGCTGCAGAGGACAAGAAGGACAGTGAGACCCAGAGGGCCCCCTGTCAAATAAAGCACCCCCATCAACAGATTAGGGGCACCAAAACTAGTAGCCCTAGTGAGGTGAAAACTTTAAAAACTCCTGAGGGAGCCCCCTTAAAAACAGTTAGGGACCTCCCACAGATGGATTCTGTTGGGCACAGCCAAACCTGGGACCCAAAGGGCCCAAACCTGAACTGTCCCTCCAGCAAGCCAAACAGAGGGACCCAGCCTCCAGCTTTAGGTAGCCAGAGGCTGACCCTGAGAGCACAGTGCAACTCAGTTAAAGAAAGAAAGGCACACATGGTGGAAGATAATTGGAGGAAGCCAAGCCCTAACTTAGTAGAGCCTCACTTCATATCCAAACCAGCCTTTAACTTTGCATAAACACACCCAAGGTAGTGATTCCCTATGGTGGAGACCCTCTAATACCCAAAGGGTGAGGGACTGCTTAGTGGACCATGAGACAGGGGGTACCCATGCTAGTGCAGGTACTTCCTTATATGGCCACTCAGGCAATATAGGCTTACCTGGCCAAGGATAGCCTTATCTCCTTTCGTTTGGGGGGGGGGTTATGTAGGAATGTGGCTACCTGACTATGGTTACCCCAGATTTTTTGCCTGTGTTTAGCTGGTTTTTTGACTTAGTTGACCTGGTTCCCTGCTAATCAGGGCCCCAGGCCATCTGCTCTCTCTGTAAAATGGATTCCATGTACCCTAGGTACATACCACAATTGGAAATGGACTCCTTGTCAGCCCCTGTATAATGCACTATAGGTGCCCAGGGCATAGGGGCCACCAAGGCCTACCAGGGGCTGCAGCATATCTTTTGCCACCCCTGGCTGGTTCTTAAATTGACACAACTGGCTGATCACTCAGCTGGGGTAAGGTGGTGTAATCACCCCTTACTTAGATATAGTATACCTATATCTAAACCTATATCTGGACACATATAAACCTGTGAGCCACTCCTATGGAAGGCCTCATCAATCCTGGAGGCAGAGTGCGTGGTTTAATGTGAGATGGAGCTCTAGCATGAGCTGAGCCTGTCTGCAGCTGTCGGGAACAACTCCCTAAGCTGTTTCAGGATAATGCCATACCATATACTCTTAAGTGCCTTATAATCCTCGCGGTTATATAGCAACTCTGGTTTGGCTTTATCAAAACATGTCGTGTAAGGTGTCATACGATTGGGAATACTATCCCCTCGCCAGTTCTGGCGACGGGGATAGCATTCCACCCCTCTAGAGGGGTAAGACATGTTTCTTTACTTAAATGCGGTTAATTTCTAAAAGGGCCTTAGATCCACAAAATGGATGCCTCTGCCACAGACAAGAGTCTGGACCCCTGCAGCTGACCGAAACTCAGCCAAATGGGGCCTGGACAAAGGGTTTCCTGTCACAGGAGGGTGTCACCGCCCTCCAGACAGGAGATAGTGGATTGTAGCAGGGAGGTTTGAAAGAAACCAGACACTGCCTGGGGCGCACAAGGCTGCCCCTTGCATAATCCGGCCAAACCGGTTCTGGGGCACTCCAGCCCTCGTGCCAGGGCGGCCTGGATCAAAGGAAAGGGGTGTATCCACCCCCTTCCTGGGTCCCACCCATAGGGGGGGACCTAGCAGGTAATCACGCCCCCCAGATTGGAATAAGAGTGGGAGCAGTGCCAATGCACATCAGATTTCCTGGAAGAAACATTAGAAACGAAACTCTGGACCCTTGGACCTCCATCTCAACGTGGAAGCCCGAAGAATCTCCCTTGTGGTCAAGGAGTGACCACCCTGCAGCAGCAGGCACCATCCAGCCCTCGACGTCTACTTAGTTGCAGTTCCCGCCGGAACTCGAGCGACTGAGATCGACGAGATCAAGCTTGCCTGCCTTCCAACAGCCCGATCCACAGTCCCTGCAGAGCTGAGACCCGTGGAGGCGACCGGAAGTGTGGGGCACGCCATCTTGAATTGACCACGAGACGCTGACCGTGCAGCCCACGAGTGACCCTCGAAGCTGTGCACCGGGGTTTGAGAAGCCCCCACCCTGAGCTACTCTTGAGCCGAAGTTCAGCCCTCCACACTCGACGAGTGCTGCGTGGGGCCCTTCTGCTCCATTTGGCTCAACGCGTTGGCCCGGTCACTTGCCAGCCGGCTAGTGGTCCCTGTACCGACGAAACTACAAAGAAGACTCGTGAATCTGGTTGCTCTAGATCCACACCAGCTCCCCTGAAAAGGAGCCCCCACTCTGACCTTCCTGGTTCGAGTGAGAAGCAATCTCCCGGTTCCGCGTGGATTGCTCTTGCCAAGTGTCGTTTGCTCCAAACTTGAAGCCGACAGCGCCGACGGTGAGAGCCTGCGTGGGACAGATCGTGACCTGCTCCTGGACGTCGCAGATGCCCCAGAGCCCACGTGACAGCGGAGAGAAGCTCCTCGACGACCACCTGATTGCGCCCAACATTGCCTGGTTCCGTCCTGGTTCCACCCTGGTCACTGCCGAGTGACCCAGACTCTGTCCCCTCTGCTTTCAGGTACCCTTCGACTTGAGTCCACCCTTGGACTCCACCGGACACTTCATCTTCAACCTGCCTGCAGCCCTTTCAGCTTCAAGCACCAAGAGCCTGCGTGTCAAAACCCGACGCCACTTCGACCCTGTGCACCCACTTCCTGTGGGTGAGGTAACTTTGCTCCGCCGGTGTTCCCACACTGGCGCACATCTCTAGGGTCTGTGTGTTAAGTTTTGTTCCTCTAGGTCCAGCGGAAGTGTCCTTAAACTTTAACTTTATAACTTTTACGCACCATTGGTTAACATTGGTGCATGCGTGCGCTTTCCGCACATCTCCCGAATCCCGAGGGCCATTCCCGACTTCAGCATTGCTTGTCCTGACTGCTCCCAGCGATTCCCTAGGCCCTAGGCCTAACCACTGCTCGATTGGTATCTCTTATACCACTTGTTTAGTATATGGTTTGAGTGGCCACCCGCCCTCATCCATAATTGTGCAACTTGTATGTTTAAACAGTGCTTTTGATTTAACGCTTGTGCCCCTTTATTCATAAAGAATACTGGGGATTGTTTTTAGTAATAAACACATATATTTTTATAATATATACTTGTGTGGTGTCCTTTCATTTGATATTACAGGATTGTATGTGGTAAAACAGCTCGCTTAACACGACCTCTTAAGTTAAGCCTTTAGGCTGCTTAGTCCATGCTACCTCTAGGATAGCTTGTCTAATAAGGTTGACTTACAACCAGACACCATAAGGGATTGTTTGGTCTGATAATAGGTGGTTCCAGAATTGGAAACATCACCTATCAGGCCAACTTCTCACAGCGTCCTCGGGGACGACGGGCGGCGGAGGTGCGGGCCATTCTGGCTCCTCTGTTGGAGCTTCCCCCGTTGGGGTGGAGGCTTTGGCGGACATGGAGCGGGTGGTCGCACAGACCCACGCGGGAAGGCCTAGCATCCCCAGGTGCTCTCTTCGTTCGACGCCAGCCCATGGGGAACTTTCCAGGTCGTTCCCAAGGAGGCAGTCCACGGGGGCATCGTCGCGGACAGTCACTTTCAGCACGCCCGACACTCCCCCCCACTCGAAGGGGATGCGGGCCATCTGACACATAGTTTCGGAGTTATCTGCGGAACGGACTGGGCACAGGACGTTAGGAAGGATCTGTTCCGGGGTCACCAGATGGCAGCGGACCGCTGTCACGCTGGCCCCAGTGTCACGGAGGGCTTCGGTCCGGCGACCGTTGATGGTGACCCACTGGCGGTACTTCTGGGTGTTGCCGGGGATCGGCCCTCGGGGGATCATGTCGTGAGTACCCAGGCAGGCTAAGGTCATGGCGGCGGGCTCCCACTCGGCCTGCTCGGGGTCATCGTCCTCTTCCTCCCTTCTTTCTTCACCTAGGGCAGCTGCCGTCATCTGGCGGGCTGGGGGCCCGGTGGTGCCGGGTCGCTGGTTCATCGGGCAGAGGGGGTCATTCGCATAATGCCCCTGTTGCTGGCATCTGTGGCACGTGACGTTCGGGCGGGGCCCCGGCCCGGCTGGGGGGCCCCCTCTCCGGGCCAGGGATGGCGACGTGGAGGTAGGGGATGACCCCTGGGGGGTGTCTCGACCCCGGCTCTGGCCTACTCCGCCACCTCGTGGTCGGTGGTTCCCCGGGGACCCCCGACCGTAATCTCCCATTATGTTCCGGGGAACTCAGGTGCTGGCCCATCGGTCTGCCTTGACAGCGAGTTTTCGTGGCTCAGTCAATTTGCTGTCGAGGAGGTGCTGCCGGAGTTCGACGAAACAGTTATTGGACAGGTGTTCCCATAGAATGAGGTCGACCAACTGCTGGTAGGTGGTGACCTGGCAGCCCCGAGTCCACCCCTCGAAGGCTCTACTGTAATAGTTCACGTATTCTACCCACGTGGTACATGGGATCTTTTTGCAGTCTCGGAATCGCTGCCGGTACATCTCGGGGGTGAGTCCGTAGCGAGTGAGGAGGGCGGTCTTCATGTGCTCGTACGAGGTCCTCTCGGCATCAGGGAGCTCCAGCAGGGCGTCTCTCCCTTCGTTGATAAACTTCCCCCACAGGCCGGCACCCCAGTCCCTGAGGGGTACTCGATGGGCGGCCATGGCGACCTCATAAGCTTTGAACCACTGCTGGATGTCGTCGTTCTTATAGTACTCTTTGACAACATCCTTGGGTATGTGCACCTTCGTGTCCACCGGGGGAGGTGAGGTCTTACTCCCGGAGGTGGTAGTCTCGCCTGCCTTGGCTTTAAATCCTAGTTCTTTGAGGACGCGCTCGTGCTCGAGCATGAGTTTCTTCTCCTCGAGGTCTCTTTGTCTTCGCTTTTCTTCCAGGTCTCCTTCTAGCCGTAGCTGCTCGAGGGCTAGCTTCCTTTCTGCCAGTTGGATCTCTCCTTCTTGTTTGAGTCGAGCAAGCTCCAACTCGTGGAGCCGGTTCCTCTCTCGTTCTCGGGCGTCTTCGTGGGAGAGGCCCGGTGTGAGAAGTTGGCCTGATAGGGGATGTATCCAATTCTGGAACCACCTATTATCAGACCAAACAATCCCTTATGGTGTCAGGTTGTAAGTCAACCTTGTTAGACAAGCTATCCTAGGGGTAGCATGGACTAAGCAGCCTAAAGGCTTAACTTAAGAGGTCGTGTTAAGCGAGCTGTTTTACCACATACAATCCTGTCATATCAAATGAAAGGACACCACACAAGTATATATTATAAAAATATATGTGTTTATTACTAAAAACAATCCCCAGTATTCTTTATGAATAAAAGGGCACAAGCGTTAAATCAAAAGCACTGTTTAAACATACAAGTTGCACAATTACGGATGAGGGCGGGTGGCCACTCAAACCATATACTAAACAAGTGGTATAAGAGATGCCACTCGAGCAGTGGTTAGGCCTAGGGCCTAGGGAATCGCTGGGAGCAGTCAGGACAAGCAATGCTGAAGTCGGGAATGGCCCTCGGGATTCGGGAGATGTGCGGAAAGCGCACGCATGCACCAATGTTAACCAATGGTGCGTAAAAGTCATAAAGTTAAAGTTTAAGGACACTTCCGCTGGACCTAGAGGAACAAAACTTAACACACAGACCCTAGAGATGTGCACCAGTGTGGGAACACCGGCGGAGCAAAGTTACCTCACCCACAGGAAGTGGGTGCACAGGGTCGAAGTGGCGTCGGGTTTTGACACGCAGGCTCTTGGTGCTTGAAGCTGAAAGGGCTGCAGGCAGGTTGAAGATGAAGTGTCCGGTGGAGTCCAAGGGTGGACTCAAGTCGAAGGGTACCTGAAAGCAGAGGGGACAGAGTCTGGGTCACTCAGCAGTGACCAGGGTGGAACCAGGACGGAACCAGGCAATGTCGGGCGCAATCAGGTGGTCGTCGAGGAGCTTCTCTCCGCTGTCACGTGGGCTCTGGGGCATCTGCGACGTCCAGGAGCAGGTCACGATCTGTCCCACGCAGGCTCTCACCGTCGGCGCTGTCGGCTTCAAGTTTGGAGCAAACAACACTTGGCAAGAGCAATCCACGCGGGATCAGAAGATTGCTTCTCACTCGGACCAGGAAGGTCAGAGTCGGGGCTCCTTTTCAGGGGAGCTGGTGTGGATCTGGAGCAACCAGATTCACGAGTCTTCTTTGTAGTTTTGTCGGCACAGGGACCACTAGCCGGCTGGCAAGTGACCGGGCCAACGCATTGAGCCAAATGGAGCAGAAGGGCCCCACGCAGCACTCGTCGAGTGTGGAGGGCTGAACTTCGGCTCAGGAGTAGCTCAGGGTGGGGGCTTCTCAAACCCCGGTGCACAGCTTCGAGGGTCACTCGTGGGCTGCACGGTCAGCGTCTCGTGGTCAATTCAAGATGGCGTGCCCCACGCTTCCGGTCGCCTCCACGGGTCTCAGCTCTGCAGGGACTGTGGATCGGGCTGTTGTAAGGCAGGCAAGCTTGATCTCGTCGATCTCAGTCGCTCGAGTTCTGGCGGGAACTGCAACTAAGTAGACGTCGAGGGCTGGATGGTGCCTGCTGCTGCAGGGTGGTCACTCCTTGACCACAAGGGAGATTCTTCAGGCTTCCACGTTGAGATGGAGGTCCAAGGGTCCAGAGTTTCGTTTCTAATGTTTCTTCCAGGAAATCTGCTGTGCATTGGCACTGCTCCCACTCTTATTCGAATCTGGGGGGCGTGATTACCTGCTAGGTCCCCCCCTATGGGTGGGACCCAGGAAGGGGGTGGATACACCCCTTTCCTTTGATCCAGGCCGCCCTGGAACGAGGGCTGGAGTGCCCCAGAACCGGTTTGGCCGGATTATGCAAGGGGCAGCCTTGTGCGCCCCAGGCAGTGTCTGGCTTCTTTCAGACCTCCCTGCTACAATCCACTATCTCCTGTCTGGAGGGCGGTGACACCCTCCTGTGACAGGAAACCCTTTGTCCAGGACCCATTTGGCCGAGTTTCGGTCAGCTGCAGGGGTCCAGACATTTGTCTGTGGCAGAGGCATCCATTTTGTGGATCTAAGGTCTTTGGAGAAATTAACCGCATTAAAGCAAAGGAACATTTCTTACCCCTCTAGAGGGGTGGAATGCTATCCCCGTCGCCAGAACTGGCGAGGGGATAGTATTCCAAATCGTATGACACCTTACACGACATGTTTTGATAAAGCCAAACCAGAGTTGCTATATAACCGCGAGGATTATAAGGCACTTAAGAGTATATGGTATGGCATTATCCTGAAACAGCTTAGGGAGTTGTTCCCGACAGCTGCAGACAGACTCAGCTCATGCCAGAGCTCCATCTCACATTAAACCACGCACTCTGCCTCCAGGATTGATGAGGCCTTCCATAGGAGTGGCTCACAGGTTTATATGTGTCCAGATATAGGGTTAGATATAGGTATACTATACCTAAGTAAGGGGTGTTTACACCACCTTACCCCAGCTGATTGATCAGCCAGTTGTGTCAATTTAAGAACCAGCCAGGGGTGGCAAAATATATGCTGCAGCCCCTGGTAGGCCTTGGTGGCCCCTATGCCCTGGGCACCTATAGTGCATTATACAGGGGCTGACAAGGAGTCCATTTCCAATTGTGGTATGTACCTAGGGTACATGGAATCCATTTTACAGAGAGAGCAGATGGCCTGGGGCCCTGATTAGCAGGGAACGAGGTCAACTAAGTCAAAAAACCAGCTAAACACAGGCAAAAAATCTGGGGTAACCATAGTCAGGTAGCCACCTTCCTACACCCGGGTTTGGGTTTGCAAGTCTCTCTCCCGCTGGGTTCAGCTGAGCCTCCGGGCCTCCGTTCGGGCCCGGGTTATCTTCACTCGGGGGTGGCGCCTCCCCGGCGTCCACCCAGGCCTGCAGGGCCGATTTGAGATCTTCTTTGGTGCTTAAGCCAGTGGTAGCGATGCCTAGATCTTTGCAGAATTGCTTCAGCTCCTTGTGACTGTAGTCTTCCATTTTCTCCTTCTGGAATTCTGTGCTCATGGTCACAGTGGGTTTTTCTGGGTAGCGAGTGAATCACTCTCTGTACGATCTGCGTGGGCTCGGATCCCAGCGCTTGCCACCAATGTTAGAAAAGCGACCCCGGGGGAGGCAGAAGATGTCTGACTGACCACCCCTAGGTCCACCTCTCCGTCGAGAAGTAGCCGAGCGTTTACTGAGAGGCCTCCTGAATGAGGGTCCTCTCCTAGGATCGTACAGCAGAGTAATCACAACACTACAGATGGACACCACACAAGAGGTCAAGTTCTTAAGCTTTTATAGCTAGTAAAAAGGTTGCGGGTTTTTGGTAGTATGTACAAGCAGATCGAGGGATCTGTAAAGTCTCGTAAAGAGGGGTAAGGTAGCGGGACAGTCTTACTCTGGGCGGAGGACAGGATACCCTACGCACAGCTCTCAATCCTCGAGCCGGGGGGTTCCGAGAGGTCGAGCCGCGGCAGCGCCAGCAGGCTAACAGATGGTTCAGCAAGGTAGGCCGCGGCAGCGCCAGCAGGCTCTCGGATGTTTCAGCAAGGTAGGCCGTGGCAGCGCCAGCAGGCTCTCGGATGTTTCAGCAAGGTAGGCCGCGGCAGCGCCAGCAGGCTCTCGGATGTTTCAGCAAGGTAGGCCGCGGCAGCGCCAGCAGGCTCTCAGATGTTTCAGCAAGGTAGGCTGCGGCAGCGCCAGCAGGCTCTCAGAAGGTCGTCGGGTTACGGATGAGTTCGTCTGGTGTCGGCCGTGACAGCGTCAGCAGGGCTTCCAGTCCAGGATACAACTGGCGTCCTACTCCGGGGCGGGCCCAGATATAGGACGGAGGTCCTTTGATGTCCGGACCCTCGCGCCTGGGGGCCAGAGGGGCCGAGATGATGGTGTCCAGACACCCAGCAGGGGGGTGGAGCCAGCGCCCAGGGAGGCCGGAGGGCGATCGATACCAGGCGTCCGGGGACGGCTGGAGGGCCATCGAAACTCATCTCCCTCCGGGATCTGTCGAGTGGCCACTCGACCACCTGGGTGGATCTTGGTGCCTCGATGTCTGGGCTTCGCTGGGGCCGAGGCTGGGGCCGAGGCCATGCGGTCGTGACGTGGTGGGCCCAAGATGGAGTCGGGCCCGGCCTCGTGCTTAGGTCGTGAGGGGCCTACGCTGGGGCCAGGCCGATGATGGGGGTCCGGGATGGTAGCCGGATCGGTGGTGTTGGGGCGTGCAGGGTCGGGCAGAATGGGCCGTCCGAGGTCCGGAGGAGGGCTGATGTCGTCCTGGGCCCGCCATGCGGGAGGGGTAGGACCACGCCATGAGGCCGGGTCCACAAGAGTGATTTACCCGCTACGACGGAAAAACACACAGAGACCATGACGACCCAAGGAACCAACCTACCTGCCGAATTCCAGAAAGAGAAGATAGAAGAATACAGCCACAAAGAACTAAAACAATTCTGTAAAGACATGGGTATCGCTACCACTGGCCTGAGCACAAAAGAGGACTTCAAATCGGACCTACAAGCCTGGGTGGAAACCCGAGACAGACCACCCCAAGAGGAGAATAGCCCGAACAGGCAACAGGAAACCAGCGCACCCCCGACGGGGGAAAGAACCGCAACACTAAACGCGGACCCCATCTATGAAGACGCTCGAGAACGAGAGCGCAACCGGCTACATGAATTGGAGCTTGCACGACTCCGGCTAGACGGAGAACTCCAGCTAGCGGAGAAAAAGATAGCCCTCGAGCAACTACGGCTGGAGGGGGATCTAGAAGAGAAACGGAGACAACGTGACCTCGAAGAAAAACGACTAGCATATGAACACGAACGAGGCCTGAGAGAACTAGAAATCAAAGCCCAGATCAACGAAGATAGCGCGGCCGGGGCCCAGACCTCGGCCCCTCCCGTGGACACCAAGGTTCACCTACCGAAAGATGTAGTCAAAGAATACTACAAGAACGATGATATCCAGCAATGGTTCAAAGCCTACGAGGTGGCCATGACCGCCCATCGGGTGCCCCTGAAGGATTGGGGCGCCGGCCTGTGGGGAAAGTTCGTCAACGAAGGGAGGGACGCCCTGCTGGAACTCCCTGACACCGAAATGACCTCCTATGAACACATGAAAACGGCCCTACTCACGCGCTACGGACTCACCCCCGAAATGTACCGGCAGAGGTTCCGAGACTGTAAAAAACATTCCCGCTACCACTTGGGTGGAATATGTGAACTTTTTAGCAGAGCCTTCGAGGGGTGGGTCAAAGGCAGTCAGGTCACTACCTACCAGCAGTTGGTCGACCTTATGTTATGGGAGCACCTCTCCAACAACTGCTTCATTGAACTACGACAGCACCTCCTCGACAGCAAGTTGACCGAGCCGCGAAAGCTAGCGGTCGAAGCAGATCGGTGGGCGAGCAACCGCGTCCACCGGAACACCACAGGAGACTACGGACGAGGGTCCCCGGGGAACCACCGGCCGCGAGGCGGCGGGTCTGGCATCAGCCGAGGCCGAGACCTCCCACCGGGGTCTTCGCCCGCCTCCTCTACACCAGCCTCCAGCCCAAGGGGGGCCCATCCAGCCCGACCGGGGCCATGCCCCAATGTTACGTGCCACAGATGCCAGCGGCTGGGTCACTATGCCAATGATCCTCTCCGCCCCATGAACCAGCGGCCCGGCACCACCGGGCCCCCCGGTCGACAAATCACTGCAGCCGCTCTGAGCGAAGAAAAGGATGAAGAAGAAGAGGTCCCTATGGAACCAGAAGAATGGGAGTCCGCGGCCATGTGCCTCGCCTCCCTGGGCGACAAAGACATGATCCCCCGAGACCAGATTCCATTCAACACCCAGAAGTACCGCCAGTGGGTCACCATCAACGGACGCCGGGCCGAGGCTCTCCGTGACACGGGGGCCAGCATAACCGCCGTCCGCTGCCATTTGGTGTCCCCAGAACAAATCTTGCCCCACGTTCTGTGCCCTGTCCGGTCAGCGGACAATTCCGAGAGCCTGTGCCAGATGTCTCGCATCCCCTTTGAGTGGGGAGGAGTGTCCGGCATGCTGAAAGTCACCGTCCGAGACGATGCCCCGGTGGACTGCCTCCTAGGGAACGACCTGGAAAGTTCCCCCTGGGCACAGATCAAGCGAAGAGAGCATCTGGGGATGCTAGGCCTTCCTGAATGGGTTTGCGTAATGACCCGATCCATGTCCACCCGGGACGCCATCCCAACCGAAGACAATCTGCCCGAAGAACCTGAATGGCCGGCACCTCCGCCACCCGCCACGGCCACAGCCGAACCCGAACTGGGGCCACAGGGCCCCAGCCATGAAGAACTTCCCGAGCTTGGGCTCCTTCCCGAACTAGCCCAGTGGCGCCAAGAAGGGGGCCCCACCCGCGAGCAGTTCCGTCGGGAACAAAAGACATGTCCTTCCCTTGAGGGACTCCGACAACAAGCCGCCACGCAAGCCACAGGAGACTCCTCGGGGTCCCACTGGATCTATTGGGACCAGGACCTCCTGTACAGTGAACAAAAGATCGCCGAGTGGGGGCCGGCCGAGTGCTAGTCGTCCCCCTCCACTTCAGAGACTTTCTCTTAAACCTGGCACATGATGTGCCCCTCGCCGGGCACCTGGGGCAGGACAAAACCTACAGCCGCCTGGTGACCCACTTTTATTGGCCGAAGATGCGCAGCGATGTGTACAACCACTGCCGAACCTGTCCGACCTGCCAAGCCAGCGGAAAGAGTGGGGGGAAAATCAAGGCCCCACTCCAACCGTTTCCCGTGGTGACCACTCCCTTCGAGCGAGTAGGGATCGACATCGTGGGGCCCCTGGATCCTCCAACCTCTCAGGGGCACCGCTTCATCCTCGTCCTGGTGGACCATGCCACCCGTTACCCAGAAGCTATCCCCCTCCGGACTATCACAGCCCCCGTAGTGGGTCGAGCGCTAATGGGGATCTTCTCCAGAGTCGGCTTCCCCCGAGAGGTCGTAAGTGATCGGGCACAAACTTTATATCGAAATATATGCGGTCCCTGTGGCAACAGTGCGGGGTCGCGTATAAGTTCACCACCCCGTATCACCCTCAAGGGAATGGACTAGTGGAGCGATTTAATAGGACCCTGAAAGGAATGATCAAGGGCCTAGAAGAGCCCCTCCGGCGCAAATGGGACGTTCTGCTGCCATGCCTCCTGTTCGCCTACCGGGAGGTACCCCAGAAGTCCCTGGGGTTCAGCCCTTTGAACTATTATATGGACACCCTGTGCGAGGCCCCCTCAGCCTGGTCAAGGAAGGCTAGGAGCTGGCCGCCTCCGTTACTCCGCCCGATGTTTTCCGATACCTCTTGACTCTCCGCAACCAGACTCGGAAGTTCCGGGAACTGGCCGAAACCAACATGAAGGCCAGTCAAGAGGAGATGAAGCGCTGGTATGATGAAAATGCCTCGTCCATTGAATTCGAGCCGGGCCAGCAGGTCTGGGTCATGTCCCCGGTCGACCCCGGCTCCCTCCAGGACAAATGGACGGGGCCCTTCAAAGTGGTGGAGCGCAAGAGCCCGTCACCTGCCTAGTGGACATGGAGTCCCCCCGGAACCCCCTCCGGGTCCTACACGCCAACCGGCTCAAGCCCCACTTTGTCCGCACCGAACTGAGCCTGTTGTTGGCTACCGATGACGGAGCAGAGGACGACTCCGAGCCTCTACCAGACCTCCTGAACACCTCCGAGAAAGATAGCTCCGTCGAAGGAGTCTTCCTCTCTCCCGCGCTGACACCCAAACAGCGCCAGGACTGCCAGAAACTGCTGGGTCAATTTGCAAACTTATTTTCCCTCACCCCCGGAGTCACCCAGTGGTGTGTTCACGACGCCGACACCGGGGACAGTCCGCCCGTGCGGCACCGAGCCTACCGCGTCCCCGACCGAGTCCGGGCCTGCATCCAAGCCGAAGTTTCCAAGATGCTAGCCCTAGGGGTAGTCGAACCCTCAGACAGTCCATGGGCCAGTCCCGTCGTCCTGGTCCCTAAGGCCGCCGCCCCCGGGGTGCCCCCGGAGCTGCGGTTCTGTGTCGACTACCGGGGACTGAATGCCGTCACCAGAACCGACGGCCATCCCATTCCCCGAGCGGATGAACTGATCGATCGCCTGGGAGCCGCCAGGTACCTCAGCACCTTCGACCTCACGGCCGGATACTGGCAAATCGGCCTCACGCCAGGAGCACAAGAACGATCCGCTTTCTCGACCCCCGATGACCACTTTCACTTCAACGTGATGCCCTTCGGCATGAAGAATGCTCCGGCCACCTTCCAGAGACTAGTGAATCGGGTGCTGGCAGGGCTGGAAGAGTTCAGTGCCGCCTATTTGGACGATATTGTGGTGTACAGCCTCTGTTGGGACGAGCACCTGACCCACCTCTGGAAGGTCCTGACGGCCCTCCAACGGGCCGGACTAACAATAAAAGCCAGCAAGTGCCAGATCGGTCAAGGGTCCGTGACCTATCTGGGACACCAAGTGGGGAGCGGCCAAGTGGCTCCCCTTCAACCCAAGATCGACGCCATCCAGGCCTGGGAGCCCCCCGTCACCCAGACCGCCGTCCGAGCCTTCCTTGGGCTCACTGGATACTATCGGCGGTTCATAAAGGACTATGGGAGCATTGTGGGGCCCCTCACAGAACTAACCTCCAAGAGACTACCCCCGAAGGTGCACTGGACCCCCGAGTGCCAAGTAGCCTTTGAGACACTAAAGACTGCCATGTGCACCGCCCCGGTGCTCCAGGCCCCCGACTACAGCCGAGAGTTCATAGTCCAAACTGACGCCTCAGAACACGGCATTGGGGCCGTACTCTCCCAAATGAACTCTGACGGAGTCGACCTTCCTGTGGCCTTCATCAGCCGGCGGCTGTTGGCCCGAGAACAATGATGGAGCACCATCGAGAGGGAAGCATTCGCCGTCGTATGGGCCCTAAAGAAGCTCCGGCCCTACCTCTTCGGCACCCACTTCCGAGTACAGACCGACCACCGGCCCATGCGGTGGTTGATGCAGATGCGGGGCGAGAACCCGAAGTTGCTACGTTGGTCCATCTCCCTCCAAGGGATGAACTTCACGTGGAGCATCGCCCTGGCAACGACCACGCCAACGCTGACGGCCTCTCCAGATTCTTCCGCCTCGACGAGGAGAATCCCCAAGAAGATGGGTGACTCTCCCCTGCCTTCAGCTGGAGGGGACATGTGTTGGACCCGGCCTCGTGGCTTGGTCCTACCCCCACCGCATGGCGGGCCCCGGACGACATCGGCCCTCCATCCAGCCCGAGTCGGCCTCGGGCACACCTCTGCACGACCTACAAACCACCAGATCCGCCACCCGGCGGCCCACAACCACTGACACGGCACACTCGGGCCGCCCCAGCATTACCGGTCCGGTGTCCACCCCGGACCCTCATTCCAGGCCCGACGCCATCTTGGGCCCATCACGTCACAGACACGTGGTCCCGGCCCAGCCGCAGCCACGGCCCCAGCGAGCCCGCCATCAAGGCACCAAGAGCCCTCCGGGTGGTAGAGTGGCCACTCAACCAGAGACAAGGAGAGGGGAGTTTCGATGGCTCTCCAACCGTCCCCGGATGCCTGGTTTCCATCGCCCTCCGGCCTCCCTGGGCTCTGGCTCCACCCCCCTGCTGGGTGTCTGGACACCATCATCCCGGCCCCTCTGACCCCCAGGCGAGAGGGTCCGGACATCAAAGGACTCCAGACCTATATCTGGGCCAGCCCCGGAGTAGGACGGCAGTTGTATCCCGGAGTCGAGAAGCCCTGCTGACGCTGTCGCGGCTGACCCTGAGACGAACTCCCCTTGCTGTTCTAAATGGAACCTGCTGGCGCTGCTGCGGTCCATCTTCGCTGTAACCACCTTGGAGCCTGCTGGCACTGCCGCGGTCCATCTTTGCTGTAACCATCTTGGAGCCTGCTGGCGCTGCCGCGGTCCACACTCGCTGAACCATCTTGGGACCTGCTGGCGCTGCCGCGGTCCACACTCGCTGAACCATCTTGGAGCCTGCTGGCGCTGCCGCGGTCCAACCTTCCGGAACCCCCCCAGCTCGAGGATTGAGAGCTGTGCGTAGGGTCTCCTTGCAACCGACCATCTACAAGACTGTCCCGCTACCTTGCCCTTTGTCACAAGACTTTCCAGATCTCGGGATCTGCTGTATATATTGAAACAATACTTATTGCCAGATAAAGATTGAAAACTCTATCTACGTGTGGTGTACATTTGTAGTGGTGTGGTTACTCTGCTGTACGATTCTAGGAGAGGGCCCTCACGTCGGAGGCCTCTCGACATCGCTCGGTCCCTTCTCTGAAGGAGGGGTAGACCTAGGGGTGGTCAGTCAGACACCTTCTGCCTCCCCCGGGTTCGCCTTTCTAACAAAGGGTGTCTGGATTACCCTGATGCAGGAGTGTCCCCTGATGCAAGGGTGCCTGGATAACTCTGATGTAGGAGTGTCCCCTGATGCAAGGGTGCCTGGATTACCCTGATGCAGGAGTTTCCCCCTGATGAAGGGTACCTGGATTACCATGATGCAGTGGTGTCCCCTGATGAAGGCTGCCTGGATTACTCTGATGCAGGATTGACCCCTGATAAAGGATGCCTGGATTACTCTGATGCAGGAGTGACCCCTGATGAAGGGTGCCTTGATAATTCTGATGCAGGAGTGTCCCCTGATGAAGGGTGCATGGATTACTCTGATGCAGGAGTGTCCCCAGATGCAAGGTGTGAGAAGTTGGCCTGATAGGTGATGTTTCCAATTCTGGAACCACCTATTATCAGACCAAACAATCCCTTATGGTGTCAGGTTGTAAGTCAACCTTGTTAGACAAGCTATCCTAGGGGTAGCATGGACTAAGCAGCCTAAAGGCTTAACTTAAGAGGTCGTGTTAAGCGAGCTGTTTTACCACATACAATCCTGTAATATCAAATGAAAGGACACCACACAAGTATATATTATAAAAATATATGTGTTTATTACTAAAAACAATCCCCAGTATTCTTTATGAATAAAGGGGCACAAGCGTTAAATCAAAAGCACAGTTTAAACATACAAAGTTGCACAATTATGGATGAGGGCGGGTGGCCACTCAAACCATATACTAAACAAGTGGTATAAGAGATACCACTCGAACAGTGGTTAGGCCTAGGGCCTAGGTGTAGGAAGGTGGCTACCTGACTATGGTTACCCCAGATTTTTTGCCTGTGTTTAGCTGGTTTTTTGACTTAGTTGACCTGGTTCCCTGCTAATCAGGGCCCCAGGCCATCTGCTCTCTCTGTAAAATGGATTCCATGTACCCTAGGTACATACCACAATTGGAAATGGACTCCTTGTCAGCCCCTGTATCATGCACTATAGGTGCCCAGGGCATAGGGGCCACCAAGGCCTACCAGGGGCTGCAGCATATCTTTTGCCACCCCTGGCTGGTTCTTAAATTGACACAACTGGCTGATCACTCAGCTGGGGTAAGGTGGTGTAATCACCCCTTGCTTAGATATAGTATACCTATATCTAAACCTATATCTGGACACATGTAAACCTGTGAGCCACTCCTATGGAAGGCCTCATCAATCCTGGAGGCAGGGTGCGTGGTTTTATGTGAGATGGAGCTCTAGCATGAGCTGAGCCTGTCTGCAGCTGTCGGGAACAACTCCCTAAGCTGTTTCAGGATAATGCCATACCATATACTCTTAAGTGCCTTATAATCCTCGCGGTTAAATAGCAACTTTGGTTTGGCTTTATCAAAACATGTCGTGTAAGGTGTCATACGATTTGGAATACCATCCCCTCGCCAGTTCTGGCGACGGGGATGGCATTCCACCCCTCTAGAGGGGTAAGACATGTTCCTTTACTAAATGCGGTTAATTTCTCCAAAGACCTTAAGATCCACAAAATGGATGCCTCTGCCTCAGACAAATGTCTGGACCCCTGTAGCTGACCGAAACTCAGCAGATGGGGCCTGGACAAAGGGTTTCCTGTCACAGGAGGGTGTCACCACCCTCCAGACAGGAGATAGTGGATTGTAGCAGGGAGGTTTGAAAGAAACCAGACACTGCCTGGGGCGCACAAGGCTGCCCCTTGCATAATCCGGCCAAACCGGTTCTGGGGCACTCCAGCCCTCATGCCAGGGCGGCCTGGATCAAAGGAAAGGGGTGTATCCACCCCCTTCCTGGGTCCCACCCATAGGGAGGGACCTAGCAGGTAATCACGCCCCCCAGATTGGAATAAGAGTGGGAGCAGTGCCAATGCACATCAGATTTCCTGGAAGAAACATTAGAAACGAAACTCTGGACCCTTGGACCTCCATCTCAACGTGGAAGCCCGAAGAATCTCCCTTGTGGTCAAGGAGTGACCACCCTGCAGCAGCAGGCACCATCCAGCCCTCGACGTCTACTTAGTTGCAGTTCCCGCCGGAACTCGAGCGACTGAGATCGACGAGATCAAGCTTGCCTGCCTTCCAACAGCCCGATCCACAGTCCCTGCAGAGCTGAGACCCGTGGAGGCGACCGGAAGCGTGGGGCACGCCATCTTGAATTGACCACGAGACGCTGACCGTGCAGCCCACGAGTGACCCTCGAAGCTGTGCACCGGGGTTTGAGAGCCCCCACCCTGAGCTGCTCCTGAGCCGAAGTTCAGCCCTCCACACTCGACGAGTGCTGCGTGGGGCCCTTTGGCTGTATTTGGCTCAACGCGTTGGCCCGGTCACTTGCCAGCTGGCTAGTGGTCCCTGTGCCGACGAACTACCTAAGAAGACTCGTGAATCTGGTTGCTCCAGATCCACACCAGCTCCCCTGAAAAGGAGCCCCGACTCTGACCTTCCTGGTCCGAGTGAGAAGCAATCTTCCGATCCCGCGTGGATTGCTCTTGCCAAGGCTTGTTTGCTCCAAACTTGAAGCCGACTGCACCGACGGTGAGAGCCTGCGTGGGACAGATCGTGACCTGCTCCTGGACGTCGCAGATGCCCCAGAGCCCACGTGACAGCAGAGAGAAGCTCCTCGACGACCACCTGATTGCGCCCGACATTGCCTGGTTCCGTCCTGGTTCCACCCTGGTCACTGCTGAGTGACCCAGACTCTATCCCCTCTGCTTTCAGGTACTCTACAACTTGAGTCCACCCTTGGACTCCACCGGACACTTCATCTTCAACCCGCCTGCAGCCCTTTCAGCTTCAAGCACCAAGAGCCTGCGTGTCAAAACCCGACGCCACTTCGACCCTGTGCACCCACTTCCTGTGGGTGAGGTAACTTTGCTCCGCCGGTGTTCCCACACTGGTGCACATCTCTAGGGTCTGTGTGTTAAGTTTTGTTCCTCTAGGTCCAGCGGAAGTGTCCTTAAACTTTAACTTTATGACTTTTACGCACCATTGGTTAACATTGGTGCATGCGTGCGCTTTCCGCACATCTCCCGAATCCCGAGGGCCATTCCCGACTTCAGCACTGCTTGTCCTGACTGCTCCCAGCGATTCCCTAGGCCCTAGGCCTAACCACTGTTCGAGTGGCCTCTCTTATACCACTTGTTTAGTATATGGTTTGAGTGGCCACCCGCCCTCATCCATAATTGTGCAACTTGTATGTTTAAACAGTGCTTTTGATTTAACGCTTGTGCCCCTTTATTCATAAAGAATACTGGGGATTGTTTTTAGTAATAAACACATATATTTTTATAATATATACTTGTGTGGTGTCCTTTCATTTGATATTACAGGATTGTATGTGGTGAAACAGCTCGCTTAACACGACCTCTTAAGTTAAGCCTTTAGGCTGCTTAGTCCATGCTACCCCTAGGATAGCTTGTCTAATAAGGTTGATTTACAACCAGACACCATAAGGGATTGTTTGGTCAGGTAGTAGGTGGTTCCAGAATTGGAAACATCCCCTACCAGGCCAACTTCTCACATTGGTGAGCAGCGGTGCGGATTTGAGCTTGCTGTTGTTTTACCATTGCAATCTTTGTATCAAATTGAAAGATCACATCAAGTACCTCTAGGTACATATAAAATCAAAAGCTTAGCATATTAAGTTCTACTGAACTTAGTAGTTGTAGGTTGAAGGGATTAGCACACCCTGACTACAACTCACTAGTAAGGTACAGTAGGAAAATACTTAGTGTAGGTAGGTGCATCACTTACACCACACTAGAGTCATGTCTGACACAGGAAAAGCCTCAGGGTCTACTCCTGTGACAGTTGACCTTACCCAGGCAACTTCCAGCTATGACAAGCTAACCCGAAAGGACTTGGTTGCCTTGTGCAAATCAAGAGGGTTAAAAAGGGGCAGAAGCCCCACCTGTCCAATCCTGATAGCCATTCTAGAACAGGATGACTTAGAAAGGGCGAAGGGAATTCCCCTAAGGTCAGGAGATGGAGAGAACCCAGCTGTAACTGGTACCCCTCAGGAGGAAGAAGGAGAAGAGGTGGATGAGGACTCAGAGATTGAGGACACAGAAGACCAGGGTCAGGAGGGTAGAAAGGTTGGATTTGCCAGGCTTAGCCAGGCCAATTTAAACCTACTGGGAAATGGAGAGGGCCAGCACCTCCCCAGATCCCACAGTCTTATTCTCCCAGGCAACAGAAGAGTGAGATCTCCCTCAGGGGACTCTCATATTTCTAGTGCCTCCAGAGAATCTGAGAGAGGTATGACTGCCTCTCAAAAGACTGAGCATAGGGCCAGAATGAGGGCTGTCAGACTCCAGATAGAGAGGGAGGAGGTAGCCCTGGCTCAAGCTAAACTTACCTTGGCTCAAGCTAGACTTACCTTGGCAAGAGAGCAGAAATTAAGTGGCTTAGATGCCACTGGTGGCAGCAATATTCCTAAAGAGAAACCCAGGTCCTATGATAGTAGAAACCTGACAAAGATTGTGCCCCCCTACAAGGAAGGGGATGATATCCACAAGTGGATAACTGCTCTTGAGAGAGACTGCATGGTACAGCAGGTTCCTGAGGAACAGTGGGCAGCAATCTTATGGTACTCCTTTTCAGAGAAAGGGAGAGATAAGCTCCTCACTGTCAGACATGAGGATGCAAACAATTACAAAGTCCTGAAGAGTGTCCTAATAGATGGGTTTGGCTTAACCACTGAACAGTACAGGTTGAAGTTCAGAGACACCCAGAAGACACAGACTCAGGACTGGACTGATTTTGTAGATTGTGCTACTAAGGCTCTGGAGGGTTGGCTACATGGCAGCAAAGTACATGACTTTACAGGATTGTATAATTTGATTATGAGGGAGCAGATCCTAAGTAATTGTCAGAACCAGCTCTTACACCAGCACCTGGTGGACTCTGATCTGACCTCTCCCCAAGAATTGGGAAAGAAGGCAGACAAGTGGGTCAGAACCAGGATTAGGCCTAAGAATCAGGACAGTAACCAGAAGAAGGAGTCTACCAAGCCTCAAGATACGGGTGGGGATAAAGATAAAGAAAATACTTCCCCAGGGCCCCAAAACTCCAAGAATGGGGGTGGGTCCCAAGACACTTTTTCAACTGAGAAAAAGCCTTATTGTTATGCCTGTAAACAGGTTGGGCATTACAAAACAGACAACTGTTGTCCCAAGAATAACAATAAAGAAAATATACCTCCAAAGCCAGCTTCAACACCTCCTGTTACTGTCAGCAGTAATCCCCCAGGAAGTGGAAGCACACCCAGGAATCTGGGTGGGTTTACTGCTGGAGCTCAGGTGGACCCTGGCCTATCCAGGTCCCCATCACCCAATGATCTTGTTTATGAGACTGGCATGGGGTTTGCCAACTTCTCTGCTTGCCCAAATACTTTGAGCAAGTATAGACAGGAACCCATCATCAATGGTTTGAAAGTTGAAGCTTTTAGAGACACAGGGGCTAGTATCACCATGGTGGCTGATGGCATAGTCCCCTCTAAGCAACTTTTACCTGGTGCCACATACCAGGTTACAAACCTTGATGGAATCCAAACAAATCATCCCATGGCAGTAGTAAGTCTCAGCTGGGGAGGTGTCATTGGCCCAAAGAGAGTGGCAGTGTCACCAAACTTGCCTGTAGACTGCCTACTTGGTAATGATTTGGAGATCTCAGCCTGGGCTGAGGTTGAACAGGAAACCCATTCTAGAATGGTGAATTCCAATGGAAAGGTTAGTGGGGCTGTAATGGCTACAGCCCCAATTCAAGATGTCCTTCCTGAAAAGGTTGGTAGGGCTGAGAAACTCTCTGCCCCATCTTTAGCAAAAGCTCTTCCTGAACAGAATAGCAAAGCTGTTATGATAACAGCAGAAACCCAAACTGAGTCTCCTCCTGAAAAGGTTGGTGGGGCTGTGATGGCCACAGCCCAAACTCAAACTGACATGTGTGTTGTGAAACCTGAAATGATGGATAACTCCACACAAACTGAGAGCATGGAGGAGGTAAGAGAAATCTCCCCCTCACCAGACTTTAGGACAGGATCAGCCTCCTCAGGGAACTGATCTTACCCCTGATGAAGGAACTGCCCCAGAGGTGGTTGGGCCTAGCCTGACAGAACCTCTGATGTCAGTGGACCCTTCTCAGGTGGGACCCAGTCTGGAGCAGGTAACCTGCCCCTCTCTCCCTTGCCTTAGCCAGCCCAGGGCTGCAGAGGACAAGAAGGACAGTGAGACCCAGAGGGCCCCCTGTCAAATAAAGCACCCCCATCAACAGATTAGGGGCACCAAAACTAGTAGCCCTAGTAAGGTGAAAACTTTAAAAACTCCTGAGGGAGCCCCCTTAAAAACAGTTAGGGACCTCCCACAGATGGATTCTGTTGGGCACAGCCAAACCTGGGACCCAAAGGGCCCAAACCTGAACTGTCCCTCCAGCAAGCCAAACAGAGGGACCCAGCCTCCAGCTTTAGGTAGCCAGAGGTTGACCCTGAGAGCACAGTGCAACTCAGTTAAAGAAAGAAAGGCACACATGGTGGAAGATAATTGGAGGAAGCCAAGCCCTAACTTAGTAGAGCCTCACTTCAATACTCCATATCCAAACCAGCCTTTAACTTTGCATAAACACACCCAAGGTAGTGATTCCCTATGGTGGAGACCCTCTAATACCCAAAGGGTGAGGGACTGCTTAGTGGACCATGAGACAGAGGGTACCCATGCTAGTGCAGGTACTTCCTTATATGGCCACTCAGGCAATATAGGCTTACCTGGCCAAGGATAGCCTTATCTCCTTTCGTTTGGGGGGGGGGTTATGTAGGAAGGTGGCTACCTGACTATGGTTACCCCAGATTTTTTGCCTGTGTTTAGCTGGTTTTTTGACTTAGTTGACCTGGTTCCCTGCTAATCAGGGCCCCAGGCCATCTGCTCTCTCTGTAAAATGGATTCCATGTACCCTAGGTACATACCACAATTGGAAATGGACTCCTTGTCAGCCCCTGTATCATGCACTATAGGTGCCCAGGGCATAGGGGCCACCAAGGCCTACCAGGGGCTGCAGCATATCTTTTGCCACCCCTGGCTGGTTCTTAAATTGACACAACTGGCTGATCACTCAGCTGGGGTAAGGTGGTGTAATCACCCCTTGCTTAGATATAGTATACCTATATCTAAACCTATATCTGGACACATGTAAACCTGTGAGCCACTCCTATGGAAGGCCTCATCAATCCTGGAGGCAGGGTGCGTGGTTTTATATGAGATGGAGCTCTAGCATGAGCTGAGCCTGTCTGCAGCTGTCGGGAACAACTCCCTAAGCTGTTTCAGGATAATGCCATACCATATACTCTTAAGTGCCTTATAATCCTCGCGGTTAAATAGCAACTTTGGTTTGGCTTTATCAAAACATGTCGTGTAAGGTGTCATACGATTTGGAATACCATCCCCTCGCCAGTTCTGGCGACGGGGATGGCATTCCACCCCTCTAGAGGGGTAAGACATGTTCCTTTACTAAATGCGGTTAATTTCTCCAAAGACCTTAAGATCCACAAAATGGATGCCTCTGCCTCAGACAAATGTCTGGACCCCTGTAGCTGACCGAAACTCAGCAGATGGGGCCTGGACAAAGGGTTTCCTGTCACAGGAGGGTGTCACCACCCTCCAGACAGGAGATAGTGGATTGTAGCAGGGAGGTTTGAAAGAAACCAGACACTGCCTGGGGCGCACAAGGCTGCCCCTTGCATAATCCGGCCAAACCGGTTCTGGGGCACTCCAGCCCTCGTGCCAGGGCGGCCTGGATCAAAGGAAAGGGGTGTATCCACCCCCTTCCTGGGTCCCACCCATAGGGAGGGACCTAGCAGGTAATCACGCCCCCCAGATTGGAATAAGAGTGGGAGCAGTGCCAATGCACATCAGATTTCCTGGAAGAAACATTAGAAACAAAACTCTGGACCCTTGGACCTCCATCTCAACGTGGAAGCCCGAAGAATCTCCCTTGTGGTCAAGGAGTGACCACCCTGCAGCAGCAGGCACCATCCAGCCCTTGACGTCTACTTAGTTGCAGTTCCCGCTGGAACTCGAGCGACTGAGATCAACGAGATCAAGCTTGCCTGCCTTCCAACAGCCCGATCCACAGTCCCTGCAGAGCTGAGACCCGTGGAGGCGACCGGAAGCGTGGGGCACGCCATCTTGAATTGACCACGAGACGCTGACCGTGCAGCCCACGAGTGACCCTCGAAGCTGTGCACCGGGGTTTGAGAAGCCCCCACCCTGAGCTGCTCCTGAGCCGAAGTTCAGCCCTCCACACTCGACGAGTGCTGCGTGGGGCCCTTTGGCTCTATTTGGCTCAACGCGTTGGCCCGGTCACTTGCCAGCTGGCTAGTGGTCCCTGTGCCGACGAACTACCTAAGAAGACTCGTGAATCTGGTTGCTCCAGATCCACACCAGCTCCCCTGAAAAGGAGCCCCGACTCTGACCTTCCTGGTCCGAGTGAGAAGCAATCTTCCGATCCCGCGTGGATTGCTCTTGCCAAGGCTTGTTTGCTCCAAACTTGAAGCCGACTGCACCGACGGTGAGAGCCTGCGTGGGACAGATCGTGACCTGCTCCTAGACGTCGCAGATGCCCCAGAGCCCACGTGACAGCGGAGAGAAGCTCCTCGAAGACCACCTGATTGCGCCCGACATTGCCTGGTTCCGTCCTGGTTCCACCCTGGTCACTGCTGAGTGACCCAGACTCTGTCCCCTCTGCTTTCAGGTACTCTACAACTTGAGTCCACCCTTGGACTCCACCGGACACTTCATCTTCAACCCGCCTGCAGCCCTTTCAGCTTCAAGCACCAAGAGCCTGCGTGTCAAAACCCGACGCCACTTCGACCCTGTGCACCCACTTCCTGTGGGTGAGGTAACTTTGCTCCGCCGGTGTTCCCACACTGGTGCACATCTCTAGGGTCTGTGTGTTAAGTTTTGTTCCTCTAGGTCCAGCGGAAGTGTCCTTAAACTTTAACTTTATGACTTTTACGCACCATTGGTTAACATTGGTGCATGCGTGCGCTTTCCGCACATCTCCCGAATCCCGAGGGCCATTCCCGACTTCAGCACTGCTTGTCCTGACTGCTCCCAGCGATTCCCTAGGCCCTAGGCCTAACCACTGTTCGAGTGGCCTCTCTTATACCACTTGTTTAGTATATGGTTTGAGTGGCCACCCGCCCTCATCCATAATTGTGCAACTTGTATGTTTAAACAGTGCTTTTGATTTAACGCTTGTGCCCCTTTATTCATAAAGAATACTGGGGATTGTTTTTAGTAATAAACACATATATTTTTATAATATATACTTGTGTGGTGTCCTTTCATTTGATATTACAGGATTGTATGTGGTAAAACAGCTCGCTTAACACGACCTCTTAAGTTAAGCCTTTAGGCTGCTTAGTCCATGCTACCCCTAGGATAGCTTGTCTAATAAGGTTGACTTACAACCAGACACCATAAGGGATTGTTTGGTCAGGTAGTAGGTGGTTCCAGAATTGGAAACATCCCCTACCAGGCCAACTTCTCACACTAGGGAATCGCTGGGAGCAGTCAGGACAAGCAGTGCTGAAGTCGGGAGAGGCCCACGGGATTCGGGAGCAGTGCGGAAAGCGCACGCATGCACCAATGTTAACCAATGGTGCGTAAAAGTTGCAAAGTTAAAGTTTAAGGACACTTCCGCTGAACCTAGAGGAACAAAACTTAAGACACAGACCCTAGAGATGTGTACCAGTGTGGGAACACCGGTGGAGCAAAGTTACCTCACCCACAGGAAGCGGGTGCACAGGGTCGAAGTGGCGTCGGGTTTTGACACGCAGGTTCTTGGCGCTTGAAGCTGAAGACGCTGCAGGCGATGTGAAGGAGAAGTGTCCGGTGGATCCAAGGGTGGATCTGAAGTGGTGAAGACCTGAAAGCAGAGGGGACAGTGTTCAAAGTCACTGGCCAGTGACCACCGTGGAACCAGATTTGAACCAGGCAAAGTCGGGCGCAAACAGGTGATGAGGTGTTGCTTCTCTCTGCAGCCACGTGGACACGAAGAGGTCAAGGACGTCCAGGAGTCGATCACGAGCTGTCCCTCGAAGGCTCTAGCTGATGGCGGTGTCGGCAACTCGATTGAAGCAAACAAGCCTTGGCTAATGCAAGCCACGGGGAAAGTGAAAAAGGCTTATTACTCGGACCAGCTAGGTCAGAGCGGGTACTCCTTTCTACAGGAATGAGGGCAGGTCTGGAGCAACCAGACCCACAGTATAAATTGTAGGTTTCGTCGCCAAGATGGCCGCTGACCACGTGACAAGCGGCCGGGATGGCAAGTCGAGTGGCACAAAGCAAAAGGACCCCACGCAGATTGTGGAGATGCTGGAGGGCTGATCTTTGGTGCAAATGCTGCACGATTGTGGGGCTTCTCAAACCCCAAAGCACAGAGTCGAGGGTTCCTCGGGTGCTGCGCAGTCAGCGTCTCGGGGGTCTTTCAAGATGTCCGCTCCCACGTCTCTCGGTGCCTCCATGGGTCCCTTCTTTGCAGGGACTGTGGATCGGGCTAGGAAAAGTCTGGGAAGCTGGGTCTTGTCAGGCTCTGCACTCGGGCTCCGGCGGGAGGCGGTGGCAAAGAAGACGTCGAGGTGCTGGGTGGTGCCTGTGTTCACAGGGTGGCCCCTCCTAGGCCACAAGGGAGATGCTCTTCAGTCTTCTGTTCATCAGAATGTCGAAGTCCAGTCGTCTTCTTAGTTTAAAGGTGATTTCAGGATGATCTGAAGTGCATTGGCACTGCTCCCAGTCTTATACTAATTTTGGGGGCTGGATTACCTGCTAGGTCCCCTCCTATGGGTGGGACCCAGGAAGTGGGTGGATACACCCCCTTCCTTTGATCCAGGCCGCCCTGGCACGAGGGCTGGAGTGCCCCAGAACCGGTTTGGCCGGATTATGCAAGGGGCAGCCTTGTGCTCCCCATGCAGTGTCTGGTTTCTTTCAAACCTCCCTGCTACAATCCACTATCTCCTGTCTGAGGGGGTGTAACACCTCCCTGCAACAGGAAACCCTTTGTCCAGGCCCCATTTGGCTGAGTTTCGGTCAGCTTCAGGGGGTCAGACTCTTGTCTGTGGCAAAGGCATCCATTTTGTGGATCTAAGGTCCTTTTAGAAATTAACCGCATTTAAGTAAAGTAACATGTCTTACCCCTCTAGAGGGGTGGAATGCTATCCCCGTCGCCAGAACTGGCGAGGGGATAGTATTCCAAATCGTATGACACCTTACACGACATGTTTTGATAAAGCCAAACCAGAGTTGCTATATAACCGCGAGGATTATAAGGCACTTAAGAGTATATGGTATGGCGTTATCCTGAAACAGCTTAGGGAGTTGTTCCCGACAGCTGCAGACAGGCTCAGCTCATGCTAGAGCTCCATCTCACATTAAACCACGCACTCTGCCTCCAGGATTGATGAGGCCTTCCATAGGAGTGGCTCACAGGTTTATATGTGTCCAGATATAGGTTTAGATATAGGTATACTATACCTAAGTAAGGGGTGATTACACCACCTTACCCCAGCTGAGTGATCAGCCAGTTGTGTCAATTTAAGAACCAGCCAGGGGTGGCAAAAGATATGCTGCAGCCCCTGGTAGGCCTTGGTGGCCCCTATGCCCTGGGCACCTATAGTGCATTATACAGGGGCTGACAAGGAGTCCATTTCCAATTGTGGTATGTACCTAGGGTACATGGAATCCATTTTACAGAGAGAGCAGATGGCCTGGGGCCCTGATTAGCAGGGAACCAGGTCAACTAAGTCAAAAAACCAGCTAAACACAGGCAAAAAATCTGGGGTAACCATAGTCAGGTAGCCACCTTCCTACATAACCCCCCCCCCCCAAACGAAAGGAGATAAGGCTATCCTTGGCCAGGTAAGCCTATATTGCCTGAGTGGCCATATAAGGAAGTACCTGCACTAGCATGGGTACCCCCTGTCTCATGGTCCACTAAGCAGTCCCTCACCCTTGGGGTATTAGAGGGTCTCCACCATAGGGAATCACTACCTTGGGTGTGTTTATGCAAAGTTAAAGGCTGGTTTGGATATGGAGTACTGAAGTGAGGCTCTACTAATTTAGGTCTTAGCTTCCTCCAATTATCTTCCACCATGTGTGCCTTTCTTTCTTTAACTGAGTTGCACTGTGCTCTCAGGGTCAACCTCTGGCTACCTAAAGCTGGAGGCTGGGTCCCTCTGTTTGGCTTGCTGGAGGGACAGTTCAGGTTTGGGCCCTTTGGGTCCCAGGTTTGGCTGTGCCCAACAGAATCCATCTGTGGGAGGTCCCTAACTGTTTTTAAGGGGGCTCCCTCAGGAGTTTTTAAAGTTTTCACCTCACTAGGGCTACTAGTTTTGGTGCCCCTAATCTGTTGATGGGGGTGCTTTATTTGACAGGGGGCCCTCTGGGTCTCACTGTCCTTCTTGTCCTCTGCAGCCCTGGGCTGGCTAAGGCAAGGTAGAGAGGGGCAGGTTACCTGCTCCAGACTGGGTCCCACCTGAGAAGGGTCCGAATGACATCAGAGGTTCTGTCAGGCTAGGCCCAACCACCTCTGGGGCAGTTCCTTCATCAGGGGTAAGATCAGTTCCCTGAGGAGGCTGATCCTGTCCTAAAGTCTGGTGAGGGGGAGATTTTTCTTCCTCCTCCATGCTCTCAGTTTGTGTGGAGTTATCCATCATTTCAGGCTTCACAACACACATATCAGTTTGAGTTTGGGCTGTGGCCATCACAGCCCCACCAACCTTTTCAGGAGGAGACTCAGTTTGGGTTTCTGCTGTTATCATAACAGCTTTGCTATTCTGTTCAGGAAGAGCTTTTGCTAAAGATGGGGCAGAGAGTCTCTCAGCCCTACCAACCTTTTCAGGAAGGACATCTTGGATTGGGGCTGTAGCCATTACAGCCCCACTAACCTTTCCATTGGAATTTACCATTCTAGAATGGATTTCCTGTTCAACCTCAGCCCAGGCTGAGATTTCCAAATCATTACCAAGTAGACAGTCCACAGGCAAGTTTGATGACACTGCCACTCTCTTTGGGCCAATGACACCTCCCCATCTGAGACTTACTACTGCCATGGGATGATTTGTTTTGATGCCATCAATGTTTGTTACCTGGTATGTGGCACCAGGTAAAAGTTGCTTAGAGGGGACTATACAGTCAGCCACCATGGTGATGCTAGCCCCTGTGTCTCTAAAAGCTTCAACTTTCAAACCATTGATGATGGGTTCTTGTCTATATTTGCTCAAAGTATTTGGGCAATCAGAGAAGTTGGCAAACCCCCTGCCAGTCTCATAAACAAGATCATTTGGGGAGGGGGACCTGGATAGGCCAGGGTCCTCCTGTGCTCCAAAAGTAAACCCACCCAGATTCCTGGGTGTGCTCCCACTTCCTGGGGGATTACTGCTGACAGTAACAGGAGGTGTTGGAGCTGGCTTTGGAGGTATATTCTCTTTATTGTTATTCTTGGGACAACAGTTGTCTGTTTTGTAATGCCCAACCTGTTTACAGGCATAACAATAAGGCTTTTACTCTGTTGAAGAAGTGTCTTGGGACCCACCCCCATTCTTGGAGTTTTGGGGCCCTGGGGAAGTCTTTTCTAAATTTTTATCCCCACCCTTATCTTGAGGCTTGGTAGACTCCTTCTTCAGGTTACTGTCCTGATTCTTAGGCCTAATCCTGGTTCTGACCCACTTGCCTGCCTTCTTTCCCAGTTCTTGGGGAGAGGTCAGATCAGAGTCCACCAGGTGCTGGTGTAAGAGCTGGTTCTGACAATTACTTAGGATCTGCTCCCTCATAATCAAATTATACAATCCTGTAAAGTCATGTGCTTTGCTGCCATGTAGCCAACCCTCCAGAGCCTTAGTTGCACAATCAACAAAATCAGTCCAGTCCTGAGTCTGTGTCTTCTGGGTGTCTCTGAACTTCAACCTGTACTGTTCAGTGGTTAAGCCAAACCCATCTATTAGGACACTCTTCAGGACTTTGTAATTGTTTGCATCCTCATGTCTAACAGTGAGGAGCTTATCTCTCCCTTTCTCTGAAAAGGAGTACCATAAGATTGCTGCCCACTGTTCCTCAGGAACCTGCTGTACCATGCAGGCTCTCTCAAGAGCAGTTATCCACTTGTGGATGTCATCCCCTTCCTTGTAGGGGGGCACAATCTTTGTCAGGTTTCTACTATCATAGGACCTGGGTTTCTCTTTAGGAATATTGCTGCCACCAGTGGCATCTAAGCCACACAATTTTTGCTCTCTTGCCAAGGCAAGTCTAGCTTGAGCCAAGGCTACCTCCTCCCTCTCTATTTGGAGTTTGACAGCCCTCATTCTGGCCCTATGCTCTAGCTTTTGAGAAGCAGTCATGCCTCTCTGAGATTCTCTGGAGGCACTAGAAATATGAGAGTCCCCTGAGGGAGATCTCACTCTTCTGTTGCCTGGGAGAATGCTATAGGGTCTGGGGAGGTGCTGGCCCTCTCCATTCCCCAGTAGGTTTAAGTTGGCCTGGCTAAGCCTGGCAACTCCAACCTGGCTACCCTCCTGATCCTGGTCTTCTGTGTCCTCAACCTCTGAGTCCTCATCCCCCTCTTCTCCTTCTTCTCCTTCTTCCTCCTGAGGGGTACCAGTTACAGGTGGGTTCTCTCCATCTCCTGACCCTAGGGGAATTCCCTTCGCCCTTTCTAAGTCATCCTGTTCTAGAATGGCTATCAGGATTGGACAGGTGGGGCTTCTGCCCCTTTTTAACCCTCTTGATTTGCACAAGGCAATCAAGTCCTTTCGGGTTAGTTTGTCATAGCTGGAAGTTGCCTGGGTAAGGTCAACTGTCACAGGAGTAGACCCTGAGGCTTTTCCTGTGTCAGACATGACTCTAGTGTGGTGTAAGTGATGCACCTACCTACACTAAGTGTTTTCCTACTGTACCTTACTAGTGAGTTGTAGTCAGGGTGTGCTAATCCCTTTAATCTACAACTACTAAGTTCAGTAGAACTTAATATGCTAAGCTTTTGATTTATATGTACCTAGAGGTACTTGATGTGATCTTTCAATTTGATAAAAGATTGCAATGGTAAAACAACAGCAAGCTCAAATCCGCACCGCTGCTCACCAATGTGAGAAGTTGGCCTGATAGGTGATGTTTCCAATTCTGGAACCACCTATTATCAGACCAAACAATCCCTTATGGTGTCAGGTTGTAAGTCAACCTTGTTAGACAAGCTATCCTAGGGGTAGCATGGACTAAGCAGCCTAAAGGCTTAACTTAAGAGGTCGTGTTAAGCGAGCTGTTTTACCACATACAATCCTGTAATATCAAATGAAAGGACACCACACAAGTATATATTATAAAAATATATGTGTTTATTACTAAAAACAATCCCCAGTATTCTTTATGAATAAAGGGGCACAAGCGTTAAATCAAAAGCACAGTTTAAACATACAAAGTTGCACAATTATGGATGAGGGCGGGTGGCCACTCAAACCATATACTAAACAAGTGGTATAAGAGATACCACTCGAACAGTGGTTAGGCCTAGGGCCTAGGGAATCGCTGGGAGCAGTCAGGACAAGCAGTGCTGAAGTCGGGAGAGGCCCACGGGATTCGGGAGCAGTGCGGAAAGCGCACGCATGCACCAATGTTAACCAATGGTGCGTAAAAGTTGCAAAGTTAAAGTTTAAGGACACTTCCGCTGAACCTAGAGGAACAAAACTTAAGACACAGACCCTAGAGATGTGTACCAGTGTGGGAACACCGGCGGAGCAAAGTTACCTCACCCACAGGAAGCGGGTGCACAGGGTCGAAGTGGCGTCGGGTTTTGACACGCAGGTTCTTGGCGCTTGAAGCTGAAGACGCTGCAGGCGATGTGAAGGAGAAGTGTCCAGTGGATCCAAGGGTGGATCTGAAGTGGTGAAGACCTGAAAGCAGAGGGGACAGTGTTCAAAGTCACTGGCCAGTGACCACCGTGGAACCAGATTGGAACCAGGCAAAGTCGGGCGCAAACAGGTGATGAGGTGTTGCTTCTCTCTGCAGCCACGTGGACACGAAGAGGTCAAGGACGTCCAGGAGTCGATCACGAGCTGTCCCTTGAAGGCTCTAGCAGATGGCGGTGTCGGCAACTCGATTGATGCAAACAAGCCTTGGCTAATGCAAGGCACGGGGAAAGTGAAGAAGGCTTATTACTCGGACCAGCAAGGTCAGAGCGGGTACTCCTTTCTACAGAAGCGAGGGCAGTTCTGAAGCAACCAGACCCACAGTGTAAATTGTAGGTTTCGTCGCCAAGATGGCCGCTGACCACGTGACAAGCGGCCGGGATGGCGAGTCGAGTGGCACAAAGCAAAAGGGCCCCACGCAGATCGTGGAGGTGCTGGAGGGCTGATCTTTGGTGCAAATGCTGCTCGATTGTGGGGATTCTCAAACCCCAAAGCACAGAGTCGAGGGTGCCTCGGGTGCTGCGCAGTCAGCGTCTCGGGGGTCTTTCAAGATGTCCGCTCCCACGTCTCTCGGTGCCTCCACGGGTCCCTTCTTTGCAGGGACTGTGGATCGGGCTAGGAAAAGTCTGGGAAGCTGGGTCTTGTCAGGCTCTGCACTCGGGCTCCGGCGGGAGGCGGCGGCAAAGCAGACGTCGAGGTGCTGGGTGGTGCCTGTGTTCACAGGGTGGCCCCTCCTAGGCCACAAGGGAGATGCTCTTCAGTCTTCTGTTCATCAGAATGTCGAAGTCCAGTCGTCTTCTTAGTTTAAAGGTGATTTCAGGATTATCTGAAGTGCATTGGCACTGCTCCCAGTCTTATACTAATTTTGGGGGCTGGATTACCTGCTAGGTCCCCTCCTATGGGTGGGACCCAGGAAGTGGGTGGATACACCCCCTTCCTTTGATCCAGGCCGCCCTGGCACGAGGGCTGGAGTGCCCCAGAACCGGTTTGGCCGGATTATGCAAGGGGCAGCCTTGTGCTCCCCATGCAGTGTCTGGTTTCTTTCAAACCTCCCTGCTACAATCCACTATCTCCTGTCTGAGGGGGTGTAACACCTCCCTGCAACAGGAAACCCTTTGTCCAGGCCCCATTTGGCTGAGTTTCGGTCAGCTTCAGGGGGTCAGACTCTTGTCTGTGGCAGAGGCATCCATTTTGTGGATCTAAGGTCCTTTTAGAAATTAACCGCATTTAAGTAAAGTAACATATCTTACCCCTCTAGAGGGGTGGAATGCTATCCCCGTCGCCAGAACTGGCGAGGGGATAGTATTCCAAATCGTATGACACCTTACACAACATGTTTTGATAAAGCCAAACCAGAGTTGCTATATAACCGCGAGGATTATAAGGCACTTAAGAGTATATGGTATGGCGTTATCCTGAAACAGCTTAGGGAGTTGTTCCCGACAGCTGCAGACAGGCTCAGCTCATGCTAGAGCTCCATCTCACATTAAACCACGCACTCTGCCTCCAGGATTGATGAGGCCTTCCATAGGAGTGGCTCACAGGTTTATATGTGTCCAGATATAGGTTTAGATATAGGTATACTATACCTAAGTAAGGGGTGATTACACCACCTTACCCCAGCTGAGTGATCAGCCAGTTGTGTCAATTTAAGAACCAGCCAGGGGTGGCAAAAGATATGCTGCAGCCCCTGGTAGGCCTTGGTGGCCCCTATGCCCTGGGCACCTATAGTGCATTATACAGGGGCTGACAAGGAGTCCATTTCCAATTGTGGTATGTACCTAGGGTACATGGAATCCATTTTACAGAGAGAGCAGATGGCCTGGGGCCCTAATTAGCAGGGAACCAGGTCAACTAAGTCAAAAAACCAGCTAAACACAGGCAAAAAATCTGGGGTAACCATAGTCAGGTAGCCACCTTCCTACACAAGGGTACCTGGATTACCCTGATGCAGGAGTGTTGGACTTTGGCCCTTAGGGCAGGTTCACCCCGAGACTTTTTGCTTGAAATGGTGACCTGGAGATGGTGATTTTTGGATTCTGCGCACTTTCACTGTGTCCCAGTGGAAAGTGCGTGCACACTCTGAGTGCATGTGCTGAGCTAGGCCTGCCCGCCCATAGGAATGCATGGGGAATGTATGTGTCCCTGGTAGTTCCTGATGCGTGGGGTGTACAGGCTTGAGTCTGGTATGGGTGAACTCGTGAGAGTGAATGCTGCGAGATGGTGTATGCAGCATGTATGTGTCTAGTAGCGAAGCGCCATTTCTAGACATGGCTGTACGTGTGCTGTGAGGGTGCTGGCGTGTGATTGGCTGGAGCTGGCTGGCATGCCAGGCTCCAGGAAGTCTGGATGGGTCTGCCCGGTGGTGAGTGGGAGATCTGCATGAGTAATGTGTGGGAGGAGAGTACCTGTGTCCTGGATGGGCTGGGTTTTCCCCACACAATGCTGGCTCCGCCCCCCTGTGGTGTGTCTAATGACCCAAGCCCTGCCAGTGAATAGAGAGGGTGGTTGAGGTAAACAGAGTACTCAAGAACCAGCTGCGACTGGTTCCGCCCCCTCTCTGCACCCTCAGACAAAGGAATGCACTGTATAAAAATGGGGCTGTGTCCCCACTGAAGTTGTTCTGCTTTTGGATCCTGCCAGAGGGGGCTGTTGCTGCTGCTGGGGCCAGGAGGACTGCCACTTGGGGTGTCTCCCTGCCTGGAGACCCAGTGTGCTGGCTCTGGCCCAGCCTTGCCCCCCCTGCCTGCCTCCAGCCCCTGCTGGAGCCTTGTCCTGTCCTCCAGTGCTGGGGAGCACTGAGGACTCCTTGCCTGCAGCACTGAGAGCGCTGCTCTCTGCCCTTTAGCGCTGTGGAGCGCTGAAAACGCCTGCCTAGCGCTTGAAAGCGCTGTATTTTGGCCATAGCGCTGTGAGCGCTGTGATTTGTCCTGTAGGCGCTTGGGAGCGCCTACCCTTCGTTTCTAGCGCTGCTAGCGCTGGGTGTGCACAGCCGGTGCCCACCCGGCATCAAATTGCCCCGTGTGGCGATTTGGCGGCGCGGGTGCCACCCCGCTCATTGCCGCTTCGTTGTGCCCGTTGTTGTGGATTCACGAGGGAGCCCACTCCTCGGATCCTGGGAAGCCGCCTGCCTGCCTAGGAAGCGGGCCGCCGCGCTGCCCGCGGCGACCCGGAAGTGGTTGGGAGTCCGTCCAATCCTAGCGCGGCCCAGGAGAGGCCGACCGGAAGTCCCGCCTCCATTACCGAGCCGGGAAGAGAGAAGCTGCCGGCCGGATCCCCGAGGCTCCCCGAGTGGAGAGGAGAGCCCCGGGACCAGAGGGAGAGACCCGCCTTCGCTGGAACCCAGCGCGAAGCCGGTGAGTGTGGCAGTGCTGGAGGGAGGGGCGCCGGGACACATTGTCGGTGTCCGCCCCCCCCCCTCTTTCTCGTAGCGCGAGATAGCGCTACAGTGCGGAGTGAAGCCACGAGGGCTTCAAGAGAGCATCTCTTTGTTTTGAGCCTGAGGGCTCAGGGGGCACCTTAGTGTTGGAGCAACGAGAGGCTCCAAAGCGCCGCAGTGGTTTGGCGAGCCAGAGAGGCTCAGAGCGCCCTAAGTGTTCCTGGGTCCCCAGAGAAGGACCCCACAGCCCAGCGAGGCTGCACCTTTGTTGCTGGAGCCCTGAGAGGCTCCAGCCTGCCTTTTGCTTTGCGAGCCCTGAGAGGCTCGAGTACCCATTTCTTGTGAAGAGCCTGAGAGAGGCTCAGGGCGCCATTTCTTGTCTGGAGCCCAGTGAGGCCCCACAGTGCCACAGTGGTGGTTCTTGAGCCCAGAGAGGCTCCAACGTTGCCCTAACCTTCCCTGCACCAGTTGCCCAGCACTTTGTGGGCAACTGCGACGTTTAGGCCCTGACATTGGGACACAGGGACTGTCACAGGTGGTGACTGATCTAAGTTTTGCGCAATGTTATTGCTGCACCTCTGAATGTATTGTTTATGCGTCATGTGCCTTTACACCTCTGAATGAATGTTATGCATTGCATCATGTGTTTTCCTCTTACACCCCTACAGGTATTGTGATACATAGGTGTAGGAAGGTGGCTACCTGACTATGGTTACCCCGGATTTTTGCCTGTGTTTAGCTGGTTTTTTGACTTAGTTGACCTGGTTCCCTGCTAATCAGGGCCCCAGGCCATCTGCTCTCTCTGTAAAATGGATTCCATGTACCCTAGGTACATACCCCAATTGGAAATGGACCCCTTTTTCAGCCCCTGTATAATGCACTATAGGTGCCCAGGGCATAGGGGCCACCAAGGCCTACCAGGGGCTGCAGCATATCTTTTGCCACCCCTGGCTGGTTCTTAAATTGACACAACTGGCTGATCACTCAGCTGGGGTAAGGTGGTGTAATCACCCCTTGCTTAGGTATAGTATACCTATATCTAAACCTATATCTGGACACATGTAAACCTGTGAGCCACTCCTATGGAAGGCCTCATCAATCCTGGAGGCAGGGTGCGTGGTTTTATGTGAGATGGAGCTCTAGCATGAGCTGAGCCTGTCTGCAGCTGTCGGGAACAACTCCCTAAGCTGTTTCAGGATAATGCCATACCATATACTCTTAAGTGCCTTATAATCCTCGCGGTTAAATAGCAACTTTGGTTTGGCTTTATCAAAACATGTCGTGTAAGGTGTCATACGATTTGGAATACTATCCCCTCGCCAGTTCTGGCGACGGGGATAGCATTCCACCCCTCTAGAGGGGTAAGACATGTTACTTCACTTAAATGCGGTTAATTTCTCCAAAGACCTTAAGATCCACAAAATGGATGCCTCTGCCACAGACAAATGTCTGGACCCCTGCAGTTGACCGAAACTCAACCAAATGGGTCCTGGACAAAGGGTTTCCTGTCACAGGAGGGTGTCACCGCCCTCCAGACAGGAGATAGTGGATTGTAGCAGGGAGGTTTGAAAGAAACCAGACACTGCCTGGGGCGCACAAGGCTGCCCCTTGCATAATCCGGCCAAACCGGTTCTGGGGCACTCCAGCCCTCGTGCCAGGGCGGCCTGGATCAAAGGAAGGGGGTGTATCCACCCACTTCCTGGGTCCCACCCATAGGAGGGGACCTAGCAGGTAATCACGCCCCCCAGATTGGAATAAGAGTGGGAGCAGTGCCAATGCACATCAGATTTCCTGGAAGAAACATTAGAAACGAAACTCTGGACCCTTGGACCTCCATCTCAACGTGGAAGCCCGAAGAATCTCCCTTGTGGTCAAGGAGTGACCACCCTGCAGCAGCAGGCACCATCCAGCCCTCGACGTCTACTTAGTTGCAGTTCCCGCTGGAACTCGAGCAACTGAGATCAACGAGATCAAGCTTGCCTGCCTTCCAACAGCCCGATCCACAGTCCCTGCAGAGCTGAGACCCGTGGAGGCGACCGGAAGCGTGGGGCACGCCATCTTGAATTGACCACGAGACGCTGACCGGGCAGCCCACGAGTGACCCTCGAAGCTGTGCACCGGGGTTTGAGAAGCCCCCACCCTGAGCTGCTCCTGAGCCGAAGTTCAGCCCTCCACACTCGACGAGTGCTGCGTGGGGCCCTTTGGCTCTATTTGGCTCAACACATTGGCCCGGTCACTTGCCAGCTGGCTAGTGGTCGCTGTGCCGACGAACTACCTAAGAAGACTCGTGAATCTGGTTGCTCCAGATCCACACCAGCTCCCCTGAAAAGGAGCCCCGACTCTGACCTTCCTGGTCCGAGTGAGAAGCAATCTTCCGATCCCGCGTGGATTGCTCTTGCCAAGGCTTGTTTGCTCCAAACTTGAAGCCGACTGCACCGACGGTGAGAGCCTGCGTGGGACAGATCGTGACCTGCTCCTGGACGTCGCAGATGCCCCAGAGCCCACGTGACAGCGGAGAGAAGCTCCTCGACGACCACCTGATTGCGCCCGACATTGCCTGGTTCCGTCCTGGTTCCACCCTGGTCACTGCTGAGTGACCCAGACTCTGTCCCCTCTGCTTTCAGGTACTCTACAACTTGAGTCCACCCTTGGACTCCACCGGACACTTCATCTTTAACCCGCCTGCAGCCCTTTCAGCTTCAAGCACCAAGAGCCTGCGTGTCAAGACCCGACGCCACTTCGACCCTGTGCACCCACTTCCTGTGGGTGAGGTAACTTTGCTCCGCCGGTGTTCCCACACTGGTGCACATCTCTAGGGTCTGTGTGTTAAGTTTTGTTCCTCTAGGTCCAGCGGAAGTGTCCTTAAACTTTAACTTTATGACTTTTACGCACCATTGGTTAACATTGGTGCATGCGTGCGCTTTCCGCACATCTCCCGAATCCCGAGGGCCATTCCCGACTTCAGCATTGCTTGTCCTGACTGCTCCCAGCGATTCCCTAGGCCCTAGGCCTAACCACTGTTCGAGTGGCCTCTCTTATACCACTTGTTTAGTATATGGTTTGAGTGGCCACCCGCCCTCATCCATAATTGTGCAACTTGTATGTTTAAACAGTGCTTTTGATTTAACGCTTGTGCCCCTTTATTCATAAAGAATACTGGGGATTGTTTTTAGTAATAAATACATATATTTTTATAATATATACTTGTGTGGTGTCCTTTCATTTGATATTACAGGATTGTATGTGGTAAAACAGCTCGCTTAACACGACCTCTTAAGTTAAGCCTTTAGGCTGCTTAGTCCATGCTACCCCTAGGATAGCTTGTCTAATAAGGTTGACTTACAACCAGACACCATAAGGGATTGTTTGGTCAGGTAGTAGGTGGTTCCAGAATTGGAAACATCCCCTACCAGGCCAACTTCTCACATTGGTGAGCAGCGGTGCGGATTTGAGCTTGCTGTTGTTTTACCATTGCAATCTTTGTATCAAATTGAAAGATCACATCAAGTACCTCTAGGTACATATAAAATCAAAAGCTTAGCATATTAAGTTCTACTGAACTTAGTAGTTGTAGGTTGAAGGGATTAGCACACCCTGACTACAACTCACTAGTAAGGTACAGTAGGAAAACACTTAGTGTAGGTAGGTGCATCACTTACACCACACTAGAGTCATGTCTGACACAGGAAAAGCCTCAGGGTCTACTCCTGTGACAGTTGACCTTACCCAGGCAACTTCCAGCTATGACAAGCTAACCCGAAAGGACTTGGTTGCCTTGTGCAAATCAAGAGGGTTAAAAAGGGGCAGAAGCCCCACCTGTCCAATCCTGATAGCCATTCTAGAACAGGATGACTTAGAAAGGGCGAAAGGAATTCCCCTAAGGTCAGGAGATGGAGAGAACCCAGCTGTAACTGTTACCCCTCAGGAGGAAGAAGGAGAAGAGGTGGATGAGGACTCAGAGATTGAGGACACAGAAGACCAGGGTCAGGAGGGTAGCCAGGTTGGATTTGCCAGGCTTAGCCAGGCCAATTTAAACCTACTGGGAAATGGAGAGGGCCAGCACCTCCCCAGATCCCACAGTCTTATTCTCCCAGGCAACAGAAGAGTGAGATCTCCCTCAGGGGACTCTCATATTTCTAGTGCCTCCAGAGAATCTGAGAGAGGTATGACTGCCTCTCAAAAGACTGAGCATAGGGCCAGAATGAGGGCTGTCAGACTCCAGATAGAGAGGGAGGAGGTAGCCCTGGCTCAAGCTAAACTTACCTTGGCTCAAGCTAGACTTACCTTGGCAAGAGAGCAGAAATTAAGTGGCTTAGATGCCACTGGTGGCAGCAATATTCCTAAAGAGAAACCCAGGTCCTATGATAGTAGAAACCTGACAAAGATTTTTCCCCCCTACAAGGAAGGGGATGACATCCACAAGTGGATAACTGCTCTTGAGAGAGCCTGCATGGTACAGCAGGTTCCTGAGGAACAGTGGGCAGCAATCTTATGGTACTCCTTTTCAGAGAAAGGGAGAGATAAGCTCCTCACTGTTAGACATGAGGATGCAAACAATTACAAAGTCCTGAAGAGTGTTCTGATAGATGGGTTTGGCTTAACCACTGAACAGTACAGGTTGAAGTTCAGAGACACCCAGAAGACACAGACTCAGGACTGGACTGATTTTGTTGATTGTGCAACTAAGGCTCTGGAGGGTTGGCTACATGGCAGCAAAGTACATGACTTTACAGGATTGTATAATTTGATTATGAGGGAGCAGATCCTAAGTAACTGTCAGAACCAGCTCTTACACCAGCACCTGGTGGACTCTGATCTGACCTCTCCCCAAGAATTGGGAAAGAAGGCAGACAAGTGGGTCAGAACCAGGATTAGGCCTAAGAATCAGGACAGTAACCAGAAGAAGGAGTCTACCAAGCCTCAAGATAAGGGTGGGGATAAAAATAAAGAAAAGACTTCCCCAGGGCCCCAAAACTCCAAGGATGGGGGTGGGTCCCAAGACACTTCTTCAACTGAGAAAAAGCCTTATTGTTATGCCTGTAAACAGGTGGGGCATTACAAAACAGACAACTGTTGTCCCAAGAATAACAATAAAGAAAATATACCTCCAAAGCCAGCTTCAACACCTCCTGTTACTGTCAGCAGTAATCCCCCAGGAAGTGGAAGCACACCCAGGAATCTGGGTGGGTGTTGGAAATGGGATCTCTGGCTGGCCAAGGATTTCGCCAAAGTCAGTCAGAGACCACCACACCCAAGTCAGGGCAAGGGAGTTACACGCCAAGATAACCCCTACTCACCCTCTAGGTAACGTGGCGCGAGCAGCAAGGCTAAACTTGGAGGCGATGTAGGCTAAGTATTTGCGCACGCACCCCAGCAACAACAACCAAAGGCCCACCACAAAGGAAACTCCACACAAGGTTATATAAAAATAGCCTTTGTATTACACCAAAACACATTAGATAAAACACACACTTTACAATGTGCCAGAGGCACGGGCAGAATTTACAAGGGATATGTACAAGACAGGGCCACCTGGACCACTGTCAGGAATCAGAAGTAGCACTTTCAGAAATAGCACTTAGTACATAGAATATAGCACAAAATAGCACACAACCAGTAATCACTGGTAACCAGGACCTCACTAGCACCACCTGTACTAGGGAGAAAACAACCACCTATGTATTACAATACCTGTAGGGGTGTAAGAGGAAAACACATGATGCAATGCATAACATTCATTCAGAGGTGTAAAGGCACATGACGCATAAACAATACATTCAGAGGTGCATAGAAAGTACAATTGCGCCAAACTCACGTAAGTCACCACCTGTGACTGTCCCTGTGTCCCAATGTCAGGGCCTAAACGTAGCAGTTGCCCACAAAGTGCTGGGCAACTGGTGCAGGGAAAGTTAGGGCAAAGTTGGAGCCTCTCTGGGGTCAAGAACCACCACTGTGGCACTGGGGAGCCTCTCTTAGGCTCTCTGACCAGTAAGGGGGGGCTGCTGAGCCTCTCAGGGCTCCAGCAACAAAAAGGTGCAGCCTCGCTGGGCTGTGGGGTCCCCCTCTCTGGGGACCCAAAGGGATGAAGTTTGCCAAGAGCCTCGCTGGGCTCTAACTCAACTGGTGCCCCCGGGGCCCCTCGTGACTCAACAGGAGCGCTGAGGTGCTCTCTCTCGTTGGAGCCTCTCTTAGGCTCGGGACGCGGGGCTGGCAATCGAGCCTCGCAAGGCTCGCCAATAGAAAATGCCCCCAGAGCCTCTCTGGCTCTTACTGACTACAGGCGCGAGGTCGCGCTACAGAGAGGGGGCAGGGCGGACACCGGCAATGTGTCCCGACGCTCCCCCCCCTCCTCTGCAGGCACCTGCACTCACCGGGTTCGCGCTGGGCTCTCCAGCGACGGCGGGTCTCTCCCGCTGGTCCCGGGGCTCTCCTCGGCAGGCTGCTTCTCGTCTTGCCCCCGGCCTGCCTGACTTCCGGGTCGCGGCAGCGGGGCGGGACTTCCGGTCGGCCCCTCCGGGGCCGCACTGTGATTGGTCGGCCGCCTCACCACTTCCGGGTCGCCGCGGGCAGCGCGGCGGCTCGCTTCTAGGCAGGCAGGCGGCTTCCCAGATGATCCGAGGAGTGGGCTCCCTCGTAAATCAATAAAACCGGACAATAACACCGCGGCAATGAGCGGGGTGGCACCCGCGCCGCCAACTCGACACACGGGGCGATCGGATGCCGGGTGGGCACCGGCTGTGCACACCCAGCGCTGGCAGCGCTAGTAACGACGGGCAGGCGCTCCCAAGCGCCTCCAGGACCAAATACAGCGCTCACAGCGCTAGAGGCAAAATCCAGCGCTTTCCAAGCGCTAGGCAGGCGATTTCAGCGCTCCCAGCGCTGAAGGGCAGAGAGCAGCGCTCTCAGGCTGCAGGCAAGGAGTCCTCAGTGCTCCCCAGCACTGGAGGACAGGACAAGGCTCCAGCAGGGGCTGGAGGCAGACAGGGGGGCAAGGCTGGGCCAGAGCCAGCACACTGGGTCTCCAGGCAGGGAGACACCCCAAGTGGCGGTCCTCCTGGCCCCAGCAGCAGCAAAAGCCCCCTCTGGCAGGATCCAAAAGTAGAACAACTTCAGTGGGGACACAGCCCCATTTTTATACAGTGCATTCCTTTGTTCAAGGGTGCAGAGTGGGGGCGGAACCAGTCGCAGCTGGTTCTTGAGTACTCTGTTTACCTCAACCACCCTCTCTATTCACTGGCAGGGCTTGGGTCATTAGACACACCACAGGGGGGCGGAGCCAGCATTGTGTGGGGAAAACCCAGCCCATCCAGGACACAGGTACACTCCTCCCACACATTACTCATGCAGATCTCCCACTCACCACCGGGCAGACCCATCCAGACTTCCTGGAGCCTGGCATGCCAGCCAGCTCCAGCCAATCACACGCCAGCACCCTCACAGCACACGTACAGCCATGTCTAGAAATGGCGCTTCGCTACTAGACACATACATGCTGCATACACCGTTGCGCAGCATTCACTCACACGAGTTCACACATACCAGACTCAAGCCTGTACACCCCACGCATCAGGAACTACCAGGGACACATACATTCCCCATGCATTCCTATGGGCGGGCAGGCCTAGCTCAGCACATGCACTCAGAGTGCGCACGCACTTTCCACTGGGACACAGTGAAAGTGCGCAGAATCCAAAAATCACCATCTCCAGGTCACCATTTCAAGAAAAAAGTCTCGGGGTGAACCTGCCCTAAGGGCCAAAGTCCAACATAACCCCCTTCCAGCCAAAACGCAGGGGAGACCAATCACCACCGTGATGGACTTCCCTGCTTGGGGCGATAGAACACGGACGCAGGCCCGCAACTGCAGGGACACCCTCCTGTTCTACGCCACGGTGAACCCATGGGATTCCCTCTAAACACACTGTCTGGACCAACTGGGCTACCCCACTGGTACTCCCAAGTTGTCCGCGGCCAGGACCAGGCCCTGGGCCACCCAGGTGCCACTGGTCCATGCCAATTCGCAGAGCGGGGGGTAGTAACCCCTGGCACATAGGAGCCATTCTCCACTCTTCCTGTCTGCAAGACAGGACTAGACTGCCACTGGTTCTCCAGCCTAAGGCCTACAACCTCAGGCGGACCAGGAGTCTCGGGGAAGGCTCTCCTCCCCCTACCTCTTCTCCTAGGGTTCCTCCTCCCTCTGCGAGGGGTACCCCTAGAACGCCATTCCAACCCAGGGCTTATCCACTCAGGTTGCACCGGGGTCAGAGGTGGGCTCTCCCACCCTCTGCACCCCCTTCCAGAGGTCTGCCCTCTCCCACCTGGAGAAGTTCCTCTGGAAGAAGAACCGGTCAGGACACTGGTTACAGTCGTCCCACCCTTCAGGTCAGGCTGATCCTGAACCTGGCCTTCCAACCTCTGGTCTAAAACCTTCAGTGGAACAATTGCCTGGCACTCCAGGACTTCTGGGGATTCACACACAATCCCCCTGAGGCTAACAAATGTCACATCTGTTGCGTGACTGTCTGTCTGGCGCAGATCTCCCGCCCTCTGTCCACCTGACAGTGCGTGACGATCCCCCAGACCAGAAGTGGTGTTACCATGGTCACTACACGGGAACCTAGCCCAACTGGGTAGTCCCTGACCCACTGGTCCTTCCACTGGGGAACTCCCCCAATCACTCCTCACTCTGGACTCCTGTACCCTCCCTATCGGAGCGGTACTGCCAGACTCTAGAACCACAGGAGCTCTGGTTACAGACGCTCCAGGTCCTCTACTCACTAGGAGATCTTCCTCAAATGGACTAACAGGACAGCCTAGGTCCCCAACCTGGTGTTCCCTCAAGAAACCACCCAGGTTCTGAGACAGGGCTTCGGGCCTCTGGGGGCTCTCAGCCACCCACTGACTCCTGCTCCACTGAGCCAGGCAGTCAGCCCCTACACCCTTCTCACTAACCAGGGACCTAGCTGGGCTACACTGAGCCTCTTCCACCACGCTGGGCTGGAAGATCCCTGACCCACTACTTTTGGAGTCACTCACCAATGACTCTACAGAACCTCTGGTCCCTTCCCAGCGGTCTGCTTCCTCTGCCAGCTCACATGGTTCAGACAATCCACACCCTAACAGGTGTTGGCGCAACCCTGGTGAACAACAACTGAGCAACTGCTCTCTGAGAAACATATCGAGCAATAGGTCCCAATCACATTTCGTGGGCTCCCGTACCCAATCACACAGGGCTCTACAACAGTCATCCTCAAAGTCTTCCCAAGACTGATGAGACGGTTTCCTAAGGTTCCTAAACCTCAACCTATTCTCCTCCTCTGGGGAAACAGGAACCATACTCTGGGAACTGGGACTTTCTAGACTGAGATTTAAATAGCTGCCACCACTGGACCCAACCCTCCCTAGGGGATCCAGAAACTCAACACTGCGCGCAGGGGATAGTCTACCCTCCAGAGCTACTTTGCCTCTGGTGGCGGCCCTCTCAGCCTCCTCTATCCTGTCCTGCGCTAAGACCCTCTCGGTCTCCAGCTGTTGCTTCTTAACCTCCAGCTGTTGCCTTCTAATGCCCAGCTGTGCCATAGCCTGGGCATGCTCCAACCTGAGCTTTTCTAAAGCCAGCTGGTGCTCCCTTTCTCTCCTCCTATCTTCCAGCTCCTCTGGGGACAGGGAAAGGGATGAGGCACTGCCTCCTAAACTGGACCCAGCAAGGGACTCCCTATCTATGGGGTCCTCACTATCTGCTGGCGTCCCTGTGCTATCATCTTCTTCCTCCTCAGACTCTTCAGGGCTCCCCTCTGACCCACCACCCTCATGGTGTGAGACCCGGGCCCTCTCCGCACTGTGCTCACGCTCCCAGTCCTCCTTCTGCCATTGGATTAGGTTACCCCTAAGTTGGGACTGGGTGTCTGACTCATTCACTGCAATGTCTCTCTCTTCGCAAAACTCTCTCAGTTCATGCAAAAACAGACCCCAGACATTAAAAGCAGACTCCATCTTGGCAGGATGATCACAGACACGTGCAACACAGGGGACTTAACAATCTGAAGTAAGAGTACACAATTCCAAAACTTCAACAATCTCCTTATCAAAGAGAACTCATACTCATGCGTCCAGGAAAACACACCATTCATCCACACACACCCTCCCCTCGGATCGGTAAGGCAGTTTCTACCACCCCTGACTTCTCAACCTGACCAAAAGCGACACAGGTACCAAACTCTGGAAGCAGGGCGGGGGACAAATGTACTGAACACAATCAAATGACACTCTTCAGGAGAAGAAAATAATGAAACTTCCAAAACAATACAATCCCCTAAAAATGTGGTCATCTAAAATGCAGAGTTTTGTGGTGCAGCCAGCTGCTACTAAGGTACAAGGCAAACACAAATCCTTATCCCACCGCTGCCACCAATGTTGGAAATGGGATCTCTGGCTGGCCAAGGCTTTCGCCAAAGTCAGTCAGAGACCACCACACCCAAGTCAGGGCAAGGGAGTTACACGCCAAGATAACCCCTACTCACCCTCTAGGTAACGTGGCGCGAGCAGCAAGGCTAAACTTGGAGGCGATGTAGGCTAAGTATTTGCGCACGCACCCCAGCAACAACAACCAAAGGCCCACCACAAAGGAAACTCCACACAAGGTTATATAAAAATAGCCTTTGTATTACACCAAAACACATTAGATAAAACACACACTTTACAATGTGCCAGAGGCACGGGCAGAATTTACAAGGGATATGTACAAGACAGGGCCACCTGGACCACTGTCAGGAATCAGAAGTAGCACTTTCAGAAATAGCACTTAGTACATAGAATATAGCACAAAATAGCACACAACCAGTAATCACTGGTAACCAGGACCTCACTAGCACCACCTGTACTAGGGAGAAAACAACCACCTATGTATTACAATACCTGTAGGGGTGTAAGAGGAAAACACATGATGCAATGCATAACATTCATTCAGAGGTGTAAAGGCACATGACGCATAAACAATACATTCAGAGGTGCATAGAAAGTACAATTGCGCCAAACTCACGTAAGTCACCACCTGTGACTGTCCCTGTGTCCCAATGTCAGGGCCTAAACGTAGCAGTTGCCCACAAAGTGCTGGGCAACTGGTGCAGGGAAAGTTAGGGCAAAGTTGGAGCCTCTCTGGGCTCAAGAACCACCACTGTGGCACTGGGGAGCCTCTCTTAGGCTCTCTGACCAGTAAGGGGGGGCTGCTGAGCCTCTCAGGGCTCCAGCAACAAAAAGGTGCAGCCTCGCTGGGCTGTGGGGTCCCCCTCTCTGGGGACCCAAAGGGATGAAGTTTGCCAAGAGCCTCGCTGGGCTCTAACTCAACTGGTGCCCCCGGGGCCCCTCGTGACTCAACAGGAGCGCTGAGGTGCTCTCTCTCGTTGGAGCCTCTCTTAGGCTCGGGACGCGGGGCTGGCAATCGAGCCTCGCACGGCTCGCCAATAGAAAATGCCCCCAGAGCCTCTCTGGCTCTTACTGACTACAGGCGCGAGGTCGCGCTACAGAGAGGGGGCGGGGCGGACACCGGCAATGTGTCCCGATGCTCCCCCCCCTCCTCTGCAGGCACCTGCACTCACCGGGTTCGCGCTGGGCTCTCCAGCGACGGCGGGTCTCTCCCGCTGGTCCCGGGGCTCTCCTCGGCAGGCTGCTTCTCGTCTTGCCCCCGGCCTGCCTGACTTCCGGGTCGCGGCAGCGGGGCGGGACTTCCGGTCGGCCCCTCCGGGGCCGCACTGTGATTGGTCGGCCGCCTCACCACTTCCGGGTCGCCGCGGGCAGCGCGGCGGCTCGCTTCTAGGCAGGCAGGCGGCTTCCCAGATGATCCGAGGAGTGGGCTCCCTCGTAAATCAATAAAACCGGACAATAACACCGCGGCAATGAGCGGGGTGGCACCCGCGCCGCCAACTCGCCACACGGGGCGAGCGGATGCCGGGTGGGCACCGGCTGTGCACACCCAGCGCTGGCAGCGCTAGTAACGACGGGCAGGCGCTCCCAAGCGCCTCCAGGACCAAATACAGCGCTCACAGCGCTAGAGGCAAAATCCAGCGCTTTCCAAGCGCTAGGCAGGCGATTTCAGCGCTCCCAGCGCTGAAGGGCAGAGAGCAGCGCTCTCAGGCTGCAGGCAAGGAGTCCTCAGTGCTCCCCAGCACTGGAGGACAGGACAAGGCTCCAGCAGGGGCTGGAGGCAGACAGGGGGGCAAGGCTGGGCCAGAGCCAGCACACTGGGTCTCCAGGCAGGGAGACACCCCAAGTGGCGGTCCTCCTGGCCCCAGCAGCAGCAAAAGCCCCCTCTGGCAGGATCCAAAAGTAGAACAACTTCAGTGGGGACACAGCCCCATTTTTATACAGTGCATTCCTTTGTTCAAGGGTGCAGAGTGGGGGCGGAACCAGTCGCAGCTGGTTCTTGAGTACTCTGTTTACCTCAACCACCCTCTCTATTCACTGGCAGGGCTTGGGTCATTAGACACACCACAGGGGGGCGGAGCCAGCATTGTGTGGGGAAAACCCAGCCCATCCAGGACACAGGTACACTCCTCCCACACATTACTCATGCAGATCTCCCACTCACCACCGGGCAGACCCATCCAGACTTCCTGGAGCCTGGCATGCCAGCCAGCTCCAGCCAATCACACGCCAGCACCCTCACAGCACACGTACAGCCATGTCTAGAAATGGCGCTTCGCTACTAGACACATACATGCTGCATACACCGTTGCGCAGCATTCACTCACACGAGTTCACACATACCAGACTCAAGCCTGTACACCCCACGCATCAGGAACTACCAGGGACACATACATTCCCCATGCATTCCTATGGGCGGGCAGGCCTAGCTCAGCACATGCACTCAGAGTGCGCACGCACTTTCCACTGGGACACAGTGAAAGTGCGCAGAATCCAAAAATCACCATCTCCAGGTCACCATTTCAAGCAAAAAGTCTCGGGGTGAACCTGCCCTAAGGGCCAAAGTCCAACAGTGGGTTTACTGTTGGAGCTCAGGTAGACCCTGGCCTATCCAGGTCCCCATCACCCAATGATCTTGTTTATGAGACTGGCATGGGGTTTGCCAACTTCTCTGCTTGCCCAAATACTTTGAGCAAGTATAGACAAGAACCCATCATCAATGGTTTGAAAGTTGAAGCTTTTAGAGACACAGGGGCTAGCATTACCATGGTGGCTGATGGCATAGTCCCCTCTAAGCAACTTTTACCTGGTGCCACATACCAGGTTACAAACATTGATGGAATACAAACAAATCATCCCATGGCAGTAGTAAGTCTCAGCTGGGGAGGTGTCATTGGCCCAAAGAGAGTGGCAGTGTCACCAAACTTGCCTGTAGACTGCCTACTTGGTAATGATTTGGAGATCTCAGCCTGGGCTGAGGTTGAACAGGAAACCCATTCTAGAATGGTGAATTCCAATGGAAAGGTTAGTGGGGCTGTAATGGCTACAGCCCCAATTCAAGATGTCCTTCCTGAAAAGGTTGGTAGGGCTGAGAAACTCTCTGCCCCATCTTTAGCAAAAGCTCTTCCTGAACAGAATAGCAAAGCTGTTATGATAACAGCAGAAACCCAAACTGAGTCTCCTCCTGAAAAGGTTGGTGGGGCTGTGATGGCCACAGCCCAAACTCAAACTGATATGTGTGTTGTGAAGCCTGAAATGATGGATAACTCCACACAAACTGAGAGCATGGAGGAGGAAGAGAAATCTCCCCCTCACCAGACTTTAGGACAGGATCAGCCTCCTCAGGGAACTGATCTTACCCCTGATGAAGGAACTGCCCCAGAGGTTGTTAGGCCTTGCCTGACAGAGCCTCTGATGGCGGTGGACCCTTCTCAGGTGGGACCCAGTCTGGAGCAGGTAACCTGCCCCTCTCTACCTTGCCTTAGCCAGCCCAGGGCTGCAGAGGACAAGAAGGACAGTGAGACCCAGAGGGCCCCCTGTCAAATAAAGCACCCCCATCAAAAGATTAGGTTCACCAAAACTAGTAGCCCTAGTGAGGTGAAAACTTTAAAAACTCCTGAGGGAGCCCCCTTAAAAACAGTTAGGGACCTCCCACAGATGGATTCTGTTGGGCACAGCCAAACCTGGGACCCAAAGGGCCCAAACCTGAACTGTCCCTCCAGCAAGCCAAACAGAGGGACCCAGCCTCCAGCTTTAGGTAGCCAGAGGTTGACCCTGAGAGCACAGTGCAACTCAGTTAAAGAAAGAAAGGCACACATGGTGGAAGATAATTGGAGGAAGCCAAGCCCTAACTTAGTAGAGCCTCACTTCAATACTCCATATCCAGACCAGCCTTTAACTTTGCATAAACACACCCAAGGTAGTAATTCCCTATGGTGGAGACCCTCTAATACCCAAAGGGTGAGGGACTGCTTAGTGGACCATGAGACAGGGGGTACCCATGCTAGTGCAGGTACTTCCTTGTATGGCCACTCAGGCAATATAGGCTTACCTGGCCAAGGATAGCCTTATCTCCTTTCGTTTGGGGGGGGGGTTATGTAGGAAGGTGGCTACCTGACTATGGTTACCCCGGATTTTTGCCTGTGTTTAGCTGGTTTTTTGACTTAGTTGACCTGGTTCCCTGCTAATCAGGGCCCCAGGCCATCTGCTCTCTCTGTAAAATGGATTCCATGTACCCTAGGTACATACCCCAATTGGAAATGGACCCCTTGTCAGCCCCTGTATAATGCACTATAGGTGCCCAGGGCATAGGGGCCACCAAGGCCTACCAGGGGCTGCAGCATATCTTTTGCCACCCCTGGCTGGTTCTTAAATTGACACAACTGGCTGATCACTCAGCTGGGGTAAGGTGGTGTAATCACCCCTTGCTTAGGTATAGTATACCTATATCTAAACCTATATCTGGACACATGTAAACCTGTGAGCCACTCCTATGGAAGGCCTCATCAATCCTGGAGGCAGGGTGCGTGGTTTTATGTGAGATGGAGCTCTAGCATGAGCTGAGCCTGTCTGCAGCTGTCGGGAACAACTCCCTAAGCTGTTTCAGGATAATGCCATACCATATACTCTTAAGTGCCTTATAATCCTCGCGGTTAAATAGCAACTTTGGTTTGGCTTTATCAAAACATGTCGTGTAAGGTGTCATACGATTTGGAATACTATCCCCTCGCCAGTTCTGGCGACGGGGATAGCATTCCACCCCTCTAGAGGGGTAAGACATGTTACTTCACTTAAATGAAGTTAATTTCTCCAAAGACCTTAAGATCCACAAAATGGATGCCTCTGCCACAGACAAATGTCTGGACCCCTGCAGTTGACCGAAACTCAACCAAATGGGTCCTGGACAAAGGGTTTCCTGTCACAGGAGGGTGTCACCGCCCTCCAGACAGGAGATAGTGGATTGTAGCAGGGAGGTTTGAAAGAAACCAGACACTGCCTGGGGCGCACAAGGCTGCCCCTTGCATAATCCGGCCAAACCGGTTCTGGGGCACTCCAGCCCTCGTGCCAGGGCGGCCTGGATCAAAGGAAGGGGGTGTATCCACCCACTTCCTGGGTCCCACCCATAGGAGGGGACCTAGCAGGTAATCACGCCCCCCAGATTGGAATAAGAGTGGGAGCAGTGCCAATGCACATCAGATTTCCTGGAAGAAACATTAGAAACGAAACTCTGGACCCTTGGACCTCCATCTCAACGTGGAAGCCCGAAGAATCTCCCTTGTGGTCAAGGAGTGACCACCCTGCAGCAGCAGGCACCATCCAGCCCTCGACGTCTACTTAGTTGCAGTTCCCGCCGGAACTCGAGCGACTGAGATCGACGAGATCAAGCTTGCCTGCCTTCCAACAACCCGATCCACAGTCCCTGCAGAGCTGAGACCCGTGGAGGCGACCGGAAGCGTGGGGCACACCATCTTGAATTGACCACGAGACGCTGACCGTGCAGCCCACGAGTGACCCTCGAAGCTGTGCACCGGGGCTTGAGAAGCCCCCACCCTGAGCTGCTCCTGAGCCGAAGTTCAGCCCTCCACACTCGACGAGTGCTGCGTGGGGCCCTTTGGCTCTATTTGGCTCAACGCGTTGGCCCGGTCATTTGCCAGCTGGCTAGTGGTCCCTGTGCCGAGGAACTACCTAAGAAGACTCGTGAATCTGGTTGCTCCAGATCCACACCAGCTCCCCTGAAAAGGAGCCCCGACTCTGACCTTCCTGGTCCGAGTGAGAAGCAATCTTCCGATCCCGCGTGGATTGCTCTTGCCAAGGCTTGTTTGCTCCAAACTTGAAGCCGACTGCACCGACGGTGAGAGCCTGCATGGGACAGATCGTGACCTGCTCCTGGACATCGCAGATGCCCCAGAGCCCACGTGACAGCGGAGAGAAGCTCCTCGACGACCACCTGATTGCGCCCGACATTGCCTGGTTCCGTCCTGGTTCCACCCTGGTCACTGCTGAGTGACCCAGACTCTGTCCCCTCTGCTTTCAGGTACTCTACAATTTGAGTCCACCCTTGGACTCCACCGGACACTTCATCTTTAACCCGCCTGCAGCCCTTTCAGCTTCAAGCACCAAGAGCCTGCGTGTCAAGACCCGACACCACTTCGACCCTGTGCACCCACTTCCTGTGGGTGAGGTAACTTTGCTCCGCCGGTGTTCCCACACTGGTGCACATCTCTAGGGTCTGTGTGTTAAGTTTTGTTCCTCTAGGTCCAGCGGAAGTGTCCTTAAACTTTAACTTTATGACTTTTACGCACCATTGGTTAACATTGGTGCATGCGTGCGCTTTCCGCACATCTCCCGAATCCCGAGGGCCATTCCCGACTTCAGCATTGCTTGTCCTGACTGCTCCCAGCGATTCCCTAGGCCCTAGGCCTAACCACTGTTCGAGTGGCCTCTCTTATACCACTTGTTTAGTATATGGTTTGAGTGGCCACCCGCCCTCATCCATAATTGTGCAACTTGTATGTTTAAACAGTGCTTTTGATTTAACGCTTGTGCCCCTTTATTCATAAAGAATACTGGGGATTGTTTTTAGTAATAAATACATATATTTTTATAATATATACTTGTGTGGTGTCCTTTCATTTGATATTACAGGATTGTATGTGGTAAAACAGCTCGCTTAACACGACCTCTTAAGTTAAGCCTTTAGGCTGCTTAGTCCATGCTACCCCTAGGATAGCTTGTCTAATAAGGTTGACTTACAACCAGACACCATAAGGGATTGTTTGGTCAGGTAGTAGGTGGTTCCAGAATTGGAAACATCCCCTACCAGGCCAACTTCTCACAATAGGTGGTTGTTTTCTCCCTAGTACAGGTGGTGCTAGTGAGGTCCTGGTTACCAGTAATTACTGGTGGTGTGCTATTTTGTGCTATATTCTATGTACTAAGTGCTATTTCTGAAAGTGCTACTTCTGATTCCTGACAGTGGTCCAGATGGCCCTGTCTTGTACATATCCCTTGTAAATTCTGCCCGTGCCTCTGGCACATTGTAAAGTGTGTGTTTTATCTAATGTGTTTTGGTGAAATACAAAGGCTATTTTTATATAACCTTGTGTGGAGTTTCCTTTGTGGTGGGCCTTTGGTTGTTGTTGCTGGGGTGCGTGCGCAAATACTTAGCCTACATCGCCTCCAAGTTTAGCCTTGCTGCTCGCGCCACGTTACCTAGAGGGTGAGTAGGGGTTATCTTGGCGTGTAACTCCCTTGCCCTGACTTGGGTGTGGTGGTCTCTGACTGACTTTGGCGAAAGCCCTGGCCAGCCGGGGATCCCATTTCCAACATTGGCGGCAAGCGGTGGGATAAGGATTTGTGTTTGCCTTGTACCTTAGTAGCGGCTGGCTGCACCACAAAACTCTGCATTTTAGATGACCAAATTTTAGGGGATTGGATTGTTTTTGAAATTCCATTGTTTCTTCTCCTGAAGAGTGTCATTTTATAATTGTGTTCAGTACATTTGTCCCCCGCCCTGCTTCCAGAGTTTGGTACCTGTGTCGCTTTTGGTCAGGTTGAGAAGTCAGGGGTGGTAGAAACTGCCTTACCGATCCGAGGGGAGGGTGTGTGTGGATGAATGGTGTGTTTTCCTGGACGCATGAGTGAGTTCTCTTTGATAAGGAGAGTGTGGAAGTTTTGGAATTGTGTACTCTTACTTCAGATTGCTAGGTCCCTTGTGTTGCACGTGTCTGTGAGCATCTTGCCAAGATGGAGTCTGCTTTTAATGTCTGGGGTCTGTTTTTGCATGAACTGAGAGAGTTTTGCGAAGAGAGAGACATTGCAGTGAATGAGTCAGACACCCAGTCCCAACTTAGGGGTAACCTAATCCAATGGCAGAAGGAGGACTGGGAGCGTGAGCACAGTGCGGAGAGGGCCCGGGTCTCACACCATGAGGGTGGTGGGTCTGAGGGGAGCCCTGAAGAGTCTGAGGAGGAAGAAGATGATAGCACAGGGACGCCAGCAGATAGTGAGGACCCCATAGATAGGGAGTCCCTTGCTGGGTCCAGTTTAGGAGGCAGCGCCTCATCCCTTTCCCTGTCCCCAGAGGAGCTGGAAGATAGGAGGAGAGAAAGGGAGCACCAGCTGGCTTTAGAGAGGCTCAGGTTGGAGCATGCCCAGGCTATGGCACAGCTGGGCATTAGAAAGCAACAGCTGGAGGTTAAGAAGCAACAGCTAGAGACCGAGAGGGTCTTAGCGCAGGAAAGGATAGAGGAGGCTGAGAGGGCCTCCACCAGAGGCGAAGTAGCTCTGGAGGGTAGACTATCCCCTGCGCGCAGTGTTTAGTTTCTGGATCCCCCAGGGAGGGTTGGGTCCAATGGTGGCAGCTATTTAGATTTCAGTCTAGAAAGTCCCAGTTCCCAGAGTATGGTTCCTGTTTCCCCAGAGGAGGAGAATAGGTTGAGGTTTAGGAACCTTAGGAAACCGTCTCATCAGTCTTGGGAAGACTTTGAGGAGGACTGTTGTGGAGCCCTGTGTGATTGGGTACGGGGGCCCACGAAATGTGATTGGGACATATTGTTCGATATGTTTCTCAGAGAGCAGTTGCTCAGTTGTTGTTCACCAGGGTTGCGCCAACACCTGTTAGGGTGTGGATTGTCTGAACCATGTGAGCTGGCAGAGGAAGCAAACCGCTGGGAAGGGACCAGAGGTTCTGTAGAGTCATTGGTGAGTGACTCCAAAAGTAGTGGGTCAGGGATCTTCCAGCCCAGCGTGGTGGAAGAGGCTCAGTGTAGCCCAGCTAGGTCCCTGGTTAGTGAGAAGGGTGTAGGGGCTGACTGCCTGGCTCAGTGGAGCAGGAGTCAGTGGGTGGCTGAGAGCCCCCAGAGGCCCGAAGCCCTGTCTCAGGACCTGGGTGGTTTCTTGAGGGAACACCAGGTTGGGGACCTAGGCTGTCCTGTTAACCCAGTTGAGGAGGATCTCCTAGTGAGTAGAGGACCCGGAGCGTCTGTAACCAGAGCTCATGTGGTTCTAGAGTCTGGCAGTACCGCTCCGATAGGGAGGGTACAGGAGTCCAGAGTGAGGAGTGATTGGGGGAGTTCCCCAGTGGCTGGACCAGTGGGTCAGGGACTACCCAGTTGGGCTAGGTTCCCGTGTAGTGACCATGGTGACACCACTTCTGGTCTGGGGGATCTTCGCGCACTGTCAGGTGGACAGGGAGCGGGAGATCTGCGCCAGACAGACAGTCACACGACACATGGACCATGTGTCAGCCTCAGGGGGATTGTGTGTGAGTCCCCAGAAGTCCTGGAGTGCCAGGCAATTGTTCCACCGAAGGTCTTAGACCAGAAGTTGGAAGGCCAGGTTCAGGATCAGCCTGACCTGAAGGGTAGGACGACTGTAACCAGTGTCCTGACCGGTTCTTCTTTCAGAGGAACTTCTCCAGGTGGGAGAGGGCAGACCTCTGGAAGGGGGTGCAGAGGGTGGGAGAGCCCACCTCTGACCCCGGTGCAACCTGAGTGGATAAGTCCTGGGTTGGAATGGCGTTCTAGGGGTACCCCTCGCCGGAGGAGGAGGAACCCTAGGAGAAGAGGTAAGGGGAGGAGAGCCTTCCCTGAGACTCCTGGTCCGCCTGAGGTTGTAGGCCTTAGGCTGGAGAACCAGTGGCAGTCTAGTCCTGTCTTGCAGACAGGAAGAGTGGAGAATGGCTCCTATGTGCCACGGGTTACTACCCCCCGCTCTGCGAATTGGCATGGACCAGTGGCACCTGGGTGGCCCAGGGCCTGGTCCTGGCCGCGGACAACTTGGGAGTACCAGTGGGGTAGCCCAGTTGGTCCAGACAGTGTGTTTAGAGGGAATCCCATGGGTTCACCGTGGCGTAGAACAGGAGGGTGTCCCTGCAGTTGCGGGCCTGCGTCCGTGTTCTATCGCCCCAAGCAGGGAAGTCCATCACGGTGGTGATTGGTCTCCCCTGCGTTTTGGCTGGAAGGGGGTTATGTTGGACTTTGGCCCTTAGGGCAGGTTCACCCCGAGACTTTTTGCTTCAAATGGTGACCTGGAGATGGTGATTTTTGGATTCTGCGCACTTTCACTGTGTCCCAGTGGAAAGTGCGTGCGCACTCTGAGTGCATGTGCTGAGCTAGGCCTGCCCGCCCATAGGAATGCATGGGGAATGTATGTGTCCCTGGTAGTTCCTGATGCGTGGGGTGTACAGGCTTGAGTCTGGTATGGGTGAACTCGTGAGAGTGAATGCTGCGAGATGGTGTATGCAGCATGTATGTGTCTAGTAGCGAAGCGCCATTTCTAGACATGGCTGTACGTGTGCTGTGAGGGTGCTGGCGTGTGATTGGCTGGAGCTGGCTGGCATGCCAGGCTCCAGGAAGTCTGGATGGGTCTGCCCGGTGGTGAGTGGGAGATCTGCATGAGTAATGTGTGGGAGGAGTGTACCTGTGTCCTGGATGGGCTGGGTTTTCCCCACACAATGCTGGCTCCGCCCCCCTGTGGTGTGTCTAATGACCCAAGCCCTGCCAGTGAATAAAGAGGGTGGTTGAGGTAAACAGAGTACTCAAGAACCAGCTGCGACTGGTTCCGCCCCCACTCTGCACCCTCAGACAAAGGAATGCACTGTATAAAAATGGGGCTGTGTCCCCACTGAAGTTGTTCTGCTTTTGGATCCTGCCAGAGGGGGCTGTTGCTGCTGCTGGGGCCAGGAGGACCGCCACTTGGGGTGTCTCCCTGCCTGGAGACCCAGTGTGCTGGCTCTGGCCCAGCCTTGCCCCCCCTGCCTGCCTCCAGCCCCTGCTGGAGCCTTGTCCTGTCCTCCAGTGCTGGGGAGCACTGAGGACTCCTTGCCTGCAGCACTGAGAGCGCTGCTCTCTGCCCTTTAGCGCTGTGGAGCGCTGAAATCGCCTGCCTAGCGCTTGAAAGCGCTGGATTTTGGCCATAGCGCTGTGAGCGCTGTGATTTGTCCTGTAGGCGCTTGGGAGCGCCTACCCTTCGTTTCTAGCGCTGCTAGTGCTGGGTGTGCACAGCCGGTGCCCACCCGGCATCAAATTGCCCCGTGTGGCGATTTGGCGGCGCGGGTGCCACCCCGCTCATTGCCGCTTCGTTGTGCCCGTTGTTGTGGATTCACGAGGGAGCCCACTCCTCGGATCCTGGGAAGCCGCCTGCCTGCCTAGGAAGCGGGCCGCCGCGCTGCCCGCGGCGACCCGGAAGTGGTTGGGAGTCCGTCCAATCCTAGCGCGGCCCAGGAGAGGCCGACCGGAAGTCCCGCCTCCATTACCGAGCCGGGAAGAGAGAAGCTGCCGGCCGGATCCCCGAGGCTCCCCGAGTGGAGAGGAGAGCCCCGGGACCAGAGGGAGAGACCCGCCTTCGCTGGAACCCAGCGCGAAGCCGGTGAGTGTGGCAGTGCTGGAGGGAGGGGCGCCGGGACACATTGTCGGTGTCCGCCCCCCCCCCCTCCTCTTTCTCGTAGCGCGAGATAGCGCTACAGTGCGGAGTGAAGCCACGAGGGCTTCAAGAGAGCATCTCTTTGTTTTGAGCCTGAGGGCTCAGGGGGCACCTTAGTGTTGGAGCAACGAGAGGCTCCAAAGCGCCGCAGTGGTTTGGCGAGCCAGAGAGGCTCAGAGCGCCCTAAGTGTTCCTGGGTCCCCAGAGAAGGACCCCACAGCCCAGCGAGGCTGCACCTTTGTTGCTGGAGCCCTGAGAGGCTCCAGCCTGCCTTTTGCTTTGCGAGCCCTGAGAGGCTCGAGTGCCCATTTCTTGTGAAGAGCCTGAGAGAGGCTCAGGGCGCCATTTCTTGTCTGGAGCCCAGTGAGGCCCCACAGTGCCACAGTGGTGGTTCTTGAGCCAGAGAGGCTCCAACGTTGCCCTAACCTTCCCTGCACCAGTTGCCCAGCACTTTGTGGGCAACTGCGACGTTTAGGCCCTGACATTGGGACACAGGGACTGTCACAGGTGGTGACTGATCTAAGTTTTGCGCAATGTTATTGCTGCACCTCTGAATGTATTGTTTATGCGTCATGTGCCTTTACACCTCTGAATGAATGTTATGCATTGCATCATGTGTTTTCCTCTTACACCCCTACAGGTATTGTGATACATAGGTGGTTGTTTTCTCCCTAGTACAGGTGGTGCTAGTGAGGTCCTGGTTACCAGTAATTACTGGTGGTGTGCTATTTTGTGCTATATTCTATGTACTAAGTGCTATTTCTGAAAGTGCTACTTCTGATTCCTGACAGTGGTCCAGATGGCCCTGTCTTGTACATATCCCTTGTAAATTCTGCCCGTGCCTCTGGCACATTGTAAAGTGTGTGTTTTATCTAATGTGTTTTGGTGAAATACAAAGGCTATTTTTATATAACCTTGTGTGGAGTTTCCTTTGTGGTGGGCCTTTGGTTGTTGTTGCTGGGGTGCGTGCGCAAATACTTAGCCTACATCGCCTCCAAGTTTAGCCTTGCTGCTCGCGCCACGTTACCTAGAGGGTGAGTAGGGGTTATCTTGGCGTGTAACTCCCTTGCCCTGACTTGGGTGTGGTGGTCTCTGACTGACTTTGGCGAAAGCCCTGGCCAGCCGGGGATCCCATTTCCAACAAGGAGTGTCCCCTGATGAAGGGTGCCTGGATTACCCTGATGCAGGAGTGTCCCCCGATGCAAGGGTGCTTGGATTACCCTGATGCAGGAGTGTCCCCCGATGCAAGGGTGCTTGGATTACCCTGATGCAGGAGTGTTCCCCCTATGAAGGGCACCTGGATTACTCTGATGCAGGAGTGTCCCCTGATGAAAGGGTGCCTGGATTACTCTGATGCAGGAGTGCCCCCTGATGAAGGGTGCCTGGATTAGCCTGATGCAGGAGTGTCCCCTGATGGAGAGTGCCTGGATTACCCCAATGCAGGAGTGTCCCCTGATGCAAGGGCGCCTGGATTACCCCGTTGCAGGAGTGTCCCCTGATGAAGGGTGCCTGGATAACTCCGATGCAGAAGTGGCCTCTGATGAAGGGTGTCTAGATTACCCCGATGCAGGAGTGTCCCCTGATGAAGGGTGCCTGGATAACTCCGATGCAGGAGTGTTCCCTGATGAAGGGTGCCTGGATAACTCTGATGCAGGAGTGTCCCCTGATGAAGGGTGCCTGGATAACTCTAATGCAGGAGTTCCCCCTGATGAAGGGTGCTTGGATAACTCTGATGCAGGAGTGTCCCCTGACGCAAGGGTGCCTTGATTACCCTGATGCAGGAGTGTTTTTGATGAAGGGTGCCTGGATTACTCTGATGCAGGAGTGTCCCCTGATGCAAGGCTGCCTGGATTAACCTGATGCAGGAGCGTCCCCTGATGAAGGGTGCCTGGATTACCCTGATGCAGGAGTATCCCCTGATGCAAGTGTGCCTGGATTACCCTGATGCAGGAGTGTCCCCGATGCAAGGGTGCCTGGATTGCCCTGATGCAGAAGCGTCCCCTGATGCAAGGTTGCCTGGATTACCCGATGCAGGAGTGTCCCCTGATGAAGGGTGCCTGGATTACTCAGATGCAGGGGTGTCCCCTGATAAAGGGTGCCTGGATTACTCCGATGCAGGAGAGTCCCCTGATGAAGGGTGCCTGAAATACCAAGATGCAGGAGTGTCCCTTGATCTGATGCAAGGCTGCCTGGATTACTCTGATGCAGGAGTGTCCCCTGATGAAGGGTGCCTGGAATAGCCTGATACAGGAGTGTGCCCTGATGAAGGGTGCCTGGATTGCCGTGATGCAGGAGTGTCCCCTGATGCAAGGGTGCCCGGATTACCCTGATGCAGGAGTGTCCCCTGATGCAAGGGTGCCTGGATTACACTGATGCAGGAGTGTCCCCAGATGAGGGATACCTGGATAACTCTGATGTAGGAGTGTCCCCTGATGCAAGGGTGCCTGGATTACCCTGATGCAGGAGTGTCCCCTGATGAAGTGTTCCTGGATTACCATGATGGAGGAGTGTCCCCTGATGAAGGGAGCCTGGAATACTCTGATACAGGAGTGTACCCTGATGAAGGGTGCCTGGATTACTCTGATGCAGGAGTGTTCCCTGATGAAGGGTGCCTGGATAACCCTGATGCAGGAGTGTCCCCTAATGAAGGGTGCCTGGATTACTCAGATGCAGGCGTGTCCCCAGATGCAAGGGTACCTGGATTACCCTGATGTAGGAGTGTCCCCTGATGAAGGGTGCCTGGATTACCCTGATGCAGGAGTGTTTTTGATGAAGGGTGCCTGGATTACTCTGATGCAGGAGTGTCCCCTGATGCAAGGCTGCCTGGATTAACCTGATGCAGGAGTGTCCCCTGATGAAGGGTGCCTGGATTACCCTGATGCAGGAGTGTCCCCTGATGCAAGTGTGCCTGGATTACCCTGATGCAGGAGTGTCCCCGATGCAAGGGTGCCTGGATTGCCCTGATGCAGGAGCGTCCCCTGATGCAAGGTTGCCTGGATTACCCGATGCAGGAGTGTCCCCTGATGAAGGGTGCCTGGATTACTCTGATGCAGGAGTGTCCGCTGATGAAGGGTGCCTGGATTACTCCGATGCAGGAGAGTCCCCTGATGAAGGGTGCCTGGATAACTCTGATGCAGGAGTGCCCCGTGATGAAGGGTGCCTGGATAACTCTAATGCAGGAGTGCCCCCTGATGAAGGGTGCTTGGATAACTCTGATGCAGGAGTGTCCCCTGACGCAAGGGTGCCTTGATTACCCTGATGCAGGAGTGTTTTTGATGAAGGGTGCCTGGATTACTCTGATGCAGGAGTGTCCCCTGATGCAAGGCTGCCTGGATTAACCTGATGTAGGAGCGTCCCCTGATGAAGGGTGCCTGGATTACCCTGATGCAGGAGTATCCCCTGATGCAAGTGTGCCTGGATTACCCTGATGCAGGAGTGTCCCCGATGCAAGGGTGCCTGGATTGCCCTGATGCAGAAGCGTCCCCTGATGCAAGGCTGCCTGGATTAACCTGATGCAGGAGTGTCCCCTGATGAAGGGTGCCTGGATTACCCTGATGCAGGAGTATCCCCTGATGCAAGTGTGCCTGGATTACCCTGATGCAGGAGTGTCCCCGATGCAAGGGTGCCTGGATTGCCCTGATGCAGGAGCGTCCCCTGATGCAAGGTTGCCTGGATTACCCGATGCAGGAGTGTCCCCTGATGAAGGGTGCCTGGATTACTCTGATGCAGGAGTGTCCGCTGATGAAGGGTGCCTGGATTACTCCGATGCAGGAGAGTCCCCTGATGAAGGGTGCCTGGATAACTCTGATGCAGGAGTGCCCCGTGATGAAGGGTGCCTGGATAACTCTAATGCAGGAGTGCCCCCTGATGAAGGGTGCTTGGATAACTCTGATGCAGGAGTGTCCCCTGACGCAAGGGTGCCTGGATTACTCTGATGCAGGAGTGTCCCCTGATGCAATTCTGCCTGGATTAACCTGATGTAGGAGCGTCCCCTGATGAAGGGTGCCTGGATTACCCTGATGCAGGAGTATCCCCTGATGCAAGTGTGCCTGGATTACCCTGATGCAGGAGTGTCCCCGATGCAAGGGTGCCTGGATTGCCCTGATGCAGAAGCGTCCCCTGATGCAAGGTTGCCTGGATTACCCGATGCAGGAGTGTCCCCTGATGAAGGGTGCCTGGATTACTCAGATGCAGGAGTACCCCTGATGAAGGGTGCCTGGATTACTCCGATGCAGGAGTGTCCCCTGATGAAGGGTGCCTGGAATACCAAGATGCAGGAGTGTCCCTTGATCTGATGCAAGGCTGCCTGGATTACTCTAATGCAGGAGTGACCCCTGATGAAGGGTGCCTGGAATAGCCTGATACAGGAGTGTGCCCTGATGAAGGGTGCCTGGATTACCTTGATGCAGGAGTGTCCCCTGATGCAAGGGTGCCCGGATTACCCTGATGCAGGAGTGTCCCCTGATGCAAGGGTGCCTGGATTACACTGATGCAGGAGTGTCCCCAGATGAGGGATACCTGGATAACTCTGATGTAGGAGTGTCCCCTGATGAAGGGTGCCTGGATTACTCAGATGCAGGCGTGTCCCCAGATGCAAGGGTACCTGGATTACCCTGATGTAGGAGTACCCCTGATGAAGGGTGCCTGGATTACCCTGATGCAGGAGTGTTTTTGATGAAGGGTGCCTGGATTACCATGATGCAGGAGTGCCCCCTGATGAAGGGCGCCTGGAATACTCTGAAACAGGAGTGTACCCTGATGAAGGGTGCCTGGATTACTCTGATGCAGGAGTGTCCCCTGATGCAAGGCTGCCTGGATTAACCTGATGCAGGAGTGTCCCCTGATGAAGGGTGCCTGGATTACCCTGATGCAGGAGTGTCCCCTGATGCAAGTGTGCCTGGATTAAACTGATGCAGGAGTGTCCCCGATGCAAGGGTGCCTGGATTGCCCTGATGCAGGAGCGTCCCCTGATGCAAGGTTGCCTGGATTACCCGATGCAGGAGTGTCCCCTGATGAAGGGTGCCTGGATTACTCTGATGCAGGAGTGTCCCCTGATGAAGGGTGCCTGGATTACTCCGATGCAGGAGAGTTCCCTGATGAAGGGTGCCTGGAATACCAAGATGCAGGAGTGTCCCTTGATCTGATGCAAGGCTGCCTGGATTACTCTGATGCAGGAGTGCCCCCTGATGAAGGGTGCCTGGAATAGCCTGATACAGGAGTGTGCCCTGATGAAGGGTGCCTGGATTACCGTGATGCAGGAGTGTCCCCTGATGCAAGGGTGCCCGGATTACCCTGATGCAGGAGTGTCCCCTGATGCAAGGGTTCCTGGATTACACTGATGCAGGAGTGTCCCCAGATGAGGGATACCTGGATAACTCTGATGTAGGAGTGTCCCCTGATGCAAGGGTGCCTGGATTACCCTGATGCAGGAGTGTCCCCTGATGAAGTGTTCCTGGATTACCATGATGCAGGAGTGCCCCCTGATGAAGGGCGCCTGGAATACTCTGAAACAGGAGTGTACCCTGATGAAGGGTGCCTGGATTACTCTGATGCAGGAGTGTTCCCTGATGAAGGGTGCCTGGATAACCCTGATGCAGGAGTGTCCCCTGATGAAGGGTGCCTGGATTACTCAGATGCAGGCGTGTCCCCAGATGCAAGGGTACCTGGATTACCCTGATGTAGGAGTGTCCCCTGATGAAGGGTGCCTGGATTACCCTGATGCAGGAGTGTCCCCCGATGCAAGGGTGCTTGGATTACCCTGATGCAGGAGTCTCCCCTGATGAAGGGCGCCTGGATTACTCTGATGCAGGAGTGTCCCCTGATGAAGGGTGCCTGGATTACACCAATGCAGGAGTGTCCCCTGATGCAAGGGTGCCTGGATTACCCCGATGCAGGAGTTTCCCCTGATGAAGGGTGCCTGGATAATTCCGATGAAGTAGTGTTCCCTAATGAAGGGTGCTTGGATAACTCTGATGCAGGAGTGTTCCCTGATGAAGGGTGCCTGGATAACTCTGATGCAGGAGTGCCCCCTGATGAAGGGTGCTTGGATAACTCTGATGCAGGAGTGTCTCCTACGCAAGGATGCCTGGATTACTCTGATGCAGGAGAGTCCCCTGATGAAGGGTGCCTGGAATACCAAGATGCAGGAGTGTCCCTTGATCTGATGCAAGGCTGCCTGGATTACTCTGATGCAGGAGTGGCCCATGATGAAGGGTGCCTGGAATAGCCTGATACAGGAGTGTGCACTGATGAAGGGTGCCTGGATTACCGTGATGCAGGAGTGTCCCCTGATGCAAGGGTGCCCGGATTACCCTGATGCAGGAGTGTCCCCTGATGCAAGGGTTCCTGGATTACACTGATGCAGGAGTGTCCCCTGATGAAGGGTGCCTGGATTACTCAGATGCAGGCGTGTCCCCAGATGCAAGGGTACCTGGATTACCCTGATGTAGGAGTGTCCCCTGATGAAGGGTGCCTGGATTACCCTGATGCAGGAGTGTCCCCCGATGCAAGGGTGCTTGGATTACCCTGATGCAGGAGTCTCCCTGATGAAGGGCGCCTGGATTACTCTGATGCAGGAGTGTCCCCTGATGAAGGGTGCCTGGATTACACCAATGCAGGAGTGTCCCCTGATGCAAGGGTGCCTGGATTACCCCGATGCAGGAGTTTCCCCTGATGAAGGGTGCCTGGATAATTCCGATGAAGTAGTGTTCCCTAATGAAGGGTGCTTGGATAACTCTGATGCAGGAGTGTTCCCTGATGAAGGGTGCCTGGATAACTCTGATGCAGGAGTGCCCCCTGATGAAGGGTGCTTGGATAACTCTGATGCAGGAGTGTCTCCTACGCAAGGATGCCTGGATTACTCCGATGCAGGAGAGTCCCCTGATGAAGGGTGCCTGGAATACCAAGATGCAGGAGTGTCCCTTGATCTGATGCAAGGCTGCCTGGATTACTCTGATGCAGGAGTGGCCCATGATGAAGGGTGCCTGGAATAGCCTGATACAGGAGTGTGCACTGATGAAGGGTGCCTGGATTACCGTGATGCAGGAGTGTCCCCTGATGCAAGGGTGCCCGGATTACCCTGATGCAGGAGTGTCCCCTGATGAAGGGTGCCTGGATTACTCAGATGCAGGCGTGTCCCCAGATGCAAGGGTACCTGGATTACCCTGATGTAGGAGTGTCCCCTGATGAAGGGTGCCTGGATTACCCTGATGCAGGAGTGTTTTTGATGAAGGGTGCCTGGATTACCATGATGCAGGAGTGCCCCCTGATGAAGGGCGCCTGGAATACTCTGAAACAGGAGTGTACCCTGATGAAGGGTGCCTGGATTACTCTGATGCAGGAGTGTTCCCTGATGAAGGGTGCCTGGATAACCCTGATGCAGGAGTGACCCCTGATGAAGGGTGCCTGGATTACTCAGATGCAGGCGTGTCCCCAGATGCAAGGGTACCTGGATTACCCTGATGTAGGAGTGTCCCCTGATGAAGGGTGCCTGGATTACCCTGATGCAGGAGAGTCCCCCGATGCAAGGGTGCTTGGATTACCCTGATGCAGGAGTGTTCCCTGATGAAGGGCGCCTGGATTACTCTGATGCAGGAGTGCCCCCTGATGAAGGGTGCCTGGATTACTCTGATGCAGGAGTGTTCCCTGATGAAGGGTGCCTGGATAACCCTGATGCAGGAGTGTCCCCTGATGAAGGGTGCCTGGATTACTCAGATGCAGGCGTGTCCCCAGATGCAAGGGTACCTGGATTACCCTGATGTAGGAGTGTCCCCTGATGAAGGATGCCTGGATTACCCTGATGCAGGAGTGTTTTTGATGAAGGGTGCCTGGATTACTCTGATGCAGGAGTGTCCCCTGATGCAAGGCTGCCTGGATTAACCTGATGCAGGAGTGTCCCCTGATGAAGGGTGCCTGGATTACCCTGATGCAGGAGTGTCCCCTGATGCAAGTGTGCCTGGATTAAACTGATGCAGGAGTGTCCCCGATGCAAGGGTGCCTGGATTGCCCTGATGCAGGAGCGTCCCCTGATGCAAGGTTGCCTGGATTACCCGATGCAGGAGTGTCCCCTGATGAAGGGTGCCTGGATTACTCTGATGCAGGAGTGTCCCCTGATGAAGGGTGCCTGGATTTCTCCGATGCAGGAGAGTTCCCTGATGAAGGGTGCCTGGAATACCAAGATGCAGGAGTGTCCCTTGATCTGATGCAAGGCTGCCTGGATTACTCTGATGCAGGAGTGTCCCCTGATGAAGGGTGCCTGGAATAGCCTGATACAGGAGTGTGCCCTGATGAAGGGTGCCTGGATTACCGTGATGCAGTAGTGTCCCCTGATGCAAGGGTGCCCGGATTACCCTGATGCAGGAGTGTCCCCTGATGCAAGGGTTCCTGGATTACACTGATGCAGGAGTGTCCCCAGATGAGGGATACCTGGATAACTCTGATGTAGGAGTGTCCCCTGATGCAAGGGTGCCTGGATTACCCTGATGCAGGAGTGTCCCCTGATGAAGTGTTCCTGGATTACCATGATGCAGGAGGGCCCCCTGATGAAGGGCGCCTGGAATACTCTGAAACAGGAGTGTACCCTGATGAAGGGTGCCTGGATTACTCTGATGCAGGAGTGTTCCCTGATGAAGGGTGCCTGGATAACCCTGATGCAGGAGTGTCCCCTGATGAAGGGTGCCTGGATTACTCAGATGCAGGCGTGTCCCCAGATGCAAGGGTACCTGGATTACCCTGATGTAGGAGTGTCCCCTGATGAAGGGTGCCTGGATTACCCTGATGCAGGAGTGTCCCCCGATGCAAGGGTGCTTGGATTACCCTGATGCAGGAGTCTCCCCTGATGAAGGGCGCCTGGATTACTCTGATGCAGGAGTGTCCCCTGATGAAGGGTGCCTGGATTACACCAATGCAGGAGTGTCCCCTGATGCAAGGGTGCCTGGATTACCCCGATGCAGGAGTTTCCCCTGATGAAGGGTGCCTGGATAATTCCGATGAAGTAGTGTTCCCTAATGAAGGGTGCTTGGATAACTCTGATGCAGGAGTGTTCCCTGATGAAGGGTGCCTGGATAACTCTGATGCAGGAGTGCCCCCTGATGAAGGGTGCTTGGATAACTCTGATGCAGGAGTGTCTCCTACGCAAGGATGCCTGGATTACTCTGATGCAGGAGAGTCCCCTGATGAAGGGTGCCTGGAATACCAAGATGCAGGAGTGTCCCTTGATCTGATGCAAGGCTGCCTGGATTACTCTGATGCAGGAGTGGCCCATGATGAAGGGTGCCTGGAATAGCCTGATACAGGAGTGTGCACTGATGAAGGGTGCCTGGATTACCGTGATGCAGGAGTGTCCCCTGATGCAAGGGTGCCCGGATTACCCTGATGCAGGAGTGTCCCCTGATGCAAGGGTTCCTGGATTACACTGATGCAGGAGTGTCCCCTGATGAAGGGTGCCTGGATTACTCAGATGCAGGCGTGTCCCCAGATGCAAGGGTACCTGGATTACCCTGATGTAGGAGTGTCCCCTGATGAAGGGTGCCTGGATTACCCTGATGCAGGAGTGTCCCCCGATGCAAGGGTGCTTGGATTACCCTGATGCAGGAGTCTCCCCTGATGAAGGGCGCCTGGATTACTCTGATGCAGGAGTGTCCCCTGATGAAGGGTGCCTGGATTACACCAATGCAGGAGTGTCCCCTGATGCAAGGGTGCCTGGATTACCCCGATGCAGGAGTTTCCCCTGATGAAGGGTGCCTGGATAATTCCGATGAAGTAGTGTTCCCTAATGAAGGGTGCTTGGATAACTCTGATGCAGGAGTGTTCCCTGATGAAGGGTGCCTGGATAACTCTGATGCAGGAGTGCCCCCTGATGAAGGGTGCTTGGATAACTCTGATGCAGGAGTGTCTCCTACGCAAGGATGCCTGGATTACTCCGATGCAGGAGAGTCCCCTGATGAAGGGTGCCTGGAATACCAAGATGCAGGAGTGTCCCTTGATCTGATGCAAGGCTGCCTGGATTACTCTGATGCAGGAGTGGCCCATGATGAAGGGTGCCTGGAATAGCCTGATACAGGAGTGTGCACTGATGAAGGGTGCCTGGATTACCGTGATGCAGGAGTGTCCCCTGATGCAAGGGTGCCCGGATTACCCTGATGCAGGAGTCTCCCCTGATGAAGGGCGCCTGGATTACTCTGATGCAGGAGTGTCCCCTGATGAAGGGTGCCTGGATTACACCAATGCAGGAGTGTCCCCTGATGCAAGGGTGCCTGGATTACCCCGATGCAGGAGTTTCCCCTGATGAAGGGTGCCTGGATAATTCCGATGAAGTAGTGTTCCCTAATGAAGGGTGCTTGGATAACTCTGATGCAGGAGTGTTCCCTGATGAAGGGTGCCTGGATAACTCTGATGCAGGAGTGCCCCCTGATGAAGGGTGCTTGGATAACTCTGATGCAGGAGTGTCTCCTACGCAAGGATGCCTGGATTACTCTGATGCAGGAGAGTCCCCTGATGAAGGGTGCCTGGAATACCAAGATGCAGGAGTGTCCCTTGATCTGATGCAAGGCTGCCTGGATTACTCTGATGCAGGAGTGGCCCATGATGAAGGGTGCCTGGAATAGCCTGATACAGGAGTGTGCACTGATGAAGGGTGCCTGGATTACCGTGATGCAGGAGTGTCCCCTGATGCAAGGGTGCCCGGATTACCCTGATGCAGGAGTGTCCCCTGATGCAAGGGTTCCTGGATTACACTGATGCAGGAGTGTCCCCTGATGAAGGGTGCCTGGATTACTCAGATGCAGGTGTGTCCCCAGATGCAAGGGTACCTGGATTACCCTGATGTAGGAGTGTCCCCTGATGAAGGGTGCCTGGATTACCCTGATGCAGGAGTGTCCCCCGATGCAAGGGTGCTTGGATTACCCTGATGCAGGAGTCTCCCCTGATGAAGGGCGCCTGGATTACTCTGATGCAGGAGTGTCCCCTGATGAAGGGTGCCTGGATTACACCAATGCAGGAGAGTCCCCTGATGCAAGGGTGCCTGGATTACCCCGATGCAGGAGTTTCCCCTGATGAAGGGTGCCTGGATAATTCCGATGAAGTAGTGTTCCCTAATGAAGGGTGCTTGGATAACTCTGATGCAGGAGTGTTCCCTGATGAAGGGTGCCTGGATAACTCTGATGCAGGAGTGCCCCCTGATGAAGGGTGCTTGGATAACTCTGATGCAGGAGTGTCTCCTACGCAAGGATGCCTGGATTACTCCGATGCAGGAGAGTCCCCTGATGAAGGGTGCCTGGAATACCAAGATGCAGGAGTGTCCCTTGATCTGATGCAAGGCTGCCTGGATTACTCTGATGCAGGAGTGGCCCATGATGAAGGGTGCCTGGAATAGCCTGATACAGGAGTGTGCACTGATGAAGGGTGCCTGGATTACCGTGATGCAGGAGTGTCCCCTGATGCAAGGGTGCCCGGATTACCCTGATGCAGGAGTGTCCCCTGATGCAAGGGTTCCTGGATTACACTGATGCAGGAGTGTCCCCAGATGAGGGATACCTGGATAACTCTGATGTAGGAGTGTCCCCTGATGCAAGGGTGCCTGGATTACCCTGATGCAGGAGTGTCCCCTGATGAAGTGTTCCTGGATTACCATGATGCAGGAGTGCCCCCTGATGAAGGGCGCCTGGAATACTCTGAAACAGGAGTGTACCCTGATGAAGGGTGCCTGGATTACTCTGATGCAGGAGTGTTCCCTGATGAAGGGTGCCTGGATAACCCTGATGCAGGAGTGACCCCTGATGAAGGGTGCCTGGATTACTTAGATGCAGGCGTGTCCCCAGATGCAAGGGCGCCTGGATTACTCTGATGCAGGAGTGTCCCCTGATGAAGGGTGCCTGGATTACTCTGATGCAGGAGTGTTCCCTGATGAAGGGTGCCTGGATAACCCTGATGCAGGAGTGTCCCCTGATGAAGGGTGCCTGGATTACTCAGATGCAGGCGTGTCCCCAGATGCAAGAGTACCTGGATTACCCTGATGTAGGAGTGACCCCTGATGAAGGGTGCCTGGATTACCCTGATGCAGGAGTGTTTTTGATGAAGGGTGCCTGGATTACTCTGATGCAGGAGTGTCCCCTGATGCAAGGCTGCCTGGATTAACCTGATGCAGGAGTGTCCCCTGATGAAGGGTGCCTGGATTACCCTGATGCAGGAGTGTCCCCTGATGCAAGTGTGCCTGGATTACCCTGATGCAGGAGTGTCCCCGATGCAAGGGTGCCTGGATTGCCCTGATGCAGGAGCGTCCCCTGATGCAAGGTTGCCTGGATTACCCGATGCAGGAGTTTCCCCTGATGAAGGGTGCCTGGATTACTCTGATGCAGGAGTGTTCCCTGATGAAGGGTGCCTGGATTACTCCGATGCAGGAGAGTCCCCTGATGAAGGGTGCCTGGAATACCAAGATGCAGGAGTGTCCCTTGATCTGATGCAAGGCTGCCTGGATTACTCTGATGCAGGAGTGTCCCCTGATGAAGGGTGCCTGGAATAGCCTGATACAGGAGTGTGCCCTGATGAAGGGTGCCTGGATTACCGTGATGCAGGAGTGTCCCCTGATGCAAGGGTGCCCGGATTACCCTGATGCAGGAGTGTCCCCTGATGCAAGGGTTCCTGGATTACACTGATGCAGGAGTGTCCCCAGATGAGGGATACCTGGATAACTCTGATGTAGGAGTGTCCCCTGATGCAAGGGTGCCTGGATTACCCTGATGCAGGAGTGTCCCCTGATGAAGTGTTCCTGGATTACCATGATGCAGGAGTGCCCCCTGATGAAGGGCGCCTGGAATACTCTGAAACAGGAGTGTACCCTGATGAAGGGTGCCTGGATTACTCTGATGCAGGAGTGTTCCCTGATGAAGGGTGCCTGGATAACCCTGATGCAGGAGTGTCCCCTGATGAAGGGTGCCTGGATTACTCAGATGCAGGCGTGTCCCCAGATGCAAGGGTACCTGGATAACCCTGATGTAGGAGTGTCCCCTGATGAAGGGTGCCTGGATTACCCTGATGCAGGAGTGTCCCCCGATGCAAGGGTGCTTGGATTACCCTGATGCAGGAGTGTCCCCTGATGAAGGGCGCCTGGATTACTCTGATGCAGGAGTGTTCCCTGATGAAAGGTGCCTGGATTACACCAATGCAGGAGTGTCCCCTGATGCAAGGGTGCCTGGATTACCCCGATGCAGGAGTTTCCCCTGATGAAGGGTGCCTGGATAACTCCGATGCAGGAGTGTTCCCTGATGAAGGGTGCCTGGATTACACCGATGCAGGAGTGTTCCCTGATGAAGGGTGCCTGGATAATTCCGATGAAGTAGTGTTCCCTAATGAAGGGTGCTTGGATAACTCTGATGCAGGAGTGTTCCCTGATGAAGGGTGCCTGGATAACTCTGATGCAGGAGTGCCCCCTGATGAAGGGTGCTTGGATAACTCTGATGCAGGAGTGTCTCCTACGCAAGGATGCCTGGATTACCCTGATGCAGGAGTGACCCCTGATGAAGGGTGCCTGGATAACCCTGATGCAGGAGTGTCCCCTGATGAAGGGTGCCTGGATTACTCAGATGCAGGCGTGTCCCCAGATGCAAGGGTACCTGGATTACACTGATGTAGGAGTTACCCCTGATGAAGGGCGCCTGGATTACTCTGATGCAGGAGTGCCCCCTGATGAAGGGTGCCTGGATTCCACCAATGCAGGAGTGTCCCCTGATGCAAGGGTGCCTGGATTACCCCGATGCAGGAGTTTCACCTGATGAAGGGTGCCTGGATAACTCCGATGCAGGAGTGTCCCCTGATGAAGGGTGCCTGGATTACACCGATGCAGGAGTTACCCCTGATGAAGGGTGCCTGGATATCTCCGATGAAGGAGTGTCCCCTAATGAAGGGTGCTTGGATAACTCTGATGCAGGAGTGTCCCCTGATGAAGGGTGCCTGGATTACCCTGATGCAGGAGTGTCCCCTGATGCAAGGGTGCCTGGATTACTCTAATGCAGGAGTGTCTCCCGATGCAAGGGTGCTTGGATTACCCTGATGCAGGAGTGCCCACTGATGCAAAGGTGCCTGGATTACCCTGATGCAGGAGCGTCCCCTGATGAAGATTGCCTGGATTACCTTGATGCAGGAGTGTCCAATGATGCAAGGCTGCCTGGATTACCCAGATGCAAGATTGTCCCCTGATGCAAGGGTGCCTGGATTACCCTGATGCAGGAGTGTTCCCCGATGCAAGGGTGCCTGGATTACCCTGATGCAGGAGTGTCCCCTGATGAAGGGTGCCTGGATTACTCTGATGCAGGAGTGTCCCCTAATGAAGGGTGCCTGGATTACCCTGATGCAGGAGTGTCCCCTGATACAAGGGAGCCTGTATTACCCCGATGCAGGAGTGTCCCCTGATACAAGGGTGCCTGGATTACCTGATGCAGGAGTGTCCCCCGATGAAGGGTGCTTGGATTACATTGATGCAGGAGTGTCCCCTGATGAAGGGTGCCTGGATAACTCCAATGCAGGAGTGTCCCCTGATAAAGGGTGCCTGGATAACTCTGATGCAGGAGTGGCCCCTGATGAAGGGTGCCTGGATAACTGTGATGCAGGAGTGTCCCCTGATGAAGGGTGCTTGGATAACTCTGATGCAGGAGTGTCCCCTGGCGCAAGGGTGCCTGGATTACCCTGATGCAGGAGTGTCCCCTGATGAAGGGTGTGTTAGAAAGGCGACCCGGGGGAGGCAGAAGATGTCTGACTGACCACCCCTAGGTCCACCCCTCCGTCGAGAAGTAGCCGAGCGTTTACTGAGAGGCCTCCTGCAGGAGGGTCCTCTCCTAGGATCGTACAGCAGAGTAATCACCACACTACAGATGGACACCACACAAGAGGTCAAGTTCTTAAGCTTTTATAGCTAGTAAAAGGTTGCAAGTTTTTGGTAGTATGTACAAGCAGATCGAGGGATCTGTAAAGTCTCATAAAGGGGGGTAAGGTAGCGGGACAGTCTTACTCTGGGCGGAGGACGGGATACCCTACGCACAGCTCTCACTCCTCGAGCCGGGGGGTTCTGAGAGGTCGAGCCGCGGCAGCGCCAGCAGGCTAACAGATGGTTCAGCAAGGTAGGCCGCGGAGTGTCCCCTGATGAAGGGTGCCTGGATTACTCAGATGCAGGCGTGTCCCCAGATGCAAGGGTACCTGGATTACACTGATGTAGGAGTTACCCCTGATGAAGGGCGCCTGGATTACTCTGATGCAGGAGTGCCCCCTGATGAAGGGTGCCTGGATTCCACCAATGCAGGAGTGTCCCCTGATGCAAGGGTGCCTGGATTACCCCGATGCAGGAGTGTCACCTGATGAAGGGTGCCTGGATAACTCCGATGCAGGAGTGTTCCCTGATGAAGGGTGCCTGGATTACACCGATGCAGGAGTGTCCCCTGATGAAGGGTGCCTGGATATCTCCGATGAAGGAGTGTCCCCTAATGAAGGGTGCTTGGATAACTCTGATGCAGGAGTGTCCCCTGATGAAGGGTGCCTGGATTACCCTGATGCAGGAGTGTCCCCTGATGCAAGGGTGCCTGGATTACTCTAATGCAGGAGTGTCTCCCGATGCAAGGGTGCCTGGATTACCCTGATGCAGGAGTGCCCACTGATGCAAAGGTGCCTGGATTACCCTGATGCAGGAGCGTCCCCTGATGAAGATTGCCTGGATTACCTTGATGCAGGAGTGTCCAATGATGCAAGGCTGCCTGGATTACCCAGATGCAAGATTGTCCCCTGATGCAAGGGTGCCTGGATTACCCTGATGCAGGAGTGTTCCCCGATGCAAGGGTGCCTGGATTACCCTGATGCAGGAGTGTCCCCTGATGAAGGGTGCCTGGATTACTCTGATGCAGGAGTGTCCCCTAATGAAGGGTGCCTGGATTACCCTGATGCAGGAGTGTCCCCTGATACAAGGGAGCCTGTATTACCCCGATGCAGGAGTGTCCCCTGATACAAGGGTGCCTGGATTACCTGATGCAGGAGTGTCCCCCGATGAAGGGTGCCTGGATTACATTGATGCAGGAGTGTCCCCTGATGAAGGGTGCCTGGATAACTCCAATGCAGGAGTGTCCCCTGATAAAGGGTGCCTGGATAACTCTGATGCAGGAGTGGCCCCTGATGAAGGGTGCCTGGATAACTGTGATGCAGGAGTGTCCCCTGATGAAGGGTGCTTGGATAACTCTGATGCAGGAGTGTCCCCTGGCGCAAGGGTGCCTGGATTACCCTGATGCAGGAGTGTCCCCTGATGAAGGGTGTGTTAGAAAGGCGACCCGGGGGAGGCAGAAGATGTCTGACTGACCACCCCTAGGTCCACCCCTCCGTCGAGAAGTAGCCGAGCGTTTACTGAGAGGCCTCCTGCAGGAGGGTCCTCTCCTAGGATCGTACAGCAGAGTAATCACCACACTACAGATGGACACCACACAAGAGGTCAAGTTCTTAAGCTTTTATAGCTAGTAAAAGGTTGCGAGTTTTTGGTAGTATGTACAAGCAGATCGAGGGATCTGTAAAGTCTCATAAAGGGGGGTAAGGTAGCGGGACAGTCTTACTCTGGGCGGAGGACGGGATACCCTACGCACAGCTCTCACTCCTCGAGCCGGGGGGTTCTGAGAGGTCGAGCCGCGGCAGCGCCAGCAGGCTAACAGATGGTTCAGCAAGGTAGGCCGCGGCAGCGCCAGCAGGCTCTTAGATGGTTCAGCAAGGTAGGCCGCGGCAGCGCCAGCAGGCTCTCGGAGGTTTCAGCAAAGTAGGCCGCGGCAGCGCCAGCAGGCTCTCGGACGTTTCAGCAAGGTAGGCCGCGGCAGCGCCAGCAGGCTCTCGGATGTTTCAGCAAGGTAGGCGGCGGCAGCGCCAGCAGGCTCTCGGATGTTTCAGCAAGGTAGGCCGCGGCAGCGCCAGCAGGCTCTCAGATGTCTCAGCAAGGTAGGCCACGGCAGCGCCAGCAGGCTCTCGGATGGACGTCGGTTACAGGAAGGATGAGTTCGTCTGGTGTCGGCCGTGACAGCGTCAGCAGGGCTTCCAGTCCAGGATACAACTGAAGACCTGATCCAGGGCTGGCCCAGATATAGGTCTGGAGGTCTTTGAAGTCCGGACCCTCGCGCCTGGGGGCCAGAGGGGCCGAGATGATGGTGTCCAGACACCCAGCAGGGGGGTGGAGCCAGCGCCCAGGGAGGCCGGAGGGCGATCGATATCGGCCGTCCGGGGACGGCTGGAGGGCCATCGAAACTCCCCTCCCTCCGGATCTGTCGAGTGGCCACTCGACCACCTGGGTGGATCTTGGTGCCTCGATGTCTGGGCTTCGCTGGGGCCGAGGCCACGCGGTCGTGACGTGGTGGGCCCAAGATGGAGTCGGGCACGGCCTCGTGCTTAGGTCGTGAGGGGCCTACGCTGGGGCCAGGCTGATGATGGTGGTGTTGGGGCATGCAGGGTCGGGCAGAATGGGCTGCCCGAGGTCCGGAGGAGGGCTGATGTCGTCTGGAGCCCGCCATGCGGGAGGGGTAGGACCAGGCCATGAGGCCGGGTCCAACAGGGTGACTGGATTACCTTGATGCAGGAGTGTCCCCTGATGCAAGGGTGCCTAGATTACTGTAATGCAGGAGTGTCTCCCGATGCAAGGGTGCCTGGATTACCCTGATGCAGGAGTGTCCACTGATGCAAGGGTGCCTGGATTACCCTGATGCAGGAGCGTCCCCTGATGAAGGGTGCCTGGATTACCTTGATGCAGGAGTGTCCACTGATGCAAGGGTGCCTGGATTACCCTGATGCAAGAGTGTCCCCTGATGCAAGGGTGCCTGGATTACCCTGATGCAGGAGTGTCCCCCGATGCAAGGGTGCCTGTATTACCCTTATGCAGGAGTGTTCCCTGATGCAAGGGTGCCTGGATTACCCTGATGCAGGAGTGTCCCCTGATGAAGGGTGCCTTGATTACTCTGATGCAGGAGTATCCCCTGATGAAGGCTGCCTCGATTACCCTGATACAGGAGTGTCCACTGATACAAGGGTTCCTGTATTACCCCGATGCATGAGGGTCCCCTGATACATCGGTGCCTGGATTACCCGATGCAGGAGTGTCCCCCGATGAAGGGTGCCTGGATTACCCTGATGCAGGAGTATCCCCTGATGCAAGGGTGTCTGGATTACCCTGATGCAGGAGTGTCCCCTGATGCAAGGGTGCCTGGATTACCCTGATGCAGGAGTGTCCCCAGATGCAAGGGTGCCTGGATTACCCTGATACAGGAGTGTTCCCTGATGAAGGGTGCCTGGATTACCCTGATGCAGGAGTGTCCCCTGATGAAAGGTGCCTCGATTACCCAGATGCAGGAGTGTCCCCTGATGAAGGGTGCCTGGATAACTCCGATGCAGGAGTGTTCCCTGATGAAGGGTGCCGGGATAACTCTGATGCAGGAGTGTCCCCTGATGAAAGGTGCCTCGATTACCCCGATGCAGGAGTGCCCCCTGATGAAGGGTGCCTGGATAACTCCGATGCAGGAGTGTCCCCTGATGAGGGGTGCCTGGATAACTCTGATGCAGGAGTGTTCCCTGATGAAGGGTGCCTGGATAACTCTGATACAGGAGTGTCCCCTGATGAAGGGTGTTGGACTTTGGCCCTTAGGGCAGGTTCACCCCTAGACTTTTTGCCTTTAAATGGTGACCTGGTGATGGTGATTTTTGGATTCTGCGCACTTTGAGTGCATGTGCTGAGCTAGGCCTGCCCGCCCATAGGAATGCATGGGGAATGTATGTGTCCCTGGTAGTTCCTGATGCGTGGGATGTACAGGCTTGAGTCTGGTATGTGTGAACTCGTGAGAATGAATGCTGCGCAACGGTATGTTTTCGGCTTGTATGTGTCTAGTGGGGAAGTATCATTCCTAGACATGGCTGTACGTGTGCAGTGAGGGTGCTGGAGCGTGATTGGCTGGAGCTGGCTGGCATGCCAGGCTCCAGGAAGTCTGGATGGGTCTGCCCGGTGGTGAGTGTGAGATTAGCATGAGTGATGTGTGGGAGGAGTGTACCTGTGTCCTGGATGGGCTGGGTTTTCCCCAAACAATGCTGGCTCCGCCCCGCTGTGGTGTGTCTAATGACCCAAACCCTGCCAGTGAATAGAGAAGGTGGTTGAGGTAAACAGAGTACTCAAGAACCAGCTGCGACTGGTTCTGCCCCCACCCTGCCCTCAGACAAACGAAAATGGTGTATAAAAATGGGGCTGTGTCCCCACAGAAGTTGTTCTTTCTTGATCCTACTTGAGGGGGCTGCTGCTGCTGGGTCCAGGAGGAACCGCCACTTGGACTGCCTCCCTGCCTGGAGGGCCAGTGAGCTGGCCCCTGGCCCAGCCTTGCCCCCCTTGCCTGCCCTGAGGAACTTTTGCTGGGCTTGTGTTTCCCCTGAAGCGCCTGGAAGCGCTTTATTTTGTCTGCCAGCGCTGGGAGCGCTTTATCTGCCGGAGGGCACCTGGGAGCGCTGTGTCTGTGCTTCTAGCGCTTAAGAGCGCTGTATTTTACATTTAGCGCAGGGAGCGCTGTAAATTGCCTCTAGCGCTGGGAGCGCTTTGTCTGCAGAGGCCGGTGCCCACCCGGCATTGTCCGCCCCAAGTGAGTGCCACCTCGCTTATTTTTGAGTGTTTTGTCGCCTGGCAGGTGCCCACCCTGCCAGGGACCTTGCCGCCCGTTTTCGTATTTACCTCGAGGGTGCCGACCCCTCGGTAACTTCATCCCCCACCTACAAGTGCCTGGACCGGGCCGCCGCGCTGCCCGCGACGACCCGGAAGTGGTTGGCCGGCCGGCCAATAAGAGAGCTTGCCGATGGAAGTCCCGCCCCCGCAGCCGCGACCCGAAAGTCAGGCAGGCCGGGGGCAGGACAGAGAGTGAAGCCGGAAGCTGCTGCCTGCCGGGGCTCCCATGTGAAGGGAGAGCCCCGGGGAGAAGGAGAGCCCAGGAGAGAGAGGGGAGAAGTCTGCGTCGAGCCCCGAGGAGCGTGAGCTCTCATGTGTCCCCAGTGAAGAGGAGCAGGGCCGAAGAGGAGTCCTGTCCCCCTGCGAGGAGGAGCCCCTCCCCCCACCACAGGAAGCCGGTGAGTGGGGCCCCGGGGGCATTCCTTCTTTGAGCCCGGAGAGGCTCTGGCCTCATATTTGTTTTATAGCCCTGAGTGGGCTCTGGGGGCAGTTCCGGATTCCGAGTCCCAGAGAGGGGGACTCCAACGGCTGGGCACAAGTTTCACTCGAGCCCTGAGAGGCTCCCCACCCCCATTTGGTGTTCGAGCCTAAGAGAGGCTCGAGGCACCCCCAGTGTTCCCGGGTCCCCCGTGAGGGACCCCAACAGCCCAGTGAGGCTGCACCTTTTTGGTTTTGAGCCCTGAGAGGCTCGAGGTGGCAGATTGATGAGAGCCCAGAGAGGCTCCTGAATGCCATATTTCTTACAGAGCCCTGAGAGGCTCAGGGGGACATTTGATTTCTTCAGAGCCTGGGGGGCTCCAGCGTTGGCCCCTCACTCACTTCACAGCTGCCCAGCACTTTGTGGGCAGCTGCCTTGTTTAGGCCCCCTGACATTGGGACAGTTCTGGTGTTCCTGCCTATGGACAGTCACAGGTGGTGACTTACGTGAGTTTGGCGCTATTGTTCCTTTTGCTGCACCTCTGAATGTGTTTTTATGGGTCATGTGCCTTGTTTTTTACACCTCTGAATGTATTGTTGATGCATCATGTGTTTTCCTCTTTACACCTCTGAATGAATGTTATGCATTGCATCATGTGTTCTGTTCTTACACCCCTACAGGTATTGTAATACTTAGGTGGTTGTTTTCTCCCTAGTACAGGTGGTGCTAGTGAGATCCTGGTTACCAGTAGTTACTGGTTGTGTGCTAAAAGTGATTTTACATTCTATGTTTGACATTCTAAGTGCTATTTCTGAAAGTGTTACTTCTGATTCCTGACAGTGGTCCAGGTGGCCCTGTCTTGTAAATATCCCCTGTAAATTCTGCCCGTGCCTCTGGCACATTGTAAAGGGTGTGTTTTATCTAATGTGTTTTGGTGTAATACAAAGGCTATTTTTTATATAACCTTGTGTGGAGTTTCCTTTGTGGTGGGTCCTGGGGGTTGTTGCTGGGGTGCGTGCGCAAATACTTAACTTACATCGCCTCCAAGTTTAGCCTTGCTGCTCGCGCCACGTTACCTAGAGGGTGAGCAGGGGTTATCTTGGCGTGTAACTCCCTTGCCCTGACTTGGGAGTGGTGGTCTCTGACTGACTTTGGCGAAAGCCCTGGCCAGCCGGGGATCCCATTTCCAACATTGGCGGCAAGCGGTGAGGATAAGGATTTGTGTTTGCGTTGTACCACAGTAGTAACTGGCCACACTACAAAGCTCTGCATTTTAGATGACCACATTTTAGGGGATTGTTTTTGAAGTTTCATATTTTCTTCTCCTGAAGGTATCATTGTGTAGTTGTGTCAGTACATTTCTTCCCCCGCCCCACGCCCAGAGTCTGGTACCTGTGTCACATGTGGTCAGGTTGAGAAGTCAGGGGTGGTAGAAACTGCCTTACTAGTCCGAGGGGGGGTTGTGTGTGGATGAATGGTGTGTGGCACTAGACGTGTGAGTTCTCTGGGGTAGAGAGCTTGCTGATACCTGGTGAATTGTGTACTCCTGTGTTAGCTCAGACCCCTAGGTTCCCTGTGTGATCTCTTCTCTAGAACGTCCGCCAGAATGGAGCCTGCTTTTCATTTCTGTGTTCTGTTTAGATACAGTATGGGAGAGTTGGTAAGGTTCTGTGAAGAGAGAGACATAGGGGTGGATGAGTCAGACACTCATTCCGAACTTAGGAGCAGCCTGATCCTGTGGCAAAAGGGTCAGTGGGATCTTGAGCGCAGTGAGGAAAGGGCCCGGGCTTCACACCAGGAGGGTGGTGGGTCTGTGGGAAGCCCTGAAGATTCAGAAGAGGAGGAAGAAGATGACAGCACCTGGACGCCAGCAGAAAGTAGAGACCCCATAGATAGGGAGTCCCTTGCTGGGTCCAGCGTAGGAGGCAGCACCTCATCCCTTTACCTGTCCCCAGAGGAGCTGGAAGATAGGAGGAGAGAAAGGGAGCACCAGCTGGCTTTAGAGAAGCTCAAGTTAGAGCATGCCCAGGCTATGGCACAGCTGGGCGTTAGAAAGCAACAGCTGGAGGTTAAGAAGCAACAGCTAGAGACCGAGAGGGTCTTAGCGCAGGAAAGGATAGAGGAGGCTGAGAGGGCCTCCACCAGAGGCAAAGTAGCTCTGGAGGGTAGACTATCCCCTGCGCGCAGTTTTGATTTTCTGGATTCCCCAGGGAGGGTTGAGTCCAGTGGTGGCAGCTATATAGAGCCCAGTGCGAACAGTCCCAGTCCCAGTTCCCCCAGTATGGTACCTGTTTCCCCAGAGGAGGAGTTAAGGTTGAAGTTCAGGGACAGTAAGAAACTGTCTCACCAGTCTTGGGAAGATTTTGAGGACGAATGTTGTGGGACACTGTTTGATTGGGTAAAGGTTCACACGGAAGATGATTTTGACATCTTTTTTGATCTGATTGTCAAAGAGCACCTGCTCAGTTGTTGTTCACCAGGGTTGCGCACACACCTGTTGGGGTGTGGATTGTCTGACGCATGTGAGCTTGCAGATGAAGCAGACCGCTGGAAAAGGACTAGAGGTTCTCTAGAGTCATCGGTGAGTGACTCCAAAAGTAGTGGTTCAGGTATCTTCCAGCCCAGCGTGGTGGAAGAGGCTCAGTGTAGCCCAGCTAGGTCCCAGGATAGCGAGGAGGGTGTAGGGGTTCACTGCCTGGCTCAGTGGAGCAGGAGTGAGGGGGAGACTGAGGTTCCCCAGACGCCCTAAGCCCTGCCTCAGGACTTGGATGGTTTCTGTAGGGAACACCAGGTTGGGGACCTAGGCTGTCCTGTTAGTACACTTGAGGAAGATCTCCCAGTGAGTAGAGGACCTGGAGCGTCTGTAACCAGAGCTCTTGTGGTTCTAGAGGCTGGCAGTACCGCTCTGGTAGGGAGGGTACATGAGTCCAGCGTGAGGAGTGATTGGGGGATGAGTTTCCCAGTGGATGCACCAGTGGACCAGGGACTAGCCAGTTGGGCTAGATCTTCTTGGGGGGACCCGGGTGGCGCCACTTCTGGTCTGGGGGATCGTCACGCACTGTCAGGTGGACAGAGGGCGGGAGATCTGCGCCAGACAGATAGTCACACAACAGATGTGTCATTTGTTAGCCTCAGGGGGATTGTGTGTGAGTCCCCAGAAGTCCTGGAGTGCCAGGCAATTGTTCCACCGAAGGTTTTAGACCAGAGGTTGGAAGGCCAGGTTCAGGATCAGCCTGACCTGAAGGGTAGGACGACTGTAAGCAGTGTCCTGACCGGTTCTTCTTCCAGAGGAACTTCTCCAGGTGGGAGAGGGCAGACCTCTGGAAGGGGGTGCAGAGGGTGGGAGAGCCCACCTCTGACCCCGGTGCAACCTGAGTAGATAAGCCCTGGGTTGGAATGGCGTTCTAGGTGTACCCCTCGCCGGAGGAGGAGGAACCCTAGAAGAAGAGGTAGGAGGAGGAGAGCCTTCCCCGAGACTCCTGGTCCGCCTGAGGTTGTAGACCCTAGGCTGGAGTACCAGTGGCAGTCTAGTCCTGTCTGGCAGACAGAAAGAGTGGAGAATGGCTCCTATGTGCCAGGGGTTACTACCCCCCGCTCTGCGAATAGGCAAGGACCAGTGGCACCTGGGTGGCCCAGGGCCTGGTCCTGGCCGCGGACAGCTTGGGAGTACCAGTGGGGTAGCCCAGTTGGTCCAGACAGTGTGTTTAGAAGGAATGCCATGGGTTCACCGTGGCGTAGAACAGGAGGGTGTCCCTGCAGTTGCGGGCCCGCGTCCGTGTTCTATCCCCCCAAGCAGGGAAGTCCATCACGGTGGTGATTGTTCTACCCTGCGTTTTGGCTGGAAGGGGGTTGTGTTGGACTTTGGCCCTTAGGGCAGGTTCACCCCTAGACTTTTTGCCTTTAAATGGTGACCTGGTGATGGTGATTTTTGGATTCTGTGCACTTTGAGTGCATGTGCTGAGCTAGGCCTGCCCGCCCATAGGAATGCATGGGGAATGTATGTGTCCCTGGTAGTTCCTGATGCGTGGGGTGTACAGGCTTTAGTCTGGTATGTGTGAACTCGTGAGAATGAATGCTGCGCAACGGTATGTGCGGCTTGTATGTGTCTAGTGGGGAAGTATCATTCCTAGACATGGCTGTACGTGTGCAGTGAGGGTGCTGGAGCGTGATTGGCTGGAGCTGGCTGGCATGCCAGGCTCCAGGAAGTCTGGATGGGTCTGTCTGGTGGTGAGTGTGAGATTAGCATGAGTGATGTGTGGGAGGAGTGTACCTGTGTCTTGGATGGGCTGGGTTTTCCCCACACAATGCTGGCTCCGCCCCCCTGTGGTGTGTCTAATGACCCAAGCCCTGCCAGTAAATAGAGAGGGTGGTTGAGGTAAACAGAGTACTCAAGAACCAGCTGCGACTGGTTCTGCCCCCACCCTGCTGTGGAAAAGTAAATTTTGTCATGTTCTGTGTCCCTACGTGTCCTCCATCTTATGTTATGTGTGCATGATTAAATATGCATATGTATCCCCATGTTTGATTAAAGACGCAATTACAGTTGTGTCCATCACTAGTATGCCAGTTTCCAGTTCTAGTGAAAGCTACGAGTATCAGGCCTATGTAAAGTTACGTTGCCACGTTTCTCAGTGTGCACGTTATTTCATTGTAAAGTCCCCGTTTCTAGGCCTCAAAAGGGCCCGGACACCAGATTCAGCTCCTGTCTCCTGAGCCTCGCAGAGGAGCGATACAGCCCCCACCTGTATCCTCGACCCTTCACTTACTTCCTGCCTCACAGTGCCCGGCTCAGCCTGGCTCTGCCTACGAGTCTGCCAAGAGTATGTTATGATTCTAGTTATCAGTCCAGCCCCCCTTCTCTGCATTCCTAAGCTACTGAATCGCATCAATAGTTTCCGTCATTGTCTAGCCTTTACGTCTCCATGTAAGAGAAATACTGCATTTAATGGTCATTTAATATTCTTCATCACGCACTACATGTAGAATAATGCATGCTCCAGTCTTAGAGTCCGTTAGCCTCTCCCCTCCTGACTCTTAGTTTATATCAACATGTTCTCTAAACATCAGATACTAGATACTGTTTAGGTACATGTCGCCCTGACTCTCCAGACTTCAGTCTCTGCTCCTAGCACAGAGTTCATAGCCCCCAGCTTCTCCTAGTAACACGTCATTGTCAGTTTGCGCGCACCATTAGGTTAGAGGTCCCGGCTCCTTAGGTAGCCCCCTCCATGTTTCCGCCCCATTTATGACATATTCTGTTACGTTTGCATCACATGTCTATGTATACGCCCCTGTTACACCCATTTTCACCCTTATCTTTCGCGACTGCTATTGACCACACCCACTGCTCCGCCTACTGTAATTCATTGTAATGTAACTGTTTTAGTATATATATTTGTGCACTGTTATTAAATGTTGTGCCGATTCTGATCCTGCCCCCGGCAGCGCTGCCATCCTGTTCCCGTGCAGGTTGTCCTGTTCCTGTCCTTTATGCTGTATTAAACCTGCAAACTCCTACTACCTCGAATCTTGACTCTTATTTATTGAGCTATCTGTTATTGCTATGTCCAGTAAAACCTAGATCCGGTATTATTTATTTATATACCACATAATGGCGCCCGAATAGGGACTTGCCCTTTCCCCACGCGCCGGTGAAGCCACGCCGGCCCCCTGACCCTCTGCAGCCGTGACGGAACCATACCGTGCACGTGCAGATATTTCTGCTTCAAGTATCCCTCAGGCCCACGGAGGAGACGGAGGTGGCGGTCCAGCATCCAGACGAGGCGGTGGAGGAACGCGGCGAGTCCCGACCAGAGCCCAAGCCGAGAGTCCAAGGTCCGAGGTATCCGGAGGCCCACCCGTAACAGAAGTTCGAAGTTCGTCCGTCCGGCGTCGAAGCAGTCCAGTCCAGTCCGAGGCCTTCCGTTCTTGCTGCCCGGTGAGTACCATTGCTGGGGTAGTATCTAGACAGGGTCAATCTAATTGACTCTGGTCCGTGGGTTGGTGGTACACAGACCCAAAACGAAGTGTCCACTTCGGTGGATGCGGGTCCTGACGTGTCTCTTTATGAGACCGGTAAGTTTCGTACTGTTTCAGCAGTGCATCTAGTTTCTGTTCTAGTCAGTTCTGTTCTCGAGAAAATTCATGTATTCTGTTTTCAGTATTCCAGGTAGTATTCTGTTCGAACTGTTATTTTAAATGTTCTTCATGTATTTTAATGTCGTGGTATGAATGTGAAGTAATTATCGTGTTCATTGTGTATTGTATTGTGTCTAGATTACAGTTCAGTCATGCCCTTATTCTCGAAATTACGTCAGTTAAAAACTAGAAAAGGTCTGCTAGAAGCAGCAGTTCCTGTCCCGCCTAGGGACAGTCCAGGTCATTTTATGTATCAGAAGCATGGCATAAGTGCCATATTATATCTAGATTTATGGGTAGAGTATACCAAAGAGTTAGAGGAAAAGTATAGATGGCCCGTATCAGGTACGTGGGATGCCGAGTGCATCATGAGAGTAGAAGAAGCATTATGGAAAAAGAAAGCCAGACAGTCACAGAAAGATGCCATCGAGTTATGGCGCAAAGAATCTCATAAAAGAACCGAAAAATAAATCAGAAAGTCAGAACTAAGTAGAGAATCCTTGGAACGAGCCCAGGGAAGGGAACTAATCGAGATAGGTGAACGAGTTAAAACAGAACAGTCAGACAGACAGAGGCATGCCCTCATCAAGGGTATGTATCCTCTTCTTGCCGAGGGCTTGCCAAAAGCGACCCCGGAGGCATCCAGTAATTTTCCGCCACCATTAGTTCCGACTAAGCTACGTCACAAACCGACCGCAGCTGATATTTTCATCTCGTCCTATTTGGACGACACAGTCCCGGAATATGCAAATCCTGTTCCGCCAGTCCCTGTAAATCAGGCAATTCCTGCTCCCCCAGCCACCGGGGCACCTCTTGCAGTACCTGCTACGGTACCCCCGGTCCAGCCTACATTACAATTTCCCGCCGCGCTGGTACGAAGAGTATCAGTCGACGATTCCAGTTTAGGGGCCGCAGGAGGAGGTCCTCCTGGTACCCCGCCACCGCACCAACGTAGAACGTTGGCCGAGTTACATGAATGTGCGTTACAGCGTACGCCCAAATTTAAGTCCGTTGCAGAAATCCGACGAGCTCTCACTGAATGCCGCTATGATCCAGTTGCAGGTGATGATAGTACAGTAATATATTCCATCCGTGTAAGACGGGTGACCGGGTATTTAGACACCCTACCAGATATGAAAGGAGATCTAGACAGAATATATCGTTTGATCCGTACAGGGGATGATCCAGAAAGTATTGGCGAAGCCATGTCTCAAAGGAAAGCTGAGATCCAGCTCATGATATTAAAGTTTCTGATTAATTGTCTAATAAGAGAACAAGATTACCCGACTAAAGATCCGGCCGAAATGAAAATCCTGACAAGGTGGAGTGATAATATAGCCGAGGGTAAACACAAGACTATCAGTAGTATAGAGAGTATGTACAAGAAAATTCGTAAGGAAATACTAAAGTTACACGAACAACGTAAAGCAGCACAAGTAAGCGAGAAAGAAAATGACTCTACTGAAGAGGTAGAGGACGAGAATCCCACTAGAATAGCGTATGTAGGAAAATCTAGATTTCCAGATCGCCATTTGCGCCTAGAACACAAGTCAGTTTTACATCATCCAGCACCAGAACAAGGTTCTCTGGAACAAGTATTTCAAGCTACCGATCACATTCTGAAATCACGAATCGGTTACAGTGAATTAAGTACTATGCATGAACAAGAACTAGCCCGATCAGCAGTCCGATGGATTACTGATTCTACCACTTTTCCAGACGAAATAGTGGCACAAATGTTCCTGAAATTGCCCCCAGCCGAGCAGCGACTGGTGGGTATGTATATGATCCAGCACCTCATTACATTGTATGAGGGTCAACATTCTGATCCAGGTCCGTTACACGATGTCCTGAACGAGTTACTCCAGTATAGATGGAAAGGTTTAGGTACCGATTTAATTAGTGTCATTCTAGAACAGCGCCACAAATATAGTATGTTTTTGAACCCGCATTTTGTTCATGTCTCACCTCCAGAAAGTAAACCGTTTTACATAGACAGACAGAATCCGTTACGAGAAGTACACCCAGTTAGGACAACAGATGGTGAAATGCAACGAGTGTTTGTTTACACTCCGATTACAAAGATGGAACTCTTAGAGATGAAAAAGTTAATTCCCTGTCATGATAAAGATCCAGCAGGGTTCCACCGAGAATTAAAGGACATGCTCCGTATGGGAGAATACACGTATCCAGATATTATTAAAATGTTAAAGGTCCTGTTGCCCGCAGGGGTATACGAAAAACTCAAGGAAAAAGATTGGGAGGTGGGAGAGAAAAAGATCGATTGGGCAGTTCTCGAAGCTGAAGACAAGATACGAGTACCAGGTACCGGTCTAGGAGAGAAATGTAAAGAATTACCAGAACTGTTAATACAAGTTTTGCCAAGATTATTAGCCACTAAAAAGGAAGACTGGGATGCAATCTCAGCCTGTAAACAGAAACAAGACGAAGACACTAGTGATTTTTATTCTAGATTCGAGAAATGTTTTAGTATAAACAGTGGCCTCAAGACAAGTAGCGAGTCATACCCTCATCTTTTTGTTACTAAATTAGTCGAGAATTCAAGTCCACAAGTTAAGAATCGAGTTTTGAAAGTCGAAAGTACCTGGCAAGCTAATACCCCGTCCCAGATGTTACAGATGCTCCAATACCACCAGAATAGAATCAGAGAAGAGCAAGAACATGAAAGAAAACGTATGAAAGACACGAAAATGAAAGTACTAGTTGCACAATCTATTCCTCAAGACAGTCAGAAGAGGGGTCCGAATCAAGCCAGTCATCCTACAGCTCCCGTTAAAGGGACATGCAATTATTGTATACAGCCAGGTCATTTCATAAACGAGTGTGCAGTTCTGAAACACAATATAGCTACCGGTAAAACTAAAGAAAGACCACGTCCGCCTAGACAAGAACAAGTTTCACAGACTTCTCAGCCACAGAATGCACAACAGACAGTTCCAGTACCGCAGCCTATTGCTGCAACACAGCATGTTACACAGCAGATGTACCAGTATGCGCAGTCTGAGTATCCAGAGTATCAGCCATATTCATGAAACAGCCTAGAGAGGGAGGTAGGCTTGCCTCTCATCGAGATACCTGTAGATCAAGAGGGTCCCTGTGTTCATAGTCAAGTATTAGGGAAAGACAGAAAGTTTTTGATTGATACAGGGGCAAGTAGGACCACCATCAGTCACGCCGAAGTTCCAGGGGCTCCGCTCTCAGGCTCAAGAAATGTTTCCCTTGGATTTTCAGGAAAGCCTATTGTAAATGAGATATCTCAGCCAGTTACTCTAGAAGTAGGTCCATTGTCCCGCACTACTGATCTGTTACTTACGAAGTCATGTCCAGAAAATCTGTTAGGCATTAAGACACTGAAAGAATTAGGTGCAGTTATTTGCTGCTCCCCCGAGGGAATACGATTGTTCCTACGTGACTTCAAGGGTCACTATGTATTACGAGATTTTGATCCGAGATTGTCTAATGTTCCGCAGCATCTATGGGCGCAAGGTCCAACTGATGTTGGTTATATGCAAATCACACCCCATCGTGTGACTCTCAAGCCAGGTGTAGTGTTACCACGAATCAGACAGTACAGATTGCCACCTGAGGCTGTAGCAGCCTTATCCAAAATTACTGACGAGCTCATCGCTCAAGGAGTAGTTGTAGAAACTGACTCCAATGTATGTAATTCTCCGATCATTCCAGTCATGAAACGTACTGATCCAAATGCACCCCCAGTATATCGATTAGTGATTGATCTCCGAGAGCTTAATAAATGTATTATTCCCCAGTACCCAGTTGTCCCAGATATCTCTTCCCTATTGACAGCCATTGATTCTGAAGCCTCATTTTTTACAGTCATAGACCTCAAGAACGCGTTCTTCAGTGTCCCCATTCATCCAGACAGCCAGTTTCTTTTCGGATTTTGTTTAAATGGAAGGAGCTATATGTTCACACGAGCTCCTCAAGGTTTCACAGAAAGTCCAAGTATTTACAGTCAAGCACTTAAGAGACAACTAGACAATATTCACATGCCAACTGACACTGCCCTGCTCCAGTATGTCGATGATCTACTGATCACAGCCCGTTCTGAACGTGCTTGCGAGCGAGCATCCCTTACAGTCTTGTATTTCCTTGCCGAGATGGGGCACAAGGTGTCCCCTTCTAAGCTTCAATTCTGTGTCCAGCAAGTGATCTACTTAGGCCACTTACTGTCCAAGAGGGGTAGGCAGTTGACACCCGACCGTATCCAGTTAATAGCGAGTCTTCCTCAGCCCAAGACCCAGAAGGAGGTACGTGCTTTTATCGGCCTCACTACTTACTGCAGACAATGGATTCCTCAGTATGCATTTCTAGCTAAACCACTGATACAGTTAACGACACAGGAGGCAGCCGTATCGACTGTCCTCCCTTGGACATCTGAACATACACTTAGTTTTAATGAGTTAAAGAAAGCTCTATGCCAAGCTCCAGTTCTAGCAACACCGAACTACAGTAAGCCTTTTACACTTTTTGTCACTGAACGCGAAGGTACAGCATTATCTGTTCTCACACAAGATCAAGCAGGACAATACAAGCCCTGTGCTTATTTTTCGAGCACATTAGATCCTGTAGCCCAGGCTCTGCCTGCGTGCCTCAAGTCAGTTGCAGCCACAGCACTAGCTATCAGACAAAGTGATTCCATAGTATTAGGACATTCCTTGACAGTACAAGTCCCACACTCCGTGGAAGTTCTTTTAAACCGAACACAGACTCAGCACTTGACAATTGCACGTTTAACAGGTTATGAATTGACACTGTTCCAGCCACACATAGAAATCAGACGCTGCAACGTTCTAAATCCTGCCACACTGTTACCGTCAGTAAATTCAAATCCTGCCACACACGACTGTGTGGAAGTAGTTAATATTATGACTAAGCCAAGACAAGATCTGACAGATATTCCATTACCAGATCCAGACCTGACACTTTATGTGGATGGTTCATGTATGAGAACAAGTACAGGAGAACTAGTAGCCGCGTATGCAGTGACTACTGACACTGAAGTTATTGAAACACACCGTAGTGACACCCTGTCTGCTCAAGCAGCAGAGCTAGTTGCTCTGACCCAAGCCTGCATACACGCCAAGAACCTGAAAGTTAATGTTTACACAGATTCACGTTACGCATTTGGAGTCGTACACGACTTTGGAGTGCTCTGGCAGGAGAGAGGTTTCATGACTTCTCATGGACTCAAGATTCAGCATGGTCTCCTTATTCAAGCTCTGTTAGATGCCATACACTTACCGACATCCATTGCTATCATGAAATGCAAAGCACATACGAAAGTTACTGACACTATTTCTCAAGGTAATGATCTAGCAGATCGCACAGCCAAGCTTACAGCACAGACACCAGACATTCCAGTTAATAAGACACCGACATACACTCCAGATCTGACTACCTGTATGACAGTTAAGGACCCCACTCAAGATGTCATAGATATCCAGTTACATGCTACTCCCGAGGAAATCAAGAAATGGTCCGAACAAGGAGGGGTCCAGACAGATCAGGGATGGGTAACGAAGGGTAAAGCCACATGGTTTCTCCCCGATTCTATGGTTCAAGCCATTATCAATACCGCACATAGTCCAGCACATTTAGGCGAAAAAGCTATGTTAGACAGTATCCAGAACATTTGGTTCAACAAGCATTTACGAGCTGCAGCCAAGCAGAAAGTCCGTACCTGTATGATATGTTGTCAGTTTAATCCAGGTAAAAGTGTTCCGGTGGAACAAGGTGGATTCCAGCCCCCTGACCACCCTTTTGAAGTCCTCCAGATGGATTATATTCAGATGGAGCGATGTCGAGGTTTCAAGTATGTCCTTGTAGTGGTATGCGCTTTGTCCAGGTGGACAGAGGCATATCCAGTCCCAGATTACACAGCCGCGACCACTGCCAAGCAGTTGTTTCGTGAATTCTTCCCCCGCTACGGACTCCCTAGAGTCGTATATTCTGACAACGGCCAGCCATTCTCATCCGAGTTGATGAAACATGTTTCCCTTTTGTTAGGGTACCAGTGGAAGTTCCATTGTGTACGCCATCCAGAAGCAGCCGGTCTCGTAGAGAGACATAATCAGACCCTGAAAATCCGAATCGCAAAAGTATGTAAAGAGAAAGGTGTGGACTGGCTAGTAGCTCTGCCAGTTGCCTTGTTTTATATGCGCATGGTCGCACATTCCAGATCAGGTCTGTCCCCTTATGAGGTCGTATTCGGCCGCCCCCCTAACATGTGGGGTACACCTAGACCTCGAAGTATTACCGATGTTTCAAGTAATATGCTGACAGATTACCTAGCTTCCTTGATGTCTGCCCTCAACTTTTGTCGTTCACAGGTTGCTGCCGCATTTCCAGACAATACCGAGGTGGCACCGCATGAAATCGTTCCCGGATCCATGGTTTTGGTCAGGAACTTTGATCGTTCAAGTCCGCTGGAGCCTCGCTGGAAGGAACCCCGACAGGTCCTCCTGGCCACCCGTACTGCCGTCAAGCTGGAAGGCAGGAAGGGCTGGGTCCATTTGTCACATGTGAAAAGATTTTTTGGATTGAAACCTGTTTCAAAGAACATTTCCGAGGATCTTAAAGACTGCCAAAGTACTATTCTTAAGGACTGTCCCGCAAAAGACATTGCTATGAACCCTTCCCTGTTAGAGAAAACTCCGCAACAGGAGTATAAGCTTAAACTAAGGTCTAGTAAAATAAGTCAGCCAGTTTGATTGTCTAAGTCATCCCCTAGGTGAAACGGTTAGACCGGTTTCTGACATGTATATAATAGACCCCCACAGAGAGAGAGTTAGTGAGAACTCTAGAAGTTGCACTATTATTTTATGTTTTCTGCTATATTTCAGCATTATGATTTCCTGCACTAGTTATGCATTTTATTTGTGTTTTTCAGTTTCTCATGTAAATAAGTCTGCTAATGTTACAGTAGAGCACACGTTTAGTGATCTGCCTCCTCATGAACTTTCTTATCGTCTTGCTATGCGTAATAACTCTTTTATCCGCATGTTACATTATTCACACCAGACCAACAATGCCACAAATTGTTGGTGTGTGGTCGACTCCCCCCTTTCCAGACACCGAAGGGAGTTCTGCCACTCTTTCCTTATCCATTTTCACATAATGGTTTGTGTGGAGCATGGTCCACGTTAACGTCATCCTCAACAGATATGTCTTTTCTGAACAGTACATGTTTCCCAGACAAGCAAGGTCTTCCCCACAGAACAGGGTTAGATCTAGAGAATGAAGTTTATAATCTAGGCAATTATTCTTCGAATTTTATGGTCCTGAATGTTCAGTCTGATTCTACTCCAGACTTACCTGCTATTTCAGTACTACCAGTCAAAGGTGAATTATGTGTCCGAAATAATGGTTCCGTACATGTAGGCCATAGTGATTGTACTACTATTGTCAAGTATAGTGACAGTAGGAAATCTATTTTCAAAGCTTCACGTCATTCTTATTTTGTTTGTGGTCAGACCGCATATGTTCGTCTGCCCCTCGATTGGGAGGGAACATGTTACATTGCCTTCCTACTGCCACCAGTTTTCCTAGCCCCACCTGACTATCATAGGAATTCCCACCTAGTACATACTAGACACAAGAGAAATCTCCCGATTGTCGATTATACTGAAACTGCTCTAGAACAATACATAGATATCAATAAAGGTGTCTTCCCCTACTTAGGTACTGTTGTAAATAGTAAACTGATACGTAGATTAACCAGAACACTTGAAGCAGTAGTGATTGAGACTACTTCTGCTCTAGGTAACTTAACCGAAGAACAATCCTTTATGAGAATTGTCGTGCTCCAGAATCGTCTCGTCCTTGACGTCATACTGGCCGATAGGGGCGGGGCATGTAGAGTCATCGGATCTAGTTGCTGCATTTTCATTCCTAATAACGCGCCGTCTGTTTATTCAGCTATTACCAGACTCCATAAAATTGCCCATATGTTACACCAAGATCCAGGCACCTGGACATGGTCCGGTTGGTTCTGGAATATAATTTCCGCCTGGGGATGGAAAGTATTGTCATTTCTGGGTATTGCAGTAGCGATCATATTCAGTTGCTGCCTCTGTTTACAATGTGGCCCTGCGATTTGCGGCATTTGTGCTACATCATGTGTTCCTAGTCCCAAGTCCCGTCCTAAATCCAGTTCCAAGAAAACTCGAGACGAGCAAATGATACTGTATGAAATGATAGATGGTATCATGAATATTGATGTTTCCTGATGGAAACGTAGTGACAAGGAGGGAATGTGGAAAAGTAAATTTTGTCATGTTCTGTGTCCCTACGTGTCCTCCATCTTATGTTATGTGGGCATGATTAAATATGCATATGTATCCCCATGTTTGATTAAAGACGCAATTACAGTTGTGTCCATCACTAGTATGCCAGTTTCCAGTTCTAGTGAAAGCTACGAGTATCAGGCCTATGTAAAGTTACGTTGCCACGTTTCTCAGTGTGCACGTTATTTCATTGTAAAGTCCCCGTTTCTAGGCCTCAAAAGGGCCCGGACACCAGATTCAGCTCCTGTCTCCTGAGCCTCGCAGAGGAGCGATACAGCCCCCACCTGTATCCTCGACCCTTCACTTACTTCCTGCCTCACAGTGCCCGGCTCAGCCTGGCTCTGCCTACGAGTCTGCCAAGAGTATGTTATGATTCTAGTTATCAGTCCAGCCCCCCTTCTCTGCATTCCTAAGCTACTGAATCGCATCAATAGTTTCCGTCATTGTCTAGCCTTTACGTCTCCATGTAAGAGAAATACTGCATTTAATGGTCATTTAATATTCTTCATCACGCACTACATGTAGAATAATGCATGCTCCAGTCTTAGAGTCCGTTAGCCTCTCCCCTCCTGACTCTTAGTTTATATCAACATGTTCTCTAAACATCAGATACTAGATACTGTTTAGGTACATGTCGCCCTGACTCTCCAGACTTCAGTCTCTGCTCCTAGCACAGAGTTCATAGCCCCCAGCTTCTCCTAGTAACACGTCATTGTCAGTTTGCGCGCACCATTAGGTTAGAGGTCCCGGCTCCTTAGGTAGCCCCCTCCATGTTTCCGCCCCATTTATGACATATTCTGTTACGTTTGCATCACATGTCTATGTATACGCCCCTGTTACACCCATTTTCACCCTTATTTTTCGCGACTGCTATTGACCACACCCACTGCTCCGCCTACTGTAATTCATTGTAATGTAACTGTTTTAGTATATATATTTGTGCACTGTTATTAAATGTTGTGCCGATTCTGATCCTGCCCCCGGCAGCGCTGCCATCCTGTTCCCGTGCAGGTTGTCCTGTTCCTGTCCTTTATGCTGTATTAAACCTGCAAACTCCTACTACCTCGAATCTTGACTCTTATTTATTGAGCTATCTGTTATTGCTATGTCCAGTAAAACCTAGATCCGGTAATATTTATTTATATACCACACTGCCCTCAGACAAAGGAAAATGGTGTATAAAAATGGGGCGGTGTCCCCACAGAAGTTGTTCTTTCTTGATCCTACTTGAGGGGGCTGCTGCTGCTGGGGCCAGGAGGAACCGCCACTTGGACTGCCTCCCTGCCTGGAGGGCCAGTGAGCTGGCCCCTGGCCCAGCCTTGCCCCCCCTACCTGCCCTGAGGAACTTTTGCTGGGCTTGTGTTTCCCCTGAAGCGCCTGGAAGCGCTTTATTTTGTCTGCCAGCGCTGGGAGCGCTTTATCTGCCTGAGGGCACCTGGGAGCGCTGTGTCTGTGCTTCTAGCGCTTAAGAGCGCTGTATTTTACATTTAGCGCAGGGAGCGCTGTAAATTGCCTCTAGCGCTGGGAGCGCTTTGTCTGCAGAGGCCGGTGCCCACCCGGCATTGTCCGCCCCAAGCGAGTGCCACCTCGCTTATTTTTGAGTGTTTTGTCGCCTGGCAGGTGCCCACCCTGCCAGGGACCTTGCCGCCCGTTTTCGCATTTACCTCGAGGGTGCCGACCCCTCGGTAACTTCATCCCCCGCCTACAAGTGCCTGGACCGGGCCGCGGCACTGCCCGCGACGACCCGGAAGTGGTTGGCCGGCCGGCCAATCAGAGAGCTTGCCGATGGAAGTCCCGCCCCCGCAGCCGCGACCCGAAAGTCAGGCAGGCCGGGGGCAGGACAGAGAGTGAAGCCGGAAGCTGCTGCCTGCCGGGGCTCCCATGTGAAGGGAGAGCCCCGGGGAGAAGGAGAGCCCAGGAGAGAGAGGGGAGAAGTCTGCGGCGAGCCCCGAGGAGCAGGAGCTCTCATGTGTCCCCAGTGAAGAGGAGCAGGGCCGAAGAGGAGTCCTGTCCCCCTGCGAGGAGAAGTCCCTCCCCCCGCCACAGGAAGCCAGTGAGTGGGGCCCCGGGGGCATTCCTTCTTTGAGCCCGGAGAGGCTCTGGCCTCATATTTGTTTTAAAGCCCTGAGAGGGCTCTGGGGGCAGTTCTGGATTCTGAGTCCCAGAGAGGGGGACTCCAACGGCTGGGCACAAGTTTCACTCGAGCCCTGAGAGGCTCCCCACCCCCATTTGGTGTTCGAGCCTAAGAGAGGCTCGAGGCACCCCCAGTGTTCCCGGGTCCCCCGTGAGGGACCCCAACAGCCCAGTGAGGCTGCACCTTTTTAGTTTTGAGCCCTGAGAGGCTCGAGGTGGCAGATTGATGAGAGCCCAGAGAGGCTCCTGAGTGCCATATTTCTTACAGAGCCCTGAGAGGCTCAGGGGGACATTTGATATCTTCAGAGCCTGGGGGGCTCCAGCGTTGGCCCCTCACTCACTTCACAGCTGGCCAGCACTTTGTGGGCAGCTGCCTCGTTTAGGCCCCCTGACATTGGGACAGTTCTGGTGTTCCTGCCTATGGACAGTCACAGTTGGTGACTTTCGTGAGTTTGGCGCTATTGTTCCTTTTGCTGCACCTCTGAATGTGTTTTTATGCCTCATGTGCCTTGTTTTTTACACCTCTGAATGTATTGTTGATGCATCATGTGTTTTCCTCTTTACACCTCTGAATGAATGTTATGCATTGCATCATGTGTTCTGTTCTTACACCCCTACAGGTATTGTAATACTTAGGTGGTTGTTTTCTCCCTAGTACAGGTTGTGCAAGTGAGATCCTGGTTACCAGTAGTTACTGGTTGTGTGCTAAAAGTGATTTTACATTCTATGTTTGACATTCTAAGTGCTATTTCTGAAAGTGTTACTTCTGATTCCTGACAGTGGTCCAGGTGGCCCTGTCTTGTAAATATCCCCTGTAAATTCTGCCCGTGCCTCTGGCACATTGTAAAGGGTGTGTTTTATCTAATGTGTTTTGGTGTAATACAAAGGCTATTTTTTATATAACATTGTGTGGAGTTTCCTTTGTGGTGGGTCCTGGGGGTTGTTGCTGGGGTGCGTGCGCAAATACTTAACTTACATCGCCTCCAAGTTTAGCCTTGCTGCTCGCGCCACGTTACCTAGAGGGTGAGCAGGGGTTATCTTGGCGTGTAACTCCCTTGCCCTGACTTGGGAGTGGTGGTCTCTGATTGACTTTGGCGAAAGCCCTGGCCAGCCGGGGATCCCATTTCCAACAAAGGGTGCTTGGATAACTCTGATGCAGGAGTGTCCCCTGACTCAAGGGTGCCTGGATTACCCTGAAGCAGGAGTGACCCCTGATGAAGGGTGCCTGGATTACTCTGATGCAAGAGTGTCCCCTGATGCAAGGCTGCCTGGATTACCCTGATGCAGGAGTGTCCCCTGATGAAGGGTGCCTGGATTACCCTGATGCAGGAGTGTCCCCAGATGAGGGGTACCTGGATAACTCTGATATAGGAGTGTCCCCTGATGCAAGGGTGCCTGGATTACCCTGATGCAGGAGTGTCCCCTGATGAAGTGTTCTTGGATTACCATGATGCAGGAGTGTGCCCTGATGAAGGGCGCCTGGAATACTCTGATGCAGGAGTGTCCCCTGATGAAGGGTGCCTGGATTACTCTGATGCAGGAGTGTTCCCTGATTAAGGGTGCCTTGGATTACTCTGATGCAGGAGTGTGAGAAGTTGGCCTGATAGGTGATGTTTCCAATTCTGGAACCACCTATTATCAGACCAAACAATCCCTTATGGTGTCAGGTTGTAAGTCAACCTTGTTAGACAAGCTATCCTAGGGGTAGCATGGACTAAGCAGCCTAAAGGCTTAACTTAAGAGGTCGTGTTAAGCGAGCTGTTTTACCACATACAATCCTGTAATATCAAATGAAAGGACACCACACAAGTATATATTATAAAAATAAATGTGTTTATTACTAAAAACAATCCCCAGTATTCTTTATGAATAAAGGGGCACAAGCGTTAAATCAAAAGCACAGTTTAAACATACAAAGTTGCACAATTATGGATGAGGGCGGGTGGCCACTCAAACCATATACTAAACAAGTGGTATAAGAGATACCAATCGAACAGTGGTTAGGCCTAGGGCCTAGGGAATCGCTGGGAGCAGTCAGGACAAGCAGTGCTGAAGTCGGGAGAGGCCCACGGGATTCGGGAGCAGTGCGGAAAGAGCACGCATGCACCAATGTTAACCAATGGTGCGTAAAAGTTGCAAAGTTAAAGTTTAAGGACACTTCCGCTGAACCTAGAGGAACAAAACTTAAGACACAGACCCTAAAGATGTGTACCAGTGTGGGAACACCGGCGGAGCAAAGTTACCTCACCCACAGGAAGCGGGTGCACAGGGTCGAAGTTGCGTCGGGTTTTGACACGCAGATTCTTGGCGCTTGAAGCTGAAGATGCTGCAGGCGATGTGAAGGAGAAGTGTCCGGTGGATCCAAGGGTGGATCTGAAGTGGTGAAGACCTGAAAGCAGAGGGGACAGTGTTCAAAGTCACTGACCAGTGACCACCGTGGAACCAGATTGGAACCAGGCAAAGTCGGGTGCAAACAGGTGATGAGGTGTTGCTTCTCTCTGCAGCCACGTGGACACGAAGAGGTCAAGGACGTCCAGATGTCGATCACGATCTGTCCCTCGAAGGTTCTAGCTGATGGCGGTGTCGGCAACTCGATTGAAGCAAACAAGCCTTGGCTAATGCAAGCCACGGGGAAAATAAAAAAGGCTTATTACTATGACCAGCAAGGTCAGAGCGGGTACTCCTTTCTACAGGAGCGAGGGCAGGTCTAGAGCAACCAGACCCATAGTGTAAATCGTAGGTTTCGTCGCCAAGATGGCCGCTGACCACGTGACAAGCGGCCGGGATGGCGAGTCGAGTGGCACAAAGCAAAAGGGCCCCACGCAGATCGTGGAGATGCTGGAGGGCTGATCTTTAGTGCAAATGCTGCTCGATTGTGGGGCTTCTCAAACCCCAAAGCACAGAGTCGAGGGTGCCTCGGGTGCTGTGCAGTCAGCGTCTCGGGGGTCTTTCAAGATGTCCGCTCCCACGTCTCTCGGTACCTCCACGGGTCCCTTCTTTGCAGGGACTGTGGGTTGGGATGGGAGAAGTCTGGGAAGCTGGGTCTTGTCAGGCTCTGCACTCGGGCTTTGGCGGGAGGCGGCGGCAAAGCAGACGTCGAGGTGCTGGGTGGTGCCTGTGTTCACAGGGTGGCCCCTCCTAGGCCACAAGGGAGATGCTCTTCAGTCTTCTGTTCATCAGAATGTCGAAGTCCAGTCGTCTTCTTAGTTTAAAGGTGATTTCAGGATGATCTGTTTCTTCCAGGAAATCTGATGTGCATTGGCACTGCTCCCACTCTTATTCGAATCTGGGGGGCGTGATTACCTGCTAGGTCCCCCCCTATGGGTGGGACCCAGGAAGGGGGTGGATACACCCCTTTCCTTTGATCCAGGCCGCCCTGGCACGAGGGCTGGAGTGCCCCAGAACCGGTTTGGCCGGATTATGCAAGGGGCAGCCTTGTGCGCCCCAGGCAGTGTCTGGTTTCTTTCAGACCTCCCTGCTACAATCCACTATCTCCTGTCTGGAGGGCGGTGACACCCTCCTGTGACAGGAAACCCTTTGTCCAGGACCCATTTGGCCGAGTTTCGGTCAGCTGCAGGGGTCCAGACATTTGTCAGTGGCAGAGGCATCCATTTTGTGGATCTAAGGTCTTTGGAGAAATTAACCGCATTACAGTAAAGGAACATGTCTTACCTCTCTAGAGGGGTGGAATGCTATCCCCGTCGCCAGAACTGGCGAGGGGATAGTATTCCAAATCGTATGACACCTTACACGACATGTTTTGATAAAGCCAAACCAGAGTTGCTATATAACCGCGAGGATTATAAGGCACTTAAGAGTATATGGTATGGCATTATCCTGAAACCGCTTAGGGAGTTGTTCCTGACAGCTGCAGACAGGCTCAGCTCATGCCAGAGCTCCATCTCACATTAAACCACGCACTCTGCCTCCAGGATTGATGAGGCCTTCCATAGGAGTGGCTCACAGGTTTATATGTGTCCAGATATAGGGTTAGATATAGGTATACTATACCTAAGTAAGGGGTGTTTACACCACCTTACCCCAGCTGAGTGATCAGCCAGTTGTGTCAATTTAAGAACCAGCCAGGGGTGGCAAAAGATATGCTGCAGCCCCTGGTAGGCCTTGGTGGCCCCTATGCCCTGGGCACCTATAGTGCATTATACAGGGGCTGACAAGGAGTCCATTTCCAATTGTGGTATGTACCTAGGGTACATGGAATCCATTTTACAGAGAGAGCAGATGGCCTGGGGCCCTGATTAGCAGGGAACCAGGTCAACTAAGTCAAAAAAAACAGCTAAACACAGGCAAAAAATCTGGGGTAACCATAGTCAGGTAGCCACCTTCCTACATAACCCCCCCCCCCCCCAAATGAAAGGAGATAAGGCTATCCTTGGCCAGGTAAGCCTATATTGCCTGAGTGGCCATATAAGGAAGTACCTGCACTAGCATGGGTACCCCCTGTCTCATGGTCCACTAAGCAGTCCCTCACCCTTTGGGTATTAGAGGGTCTCCACCATAGGGAATCACTACCTTGGGTGTGTTTATGCAAAGTTAAAGGCTGGTTTGGATATGGAGTATTGAAGTGAGGCTCTACTAAGTTAGGGCTTGGCTTCCTCCAATTATCTTCCACCATGTGTGCCTTTCTTTCTTTAACTGAGTTGCACTGTGCTCTCAGGGTCAACCTCTGGCTACCTAAAGCTGGAGGCTGGGTCCCTCTGTTTGGCTTGCTGGAGGGACAGTTCAGGTTTGGGCCCTTTGGGTCCCAGGTCTGGCTGTGCCCAACAGAATCCATCTGTGGGAGGTCCCTAACTGTTTTTAAGGGGGCTCCCTCAGGAGTTTTTAAAGTTTTCACCTCACTAGGGCTACTAGTTTTGGTGCCCCTAATCTGTTGATGGGGGTGCTTTATTTGACAGGGGGCCCTCTGGGTCTCACTGTCCTTCTTGTCCTCTGCAGCCCTGGGCTGGCTAAGGCAAGGGAGAAAGGGGCAGGTTACCTGCTCCAGACTGGGTCCCACCTGAGAAGGGTCCACCGCCATCAGAGGCTCTGTCAGGCTAGGCCCAACCACCTCTGGGGCAGTTCCTTCATCAGGGGTAAGATCAGTTCCCTGAGGAGGCTGATCCTGTCCTAAAGTCTGGTGATGGGGAGATGTCTCTTCCTCCTCCATGCTCTCAGTTTGTGTGGAGTTATCCATCATTTCAGGTTTCACAACACACATATCAGTTTGAGTTTGGGCTGTGGCCATCACAGCCCCACCAACCTTTTCAGGAGGAGACTCAGTTTGGGTTTCTGCTGTTATCATAACAGCTTTGCTATTCTTTTCAGGAAGAGCTTTTGCTAAAGATGGGGCAGAGAGTTTCTCAGCCCTACCAACCTTTTCAGGAAGGACATCTTGGATTGGGGCTGTAGCCATTACAGCCCCACTAACCTTTCCATTGGAATTTACCATTCTAGAATGGATTTCCTGTTCAACCTCAGCCCAGGCTGAGATTTCCAAATCATTACCAAGTAGGCAGTCTACAGGCAAGTTTGATGACACTGCCACTCTCTTTGGGCCAATGACACCTCCCCAGCTGAGACTTACTACTGCCATGGGATGATTTGTCTTGATGCCATCAATGTTTGTTACCTGGTATGTGGCACCAGGTAAAAGTTGCTTAGAGGGGACTATACAGTCAGCCACCATGGTGATGCTAGCCCCTGTGTCTCTAAAAGCTTCAACTTTCAAACCATTGATGATGGGTTCTTGTCTATATTTGCTCAAAGTATTTGGGCAATCAGAGAAGTTGGCAAACCCCCTGCCAGTCTCATAAACAAGATCATTTGGGGAGGGGGACCTGGATAGGAAAGGGTCCTCCTGTGCTCCAAAAGTAAACCCACCCAGATTCCCGGGTGTGCTCCCACTTCCTGGGGGATTACTGCTGACAGTAACAGGAGGTGTTGGAGCTGGCTTTGGAGGTATATTCTCTTTATTGTTATTCTTGGGACAACAGTTGTCTGTTTTGTAATGCCCAACCTGTTTACAGGCATAACAATAAGGCTTTTTCTCTGTTGAAGGAGTGTCTTGGGACCCACACCCATTCTTGGAGTTTTGGGGCCCTGGGGAAGTCTTTTCTTTATTTTTATCCCCACCCTTATCTTGAGGCTTGGTAGACTCCTTCTTCTGGTTACTGTCCTGATTCTTAGGCCTAATCCTGGTTCTGACCCACTTGTCTGCCTTCTTTCCCAATTCTTGGGGAGAGGTCAGATCAGAGTCCACCAGGTGCTGGTGTAAGAGCTGGTTCTGACAATTACTTAGGATCTGCTCCCTCATAATCAAATTATACAATCCTGTAAAGTCATGTACTTTGCTGCCATGTAGCCAACCCTCCAGAGCCTTAGTAGCACAATCTACAAAATCAGTCCAGTCCTGTGTCTGTGTCTTCTGGGTGTCTCTGAACTTCAACCTGTACTGTTCAGTGGTTAAGCCAAACCCATCTATTAGGACACTCTTCAGGACTTTGTAATTGTTTGCATCCTCATGTCTGACAGTGAGGAGCTTATCTCTCCCTTTCTCTGAAAAGGAGTACCATAAGATTGCTGCCCACTGTTCCTCAGGAACCTGCTGTACCATGCAGGCTCTCTCAAGAGCAGTTATCCACTTGTGGATGTCATCCCCTTACTTGTAGGGGGGCACAATCTTTGTCAGGTTTCTACTATCATAGGACCTGGGTTTCTCTTTAGGAATATTGCTGCCACCAGTGGCATCTAAGCCACACAATTTTTGCTCTCTTGCCAAGGAAAGTCTAGCTTGAGCCAAGGCTACCTCCTCCCTCTCTATTTGGAGTTTGACAGCCCTCATTCTGGCCCTATGCTCTAGCTTTTGAGAAGCAGTCATGCCTCTCTGTGATTCCCTTGAGGCACTAGAAATATGAGAGTCCCCTGAGGGAGATCTCACTCTTCTGTTGCCTGGGAGAATGACATGATGGGATCTGGGGAGGTGCTGGCCCTCTCCATTCCCCAGTAGGTCTAAGTTGGCCTGGCTAAGCCTGGCAACTGGGACCTGGCTACCCCTCTGATCCTGATCTTCTGGGTCCTCAACTTCTGAGTCCTCCTCCTCCTCCTCTTCTTCTTCCTCATCTTCCTCCTGAGGGGGATCAGTTACAGGGGGGTTCCCTCCATTTCCTGTTTCTAGGGAAGCTTCCTTTGCCCTTTCTAAGTCATCCTGCTCTAGGATGCCTACCAGGATTTGGCAGGTGGGACTTCTGCCCCTTTTTAACCCTCTTGATTTGCACAAGGCAACCAAGTCCTTTCGGGTTAGTTTGTCATAACTGAAAGTTGCCTGGGTAAGGTCAACTGTCACAGGAGTAGACCCTGAGGTTTTCCTGTGTCAGACATGACTCTAGTGTGGTGTAAGTGATGCACCTACCTACACTAAGTGTTTCCCTACTGTACCTTACTAGTGAGTTGTAGTCAGGGTGTGCTAATCCCTTTAATCTACAACTACTAAATTCAGTAGAACTTAATATGCTAAGCTTTTGATTTATATGTACCTAGAGGTACTTGATGTGATCTTTCAATTTGATACAAAGATTGCAATGGTAAAACAACAGCAAGCTCAAATCCGCACCGCTGCTCACCAATGTGAGAAGTTGGCCTGATAGGTGATGTTTCCAATTCTGGAACCACCTATTATCAGACCAAACAATCCCTTATGGTGTCAGGTTGTAAGTCAACCTTGTTAGACAAGCTATCCTAGGGGTAGCATGGACTAAGCAGCCTAAAGGCTTAACTTAAGAGGTCGTGTTAAGCGAGCTGTTTTACCACATACAATCCTGTAATATCAAATGAAAGGACACCACACAAGTATATATTATAAAAATATATGTGTTTATTACTAAAAACAATCCCCAGTATTCTTTATGAATAAAGGGGCACAAGCGTTAAATCAAAAGCACAGTTTAAACATACAAAGTTGCACAATTATGGATGAGGGCGGGTGGCCACTCAAACCATATACTAAACAAGTGGTATAAGAGATACCAATCGAACAGTGGTTAGGCCTAGGGCCTAGGGAATCGCTGGGAGCAGTCAGGACAAGCAGTGCTGAAGTCGGGAGAGGCCCACGGGATTCGGGAGCAGTGCGGAAAGCGCACGCATGCACCAATGTTAACCAATGGTGCGTAAAAGTTGCAAAGTTAAAGTTTAAGGACACTTCCGCTGAACCGAGAGGAACAAAACTTAAGACACAGACCCTAGAGATGTGTACCAGTGTGGGAACACCGGCGGAGCAAAGTTACCTCACCCACAGGAAGCGGGTGCACAGGGTCGAAGTTGCGTCGGGTTTTGACACGCAGATTCTTGGCGCTTGAAGCTGAAGATGCTGCAGGAGATGTGAAGGAGAAGTGTCCGGTGGATCCAAGGGTGGATCTGAAGTGGTGAAGACCTGAAAGCAGAGGGGACAGTGTTCAAAGTCACTGACCAGTGACCACCGTGGAACCAGATTGGAACCAGGCAAAGTCGGGTGCAAACAGGTGATGAGGTGTTGCTTCTCTCTGCAGCCACGTGGACACGAAGAGGTCAAGGACGTCCAGATGTCGATCACGAGCTGTACCTCGAAGGCTCTAGCTGATGGTAGTGTCGGCAACTCGATTAAAGCGAAAAAGCCTTGGCTAAAGCAAGCCACGGGGAAAGTGAAAAAGGCTTATTACTCGGACCAGCAAGGTCAGAGCGGGTACTCCTTTCTACAGGAGCGAGGGCAGGTCTGGAGCAAACAGACCCATAGTGTAAATCGTAGGTTTTGTCGCCAAGATGGCCGCTGACCACATGACAAGCGGCCGGGATGGCGAGTCAAGTGGCACAAAGCAAAAGGGCCCCACGCAGATCGTGGAGATGCTGGAGGGCTGATCTTTAGTGCAAATGCTGCTCGATTGTGGGGCTTCTCAAACCCCAAAGCACAGAGTCGAGGGTGCCTCGGGTGCTGTGCAGTCAGCGTCTCAGGGGTCTTTCAAGATGTCCGCTCCCACGTCTCTTGGTGCCTCCACGGGTCCCTTCTTTGCAGAGACTGTGGATCGGGATGGGAGAAGTCTGGGAAGCTGGGTCTTGTCAGGCTCTGCACTCGGGCTCCGGCGGGAGGCAGTGGCAAAGCAGACGTCGATGTGCTGGGTGGTGCCTGTGTTCACAGGGTGGCCCCTCCTAGGCCACAAGGGAGATGCTCTTCAGTCTTCTGTTCATCAGAATGTCGAAGTCCAGTCGTCTTCTTAGTTTAAAGGTGATTTCAGGATGATCTGTTTCTTCCAGGAAATCTGATGTGCATTGGCACTGCTCCCACTCTTATTCGAATCTGGGGGGCGTGATTACCTGCTAGGTCCCCCCCTATGGGTGGGACCCAGGAAGGGGGTGGATACACCCCTTTCCTTTGATCCAGGCCGCCCTGGCACGAGGGCTGGAGTGCCCCAGAACCGGTTTGGCCGGATTATGCAAGGGGCAGCCTTGTGCGCCCCAGGCAGTGTCTGGTTTCTTTCAGACCTCCCTGCTACAATCCACTATCTCCTGTCTGGAGGGCGGTGACACCCTCCTGTGACAGGAAACCCTTTGTCCAGGACCCATTTGGCCGAGTTTCGGTCAGCTGCAGGGGTCCAGACATTTGTCTGTGGCAGAGGCATCCATTTTGTGGATCTAAGGTCTTTGGAGAAATTAACCGCATTACAGTAAAGGAACATGTCTTACCCCTCTAGAGGGGTGGAATGCTATCCCCGTCGCCAGAACTGGCGAGGGGATAGTATTCCAAATCGTATGACACCTTACACGACATGTTTTGATAAAGCCAAACCAGAGTTGCTATATAACCGCGAGGATTATAAGGCACTTAAGAGTATATGGTATGGCATTATCCTGAAACCGCTTAGGGAGTTGTTCCCGACAGCTGCAGACAGGCTCAGCTCATGCCAGAGCTCCATCTCACATTAAACCACGCACTCTGCCTCCAGGATTGATGAGGCCTTCCATAGGAGTGGCTCACAGGTTTATATGTGTCCAGATATAGGGTTAGATATAGGTATACTATACCTAAGTAAGGGGTGTTTACACCACCTTACCCCAGCTGAGTGATCAGCCAGTTGTGTCAATTTAAGAACCAGCCAGGGGTGGCAAAAGATATGCTGCAGCCCCTGGTAGGCCTTGGTGGCCCCTATGCCCTGGGCACCTATAGTGCATTATACAGGGGCTGACAAGGAGTCCATTTCCAATTGTGGTATGTACCTAGGGTACATGGAATCCATTTTACAGAGAGAGCAGATGGCCTGGGGCCCTGATTAGCAGGGAACCAGGTCAACTAAGTCAAAAAAACCAGCTAAACACAGGCAAAAAATCTGGGGTAACCATAGTCAGGTAGCCACCTTCCTACAAGGAGTGTCCCCTGATGAAGGGTGCCTGGATAACTCTGATGCAGGAGTGTCCCCTGATGAAGGGTGCCTGGATTACTCAGATGCAGGAGTGTCCCCAGATGCAAGGGTACCTGGATTACCCTGATGTAGGAGTGCCCCCTGATGAAGGGTGCCTGGATTACCCTGATGCAGGAGTGTCCCCCGATGCAAGGGTGCTTGGATTACCCTGATGCAGGAGTGTCCCCTAATGAAGGGCGCCTGGATTACTCTGATGCAGGAGTGTCCCCTGATGAAGGGTGCCTGGATTACACCGATGCAGGAGTGTCCCCTGATGCAAGGGTGCCTGGATTACCCCGATGCAGGAGTGTCCCCTGATGAAGGGTGCCTGGATAACTCCGATGCAGGAGTGTCCCCTGATGAAGGGTGCCTGGATATCTCCGATGAAGGAGTGTCCCCTAATGAAGGGTGCTTGGATAACTCTGATGCAGGAGTGTCCCCTGATGAAGGGTGCCTAGATAACTCTGATGCAGGAGTGCCCCCTGATGAAGGGTGCTTGGATAACTCTGATGCAGGAGTGTCTCCTACGGAAGGATGCCTGGATTACCCTGATGCAGGAGTGACCCCTGATGAAGGGTGCCTGGATTACTCTGATACAGGAGTGTGCCCTGATGAAGGGTGCCTGGATTACCGTGATGCAGGAGTGTCCCCTGATGCAAGGGTGTCTGGATTACTCTGATGCAGGAGTGTCCCCTGATGCAAGGGTGCCTGGATTACCCTGATGCAGGAATGTCCCCTGATACAAGGGGGCCTGTATTACCCCGATGCAGGTGTGTCCCCGATGAAGGGTGCCTGGATTACCCTGATGCAGGAGTGTCCCCTAATACAAGGGTGCCTGGATTACTCTGATGCAGGAGTGTCCCCTGATGCAAGGGTACCTGGATTACCCTGATGCAGGAGTGTCCCCTGATGAAGGGTGCCTGAATTACCCTGATGCAGGAGTGTCCCCCGTTGCAAGGGTGCTTGGATTACCCTGATGCAGGAGTGTCCCCCGATGAAGGGTGCCTGAATTACCCTGATGCAGGAGTGTCCCCCGTTGCAAGGGTGCCTGGATTACCCTGATGCAGGAGTGTTCCCCTGATGCAAGGGTGCCTGTATTACCCTGATACAAGAGTGTACCCTGATGAAGGGTGCCTGGATTACCCTGATGCAGGAATGCCCCCTGATGAAAGGGTGCCTGGATTACTCTGATGCAGGAGTGTCCCCTGATGAAGGGTGCCTGGATTAGCCTGATGCAGGAGTGTCCCCTGATGAAGGGTACCTGTATTACCCTGATGCAGGAATGTCCTCTGATGAAGAGTGCATGGATTACCCTGATGCAGGAGTGTCCCCTAATGCAAGGGTCCCTGGATTACTCTGATGCAGGAGTGTCTCCTTTCTGCCTTGACGCTGTTGCCATATCCTGCAGAGCATTTCGTTTTAACTTTCTTCAACCCACTGCTTGCGGTACCCGCTCCGCGGGTCCCACTGCGAGGAAGGCGGACTTACAGCCTGAACGAGGGCGAGAGAGGGAAGCAGGGCTGCGAGCTGTTGCTGGCGCAGGACTACCTGTCCCAGGAGCGCCAGCAACCTCCCCAAATTTCCACCAGCTGGGGCGCTCTCCCTGCCGGCTCCTCCCTCGCATTAGCCGCGCTGTAAAGCCTTTCACCCTCATCTCACCGGAGGATTCCTTACTGCCTTGACGCTGTTGCCATATCCTGCAGAGCATTTCGTTTTAACTTTCTTCAACCCACTGCTTGCGGTACCCGCTCCGCGGGTCCCGCTGCGAGGAAGGCGGACTTACAGCCTGAACGAGGGCGAGAGAGGGAAGCAGGGCTGCGAGCTGTTGCTGGCGCAGGACTACCTGTCCCAGGAGCGCCAGCAACCTCCCCAAATTGACACCAGCTGGGGTGCTCTCCCTGCCGGCTCCTCCCTCGCATTAGCCGCGCTGTAAAGCCTTTCACCCTCATCTCACCGGTGGATTCCTTTCTGCCTTGACGCTGTTGCCATATCCTGCAGAGCATTTCGTTTTAACTTTCTTCAACCCACTGCTTGCGGTACCCGCTCCGCGGGTCCCGCTGCGAGGAAGGCGGACTTACAGCCTGAACGAGGGCGAGAGAGGGAAGCAGGGTTGCGAGCTGTTGCTGGCGCAGGACTACCTGTCCCAGGAGCGCCAGCAACCTCCCCAAATTGACACCAGCTGGGGTGCTCTCCCTGCCGGCTCCTCCCTCGCATTAGCCGCGCTGTAAAGCCTTTCACCCTCATCTCACCGGTGGATTCCTTTCTGCCTTGACGCTGTTGCCATATCCTGCAGAGCATTTCGTTTTAACTTTCTTCAACCCACTGCTTGCGGTACCCGCTCCGCGGGTCCCGCTGCGAGGAAGGCGGACTTACAGCCTGAACGAGGGCGAGAGAGGGAAGCAGGGCTGCGAGCTGTTGCTGGCGCAGGACTACCTGTCCCAGGAGAGCCAGCAACCTCCCCAAATTGACACCAGCTGGGGCGCTCTCCCTGCCGGCTCCTCCCCCCTTAGCTCTAATAGCTTAATAGTAGTCGAAGGGTCCTGCTGCGCGGGAGCGCGCGGGAGGGCGCCGGGAGAAGCCCGGGACAAGGGCGGGACCGACTGCGACCGACAGAGACTGATAGAGGCTGGGCTGGGCCACATCCTTTTTATTTTTTATTTCTAATTTAGGTTAACTCTGGTAACATTCATTCCTGCTCTCATTGTTCTATATTTTATTATTGTTATTTATTGGATTTTATTGTGACCCACATTTATCCATTCCCCTCTTACATAAAATGACTTCTAAGAAATTACGATCCGGGCGAGTGGTAGTCGGTAGAGCCTGTTCTAAAACCAAATCTAATCCTTTGCGAAATAGAAATGGGCCAGCTCTACAAGTAAAAAGTACATGCCAGTTATATTCTCTTTGGGATAAGGGTAAAGACAAAGTGGATCGAGAAGAAGTCATCACTGAAAATACTATCATTAGTACTAAAGATCAGGTACAAAACTTCTATATTAATAAGAGAGATAGTACCTCGCCAGGTGTTATACCCCCATTTCACCCTGAGGTGTGAACCTATAAGAATCAAGAACAAGATATAGCTCTCCCTTCAGAAACCCATAATTTGATAATTAAAGCGGTTGATCAAGGTTCCCCACTAATAGCAATAGCTCATAATCTTTCCCCCCTTTTAAATAATGATCTAAATATATGTCCTGGTTCGTCTACCCCGCTCCATATTCCTCCTGAGGACTACACTCTTCCTGATATTAATCTTGAGTCTCAGAAAGCTCTAACTCAGAATCTTACCACACGACAGGATACTATGGCTACTCCTGTGCTGCATCTTTATAGCAGCACACCCTCTCATAATTCCGATTTCTCTACCCCAGAAATGAATTTATTCGTTAGTTCCTCTCATAATCAAAATCAAGATAATGATCGACAAAATTTATACGCACGAGAAAATAACGTAATCTCCGATTCTCTAACTGCCCTAGAGCGACTAATTTCTTCTATTTTAATGCTTTTGGAAAAATTAGTAAATGGTTCAGACAACGTCTTTGATACAGTAACCCTGATCCTCAAGGCACTTTTGAGTAATCATACAGGATTGGAAGATATCATCAATCCAAAAATAATAAATTTCCCTAAAAATTCGGGTGAGGAACAACAACCAGAAATAAGGGATAAAATAATTACCGATCTGCCTATTATATCTGATCCTCTGGGAAATACTAATACGGACCTTATAGCCCCAATTCATTCTCTCATCCAAAGGAATGAGAACCTAATTACAAACAATTGTGCTGCTCTTATTAGTCAAGAGATTAAGAGATCCCCACTTATGGAGAATAAAGAGTGTAATCCAGTACCTCCTATCTTTCCCATTTTTTCCCCCCAAACTAATAAAGAAATACTAAATCATTTGGCTTTATCAGACAAAGCCCCTCTACCAGAAGAGAATAAATTCGAAACGATAGTACCCAAAAAACAACGAGGGAAAAAAAGAAAATTAAATCGAAGATTTTACAAAAAGAGGCAACGGAAAATTATTTTTGAAAACGTTAAAGATTCTCAAATGAACAACTCCAATTTTGTGGATTCAGATCTTAATTTATCGCAGGAACAAGTGGCTAGTCCAAGGGTAATTTCTACAGTAGTACAGCAAGAACTAATATGCCATACAAATCAGCAATATTCTGATGTCCAGCGTACTATTGTAAATGATTTAAACTTAATCCCTGCCTCTGATTCTGCTTCAAGAGCAACTCTTGATCCTTTGGCTATCCCTTTTTCACAAGTTGCTGTACCTGAAACTACATGTAAGACAGGCCCCAAGACTAGAGAACATGTAGATACTCTATTTCTTGATTTTATTCCTATTTTTGATCCAGATCTTATTTTAAATAGATCTGTACTAGTTAATTGTTTTCAGGAAATAGAGAGTCTAAAATTAATACAATCGGCAGATATAGACGTTGTAAAACTAATACCTTCGAAAAATGGAAGGATAGCTCGTGTGAAATTTTACTCTAAATTGGTATTAAATCATATTCTTCAGTGGGCAGAAGAATTCCAAATAAGATGAATTGATGTTGATACTTTCATACCGGTTAAAATAGTCGGCCAAAATCGCCAAGGATTGTTAACTTATCAGGAGTTAAAAGCCTACTCTTCGGACAGTCTCCCTGTAAAGACTGAAGAGTTGAAAATACGGATATTAAAAAATACGCGGCAAGTGACAGTTAATAATCCGCTCCCGCTAAAACAAACTAGGGTAAAAGATGCCGATTTTGAGTGGAGTTGGCTACCCTCTATTCTGTCGAATAAATCGGGTCTTTCATCCGGAGTAAATCCCAATCTTTAGCGATAATTTAAAAATAATCTCATGGAACGCTGCTGGTTTAACCCAGATATCCGATAAATTGTTATATTTAAACTCTTTAGATGCATATATAATCTGCTTACAGGAAACCTGGCTGACAGGACACTTACCGGTTGTGAAAGATTATTATGTGCTTGAGAGTAGTGCTACTCCCTCTATAAGAGGCCGAGCGAAAGGTGGGTTAGCTTGTTTTTTATCAAACAAATTTAAATGGAATTATACCCACTTTGTAGATTCGAACAAACTGTTCCAGGCGATCACTTTAACAAATTTAGTGAACGATGGTTCGAACAAATCAGTCATAATAATAAATGCCTATTTACCTCCTGACCTAAACTATAACTGTGGTATTAAGAAGATCTGCTCTTTTATTCTCAACTTACAGGAATCTTGTTCCCCCCCATATATTATACTGGTGGGTGATTTAAATGCTAAAATATCTAATGGAGCTTTAGAGTTATTTAGAAATAAAGAAAAGGAGGAAATGTTCCAGATACCTAAAGCCATATTCCCAAAGAACATTAAAACAAATAAAAGAGGGAAACTAATCCTGGAGAGCTTAATCGAGGCAGATTGTATTATAGCCAATGGGAGGTTCTCCTCGGACAGCCCTGCTCACCTAACACATAAATCAGGGAATGGTGGTTCGATTTTGGATTACGTGATAGTCGATAGTACATTTTTTAGTTTCTTGAAGGACTTGATAGTGTTACCTACTGATCTTAGTGATCATAACATTTTGATTTTGAAGTTGAATGTATCATCTTCTCAAAAAGAGCAATGGAAAATTGGGGATGATCTATTGAACTTTGATATTAGAAACAGGAAGTGCTATTGGAATTCCGGGACTATAAAAAATCTGTCCAATTTATTAGAATATGCAGTAGATAATTTAATTCTATGGGAAGGCAGAGAACTAGGCTGCTTTACGTCATTTTTACAAATTTTAAAACTAAAAGCTCAAAAGCCTCAAACAGCCAAGGTACCGCCCAAAATTCCTTCTGATCTGCTTAATTTAAATAAGGAAATAAATAAATTGGTAAGGGCCCAATACCTTTTCCCCACCTTAGACCGTAAACAAAGAATCTTACTTTTGAGGAGGAGAAGAAATAGGTTGAAGGTTAGATTAAAATGTGAGAAGGAAGACGCTCTTTGGTGTAAACTTCGTGAAGCAGCTAAGAGTGGTCGAACTAAGACCTTCTGGTCATTAATCGGGGAGGGTTGTGGGGTGAGATCCAGACCTTCTCCGATATCAATAAACGAGCAAACTTGGGTAGACTTTGTTCAGGCTCTATATAGTAGTAATGGTGAGGAGTTTGATCGTAATGAATTGCAGGAAGATCTATTTCCTCATGATCCTCCTTCCGAATTAGAAATTGAAGCCGCAATTAAAGCTCTCCGCCCGTCTGGCGCCTTAGGCCCAGACGAAATTCCAATCTCAGTATTGAAAGCCCATAGTGCCTTATGGGGGAAAATTCTATACCCTGTATTTAAAGCTTGCTATATTAATGGCACTGTCCCACACTCCTGGAAAGGGAGCTTGTTAATCCCTATCTACAAAAAGGGCGTCAGGGATTCACCTGAAAACTATAGACAAATAGCTCTCCTAGAAGCCATAGGCAAGGTTTTCACCAAATGTCTATTGAATTCTATAAATGACTGGGTGACCATGTCCGCAATCCTCCCCCTAGAGCAGACCGGTTTTAGAAAACAACACGGTACCTTAGATAATCTTACCGCTCTCCAAATTTTAATTGAAAAATATGTCACAGTCCGTAGAGGAGGCATCTATGGAGCATTTATTGACTTCTCTACGGCCTTTGATAAGGTGGATAGAGTTCTACTTTGGAGTAAGCTAATAAAGTTAGGAATGCCCCCGAGCTTATTGAAACTAGTTATTGCACTCCATACGGACACCTGGTGCAGAGTTTTAATGGGTGGTGATAGAGGACTCTCCAGGATAATATCTACCAATAATGGGCTTAAACAGGGCTGCCTGTTGGTGCCCCTGTTATTTTCCCTATACATTGTTGACTTACCTAAGGCTATATTATCTACTAGCAATGGTATTGCCCCTGTATTAGGGGGATTACCCATTGCATGCTTAATGTATGCCGATGATATTTTAATCCTGGATCTCACCCCAAAGGGTTTGAATAATCGTTTGAAAGGTCTGAACTCCTACTCTGAGACCCATTTCTTAAAAATTAATACCACAAAAAGTAAAATAATGTGCTTCTGTGGGAGGAGAAAACCTAAATATAACGATTATTATTGGTCTGTTGGGGGTGAGAGACTAGAAGTAGTTAAATCCTACCCTTTTCTTGGGAAGATAGTCACGAGTAACCTATCAGAAAAAACCCATACAGAGAAAAATGGTAGGAAAGCTCTCGCTCAAGGGAAGAGTCTTATCTCCTTATACAAAGCGACAGGTCGGAGGCATTTTTCCATATTGCTCGAAGTCTATCGGGCAAAAATCCCCGCATCCCTAATCTACGGATTGGAAATAGTGGACATGGCATGCTGGAAATTCTTGGATTCCATTGAAGGAAGAATCCTTCGTAATTTAGCGACTGTAAATACTGCAAGCTCTACGTCTTCGTTAAGACAGGAATTTGGATTGCGTAGTGCACGGTCCCAGGCAGTAGCGTGTGTGGTGCGGTGGGTTTTTAATATAGCTGAAGGAAAGCCTGGCACCCTGAGATTTCAAATAAAAAATGAGTTGTTGGGTTCTTATAACGTCTATTCCTCTATCGTAAGGAACTTTAGACAGGCAATTTCTTTATTACAGATAGATGAACAAAGTCTTTTTACACTCTCAGCTCCCCAACTAAAGTTATCTTTAAAGACTACGTCTTGGGAGTTGAGTTCTAGAGCAGACAGTATGATCCGAAAATCTAAGAGAGGAATGTTCTCCTTCGGTAACTCTTGTGAAATTAAAAAACTTCAGACATATTTAGGTTGGAATATTCCTCATGCAGTTAGGCGATTTATTCTTTTGTTGAGATATGATTTACTTCCATTGAATTGCTTATTGTCTAAATGGCATGGTGGTACAGATATCTGTGATTTTTGTAAACTTTATTCCCAGGATCTATACCATGTTGTTTTTGTTTGCCCAGCCCTTATGGTTTACAGACGTAAATGGTTAAAACCTTTGTGTTTTCAGTTGGGTATTTTTTCTGCTTATGATTTCATTGTAGCTATGTTCAATCCCCCAAACGAAATGTTTTGCTTTAAATTGTTTTCTTTTTTCAAATGTTTTTTAACATTGTATTGATATTATTTAATTATGTAATTAATGGCGTTTTTCTTTTATTGACAAACTGTTATGTGGATCTCGACAGAGTTCCGTTATCATAAAAAAAAAAAAACTTGATTACCCTGATGCAGGAGTATCCCCCAATGCAAGGGAGCCTGGATTACCCTGATGCAGGAGTGTTCCCCTGATGCAAGGGTGCCTGTATTACCCTGATGCAGGAGTGTCCCCTGATGAAGGGTGCCTGGATTACCCTGATGCAGGAGTGTCCCCAGATGAGGGGTACCTGGATAACTCTGATGTAGGAGTGTCCCCTGATGCAAGGGTGCCTGGATTACCCTGATGCAGGAGTGTCCCCTGATGAAGTGTTCTTGGATTACCATGATGCAGGAGTGTAGGAAGGTGGCTACCTGACTATGGTTACCCCAGATTTTTTGCCTGTGTTTAGCTGGTTTTTTGACTTAGTTGACCTGGTTCCCTGCTAATCAGGGCCCCAGGCCATCTGCTCTCTCTGTAAAATGGATTCCATGTACCCTAGGTACATACCACAATTGGAAATGGACTCCTTGTCAGCCCCTGTATAATGCACTATAGGTGCCCAGGGCATAGGGGCCACCAAGGCCTACCAGGGGCTGCAGCATATCTTTTGCCACCCCTGGCTGGTTCTTAAATTGACACAACTGGCTGATCACTCAGCTGGGGTAAGGTGGTGTAATCACCCCTTACTTAGATATAGTATACCTATATCTAAACCTATATCTGGACACATATGAACCTGTGAGCCACTCCTATGGAAGGCCTCATCAATCCTGGAGGCAGAGTGCGTGGTTTAATGTGAGATGGAGCTCTAGCATGAGCTGAGCCTGTCTGCAGCTGTCGGGAACAACTCCCTAAGCTGTTTCAGGATAATGCCATACCATATACTCTTAAGTGCCTTATAATCCTCGCGGTTAAATAGCAACTTTGGTTTGGCTTTATCAAAACATGTCGTGTAAGGTGTCATACGATTTGGAATACTATCCCCTCGCCAGTCCTGGCGACGGGGATAGCATTCCACCCCTCTAGAGGGGTAGGACATGTTGCTTTACTTAAATGCGGTTAATTTCTCCAAAGACCTTAGATCCACAAAATGGATGCCTCTGCCACAGACAAATGTCTGGACCCCTGCAGCTGACCGAAACTCGGCCAAATGGGTCCTGGACAAAGGGTTTCCTGTCACAGGAGGGTGTCACCGCCCTCCAGACAGGAGATAGTGGATTGTAGCAGGGAGGTTTGAAAGAAACCAGACACTGCCTGGGGCGCACAAGGCTGCCCCTTGCATAATCCGGCCAAACCGGTTCTGGGGCACTCCAGCCCTCGTGCCAGGGCAGCCTGGATCAAAGGAAAGGGGTGTATCCACCCCCTTCCTGGGTCCCACCCATAGGGGGGGACCTAGCAGGTAATCACGCCCCCCAGATTCGAATAAGAGTGGGAGCAGTGCCAATGCACATCAGATTTCCTGGAAGAAACATTAGAAACAAAACTCTGGACCCTTGGACCTCCACCTCAACGTGGAAGCCCGAAGAATCTCCCTTGTGGTCAAGGAGTGACCACCCTGCAGCAGCAGGCACCATCCAGCCCTCGACATCTACTTGGTTGCAGTTCCCGCCGGAACTCGAGCGACTGAGATCGACGAGATCAAGCTTGCCTGCCTTCCAACAGCACGATCCACAGTCCCTGCAGAGCTGAAACCCGTGGAGGCGACCGGAAGCGTGGGGCACGCCATCTTGAATTGACCACGAGACGTTGACCGTGCAGCCCACGAATGACCCTTGAAGCTGTGCACCGGGGTTTGAGAAGCCCCAACCCTGAGCCACTCTTGCACCGAAGCTCACCCCTCTACACTCTTCGAGTGCTGCGTGGGGCCCTTCTTCTACTTTTGGCTCAACGCGTTGGCCCGGTCACTTGCCAGCCAGCTAGTGGCCCCTGTGCCGACGAAAACTTGAAACCGACTTGTAAATCTGGTTGCTCCAGATCTGCACCAGCTTCCCTGAAAAGGAGCCCCCACTCTGACCTTCCTGGTTTGAGTGAGAAGCAATCTCCCGGTTCCGCGTGGATTGCTTTTGCCAAGTGTTGTTTGCTCCAATCTTGAAGCCGACAGCGCCGACGGTGAGAACCTTCGTGGGACAGATTGTGACCTGCTCCTGGACGTCGTCGATGCCCCAGAGCCCACGTGACAGCGGAGAGAAGCACCGTGACAGCGACCTGATTGCGCCCGACATTGCCTGGTTCCGTCCTGGTTCCACCCTGGTCACTGCTGAGTGACCCAGACTCTGTCCCCTCTGCTTTCAGGTACTTTTCGACTCGAGTCCACCCTTGGACTCCACCGGACACTTCTCTTTCACCCCGCCTACAGCCCTTTCAGCTTCAAGCACCAAGAGCCTGCGTGACGAAACCCGACTCAACTTCGACCCTGTGCACCCGCTTCCTGTGGGTGAGGTAACTTTGCTCCGCCGGTGTTCCCACACTGGTGCACACCTCTAGGGTCTGTGTCTTAAGTTTTGTTCGTCTAGGTTCAGCGGAAGTGTCCTAAAACTCTAACTTTGTCATTTTTACGCACCATTGGTTAACATTGGTGAATGCGTGCGCTTTCCGCACTGCTCCCGAATCCCGTGGGCCTCTCCCGACTTCAGCACTGCTTGTCCTGACTGCTCCCAGCGATTCCCTAGGCCCTAGGCCTAACCACTGTTCGATTGGTATCTCTTATACCACTTGTTTAGTATATGGTTTGAGTGGCCACACGCCCTCATCCATAATTGTGCAACTTGTATGTTTAAACTGTGCTTTTGATTTAACGCTTGTGCCCCTTTATTCATAAAGAATACTGGGGATTGTTTTTAGTAATAAACACATATATTTTTATAATATATACTTGTGGGGTGTCCTTTCATTTGATATTACAGGATTGTATGTGGTAAAACAGCTCGCTTAACACGACCTCTTAAGTTAAGCCTTTAGGCTGCTTAGTCCATGCTACCCCTAGGATAGCTTGTCTAATAAGGTTGACTTACAACCAGACACCATAAGGGATTGTTTGGTCTGATAATAGGTGGTTCCAGAATTGGAAACATCACCTATCAGGCCAACTTCTCACATTGGTGAGCAGCGGTGCGGATTTGAGCTTGCTGTTGTTTTACCATTGCAATCTTTGTATCAAATTGAAAGATCACATCAAGTACCTCTAGGTACATATAAATCAAAAGCTTAGCATATTAAGTTCTACTGAACTTAGTAGTTGTAGATTAAAGGGATTAGCACACCCTGACTACAACTCACTAGCAAGGTACAGTAGGAAAACACTTAGTGTAGGTAAGTGCACCACTTACACCTCACTAGCAGTCATGTCTGACACAGGAAAAGCCTCAGGGTCTACTCCTGTGACAGTTGACCTTACCCAGGCAACTTTCAGTTATGACAAACTAACCCGAAAGGACTTGGTTGCCTTGTGCAAATCAAGAGGGTTAAAAAGGGGCAGAAGTCCCACCTGCCAAATCCTGGTAGGCATCCTAGAGCAGGATGACTTAGAAAGGGCAAAGGAAGCTTCCCTAGAAACAGGAAACGGAGGGAACCCCCCTGTAACTGATCCCCCTCAGGAGGAAGAAGAAGAGGAGGAGGAGGAGGACTCAGAAGTTGAGGACCCAGAAGATCAGGATCAGAGGGGTAGCCAGGTCCCAGTTGCCAGGCTTAGCCAGGCCAACTTAGACCTACTGGGGAATGGAGAGGGCCAGCACCTCCCCAGATCCCATCATGTTATTCTCCCAGGCAACAGAAGAGTGAGATCTCCCTCAGGGGACTCTCATATTTCTAGTGCCTCCAGAGAATCACAGAGAGGCATGACTGCTTCTCAAAAGCTAGAGCATAGGGCCAGAATGAGGGCTGTCAAACTCCAGATAGAGAGGGAGGAGGTAGCCTTGGCTCAAGCTAGACTTGCCTTGGCAAGAGAGCAAAAATTGTGTGGCTTAGATGCCACTGGTGGCAGCAATATTCCTAAAGAGAAACCCAGGTCCTATGATAGTAGAAACCTGACAAAGATTGTGCCCCCCTACAAGGAAGGGGATGACATCCACAAGTGGATAACTGCTCTTGAGAGAGCCTGCATGGTACAGCAGGTTCCTGAGGAACAGTGGGCAGCAATCTTATGGTACTCCTTTTCAGAGAAAGGGAGAGATAAGCTCCTCACTGTTAGACATGAGGATGCAAACAATTACAAAGTCCTGAAGAGTGTTCTGATAGATGGGTTTGGCTTAACCACTGAACAGTACAGGTTGAAGTTCAGAGACACCCAGAAGACACAGACTCAGGACTGGACTGATTTTGTTGATTGTGCAACTAAGGCTCTGGAGGGTTGGCTACATGGCAGCAAAGTACATGACTTTACAGGATTGTATAATTTGATTATGAGGGAGCAGATCCTAAGTAATTGTCAGAACCAGCTCTTACACCAGCACCTGGTGGACTCTGATCTGACCTCTCCCCAAGAATTGGGAAAGAAGGCAGACAAGTGGGTCAGAACCAGGATTAGGCCTAAGAATCAGGACAGTAACCAGAAGAAGGAGTCTACCAAGCCTCAAGATAAGGGTGGGGATACAAATAAAGAAAAGACTTCCCCAGGGCCCCAAAACTCCAAGAATGGGGGTGGGTCCCAAGACACTTCTTCAACAGAGAAAAAGCCTTATTGTTCTGCCTGTAAACAGGTTGGGCATTACAAAACAGACAACTGTTGTCCCAAGAATAACAATAAAGAAAATATACCTCCAAAGCCAGCTCCAACACCTCCTGTTACTGTCAGCAGTAATCCCCCAGGAAGTGGGAGCACACCCAGGAATCTGGGTGGGTTTACTTTTGGAGCCCAGGAGGACCCTGGCCTATCCAGGTCCCCATCCCCAAATGATCTTGTTTATGAGACTGGCAGGGGGTTTGCCAACTTCTCTGATTGCCCCAATACTTTGAGCAAATATAGACAAGAACCCATCATCAATGGTTTGAAAGTTGAAGCTTTTAGAGACACAGGGGCTAGCATCACCATGGTGGCTGACTGTATAGTCCCCTCTAAGCAACTTTTACCTGGTGCCACATACCAGGTAACAAACATTGATGGCATCAAAACAAATCATCCCATGGCAGTAGTAAGTCTCAGCTGGGGAGGTGTCATTGGCCCAAAGAGAGTGGCAGTGTCATCAAACTTGCCTGTAGACTGCCTACTTGGTAATGATTTGGAAATCTCAGCCTGGGCTGAGGTTGAACAGGAAATCCATTCTAGAATGGTAAATTCCAATGGAAAGGTTAGTGGGGCTGTAATGGCTACAGCCCCAATCCAAGATGTCCTTCCTGAAAAGGTTGGTAGGGCTGAGAAACTCTCTGCCCCATCTTTAGCAAAAGCTCTTCCTGAACAGAATAGCAAAGCTGTTATGATAACAGCAGAAACCCAAACTGAGTCTCCTCCTGAAAAGGTTGGTGGGGCTGTGATGGCCACAGCCCAAACTCAAACTGATATGTGTGTTGTGAAACCTGAAATGATGGATAACTCCACACAAACTGAGAGCATGGAGGAGGAAGAGAAATCTCCCCCTCACCAGACTTTAGGACAGTTTCAGCCTCCTCAGGGAACTGATCTTACCCCTGATGAAGGAACTGCCCCAGAGGTGGTTGGGCCTAGCCTGACAGAGCCTCTGATGGCGGTGGACCCTTCTCAGGTGGGACCCAGTCTGGAGCAGGTAACCTGCCCCTCTCTCCCTTGCCTTAGCCAGCCCAGGGCTGCAGAGGACAAGAAGGACAGTGAGACCCAGAGGGCCCCCTGTCAAATAAAGCACCCCCATCAACAGATTAGGGGCACCAAAACTAGTAGCCCTAGTGAGGTGAAAACTTTAAAAACTCCTGAGGGAGCCCCCTTAAAAACAGTTAGGGACCTCCCACAGATGGATTCTGTTGGGCACAGCCAAACCTGGGACCCAAAGGGCCCAAACCTGAACTGTCCCTCCAGCAAGCCAAACAGAGGGACCCAGCCTCCAGCTTTAGGTAGCCAGAGGTTGACCCTGAGAGCACAGTGCAACTCAGTTAAAGAAAGAAAGGCACACATGGTGGAAGATAATTGGAGGAAGCCAAGCCCTAACTTAGTAGAGCGTCACTTCAATACTTCATATCCAAACCAGCCTTTAACTTTGCATAAACACACCCAAGGTAGTGATTCCCTATGGTGGAGACCCTCTAATACCCAAAGGGTGAGGGACTGCTTAGTGGACCATGAGACAGGGGGTACCCATGCTAGTGCAGGTACTTCCTTATATGGCCACTCAGGCAATATAGGCTTACCTGGCCAAGGATAGCCTTATCTCCTTTCGTTTGGGGGGGTTATGTAGGAAGGTGGCTACCTGACTATGGTTACCCCAGATTTTTTGCCTGTGTTTAGCTGTTTTTTTGACTTAGTTGACCTGGTTCCCTGCTAATCAGGGCCCCAGGCCATCTGCTCTCTCTGTAAAATGGATTCCATGTACCCTAGGTACATACCACAATTGGAAATGGACTCCTTGTCAGCCCCTGTATAATGCACTATAGGTGCCCAGGGCATAGGGGCCACCAAGGCCTACCAGGGGCTGCAGCATATCTTTTGCCACCCCTGGCTGGTTCTTAAATTGACACAACTGGCTGATCACTCAGCTGGGGTAAGGTGGTGTAATCACCCCTTACTTAGATATAGTATACCTATATCTAAACCTATATCTGGACACATATGAACCTGTGAGCCACTCCTATGGAAGGCCTCATCAATCCTGGAGGCAGAGTGCGTGGTTTAATGTGAGATGGAGCTCTAGCATGAGCTGAGCCTGTCTGCAGCTGTCGGGAACAACTCCGCTGGGAGCAGTCAGGACAAGCAGTGCTGAAGTCGGGAGAGGCCCACGGGATTCGGGAGCAGTGCGGAAAGCGCACGCATGCACCAATGTTAACCAATGGTGCTTAAAAATGACAAAGTTAGAGTTTTAGGACACTTCCGCTGAACCCAGAGGAACAAAACTTAAGACACAGACCCTAGAGGTGTGCACCAGTGTGGGAACACCGGCGGAGCTGGATGGTGCCTGCTGCTGCAGGGTGGTCACTCCTTGACCACAAGGGAGATTCTTCGGGCTTCCACGTTGAGATGGAGGTCCAAGGGTCCAGAGTTTCGTTTCTAATGTTTCTTCCAGGAAATCTGATGTGCATTGGCACTGCTCCCACTCTTATTCGAATCTGGGGGGCGTGATTACCTGCTAGGTCCCCCCCTATGGGTGGGACCCAGGAAGGGGGTGGATACACCCCTTTCCTTTGATCCAGGCCGCCCTGGCACGAGGGCTGGAGTGCCCCAGAACCGGTTTGGCCGGATTATGCAAGGGGCAGCCTTTTCCCCCCCTAGGCAGTGTCTGGTTTCTTTCAGACCTCCCTGCTACAATCCACTATCTCCTGTCTGGAGGGCGGTGACACCCTCCTGTGACAGGAAACCCTTTGTACAGGACCCATTTGGCCGAGTTTCGGTCAGCTGACGGGGTCCAGACATTTGTCTGTGGCAGAGGCATCCATTTTGTGGATCTAAGGTCTTTGGAGAAATTAACCGCATTAAAGTAAAGGAACATGTCTTAACCCTCTAGAGGGGTGGAATGCTATCCCCGTCGCCAGAACTGGCGAGGGGATAGTATTGCAAATCGTATGACACCTTACACGACATGTTTTGATAAAGCCAAACCAAAGTTGCTATTTAACCGCGAGGATTATAAGGCACTTAAGAGTATATGGTATGGCATTATCCTGAAACAGCTTAGGGAGTTGTTCCCGACGGCTGCAGACAGGCTCAGCTCATGCTAGAGCTCCATCTCACATAAAACCCCGCACTCTGCCTCCAGGATTGATGAGGCTTTCTATAGGAGTGGCTCACAGGTTTACATGTGTCCAGATATAGGTTTAGATATAGGTATACTATATCTAAGCAAGGGGTGATTACACCACCTTACCCCAGCTGAGTGATCAGCCAGTTGTGTCAATTTAAGAACCAGCCAGGGGTGGCAAAAGATATGCTGCAGCCCCTGGTAGGCCTTGGTGGCCCCTATGCCCTGGGCACCTATAGTGCATTATACAGGGGCTGACAAGGAGTCCATTTCCAATTGGTATGTGCCTATAGCACATGTGTCAGTAATTTAGTGAGAGAACAGCAGGCTGGGGGTCTGATCAGCAGGCCCACAGCCTCAGTAGTCGAAAACCAGTGAAGCAAAAAGCAAAAATTTGGGGTGACCATAGGATAGCAGACCCTACTCTCCTACACAACCCCCCCCCCCAAACGCAGGGACATTAAACTAACCTTGACCAGATAAGTCTTCATGTTCTAAGTGGAAGTACCGGGAGAGACCATCTGCATTACCATGGTCAGTCCCTGGGTGGTGCTCCACTGTAAAGTCCATCCCCTGTAGGGAAATGGACCACCTGAGCAGTTTGGGATTTTCACCCTTCATCTGATTAAGCCATAAGAGGGGCTTATGGTCTGTCTGCACCAGGAAGTGAGTTCCAAACAAGTAGGACCTCAACTTCTTTAATGCCCAAACCACAGCAAAGGCCTCCCTCTCAATGGCTGACCAACGTTTCTCTCTGGGAGTCAGCCTTCTGCTAATGAAAGCAATAGGCTGGTCTTGACCATCTTGATTAAGTTGTGAGAGCACAGCTCCCACCCCCAACTCAGAAGCATCTGTCTGTACAATGAACTGTTTGGAGTAGTCAGGACTCTTCAGGATAGGTGCAGAGCACATGGCCTTCTTCAGGTCATCAAATGCCTTCTGACAGCTAACTGTCCACTGAACCTTTTTTGGCATCTTCTTGGATGTCAAGTCATTTAATGGTGTCACTATAGACCCATAGTTCTTCACAAACTTCCTGTAATACCCAGTCAGGCCCAAGAAGGCTCTGACTTGTGTCTGGGTAACTGGAGGAGCCCAGTCCTGTATGGCCTGGATTTTGCTCTCCAGTGGCTGAACCTGGCCTCCACCTACTAGGTGGCCCAGGTATACAACCTTACTCTGCCCTATCTGGCACTTAGTGGCCTTGATAGTTAGGCCTGCCTTTTGCAGGGCCTCCAAAACTTTCTTCAGGTGGATCAGGTGATCCTCCCAGGTGGAGCTAAAGACAGCAATATCATCTAGATATGCTGCACAAAAGTCATCCAACCCAGTAAGGACTTGGTTCACCAACCTTTGGAAAGTGGCAGGTGCATTCTTCAAACCAAAGGGCATTACCACAAATTGATAATGTCCACTAGGGGTAGAGAATGCTGTTTTGGCTTTTGACTCCTCAGCTAATCTGATTTGCCAGTAGCCAGCTGTCAGATCAAATGTGCTCAGAAACTTGGCAGAAGCCAATCTGTCAATGAGCTCATCTGCTCTTGGAATGGGGTGAGCATCTGTCCTAGTCTTGGGTATGAGGTTTTGGCACAAGGACTACTGGGCTGGCCCATGGGCTCTCTGATGGCTCAATCACTCCAAGCTCTAACATCTTTTGCACCTCAGCCTTGATGCAATCCCTGACATGGTCAGGTTGCCTGTAGATCTTATTCTTCACAGGCAGACTGTCACCAGTGTCCACTACATGGGTACACCAGTCAGTCTGGCTGGGTGTGAGTGAAAACAAATGCCTGTGGGCCTGCAAAACTTGTCTGCAGTCCATCTGTTGCTGGTCAGTGAGGCTGCCTGCCAAGGCTACTCCATCAACTGAACCATCATCAGGGTTCTGAGAAAGCAGGTCTGGGAGAGGGTCACTCTCTTCCTCCTGATCCCCATCTGTGGCCATGAGCAAGCTCATGTCCTCCCTGTCCACAAATGCTTTCAAACGATTCACATGGATTACCCTGTGAGGGCTCCTGGGTGTTCCAAAGTCCACCAAGTAGGTGACTTCTCCCTTCTTTTCAATGACAGGATAGGGTCCACTCCATTTGTCCTGGAGTGCTGCTGGAGCCACTGGCTCCAGTACCCACACCTTCTGTCCTGGTTGGAACTCTACCAGTACAGCCTTTTGGTCATGCCAAGCTTTCTGCAATTCTTGGCTGGCCTCCAGGTTTTTGGATGCTCTTTCCATGTATTCAGCCATCCTGGAGCGGAGACCAAGTACATAGTCCACTATGTCTAGTTTGGGCTTTTTGAGAGGTAACTCCCATCCTTCCTTCACCAAACACAATGGACCCCTCACAGGGTGGCCAAACAAAAGTTCAAAAGGGCTGTAGCCAACCCCCTTCTGTGGGACCTCTCTGTAAGCAAAGAGCAGGCAGGGTAAAAGAATGTCCCATTTCCGCCTGAGCTTCTCTGGTAATCCTTTTATCATGCCTTTTAGGGTCTTGTTAAATCTCTCCACAAGCCCATTGCATTGTGGATGATATGGGGTGGTAAACTTATAGTTTACTCCACATTCCTTCCACATTGCTTTCAGATAGCTAGACATAAAATTCGTGCCTCTATCTGATAGTACCTCCTTTGGAAAGCCCACCCTTGAGAAAACTGCAATGAGGGCTTTTGCCACCACAGGTGCTGTGGTGGTCCTTAGGGGAATAGCCTCTGGATACCTGGTGGCATGATCCACTACCACCAGTATGAATCTGTTCCCAGATGCTGTTTGGGGGTCCATTGGACCCACAATATCAATTCCAACTCTTTCAAAGGGAACCCCCACCACAGGTAGTGGTATTAGGGGGGCCTTTGTTGTGCCACCTGACTTACCACTGGCTTGGCAAGTGACACAGGAGCGACAAAACTCCTTGACATCCTCTGACATGTGAGGCCAGTGAAAGTGTGAGACAAGCCTGTCCCACGTCTTGTTCTGGCCTAAGTGTCCTGCAAGGGGAATATCATGGGCCAAGGTAAGAAGGAATCCCCTAAACTGCAGAGGTATGACCAACCTCCTGGTCATGCCAGGCTTGGGGTCTCTAGCCTCTGAGTAAAGGAGTCCATCATCCCAATACACAGTATGGGTACCTTGGGCATCCCCAGCAGCCTCAGCAGCAGCCTGCTGTCTGAGGGGTTCAAGGGAAGGGCAATCTAATTGAGCCTGCCTCAGGTCTGCCCTGGAGGGTCCCCCTGTCCCCAGAAACTCAACCTGGTCAGGTTCAAGTTCCTCAGAGACAGTCTCCTCTTGGACTGCAGAATCAGTTTCCTCTGAAACTTGATCCTCAACCTGGGGCAAGGTGGAAGGCTCAGCCTTTCCTCTCTTGCTCCTTCTCTTGGGTTGTGGTTGGTCTATTGTTCCAAGATCCACCACTGGTTCAGGAAGGCACTTCTTAGCCTGAGCCCTTGTCATGGCAAGGACATGCTCTGAAATCCCTAGCATTTCTGCATGAGTCCTGTACTCCACTTCTGACCATGCTGAGCTTTCAAGGTCATTGCCTAACAGACAGTCTACTGGTAGGTCTGCACTCACCACAACCTTCTTTAGGCCATCAACCCCTCCCCAGGAGAAGTTCACAACTGCCACACTATGGGAAGTAGTGGAGTTGCTTGCATTGGTCACTAGGTAGCTCTCACCTAGTACAATCTGTCCAGGGTCCACAAAGTCAGGTGTCACCATTGTGACACTGGCACATGTGTCCCTGTAGGCTTGAGCCAGTTTCTCATTAATTAAGGGAGTCTGCCTGTATTTGCCCAGGTTACTGGGGCTTACTGCAGTGGGCAATTCAATGTCCACATCATACAGGAGAACTGCCTGTGTAGGGATTCTGACTAGGCCAGATCCTACTTCAATACCCAGGGTCAACCCAGCTACACCCTTGGACTGTGTTCCACCACTGCTTACTGTACTTGAGGTTGCAGTTGCTTTAGGAGCTGGAGTGGTGGGGACTGGATTTGCCTTGGTGCACTCACTGCCCCAGTGTGAAACTGATTTGCAGGTATTACACCAAGGTGTCTTTGGACCTTTGTTCTTCTTCTTCTTGTTTCCATTTTGGGAACCACCCTCCTTACTATTAGTTTGGGGGCCTGAAGACTTCTGGTCTTTTTCTTTATCCTTCTGATTACCACCCTTCTGGTCTGTTTTCTTCTGGTCACCACCTTGGTTCTGGGGTTTCTGCTTAATCCTTGTTCTGACCCATTTGTCTGCCTTCTTTCCCAATTCTTGGGGAGAGGTCAGATCAGAGTCAATAAGGTATTGATGCAACAGCTGGTTTGTACAGTTATTAAGGATCTGTTCTCTCATCATAAGATTGTACAATCCTGTATAGTCTGAAACTTTACTTCCCTGCAACCAACCCTCCAAAGCCTTAGTGGCACACTCAACGAAATCAGTCCAGTCTTGAGTCTGTGCTTTTTGGGTGTCTCTGAACAACAACCTGTATTGCTCAGTGGTTAGGCCAAACCCTTCAATAAGAGCACTCTTCAAGACAGTGTAGTTTTTGGCATCCTCATGTCTAACTGTGAGGAGCCTGTCCCTCCCTTTCTCAGAAAAGGAGTACCATAAAATTGCAGCCCACTGATCCTCAGGAACCTGCTGTACCATGCAGGCTCTCTCAAGAGCAGTCATCCATTTGTGGATGTCATCCCCTTCTTTAAAGGGGGGCACACTTTTTGTCAGGTTTCTATTGTCATTGCCCCTGTCTTTTTCTCTTGGAAATTTGCTGCCACCAGTGGCATCTAAGCCACTTAATTTCTGCTCTCTTGCCAAGGCAAGTCTAGCTTGAGCCAAGGCTACCTCCTCCCTCTCTATCTGGAGTTTGACAGCCCTCATTCTGGCCCTATGCTCTAGCTTTTGAGAAGCAGTCATGCCTCTCTGTGATTCTCTGGAGGCACTAGAAATATGAGAGTCCCCTGAGGGAGATCTCACTCTTCTGTTGCCTGCGAGAATAACATGGTGGGATCTGGGGAGGTGCTGGCCCTCTCCATTCCCCAGTAGGTCTAAGTTGGCCTGGCTAAGCCTGGCAACTGGGACCTGGCTACCCCTCTGATCCTGATCTTCTAAGTCCTCAACTTCTGAGTCCTCCTCCTCCTCTTCTTCTTCCTCATCTTCCTCCTGAGGGGGGTCAGTTACAGGGGGGTTCCCTCCATTTCCTGTTTCTAGGGAAGCTTCCTTTGCCCTTTCTAAGTCATCCTGCTCTAGGATGGCTACCAGGATTTGGCAGGTGGGACTTCTGCCCCTTTTTAACCCTCTTGATTTGCACAAGGCAACCAAGTCCTTTCGGGTTAGTTTGTCATAGCTGAAAGTTGCCTGGGTAAGGTCAACTGTCACAGGAGTAGACCCTGAGGCTTTTCCTGTGTCAGACATGACTGCTAGTGAGGTGTAAGTGGTGCACTTACCTACACTAAGTGTTTTCCTACTGTACCTTGCTAGTGAGTTGTAGTCAGGGTGTGCTAATCCCTTTTGTCTACAACTACTAAGTTCAGTAGAACTTAATATGCTAAGCTTTTGATTTTATATGTACCTAGAGGTACTTGATGTGATCTTTCAATTTGATACAAAGATTGCAATGGTAAAACAACAGCAAGCTCAAATCCGCACCGCTGCTCACCAATGTGAGAAGTTGGCCTGATAGGTGATGTTTCCAATTCTGGAACCACCTATTATCAGACCAAACAATCCCTTATGGTGTCTGGTTGTAAGTCAACCTTATTAGACAAGCTATCCTAGGGGTAGCATGGACTAAGCAGCCTAAAGGCTTAACTTAAGAGGTTGTGTTAAGCGAGCTGTTTTACCACATACAATCCTGTAATATCAAATGAAAGGACACCACACAAGTATATATTATAAAAATATATGTGTTTATTACTAAAAACAATCCCCAGTATTCTTTATGAATAAAGGGGCACAAGCGTTAAATCAAAAAGCACTGTTTAAACATACAAGTTGCACAATTATGGATGAGGGCGGGTGGCCACTCAAACCATATACTAAACAAGTGGTATAAGAGATACCAATCGAACAGTGGTTAGGCCTAGGGCCTAGGAAATCGCTGGGAGCAGTCAGGACAAGCAATGCTGAAGTCGGGAATGGCCCTCGGGATTCGGGAGATGTGCGGAAAGCGCACGCATGTACCAATGTTAACCAATGGTGCGTAAAAGTCATAAAGTTAAAGTTTAAGGACACTTCCGCTGGACCTAGAGGAACAAAACTTAACACACAGACCCTAGAGATGTGCACCAGTGTGGGAACACTGGCGGAGCAAAGTTACCTCACCCACAGGAAGTGGGTGCACAGGGTCGAAGTGGCGTCGGGTTTTGACACGCAGGCTCTTGGTGCTTGAAGCTGAAAGGGCTGCAGGCAGGTTGAAGATGAAGTGTCCGGTGGAGTCCAAGGGTGGACTCAAGTCGAAGGGTACCTGAAAGCAGAGGGGACAGAGTCTGGGTCACTCAGCAGTGACCAGGGTGGAACCAGGACGGAACCAGGCAATGTCGGGCGCAATCAGGTGGTCCTCGAGGAGCTTCTCTCCGCTGTCACTTGGGCTCTGGGGCATCTGCGATGTCCAGGAGCAGGTCACGATCTGTCCCACGCAGGCTCTCACCGTCGGCGCTGTTGGCTTCAAGTTTCGAGCAAACAACACTTGGCAAGAGCAATCCACGCGGGATCGGAAGATTGCTTCTCACTCGGACCAGAAAGGTCAGAGTCGGGGCTCCTTTTCAGGGGAGCTGGTGTGGATCTGGAGCAACCAGATTCACGAGTCTTCTTTGTAGTTTCGTCGGCACAGGGACCACTAGCCGGCTGGCAAGTGACCGGGCCAACGCGTTGAGCCAAGTGGAGCAGAAGGGCCCCACGCAGCACTCGTCTAGTGTGGAGGGCTGAACTTCGGCTCAGGAGTAGCTCAGGGTGGGGGCTTCTCAAACCCCGGTGCACAGCTTCGAGGGTCACTTGTGGGCTGCACGGTCAGCGTCTCGTGGTCAATTCAAGATGGCGTGCCCCACGCTTCCGGTCGCCTCCACGGGTCTCAGCTCTGCAGGAACTGTGGATCGGGCTGTTGGAAGGCAGGCAAGCTTGATCTCGTCGATCTCAGTCGCTCGAGTTCCGGCGGGAACTGCAACTAATTAGATGTCGAGGGCTGGATGGTGCCTGCTGCTGCAGGGTGGTCACTCCTTGACCACAAGGGAGATTCTTCGGGCTTCCACGTTGAGATGGAGGTCCAAGGGTCCAGAGTTTCGTTTCTAATGTTTCTTCCAGGAAATCTGATGTGCATTGGCACTGCTCCCACTCTTATTCGAATCTGGGGGGCGTGATTACCTGCTAGGTCCCCCCCTATGGGTGGGACCCAGGAAGGGGGTGGATACACCCCTTTCCTTTGATCCAGGCCGCCCTGGCACGAGGGCTGGAGTGCCCCAGAACCGGTTTGGCCGGATTATGCAAGGGGCAGCCTTGTACGCCCCAGGCAGTGTCTGGTTTCTTTCAGACCTCCCTGCTACAATCCACTATCTCCTGTCTGGAGGGCGGTGACACCCTCCTGTGACAGGAAACCCTTTGTCCAGGACCCATTTGGCCGAGTTTCGGTCAGCTGCAGGGGTCCAGACATTTGTCTGTGGCAGAGGCATCCATTTTGTGGATCTAAGGTCTTTGGAGAAATTAACCGCATTAAAGTAAAGGAACATGTCTTACCCCTCTAGAGGGGTGGAATGCTATCCCCGTCGCCAGAACTGGCGAGGGGATAGTATTCCAAATCGTTTGACACCTTACACGACATGTTTTGATAAAGCCAAACCAAAGTTGCTATTTAACCGCGAGGATTATAAGGCACTTAAGAGTATATGGTATGGCATTATCCTGAAACAGCTTAGGGAGTTGTTCCCGACGGCTGCAGACAGGCTCAGCTCATGCTAGAGCTCCATCTCACATAAAACCCCGCACTCTGCCTCCAGGATTGATGAGGCTTTCTATAGGAGTGGCTCACAGGTTTACATGTGTCCAGATATAGGTTTAGATATAGGTATACTATATCTAAGCAAGGGGTGATTACACCACCTTACCCCAGCTGAGTGATCAGCCAGTTGTGTCAATTTAAGAACCAGCCAGGGGTGGCAAAAGATATGCTGCAGCCCCTGGTAGGCCTTGGTGGCCCCTATGCCCTGGGCACCTATAGTGCATTATACAGGGGCTGACAAGGAGTCCATTTCCAATTGGTATGTGCCTATAGCACATGTGTCAGTAATTTAGTGAGAGAACAGCAGGCTGGGGGTCTGATCAGCAGGCCCACAGCCTCAGTAGTCGAAAACCAGTGAAGCAAAAAGCAAAAATTTGGGGTGACCATAGGATAGCAGACCCTACTCTCCTACACCCCTGATGAAGGGTGCCTGGATAACTCTGATGCAGGAGTGTCCCCTGATGAAGGGTGCCTGGATTACTCAGATGCAGGAGTGTCCCCAGATGCAAGGGTACCTGGATTACCCTGATGTAGGAGTGCCCCCTGATGAAGGGTGCCTGGATTACCCTGATGCAGGAGTGTCCCCCGATGCAAGGGTGCTTGGATTACCCTGATGCAGGAGTGTCCCCTAATGAAGGGCGCCTGGATTACTCTGATTCAGGAGTGTCTCCTTTCTGCCTTGACGCTGTTGCCATATCCTGCAGAGCATTTCGTTTTAACTTTCTTCAACCCACTGCTTGCGGTACCCGCTCCGCGGGTCCCGCTGCGAGGAAGGCGGACTTACAGCCTGAACGAGGGCGAGAGAGGGAAGCAGGGCTGCGAGCTGTTGCTGGCGCAGGACTACCTGTCCCAGGAGCGCCAGCAACCTCCCCAAATTTCCACCAGCTGGGGCGCTCTCCCTGCCGGCTCCTCCCTCGCATTAGCCGCGCTGTAAAGCCTTTCACCCTCATCTCACCGGAGGATTCCTTTCTGCCTTGACGCTGTTGCCATATCCTGCAGAGCATTTCGTTTTAACTTTCTTCCCCTGATGCAAGGGTGCCTGGATTACCCCGATGCAGGAGTGACCCCTGATGTAGGGTGCCTGGATAACTCCGATGCAGGAGTGTCCCCTGATGAAGGGTGCCTGGATATCTCCGATGAAGGAGTGTCCCCTAATAAAGGGTGCTTGGATAACTCTGATGCAGGAGTGTTCCCTGATGAAGGGTGCCTGGATTACCCTGATGCAGGAGTGACCCCTGATGAAGGGTGCCTGGATTACTCTGATACAGGAGTGTGCCCTGATGAAGGGTGCCTGGATTACCGTGATGCAGGAGTGTCCCCTGGTGAAGGGCGCCTGGATTACTCTGATGCAGGAGTGTCAACTGATGAAGGGTGCCTGGATTACCCTGATGCAGGAGTGTTCCCCTGATGCAAGGGTGCCTGTATTACCCTGATACAAGAGTGTACCCTGATGAAGGGTGCCTGGATTACCCTGATGCAGGAATGCCCCCTGATGAAAGGGTGCCTGGATTACTTTGATGCAGGAGTGTCCCCTGATGAAGGGTGCCTGGATTAGCCTGATGCAGGAGTGTCCCCTGATGAAGGGTACCTGGATTACCCTGATGCAGGAGTGTCCCCTGATGCAAGGGTGCCTGTATTACCCTGATGCAGGAATGTCCTCTGATGAAGAGTGCATGGATTAACCTGATGCAGGAGTATCCCCCAATGCAAGGGAGCCTGGATTACCCTGATGCAGGAGTGTCCCCCTGATGCAAGGGTGCCTGTATTACCCTGATGCAGGAGTGTTCCCTGATGAAGGGTGCCTGGATTACCCTGATGCAGGAGTGCCCCTGATGAAGGGTGCCTGGATTACCCTGATGCATGAGCGTCTCCTGATTTAAGGGTGCCTGGGTTACCCTGATGCAGGAGTGTCCCCTGATGCAAGGGTGCCTAGATTACCCTGATGCAGGAGTGTCCCCTTATGCAAGGGTGTCTGGATAACCCTGATGCAGGAGTGTCCCCTGATGCAAGGGTGCCTGGATAACTCTGATGTAGGAGTGTCCCCTGATGCAAGGGTGCCTGGATTACCCTGATGCAGGAGTTTCCCCTGATGAAGGGTGCCTTGATTACCATGATGCAGGGGTGTCCCCTGATGAAGGGTGCCTGGATTACTCTGATGCAGGATTGCCCCCTGATGAAGGGTGCCTGGATTACCCTGATGCAGGAGTGTCCCCTGATGCAAGGGTGTCTGGATTACTCTGATGCAGGAGTGTCCCCTGATGCAAGGGTGCCTGGATTACCCCGATGCAGGAGTGTCCCCTAATGCAAGGGTGCCTGGATTACTCTGATGCAGGAGTGTCCCCTGATGCAAGGGTGCCTGGATTACTCTGATGCAGGAGTGTCCCTACTGATGGTTGCCTGGATTACCCTGAAGCAGGATTGTCCCCTGATGAAGGGTGCCTGGATTACCCTGATGTAGGAGTGCCCACTGATGCAGGGGTGCCTGAATTACCCTGATGCAGATTTGTTCCCTGTTGAAGGGTGCCTGGATTACTCTGATGCAGGAGTGACCCCTGATGAAAGGTGCCTGGATTACTCTGATGCAGGAGCATCCCCTGATGAAGGGTGCCTGGATAACTCTGATGCAGGAGTGCCCCTGATAAAGGGTGCCTGGATAACTCTGATGCAGGAGTGTCCCCTGATGAAGGGTGCCTGGATTATCTTGATGCAGAAGTGTCCCCTGATGCAAGGGTGCCTGGATTCCCCTGATGCAGGAATGTCCCCTGATACAAGGGTGCCTGTATTGCCCCGATGCAGGTGTGTCCCCTGATACAAGGGTGCCTGGATTACCCTGATGCAGGAGTATCCCCTGATGCAAGGGTGTCTGGATTACTCTGATGCAGGAGTGTCCCCTGATGCAAGGGTGCCTGGATTACCCTGATGCAGGAATGTCCCCTGATACAAGGGTGCCTGTATTACCCCGATGCAGGTGTGTCCCCGATAAAGGGTGCCTGGATTACCCTGATGCAGGAGTGTCCCCTAATACAAGGGTGCCTGGATTACTCTGATGCAGGAGTGTCCCCTGATGCAAGGGTACCTGGATTACCCTGATGCAGGAGTGTTCCCTGATGAAGGGTGCCTGAATTACCCTGATGCAGGAGTGTCCCCCGTTGCAAGGGTGCTTGGATTACCCTGATGCAGGAGTGTCCCCTGATGAAGGGTGCCTGGATTACTCTGATGCAGGAGTGTTCCCTGATGAAGGGTGCCTGGATTAGCTTGATGCAGGAGTTTCCCCTGATGAAGGGTACCTGGATTACCCTGATGCAGGAGTGTCCCCTGATGCAAGGGTGCCTGTATTACCCTGATGCAGGAATGTCCTCTGATGAAGAGTGCATGGATTACCCTGATGCAGGAGTATCCCCCAATGCAAGGGAGCCTGGATTACCCTGATGCAGGAGCGTTCCCCTGATGCAAGGGTGCTTGTATTACCCTGATGCAGGAGTGTCCCCTGATGAAGGGTGCCTGGATTACCCTGATGCAGGAGTGCCCCTGATGAAGGGTGCCTGGATTACGCTGATGCAAGAGCGTCTCCTAACTTAAGGGTGCCTGGGTTACCCTGATGCAGGAGTGTCCCCTGATGCAAGGGTGCCTAGATTACCCTGATGCAGGAGTGTCCCCTTATGCAAGGGTGTCTAGATTACCCTGATGCAGGAGTGTCCCCGGATGCAAGGGTGCCTGGATAACTCTGATGTAGGAGTGTCCCCTGATGCAAGGGTTCCTGGATTACCCTGATGCAGGAGTGCCCCCTAATGCAAGGGTGCCTGGATTACTCTGATGCAGGAGTGTCCCCTGCTGAAGGGTGCCTTGATTACCATGATGCAGGGGTGTCCCCTGATGAAGGGTGCCTGGATTACTCTGATGCAGGATTGCCCCCTGATGAAGAGTGCCTGGATTACCCTGATGCAGGAGTGTCCCCTGATGCAAGGGTGTCTGGATTACTCTGATGCAGGAGTGTCCCCTGATGCAAGGGTGCCTGGATTACCCCGATGCAGGAGTGCCCCCTAATGCAAGGGTGCCTGGATTACTCTGATGCAGGAGTGTAGGAGAGTAGGGTCTGCTATCCTATGGTCACCCCAAATTTTTGCTTTTTGCTTCACTGCTTTTCGACTACTGAGGCTGTGGGCCTGCTGATCAGACCCCCAGCCTGCTGTTCTCTCACTAAATTAATGATACATGTGCTATAGGCACATACCACAATTGGAAATGGACTCCTTGTCAGCCCCTGTATAATGCACTATAAGGTGCCCAGGGCATAGGGGCCACCAAGGCCTACCAGGGGCTGCAGCATATCTTTTGCCACCCCTGGCTGGTTCTTAAATTGAAACAACTGGCTGATCACTCAGCTGGGGTAAGGTGGTGTAATCACCCCTTACTTAGGTATAGTATACCTATATCTAACCCTATATCTGGACACATATATCCTGTTTAAAATCCTGGTGCTGGCATTCAGAGCTGCTCATGGCCTGGGGCCGACGTATCTACAGAAACGGTTTTCCTTATACACCCCTAACCGTGCTTTACGATCGTCCAGCCAATGCCTATTGGCCATTCCCAAATATAAATACGCCCGTTTGGGTGGCCAATCAATCTCAGTTAAGGCAGCTTCTGCCTGGAATGCCCTCCCCTTGTTCCTTAGAGCTTCGCCGACCATTACTGTTTTCAAAAAGGAACTTAAGACTCATCTGTTTAATGCTCCACTCTAACTCTCCGGTCTGGTGCAGATCCATCACCCCTGCTGTCAAATTACTCACAGCGCCAGGATACCCTGTGGTAATTGAGCGCGCTATAAAAGCTTTTAAAATAAATAAAATAAAAATATAAACCTGTGAGCCACTCCTATGAAAGGCCTCATCAATCCTGGAGGCAGAGTGCGTGGTTTAATGTGAGATGGAGCTCTGGCATGAGCTGAGCCTGTCTGCAGCTGTCGGGAACAACTCCCTAAGCTGTTTCAGGATAATGCCATACCATATACTCTTAAGTGCCTTATAATCCTCGCGGTTATATAGCAACTCTGGTTTGGCTTTATCAAAACATGTCGTGTAAGGTGTCATACGATTTGGAATACTATCCCCTCGCCAGTTCTGGTGACGGGGATAGCATTCCACCCCTCTAGAGGGGTAAGACATGTTCCTTTACTTTAATGCGGTTAATTTCTCAAAAGGCCTTAGATCCACAAAATGGATGCCTCTGCCACAGACAAGAGTCTGGACCCCTGCAGCTGACCGAAACTCAGCAAATGGGGCCTGGACAAAGGGTTTCCTGTCACAGGAGGGTGTCACCACCCTCCAGACAGGAGATAGTGGATTGTAGCAGGGAGGTCTGAAAGAAACCAGACACTGCCTGGGGCGCACAAGGCTGCCCCTTGCATAATCCGGCCAAACCGGTTCTGGGGCACTCCAGCCCTCGTGCCAGGGCGGCCTGGATCAAAGGAAAGGGGTGTATCCACCCCCTTCCTGGGTCCCACCCATAGGGGGGGACCTAGCAGGTAATCACGCCCCCCAGATTCGAATAAGAGTGGGAGCAGTGCCAATGCACATCAGATTTCCTGGAAGAAACATTAGAAACGAAACTCTGGACCCTTGGACCTCCATCTCAACGTGGAAGCCCGAAGAATCTCCCTTGTGGTCAAGGAGTGACCACCCTGCAGCAGCAGGCACCATCCAGCCCTCGACATTTACTTGGTTGCAGTTCCCGCCGGAACTCGAGCGACTGAGATCGACGAGATCAAGCTTGCCTGCCTTCCAACAGCCCGATCCACAGTCCCTGCAGAGCTGAGACCCGTGGAGGCGACCGGAAGCGTGGGGCACGCCATCTTGAATTGACCACGAGACGCTGACCGTGCAGCCCACGAGTGACCCTCGAAGCTGTGCACCGGGGTTTGAGAAGCCCCAACCCTGAGCCACTCTTGCACCGAAGCTCACCCCTCTACACTCATCGAGTGCTGCGTGGGGCCCTTCTGCTACGTTTGGCTCAACGCATTGGCCCGGTCACTTGCCAGCCGGCTAGTGGCCCCTGTGCCGACGAAAACTTGAAACCGACTTGTGAATCTGGTTGCTCCAGATCTGCACCAGCTCCCCAGAAAAGGAGCCCCCACTCTGACCTTCCTGGTTCGAGTGAAAAGCAATCTCCCGGTTCCGCGTGGATTACTTTTGCCAAGTGTTGTTTGCTCCAATCTTGAAGCCGACAGCGCCGACGGTGAGAACCTGCGTGGGACAGATCGTGACCTGCTCCTGGACGTCGTAGATGCCCCAGAGCCCACGTGACAGCGGAGAGAAGCACCGCGACAGCGACCTGATTGCGCCCGACATTGCCTGGTTCCGTCCTGGTTCCACCCTGGTCACTGCTGAGTGACCCAGACTCTGTCCCCTCTGCTTTCAGGTACTTTTCGACTCGAGTCCACCCTTGGACTCCACCGGACACTTCTCTTTCACCCCGCCTGCAGCCCTTTCAGTTTCAAGCACCAAGAGCCTGCGTGACGAAACCCGACTCAACTTCGACCCTGTGCACCCGCTTCCTGTGGGTGAGGTAACTTTGCTCCGCCGGTGTTCCCACACTGGTGCACACCTCTAGGGTCTGTGTCTTAAGTTTTGTTCCTCTAGGTTCAGCGGAAGTGTCCTTAAACTCTAACTTTGTCATTTTTACGCACCATTGGTTAACATTGGTGCATGCGTGTGCTTTCCGCACTGCTCCCGAATCCCGTGGGCCTCTCCCGACTTCAGCACTGCTTGTCCTGACTGCTCCCAGCGATTCCCTAGGCCCTAGGCCTAACCACTGTTCGATTGGTATCTCTTATACCACTTGTTTAGTATATGGTTTGAGTGGCCACCCGCCCTCATCCATAATTGTGCAACTTTGTATGTTTAAACTGTGCTTTTGATTTAACGCTTGTGCCCCTTTATTCATAAAGAATACTGGGGATTGTTTTTAGTAATAAACACATATATTTTTATAATATATACTTGTGTGGTGTCCTTTCATTTGATATTACAGGATTGTATGTGGTAAAACAGCTCGCTTAACACGACCTCTTAAGTTAAGCCTTTAGGCTGCTTAGTCCATGCTACCCCTAGGATAGCTTGTCTAACAAGGTTGACTTACAACCTGACACCATAAGGGATTGTTTGGTCTGATAATAGGTGGTTCCAGAATTGGAAACATCACCTATCAGGCCAACTTCTCACATTGGTGAGCAGCGGTGCGGATTTGAGCTTGCTGTTGTTTTACCATTGCAATCTTTTATCAAATTGAAAGATCACATCAAGTACCTCTAGGTACATATAAATCAAAAGCTTAGCATATTAAGTTCTACTGAACTTAGTAGTTGTAGATTAAAGGGATTAGCACACCCTGACCACAACTCACTAGTAAGGTACAGTAGGGAAACACTTAGTGTAGGTAGGTGCATCACTTACACCACACTAGAGTCATGTCTGACACAGGAAAAGCCTCAGGGTCTACTCCTGTGACAGTTGACCTTACCCAGGCAACTTCCAGCTATGACAAACTAACCCGAAAGGACTTGATTGCCTTGTGCAAATCAAGAGGGTTAAAAAGGGGCAGAAGCCCCACCTGTCCAATCCTGATAGCCATTCTAGAACAGGATGACTTAGAAAGGGCGAAGGGAATTCCCCTAGGATCAGGAAATGGAGAGAACCTACCTGTAACTGGTACCCCTCAGGAGGAAGAAGAAGGAGAAGAGGGGGATGAGGACTCAGAGGTTGAGGACACAGAAGACCAGGGTCAGGAGGGTAGCCAGGTTGGAGTTGCCAGGCTTAGCCAGGCCAACTTAAGCCTACTAGGGAATGGAGAGGGCCAGCACCTCCCCAGATCCTATAGCATTCTCCCAGGCAACAGAAGAGTGAGATCCCCCTCAGGGGACTCTCATATTTCTAGTGCCTCAAGAGAATCTGAGAGAGGTATGACTGCCTCTCAAAAGACTGAGCATAGGGCCAGAATGAGGGCTGTCAGACTCCAGATAGAGAGGGAGGAGGTAGCCCTGGCTCAAGCTAAACTTACCTTGGCTCAAGCTAGACTTACCTTGGCAAGAGAGCAGAAATTGAGTGGCTTAGATGCCACTGGTGGCAGCAATATTCCTAAAGAAAAAGACAGGGGCTATGATAATAGAAACCTGACAAAAATTGTGCCCCCCTACAAGGAAGGGGATGACATCCACAAATGGATGACTGCTCTGGAGAGAGCCTGCATGGTACAGCAGGTTCCTCAGGATCAGTGGGCTGCAATTTTATGGTACTCCTTTTCTGAGAAAGGGAGGGACAGGCTCCTCACAGTTAGACCTGAGGATGCCAAAAACTACTCTGTTTTGAAGAGTGCTCTTATTGAAGGGTTTGGCCTAACCACTGAGCAATACAGGTTGTTGTTCAGAGACACCCAAAAAGCACAGACTCAAGACTGGACTGATTTCGTTGAGTGTGCCACTAAGGCTTTGGAGGGTTGGTTGCAGGGAAGTAAAGTTTCAGACTATACAGGATTGTACAATCTTATAATGAGAGAACAGATCCTTAATAACTGTACCAACCAGCTGTTGCATCAATACCTTATTGACTCTGATCTGACCTCTCCCCAAGAATTGGGAAAGAAGGCAGACAAATGGGTCAGAACAAGGATTAAGCAGAAACTCCAGAACCAAGGTGGTGACCAGAAGAAAACAGACCAGAAGGGTGGACATCAGAAAGATAAAGATAAAGAAAAAGACCAGAAGTCTTCAGGCCCCCAAACTAGTAGTAAGGAGGGTGGTTCCCAAAATGGAAACAAGAAGAAGAAGAATAAAGGTCCAAAGACACCTTGGTGTAATACCTGCAAATCAGTTTCACACTGGGGCAGTGAATGCACTAAGGCAAATCCAGTCTCCACCACTCCAGCTCCTAAAGCAACTGCAACCCCTAATACAGTAAGCAGTGGTGGAACACAGTCCAAGGGTGTAGCTGGGTTGACCCTGGGTATTGAAGTAGGATCTGGCCTAGTCAGAACCCCTACACAGGCAGTTCTCTTATATGATGTGGACATAGATTTGCCCACTGCAGTAAGTCCCAGTAACCTGGGCAAATATAGGCAGACTCCCTTAATTAATGAGAAACTGGCTCAAGCCTACAGGGACACATGTGCCAGTGTCACAATGGTGACACCTGACTTTGTGGACCCTGGACAGATTGTACTAGGTGAAAGTTACCTAGTGACCAATGCAAGCAACTCCACTACTTCCCATAGTGTGGCAGTTGTGAACTTCTCCTGGGGAGGGGTAGATGGCCTAAAGAAAGTTGTTGTGAGTGCAGACCTACCAGTAGACTGTCTGTTAGGCAATGATCTTGAAAGCTCAGCATGGTCAGAAGTGGAGTACAGGACTCATGCAGAAATGCTAGGGATTTCAGAGCATGTCCTTGCCATGACAAGGGCTCAGGCTAAGAAGTGCCTTCCTGAACCAGTGGTGGATCTTGGAACAATAGACCAACCACAACCCAAGAGAAGGAGCAAGAGAGGAAAGGCTGAGCCTTCCACCTTGCCCCAGGTTGAGGATCAAGTTTCAGAGGAAACTGATTCTGCAGTCCAAGAGGAGACTGTCTCTGAGGAACTTGAACCTGACCAGGTTGAGTTTCTGGGGACAGGGGGACCCTCAAGGGCAGACCTGAGGCAGGCTCAATTAGATTGCCCTTCCCTTGAACCCCTCAGACAGCAGGCTGCTGCTGAGGCTGCTGGGGATGCCCAAGGTACCCATACTGTGTATTGGGATGATGGACTCCTTTACTCAGAGGCTAGAGACCCCAATCCTGGCATGACCAGGAGGTTGGTTATACCTCTGAAGTTTAGGGGGTTCCTCCTTACCTTGGCCCATGATATTCCCCTTGCAGGACACTTAGGCCAGAACAAGACGTGGGACAGGCTTGTTTCACACTTTCACTGGCCTCATATGTCAGAAAATGTCAAGGAGTTTTGTCGCTCCTGTGTCACTTGCCAAGCCAGTGGTAAGTCAGGTGGCACAACAAAGGCCCCCCTAATACCACTACCTGAGGTGGGGGTTCCCTTTGAAAGAGTTGGAATTGATATTATGGGTCCAATGGACCCCCAAACAGCATCTGGGAACAGATTTCTACTGGTGGTAGTGGATCATGCCACCAGGTATCCAAAAGGCTATTCCCCTGAGGACCACCACAGCACCTGTGGTGGCAAAAGCCCTCATTGCAGTTTTCTCAAGAGTGGGCTTCCCAAAGGAGGTGTTATCAGATAGGGGCACCAATTTTATGTCCAGCTATCTGAAAGCAATGTGGAAGGAGTGTGGGGTAAACTACAAGTTTACCACCCCCTACCATCCACAGTGCAATGGGCTTGTGGAGAGATTTAACAAGACCCTAAAAGGCATGATAAAGGGATTACCAGAGAAGCTCAGGCGGAAATGGGACATTCTTTTACCTTGCCTGCTCTTTGCTTACAGAGAGGTCCGACAGAAGGGGGTTGGCTACAGCCCTTTTGAACTTTTGTTTGGCCACCCTGTGAGAGGTCCATTGTGTTTGGTGAAGGAAGGATGGGAGTTACCTCTCAAAAAGCCTAAGCTAGACATAGTGGACTATGTACTTGGTCTCCGCTCCAGGATGGCTGAATACATGGAAAGAGCATCCAAAAACCTGGAGGCCAGCCAAGAATTACAAAAAGCTTGGCATGACCAAAAGGCTGTACTGGTAGAGTTCCAACCAGGACAGAAGGTGTGGGTACTGGAGCCAGTGGCCCCAGCAGCACTCCAGGACAAATGGAGTGGACCCTATCCTATCATTGAGAAGAAGGGGGAAGTCACTTACTTGGTTGACTTTGGAACACCCAGGAGCCCTCACAGGGTAATCCATGTGAACCGTTTGAAAGCATTTGTGGACAGGGAGGACATGAGCTTGCTCATGGCCACAGATGGGGACCAGGAGGAAGAGAGTGACCCTCTCCCAGACCTGCTTTCTCAGAACCCTGATGATGGTTCAGTTGATGGAGTAGCCTTGGCGGGCAGCCTCACTGACCAGCAACAGGTGGACTGCAGACAAGTTTTGCAGGCCCACAGGCATTTGTTTTCACTCACACCCAGCCAGACTGACTGGTGTACCCATGTAGTGGACACTGGTGACAGTCTGCCTGTGAAGAATAAGATCTACAGGCAACCTGACCATGTCAGGGATTGCATCAAGGCTGAGGTGCAAAAGATGTTAGAGCTTGGAGTGATTGAGCCATCAGAGAGCCCAATGGCCAGCCCAGTAGTCCTTGTGCCAAAACCTCATACCCAAGATGGAAAGAGAGAAATGAGATTTTGCGTGGACTACAGGGGTCTCAATGCTGTCACTAGGACAGATGCTCACCCCATTCCAAGAGCAGATGAGCTCATTGACAGATTGGCTTCTGCCAAGTTTCTGAGCACATTTGATCTGACAGCTGGCTACTGGCAAATCAGATTAGCTGAGGAGTCAAAAGCCAAAACAGCATTCTCTACCCCTAGTGGACATTATCAGTTTGTGGTAATGCCCTTTGGTTTGAAGAATGCACCTGCCACTTTCCAAAGGTTGGTGAACCAAGTCCTTACTGGGTTGGATGACTTTTGTGCAGCATATCTAGATGATATTGCTGTCTTTAGCTCCACCTGGGAGGATCACCTGATCCACCTGAAGAAAGTTCTGGAGGCCCTGCAAAAGGCAGGCCTGACTATCAAGGCCACCAAGTGCCAGATAGGGCAGAGGAAGGTTGTATACCTGGGCCACCTAGTAGGTGGAGGCCAGGTTCAGGCACTGGAGAGCAAAATCCAGGCCATACAGGACTGGGCTCCTCCAGTTACCCAGACACAAGTCAGAGCCTTCTTGGGCCTGACTGGGTATTACAGAAAGTTTGTGAAAAACTATGGGTCTATAGTGACACCATTAAATGACTTGACATCCAAGAAGATGCCAAAAAAGGTTCAGTGGACAGTTAGCTGTCAAAAGGCATTTGATGACCTGAAGAAGGCCATGTGCTCTGCACCTATCCTGAAGAGTCCTGACTACTCCAAACAGTTCATTGTACAGACAGATGCTTCTGAGTTGGGGGTGGGAGCTGTGCTCTCACAACTTAATCAAGATGGTCAAGACCAGCCTATTGCTTTCATTAGCAGAAGGCTGACCCCTAGAGAGAAACGTTGGTCAGCCATTGAGAGGGAGGCCTTTGCTGTGGTTTGGGCCCTGAAGAAGTTGAGGTCCTACTTGTTTGGAACTCACTTCCTAGTTCAGACCGACCATAAGCCCCTCTTGTGGCTCAATCAGATGAAGGGTGAAAATCCCAAACTGCTTAGGTGGTCCATTTCCCTACAGGGGATGGACTTTACAGTGGAGCACCGCCCAGGGACTGACCATGGTAATGCAGATGGTCTCTCCAGGTACTTCCACTTAGAACATGAAGACTTATCTGGTCAAGGTTAGTTTAATGTCCCTGCGTTTGGGGGGGGGGGGGTTGTGTAGGAGAGTAGGGTCTGCTATTCTATGGTCACCCCAAATTTTTGCTTTTTGCTTCACTGGTTTTCGACTACTGAGGCTGTGGGCCTGCTGATCAGACCCCCAGCCTGCTGTTCTCTCACTAAATTAATGATACATGTGCTATAGGCACATACCACAATTGGAAATGGACTCCTTGTCAGCCCCTGTATAATGCACTATAAGGTGCCCAGGGCATAGGGGCCACCAAGGCCTACCAGGGGCTGCAGCATATCTTTTGCCACCCCTGGCTGGTTCTTAAATTGACACAACTGGCTGATCACTCAGCTGGGGTAAGGTGGTGTAATCACCCCTTACTTAGGTATAGTATACCTATATCTAACCCTATATCTGGACACATATAAACCTGTGAGCCACTCCTATGGAAGGCCTCATCAATCCTGGAGGCAGAGTGCGTGGTTTAATGTGAGATGGAGCTCTGGCATGAGCTGAGCCTGTCTGCAGCTGTCGGGAACAACTCCCTAAGCTGTTTCAGGATAATGCCATACCATATACTCTTAAGTGCCTTATAATCCTCGCGGTTATATAGCAACTCTGGTTTGGCTTTATCAAAACATGTCGTGTAAGGTGTCATACGATTTGGAATACTATCCCCTCGCCAGTTCTGGCGACGGGGATAGCATTCCACCCCTCTAGAGGGGTAAGACATGTTCCTTTACTTTAATGCGGTTAATTTCTCAAAAGGCCTTAGATCCACAAAATGGATGCCTCTGCCACAGACAAGAGTCTGGACCCCTGCAGCTGACCGAAACTCAGCAAATGGGGCCTGGACAAAGGGTTTCCTGTCACAGGAGGGTGTCACCACCCTCCAGACAGGAGATAGTGGATTGTAGCAGGGAGGTCTGAAAGAAACCAGACACTGCCTGGGGCGCACAAGGCTGCCCCTTGCATAATCCGGCCAAACCGGTTCTGGGGCACTCCAGCCCTCGTGCCAGGGCGGCCTGGATCAAAGGAAAGGGGTGTATCCACCCCCTTCCTGGGTCCCACCCATAGGGGGGGACCTAGCAGGTAATCACGCCCCCCAGATTCGAATAAGAGTGGGAGCAGTGCCAATGCACATCAGATTTCCTGGAAGAAACATTAGAAACGAAACTCTGGACCCTTGGACCTCCATCTCAACGTGGAAGCCCGAAGAATCTCCCTTGTGGTCAAGGAGTGACCACCCTGCAGCAGCAGGCACCATCCAGCCCTCGATGTCTACTTGGTTGCAGTTCCCGCCGGAACTCGAGCGACTGAGATCGATGAGATCAAGCTTGCCTGCCTTCCAACAGCCCGATCCACAGTCCCTGCAGAGCTGAGACCCGTAGATGCGACCGGAAGCGTGGGGCACGCCATCTTGAATTGACCACGAGACGCTGACCGTGCAGCCCACGAGTGACCCTCGAAGCTGTACACCGGGGTTTGAGAAGCCCCAACCCTGAGCCACTCTTGCACCGAAGCTCACCCCTCTACACTCATCGAGTGCTGCGTGGGGCCCTTCTGCTACTTTTGGCTCAACGCGTTGGCCCGGTCACTTGCCAGCCGGCTAGTGGCCCCTGTGCCAACGAAAACTTGAAACCGACTTGTGAATCTGGTTGCTCCAGATCTGCACCAGCTCCCCTGAAAAGGAGCCCCCACTCTGACCTTCCTGATTCGAGTGAGAAGCAATCTCCCGGTTCCGCGTGGATTGCTTTTGCCAAGTGTTGTTTGCTCCAATCTTGAAGCCAACAGCGCCGACGGTGAGAGCCTGCGTGGGACAGATCGTGACCTGCTCCTGGACGTCGTAGATGCCCCAGAGCCCACGTGACAGCAGAGAGAAGCACCGCGACAGCGACCTGATTGCGCCCGACATTGCCTGGTTCCGTCCTGGTTCCACCCTGGTCACTGCTGAGTGACCCAGACTCTGTCTCCTCTGCTTTCAGGTACTTTTCGACTCGAGTCCACCCTTGGACTCCACCGGACACTTCTCTTTCACCCCGCCTGCAGCCCTTTCAGCTTCAAGCACCAAGAGCTTGCGTGACGAAACCCGACTCAACTTCGACCCTGTGCACCCGCTTCCTGTGGGTGAGGTAACTTTGCTCCGCCGGTGTTCCCACACTGGTGCACACCTCTAGGGTCTGTGTCTTAAGTTTTGTTCCTCTAGGTTCAGCGGAAGTGTCCTTAAACTCTAACTTTGTCATTTTTACGCACCATTGGTTAACATTGGTGCATGCGTGCGCTTTCCGCACTGCTCCCGAATCCTGTGGGCCTCTCCCGACTTCAGCACTGCTTGTCCTGACTGCTCCCAGCGATTCCCTAGGCCCTAGGCCTAACCACTGTTCGATTGGTATCTCTTATACCACTTGTTTAGTATATGGTTTGAGTGGCCACCCGCCCTCATCCATAATTGTGCAACTTTGTATGTTTAAACTGTGCTTTTGATTTAACGCTTGTGCCCCTTTATTCATAAAGAATACTGGGGATTGTTTTTAGTAATAAACACATATATTTTTATAATATATACTTGTGTGGTGTCCTTTCATTTGATATTACAGGATTGTATGTGGTAAAACAGCTCGCTTAACACGACCTCTTAAGTTAAGCCTTTAGGCTGCTTAGTCCATGCTACCCCTAGGATAGCTTGTCTAACAAGGTTGACTTACAACCTGACACCATAAGGGATTGTTTGGTCTGATAATAGGTGGTTCCAGAATTGGAAACATCACCTATCAGGCCACCTTCTCACAAGGAGTGTCCCCTGCTGAAGGGTGAATGTATTACCCTGGTGAAGGAGTGTCCCCTTATGAAGGCTGCCTGCATTACCCTGATGCAGGAGTGTCCCCTGATGCAATGGTGCCTGGATTACCCTGATGCAGGAGTGCCCACTGATGCAGGGGTGCCTGGATTACCCTGATGCAGGAGTGCCCCTGATAAAGGGTGCCTGGATTACTGTGATGCTGGATTGTCCCCTGATGAAGGGTGCTTGGATTACTCTGATGCAGGAGTGTCCCCTGATGAAGGGTGCCTGGAGACCTCTGATGCAGGAGGGCCCCTGATAAAGGGTGCCTGGATAACTCTGATGCAGGAGTGTCCCCTGATGAAGGGTTCCTGGATTACTCTGATGCAGGAGTGTCCCCTGATGAAAGGGTACCTGGAGTACCCTGATACAGGAGTGTCCCCTGATGAAGGGTGCCTAAATTACCCTGATGCAGGAGTGTCCCCCGTTGCAAGGGTGCTTGGATTACCCTGATGCAGGAGTGTCCCCTGATGAAGGGCGCCTGGATTACTCTGATGCAGGAGTGTACCCTGATGAAGGGTGCCTGGATTACTCTGATGCAGGAGTGTCCCTTGATGAAAGGGTGCCTGGATTACTCTGATGCAGGAGTGTCCCCTGATGAAGGGTGCCTGGATTACCCTAATGCAGGAGTGTCCCCTGATGCAAGGGTGCCTGTATTACCCTGATGCAGGAGTGTCCCCTGATGAAGGGTGCCTGGATTACCCTGATGCAGGAGTATCTCCCAATGCAAGGGTGCCTGGATTACCCTGATGCAGGAGTGTTCCCTGATGCAAGGGTGCCTGTATTACCCTGATAGAGGAGTTTACCCTGATGAAGGGTGCCTGGATTACCCTGATGCAGGAATGCCCCCTGATGAAAGGGTGCCTGGATTACTCTGATGCAGGAGTGTCCCTTGATGAAGGGTGCCTGGATTAGCCTGATGCAGGAGTGTCCCCTGATGAAGGGTGCCTGGATTACCCTGATGCAGGAGTGTAGGAGAGTAGGGTCTGCTATCCTATGGTCACCCCAAATGTTTGCTTTTTGCTTCACTGGTTTTCGACTACTGAGGCTGTGGGCCTGCTAATCAGACCCCCAGCCTGCTGTTCTCTCACTAAATTACTGACACATGTGCTATAGGCACATACCAATTGGAAATGGACTCCTTGTCAGCCCCTGTAGAATGCACTATAGGTGCACAGGGCATAGGGGCCACCAAGGCCTACCAGGGGCTGCAGCATATCTTTTGCCACCCCTGGCTGGTTCTTAAATTGACACAACTGGCTGATCACTCAGCTGGGGTAAGGTGGTGTAAACACCCCTTGCTTAGGTATAGTATATCTATATCTAAACCTATATCTGGACACATGTAAACCTGTGAGCCACTCCTATAGTAGGCCTCATCAATCCTGGAGGCTGAGTGCGTGGTTTTATGTGAGATGGAGCTCTAGCATGAGCTGAGCCTGTCTGCAGCTGTCGGGAACAAATCCCTAAGCTGTTTCAGGATAATGCCATACCATATACTATTAAGTGCCTTATAATCCTCGCGGTTATTTAGCAACTTTGGTTTGGCTTTATCAAAACATGTCGTGTAAGGTGTCATACGATTTGGAATACCATCCCCTCGCCAGTTCTGGCGACGGGGATGGCATTCCACCCCTCTAGAGGGGTAAGACATGTTCCTTTACTAAATGCGGTTAATTTCTCCAAAGACCTTAAGATCCACAAAATGGATGCCTCTGCCACAGACAAATGTCTGGACCCCTGCAGTTGACCGAAACTCGACCAAATGGGTCCTGGACAAAGGGTTTCCTGTCACAGGAGGGTGTCACCGCCCTCCAGACAGGAGATAGTGTATTGTAGCAGGGAGGTTTGAAAGAAACCAGACACTGCCTGGGGCGCACAAGGCTGCCCCTTGCATAATCCGGCCAAACCGGTTCTGGGGCACTCCAGCCCTCGTGCCAGGGCGGCCTGGATCAAAGGAAGGGGGTGTATCCACCCACTTCCTGGGTCCCACCCATAGGAGGGGACCTAGCAGGTAATCACGCCCCCCAGATTGGAATAAGAGTGGGAGCAGTGCCAATGCACATCAGATTTCCTGGAAGAAACATTTGAAACGCAATTCTGGACCCTTCGCCCTCCATCTCATCGTGGAAGCCCGAAGAATCTCCCTTGTGGTCAAGGAGTGACCACCCTGCAGCAGCAGGCACCATCCAGCCCTCGACGTCTACTTAGTTGCAGTTCCCGCCGGAACTCGAGCGACTGAGATCGACGAGATCAAGCTTGCCTGCCTTCCAACAGCCCGATCCACAGTCCCTGCAGAGCTGAGACCCGTGGAGGCGACCGGAAGCGTGGGGCACGCCATCTTGAATTGACCACGAGACGCTGACCGTGCAGCCCACGAGTGACCCTCGAAGCTGTGCACCGGGGTTTGAGAAGCCCCCATCCTGAGCTGCTCCTGAGCCAAAGTTCAGCCCTCCACACTCGACGAGTGCTGCGTGGGGCCCTTTGGCTCTATTTGGCTCAACGCGTTGGCCCGGTCACTTGCCAGCTGGCTAGTGGTCCCTGTGCCGACGAACTACCTAAGAAGACTCGTGAATCTGGTTGCTCCAGATCCACACCAGCTCCCCTGAAAAGGAGCCCCGACTCTGACCTTCCTGGTCCGAGTGAGAAGCAATCTTCCAATCCTGCGTGGATTGCTCTTGCCAAGGCTTGTTTGCTCCAAACTTGAAGCCGACTGCACCGACGGTGAGAGCCTGCGTGGGACAGATTGTGACCTGCTCCTGGACGTCGCAGATGCCCCAGAGCCCCCGTGACAGCGGAGAGAAGCTCCTCGACGACCACCTGATTGCGCCCGACATTGCCTGGTTCCGTCCTGGTTCCACCCTGGTCACTGCTGAGTGACCCAGACTCTGTCCCCTCTGCTTTCAGGTACTCTACAACTTGAGTCCACCCTTGGACTCCACCGGACACTTCATCTTTAACCCGCCTGCAGCCCTTTCAGCTCCAAGCACCAAGAGCCTGCGTGTCAAAACCCGACGCCACTTCGACCCTGTGCACCCACTTCCTGTGGGTGAGGTAACTTTGCTCCGCCGGTGTTCCCACACTGGTGCACACCTCTAGGGTCTGTGTGTTAAGTTTTGTTCCTCTAGGTTCAGCGGAAGTGTCCTTAAACTTTAACTCTATGACTTTTACGCACCATTGGTTAACATTGGTGCATGCGTGCGCTTTCCGCACATCTCCCGAATCCCGAGGGCCATTCCCGACTTCAGCATTGCTTGTCCTGACTGCTCCCAGCGATTCCCTAGGCCCTAGGCCTAACCACTGTTCGAGTGGCCTCTCTTATACCACTTGTTTAGTATATGGTTTGAGTGGCCACCCGCCCTCATCCATAATTGTGCAACTTGTATGTTTAAACAGTGCTTTTGATTTAACGCTTGTGCCCCTTTATTCATAAAGAATACTGGGGATTGTTTTTAGTAATAAACACATATATTTTTATAATATATACTTGTGTGGTGTCCTTTCATTTGGTATTACAGGATTGTATGTGGTAAAACAGCTCGCTTAACACGACCTCTTAAGTTAAGCCTTTAGGCTGCTTAGTCCATGCTACCCCTAGGATAGCTTGTCTAATAAGGTTGACTTACAACCAGACACCATAAGGGATTGTTTGGTCAGGTAGTAGGTGGTTCCAGAATTGGAAACATCCCCTACCAGGCCAACTTCTCACATTGGTGAGCAGCGGTGCGGATTTGAGCTTGCTGTTGTTTTACCATTGCAATCTTTATATCAAATTGAAAGATCACATCAAGTACCTCTAGGTACATATAAATCAAAAGCTTAGCATATTAAGTTCTACTGAACTTAGTAGTTGTAGGTTGAAGGGATTAGCACACCCTGACTACAACTAACTAGCAAGGTAAAGTAGGAAAACACTTAGTGTAGGTAAGTGCACCACTTACACCTCACTAGTAACCATGTCTGACACAGGAAAAGCCTCAGGGTCTACTCCTGTGACAGTTGACCCTACCCAGGCAACTTTTGGATATGACAAACTAACCCGCAGAGACTTGATTGCCTTGTGCAAAGCAAGAGGGTTAAAAAGGGGCAGAAGCCCCACCTGCCTAATCCTGGTAGAAATCCTAGAACAGGATGACTTAGATAAGGCAAAGGCAGCTTCCCTAGACACAGGAAGTGGAGGGAACCCCCCTGAAACTGATCCCCCTCAGGAGGAGGAGGATGATGATGACTTAGATGAGGACTCAGATGTTGAGGACTTAGGAGTTCAGGATCAGGGTAGCCAGGTTCCAGTTGCCAGGCTTAGCCAGGCCAACTTGGACCTACTGGGGAATGGAGAGGGCCAGCACCTCCCCAGAACCCAACATGTTATTCTCCCAGGCAACAGAAGAGTGAGATCTCCCTCAGGGGACTCTCATGTTTCTAGTGCCTCCAGAGAATCACAGAGAGGCATGAATGCTTCTCAAAAGCTAGAACATAGGGCCAGAATGAGGGCTGTCAAACTCCAGATAGAGAGGGAGGAGGTAGCCTTGGCTCAAGCTAGACTTGCCTTGGCAAGAGAGCAGAAATTAAGTGGCTTAGATGTCACTGGTGGCAGCAATTTTCCAAGAGAAAAAGACAGGACCTATGATAATAGAAACCTGACCAAAATTGTGCCCCCCTTTAAAGAAGGGGATGACATCCACAAATGGATGACTGCTCTTGAGAGAGCCTGCATGGTACAGCAGGTTCCTGAGAATCAGTGGGCTGCAATTTTGTGGTACTCCTTTTCTGAGAAAGGGAGAGACAGGCTCCTCACAGTTAGACCTGAGGATGCCAAAAACTACTCTGTTTTGAAGAGTGCTCTTATTGAAGGGTTTGGCCTAACCACTGAGCAATACAGGTTGTTGTTCAGAGACACCCAAAAAGCACAGACTCAAGACTGGACTGATTTTGTTGAGTGTGCCACTAAGGCTTTGGAGGGTTGGTTGCAGGGAAGTAAAGTTTCAGACTATACAGGGTTGTACAATCTTATGATGAGAGAACAGATCCTTAATAATTGCACAAACCAGCTGTTGCATCAATACCTTATTGACTCTGATCTGACCTCTCCCCAAGAATTGGGAAAGAAGGCAGACAAATGGGTCAGAACAAGGATTAAGCAGAAACCCCAGAACCAAGGTGGTGACCAGAAGAAAACAGACCAGAAGGGTGGGAACCAGAATCAGAAAGATAAAGAAAAAGACCAGAAGTCTTCAGGCCCCCAAACTAATAGTAAGGAGGGTGGTTCCCAAAATGGTAACAAGAAAAAGAAGAACAAAGGTCCAAAGACACCTTGGTGTAATACCTGCAAATCAGTTTCACACTGGGGCAGTGAGTGCACCAAGGCAAATCCAGTTCCCACCACTACAGCTCCTAAAGCAACTGCAACCCCAAGTACAGTAAGCAGTGGTGGAACACAGTCCAAGGGTGTAGCTGGGTTGACCCTGGGTATTGAAGTAGGATCTGGCCTAGTCAGAATCCCTACACAGGCAGTTCTCCTGTATGATGTGGACATTGAGTTGCCCACTGCAGTAAGCCCCACTAACCTGGGCAAATACAGGCAGACTCCCTTAATTAATGAGAAACTGGCTCAAGCATACAGGGACACATGTGCCAGTGTCACAATGGTGACACCTGACTTTATGGACCCTGGACAGATTGTACTAGGAGAGAGCTACCTAGTAACCAACGCCAGCAACTCCACTACCTCCCATAGTGTGGCAGTTGTGAACTTCTCCTGGGGAGGGGTTGATGGCCTAAAGAAGGTTGTGGTGAGTGCAGACCTACCAGTAGACTGTCTGTTAGGCAATGACCTTGAAAGCTCAGCATGGTCAGAAGTGGAGTACAGGACTCATGCAGAAATGCTAGGGATTTCAGAGCATGTCCTTGCCATGACAAGGGCTCAGGCTAAGAAGTGCCTTCCTGAACCAGTGGTGGATCTTGAAACAATAGACCAGCCACAACCCAAGAGAAGGAGCAAGAGAGGAAAGGCCCAGCCTTCCACCTTGCCCCAGGTTGAGGATCAAGTTTCAGAGGAAACTGATTCTGCAGTCCAAGAGGAGACTGTCTCTGAGGAGCTTGAACCTGACCAGGTTGAGTTTCTGGGGACAGGGGGACCCTCAAGGGCAGACCTGAGGCAGGCTCAATTAGATTGCCCTTCCCTTGAACCCCTCAGACAGCAGGCTGCTGCTGAGGCTGCTGGGGATGCCAAAGGTACCCATACTGTGTATTGGGATGATGGACTCCTTTACTCAGAGGCTAGAGACCCCAAGCCTGGCATGACCAGGAGGTTGGTCATACCTCTGCAGTTTAGGGGGTTCCTTCTTACCTTGGCCCATGATATTCCCCTTGCAGGACACTTAGGCCAGAACAAGACGTGGGACAGGCTTGTTTCACACTTTCACTGGCCTCACATGTCAGAGGATGTCAAGGAGTTTTGTCGCTCCTGTGTCACTTGCCAAGCCAGTGGTAAGTCAGGTGGCACAACAAAGGCCCCCCTAATACCACTACCTGTGGTGGGGGTCCCCTTTGAAAGAGTTGGAATTGATATTGTGGGTCCAATGGACCCCCAAACAGCATCTGGGAACAGGTTTATACTGGTGGTAGTGGATCATGCCACCAGGTATCCAGAGGCTATTCCCCTGAGGACCACCACAGCACCTGTGGTGGCAAAAGCCCTCATTGCAGTTGTTAGACCTGGCACCTTGGCGTGAGTTTCCCTTCCACTTTTTGCTGTTGTGCCTCGAATGTTTTGATGGTGTCTGCTACTCAGGGCACTGCGCCACGGCCAACCCGTGCCGCAGTGCAAGTGCTCCCTACTGTAAAGTGTACATATGATTGATGTCCATGATTGGTTCATTGGATTCACTGTTAGCCCCTAGTAAAGTGCACTAGGAGTGCCAGGGCTTGTGAATGCCAATACTGCTAGTGGGCCTGCAGCGCTGGTTGCGCCACCCACAGAAGCAGCCTTAAAAAGTGTCTAGGGTCTGCCATTGCAGATCCTGCGTGCAGTCTGGTACTGTCACCCTGGCTGGGCCAGTGCACACACTTGCCAGCCCCTGAACCTTCCCTTAACTTCATATTAGTCACCCCTATAGTAGGCCTGAGGGCAGGGTGCATTGTAGTGTAAGGTAGAACATGCCCTGATGTGTGTGGCATGTTCTAATAGTGAATTACTACCAAATTCGTTTTTCACTATTGTAAGGCTACCTGTTCCCTTCTAGGCCAGATGAGCTGCTGGAATTATTACACTCTATAATCCCAGCAGGCTCCTGCTGGCGTGTGCTGTGTGTCTCTACAGCGCCAAGGAAAGGAGAGTTGAGAGCGCTGTGCCTGCCGCCACGCTCTCTACCAATTTGTGCAGCTGTGCCCTTCCCCAACCACCGTGACTGCGGCCTGTTCGTGTGCCAGCCGCAAAGTAAGGATCAGCCCCGCGCTGGTTCGAGCGCCGTGACTGTCCGCGCTGAGCCGCCCTTGCAACGGAAAGGGAGGACCTGTCCGGTCCAAGCATCGCCGCCTGTGTGACCCCCGAGGTACAGGCTGCTCCGCCAAGACCGGCACTGCCAAGATTGTGCCCCTCGTGACTTGGGCGCTGAGACCCCCTGGCCCCCGCAGCTGGAAGTGACTCGCTGCGGAGCCGTGCCTGAATTGTGCCCCGCGCTCCGTGGAGTGCACCCCCCTCAGCCCCGCCTGCCTGCAGCTTCCCCCCTTCAGTGCGAGTGAGCCGGACTCCGGAGACTCCTGCCCCGCATCTGCACCGTCATCCCGGGTGCCCTGGGACCTGCGCTGAGACTCGCAGGCCGCCGCACCCTCCAGGAAGACAACGCGACGTGGGACAGATCCCCGGACAACCGTCCGCTCCAAGACTTACCAGCAAGCCAAGGTACTGTGTTCTTTGACCTCGCGGTGTGAGCATCCTACGTCCTGAGCTCGCACCGCGCTCCCTGCTTCCCAGCGCGAGCCGCCCCTGAAACCAAGGCTCGCACTGTGCCAGATCGACGAGGCCCACGCGGGAAGCGTGAGCTTTAGCCGGCCGGGCCCGTTCTCCTCTCTGAAGCGAGCGGAGACAGCGGAACGCGCATTGAGGCGCTACAAGACACTGAACCTTGCTGGGACCTGGGCAGAAGGCCCAAAAGATTGCTTATTGCTAAGAAAGAACTGTGGCAACTTGAACCTAAGTAAACTGGAACCGCTATTGAAAGTTTGACAACTGTATTTACAAGCCTGCTTGAGATTTATATAAAGAACATATATTTTTACAAATACAGTTTGGTGTCATTGTGTGGTGGGTTGGTGGTGATGGTGTAATATTGCAAATGTTTAACCCTACATGCCCCAGAGATTAGCCTAAGACTGCTTAAGCCACACTACCTAGAGGGTAAGCAGAGGTTGTCTTGAAGGTAACCCTCAGCCCTGACGAGGAAGAGAGAGGCCCTGATTGTCGCCAGTGTTGCACTGCGCCACCCAGAGACTCCCCCTTCCTACAGCAGTTTTCTCAAGAGTGGGCTTTCCAAAGGAGGTGTTATCAGATAGGGGCACCAATTTTATGTCCAGCTATCTGAAAGCAATGTGGAAGGAATGTGGAGTAAACTATAAGTTTACCACCCCATATCATCCACAATGCAATGGGCTTGTGGAGAGATTTAACAAGACCCTTAAAGGCATGATAAAAGGATTACCAGAGAAGCTCAGGCGGAAATGGGACATTCTTTTACCCTGCCTGCTCTTTGCTTACAGAGAGGTCCCACAGAAGGGGGTTGGCTACAGCCCTTTTGAACTTTTGTTTGGCCACCCTGTGAGAGGTCCATTGTGTTTGGTGAAGGAAGGATGGGAGTTACCTCTCAAAAAGCCCAAACTAGACATAGTGGACTATGTACTTGGTCTCCGCTCCAGGATGGCTGAGTACATGGAAAGAGCATCCAAAAACCTGGAGGCCAGCCAAGAATTACAGAAAGCTTGGCATGACCAAAAGGCTGTGCTGGTAGAGTTCCAACCAGGACAGAAGGTATGGGTACTGGAGCCAGTGGCTCCAGCAGCACTCCAAGACAAATGGAGTGGACCCTATCCTATTATTGAGAAGAAGGGGGAAGTCACCTACTTGGTAGACTTTGGAACACCCAGGAGCCCTCACAGGGTAATCCATGTGAATCGCTTGAAAGCATTTGTGGACAGGGAGGACATGAGCTTGCTCATGGCCACAGATGGGGAACAGGAGGAAGAGAGTGACCCTCTCCCAGACCTGCTTTCTCAGAACCCTGATGATGGTTCAGTGGATGGAGTAGCCTTGGCAGGCAGCCTCACTGACCAGCAACAGATGGACTGCAGACAAGTTTTGCAGGCTCACAGGCAAATGTTTTCACTCACACCCAGACAGACTGACTGGTGTACCCATGTTGTGGACACTGGTGACAGTCTGCCTGTCAAGAATAAGATCTACAGGCAACCTGATCATGTCAGGGATTGCATCAAGGCTGAGGTGCAAAAGATGTTGGAGCTTGGAGTGATTGAGCCATCAGAGAGCCCATGGGCCAGCCCAGTAGTCCTGGTGCCAAAACCTCATACCCAAGATGGAAAGAGAGAAATTAGGTTTTGCGTGGATTACAGGGGTCTCAATGCTGTCACTAGGACAGATGCTCACCCCATTCCAAGAGCAGATGAGCTCATTGACAGATTGGCTTCTGCCAAGTTTCTGAGCACATTTGATCTGACAGCTGGCTACTGGCAAATCAGACTAGCTGAGGAGTCAAAAGCCAAAACAGCATTCTCTACCCCTAGTGGACATTATCAGTTTGTGGTAATGCCCTTTGGTTTGAAGAATGCACCTGCCACTTTCCAAAGGTTGGTGAACCAAGTCCTTACTGGGTTGGATGACTTTTGTGCAGCTTATCTAGATGATATTGCTGTCTTTAGCTCCACCTGGGAGGATCACCTGATCCACCTGAAGAAAGTTTTGGAGGCCCTGCAAAAGGCAGGCCTAACTATCAAGGCCACTAAGTGCCAGATAGGGCAGAGTAAGGTTGTATACCTGGGCCACCTAGTAGGTGGAGGCCAGGTTCAGCCACTGGAAAGCAAAATCCAGGCCATACAGGACTGGGCTCCTCCAGTTACCCAGACACAAGTCAGAGCCTTCTTGGGCCTGACTGGGTATTACAGGAAGTTTGTGAAGAACTATGGGTCTATAGTGACACCATTAAATGACTTGACATCCAAGAAGATGCCAAAAAAGGTTCAGTGGACAGTTAGCTGTCAGAAGGCATTTGAAGACCTGAAGAAGGCCATGTGCTCTGCACCTATCCTAAAGAGTCCTGACTACTCCAAACAGTTCATTGTACAGACAGATGCTTCTGAGTTGGGGGTGGGAGCTGTGCTCTCACAACTTAATCAAGATGGTCAAGACCAGCCTATTGCTTTCATTAGCAGGAGGCTGACCCCAAGAGAAAAACGTTGGTCAGCCATTGAGAGGGAGGCCTTTGCTGTGGTTTGGGCATTAAAGAAGTTGAGGTCCTACTTGTTTGGAACTCACTTCCTGGTGCAAACAGACCATAAGCCCCTCTTATGGTTAAATCAGATGAAGGGTGAAAATCCCAAACTGCTCAGGTGGTCCATTTCCCTACAGGGGATGGACTTTACAGTGGAGCACCGCCCAGGGACTGACCATGGTAATGCAGATGGTCTCTCCCGGTACTTCCACTTAGAACATGAAGACTTATCTGGTCAAGGTTAGTTTAATGTCCCTGCGTTTGGGGGGGGGTTGTGTAGGAGAGTAGGGTCTGCTATCCTATGGTCACCCCAAATTTTTGCTTTTTGCTTCACTGGTTTTCGACTACTGAGGCTGTGGGCCTGCTAATCAGACCCCCAGCCTGCTGTTCTCTCACTAAATTAATGACACATGTGCTATAGGCACATACCAATTGGAAATGGACTCCTTGTCAGCCCCTGTAGAATGCACTATAGATGCACAGGGCATAGGGGCCACCAAGGCCTACCAGGGGCTGCAGCATATCTTTTGCCACCCCTGGCTGGTTCTTAAATTGACACAACTGGCTGATCACTCAGCTGGGGTAAGGTGGTGTAAACACCCCTTGCTTAGGTATAGTATATCTATATCTAAACCTATATCTGGACACATGTAAACCTGTGAGCCACTCCTATAGTAGGCCTCATCAATCCTGGAGGCTGAGTGCGTGGTTTTATGTGAGATGGAGCTCTAGCATGAGCTGAGCCTGTCTGCAGCTGTCGGGAACAAATCCCTAAGCTGTTTCAGGATAATGCCATACCATATACTATTAAGTGCCTTATAATCCTCGCGGTTATTTAGCAACTTTGGTTTGGCTTTATCAAAACATGTCGTGTAAGGTGTCATACGATTTGGAATACCATCCCCTCGCCAGTTCTGGTGACGGGGATGGCATTCCACCCCTCTAGAGGGGTAAGACATGTTCCTTTACTAAATGCGGTTAATTTCTCCAAAGACCTTAAGATCCACAAAATGGATGCCTCTGCCACAGACAAATGTCTGGACCCCTGCAGTTGACCGAAACTCGACCAAATGGGTCCTGGACAAAGGGTTTCCTGTCACAGGAGGGTGTCACCGCCCTCCAGACAGGAGATAGTGTATTGTAGCAGGGAGGTTTGAAAGAAACCAGACACTGCCTGGGGCGCACAAGGCTGCCCCTTGCATAATCCGGCCAAACCGGTTCTGGGGCACTCCAGCCCTCGTGCCAGGGCGGCCTGGATCAAAGGAAGGGGGTGTATCCACCCACTTCCTGGGTCCCACCCATAGGAGGGGACCTAGCAGGTAATCACGCCCCCCAGATTGGAATAAGAGTGGGAGCAGTGCCAATGCACATCAGATTTCCTGGAAGAAACATTTGAAACGCAATTCTGGACCCTTCGCCCTCCATCTCATCGTGGAAGCCCGAAGAATCTCCCTTGTGGTCAAGGAGTGACCACCCTGCAGCAGCAGGCACCATCCAGCCCTCGACGTCTACTTAGTTGCAGTTCCCGCCGGAACTCGAGCGACTGAGATCGACGAGATTAAGCTTGCCTGCCTTCCAACAGCCCGATCCACAGTCCCTGCAGAGCTGAGACCCGTGGAGGCGACCGGAAGCGTGGGGCACGCCATCTTGAATTGACCACGAGACGCTGACCGTGCAGCCCACGAGTGACCCTCGAAGCTGTGCACCGGGGTTTGAGAAGCCCCCACCCTGAGCTGCTCCTGAGCCGAAGTTCAGCCCTCCACACTCGACGAGTGCTGCGTGGGGCCCTTTGGCTTTATTTGGCTCAACGCGTTGGCCCGGTCACTTGCCAGCTGGCTAGTGGTCCCTGTGCCGACGAACTACCTAAGAAGACTCGTGAATCTGGTTGCTCCAGATCCACACCAGCTCCCCTGAAAAGGAGCCCCGACTCTGACCTTCCTGGTCCGAGTGAGAAGCAATCTTCCGATGCTGCGTGGATTGCTCTTGCCAAGGCTTGTTTGCTCCAAACTTGAAGCCGACTGCACCGACGGTGAGAGCCTGCGTGGTACAGATCGTGACCTGCTCCTGGACGTCGCAGATGCCCCAGAGCCCCCGTGACAGCGGAGAGAAGCTCCTCGATGACCACCTGATTGCGCCCGACATTGCCTGGTTCCGTCCTGGTTCCACCCTGGTCACTGCTGAGTGACCCAGACTCTGTCCCCTCTGCTTTCAGGTACTCTACAACTTGAGTCCACCCTTGGACTCCACCGGACACTTCATCTTTAACCCGCCTGCAGCCCTTTCAGCTCCAAGCACCAAGAGCCTGCGTGTCAAAACCCGACGCCACTTCGACCCTGTGCACCCACTTCCTGTGGGTGAGGTAACTTTGCTCCGCCGGTGTTCCCACACTGGTGCACACCACTAGGGTCTGTGTGTTAAGTTTTGTTCCTCTAGGTTCAGCGGAAGTGTCCTTAAACTTTAACTCTATGACTTTTACGCACCATTGGTTAACATTGGTGCATGCGTGCGCTTTCCGCACATCTCCCGAATCCCGAGGGCCATTCCCGACTTCAGCATTGCTTGTCCTGACTGCTCCCAGCGATTCCCTAGGCCCTAGGCCTAACCACTGTTCGAGTGGCCTCTCTTATACCACTTGTTTAGTATATGGTTTGAGTGGCCACCCGCCCTCATCCATAATTGTGCAACTTGTATGTTTAAACAGTGCTTTTGATTTAACGCTTGTGCCCCTTTATTCATAAAGAATACTGGGGATTGTTTTTAGTAATAAACACATATATTTTTATAATATATACTTGTGTGGTGTCCTTTCATTTGGTATTACAGGATTGTATGTGGTAAAACAGCTCGCTTAACACGACCTCTTAAGTTAAGCCTTTAGGCTGCTTAGTCCATGCTACCCCTAGGATAGCTTGTCTAATAAGGTTGACTTACAACCAGACACCATAAGGGATTGTTTGGTCAGGTAGTAGGTGGTTCCAGAATTGGAAACATCCCCTACCAGGCCAACTTCTCACAAGGAGTGTCCCCTGATGCAAGGGTGTCTGTATTACCCTGATGCAGGAGTGTCTCCTGATGAAGAGTGCCTGGATTACCCTGATGCAGGTGTACCCCCCAATGCAAGGGTGCCTGGATTACCCTGATGCAGGAGTGTTCCCCTGATGCAAGGGTGCCTGTATTACCCTGATGCAGGAGTGTCCCATGATGAAGGGTGCCTGGATTAACCTGATGCAGGAGTGTCCTCCGATGAAGGGTGCCTGGATTACCCTGATGCAGGAGCGTCTCCTGATTTAAGGGTGCCTGGGTTACCCTGATGCAGGAGTGTCCCCTGATGCAAGGGTGCCGAGATTACCCTGATGCAGGAGTGTCCCCTGATGCAAGGGTGTCTGGATTACCCTGATGCAGGAGTGTCCCCTGATGCAAGGGTGCCTGGATAACTCTGATGTAGGAGTGTCCGCTGATGCAAGGGTGCCTAGATTACACTGATGCAGGAGTTTCCCCTGATGAAGGGTGCCTGGATTACCATGATGCAGTGGTGTCCCCTGATGAAGGATACCTGGATTACTCTGATGCAGGATTGACCCCTGATAAAGGGTGCCTGGATTACTTTGATGCAGGAGTGTCCCTTGATGAAAGGGTGCCTGGATTAACCTGATGCAGGAGTGTTCCCTGATGAAGGGTGCCTGGATTACCCTGATGCAGGAATGCCCCCTGATGAAGGTTGCCTGGATTACTTTGATGCAGGAGTGTCCCTTGATGAAAGGGTGCCTGGATTAACCTGATGCAGGAGTGTTCCCTGATGAAGGGTGCCTGGATTACCCTGATGCAGGAGTGTCCCCTGATGCAAGGGTGCCTGTATTACCCTGATGCAGGAGTTTCCCCTGATGAAGGGTGCCTGGATTACCCTGATGCAGGAGTATCTCCCAATGCAAGGGTGCCTGGATTACCCTGATGCAGGAGTGTCCCCTGATGCAAGAGTGCCTGTATTACCCTGATACAGGAGTGTACCCTGATGAAGGGTGTCTGGATTACCCTGATGCAGGAATGCCCCCTGATGAAAGGGTGCCTGGATTACTCTGATGCAGCAGTGTCCCTTGATGAAGGGTGCCTGGATTAGCCTGATGCAGGAGTGTCCTCTGATGAAGGGTGCCTGGATTACCCTGATGCAGGAGCGTCTCCTGATTTAAGGGTGCCTGGGTTACCCTGATGCAGGAGTGTCCCCTGATGCAAGGGTGCCTGGATTACCCTGATGCAGGAGTGTCCCCTGATGCAAGGGTGTCTGGATTACCCTGATGCAGGAGTGTCCCCTGATGCAAGGGTGCCTGGATAACTCTGATGTAGGAGTGTCCCCTGATGCAAGGGTGCCTGGATTACCCTGATGCAGGAGTTTCCCCTGATGAAGGGTGCCTGGATTACCATGATGCAGTGGTGTTCCCTGATGAAGGGTGCCTGGATTACTCTGATGCAGGATTGACCCCTGATAAAGGGTACCTGGATTACTCTGATGCAGGAGTGACCCCTGATGAAGGGTGCCTGGATAACTCTGATGCAGGAGTGTCCCCTGATGCAGGGTGCATGGATTACTCTGATGCAGGAGTAACCCCAGATGCAAGGGTACCTGGATTACCCTGATGCAGGAGTGTCCCCTGATGAAGGGTGCCTGGATTACCCTGATGCAGGAGTGCCCCCCGATGCAAGGGTGCTTGGATTACCCTGATGCAGGAGTGTTCCCCTTATGAAGGGCACCTGGATTACTCTGAGGCAGGAGTGTCCCCTGATGAAAGGGTGCCTGGATTACTCTGATGCAGGAGTGCCCCCTGATGAAGGGTGCCTGGATTAGCCTGATGCAGGAGTGTCCCCTGATGGAGGGTGCCTGGATTACCCCAATGCAGGAGTGTCCCCTGATGCAAGGGCGCCTGGATTACCCCGATGCAGGAGTGTACCCTGATGAAGGGTGCCTGGATAACTCCGATGCAGAAGTGTCCTCTGATGAAGGGTGTCTAGATTACCCCGATGCAGGAGTGACCCCTGATGAAGGGTGCCTGGATAACTCCGATGCAGGAGTGTCCCCTGATGAAGGGTGCCTGGATAACTCTGATGCAGGAGTGTCCCCTGATGAAGGGTGCCTGGATAACTCTGATGCAGGAGTGTCCCCTGATGAAGGGTGCTTGGATAACTCTGATGCAGGAGTGTCCCCTGACGCAAGGGTGCCTTGATTACCCTGATGCAGGAGTGTCCCCTGATGAAGGGTGCCTGGATTACTCTGATGCAGGAGTGTCCCCTGATGCAAGGCTGCCTGGATTAACCTGATGCAGGAGTGCCCCCTGATGAAGGGTGCCTGGATTACCCTGATGCAGGAGTGTCCCCTGATGCAAGTGTGCCTGGATTACCCTGATGCAGGACTGTCCCCGATGCAAGGGTGCCTGGATTACCCTGATGCAGGAGCGTCTCCTGATTTAAGGGTGCCTGGGTTACCCTGATGCAGGAGTGTCCCCTGATGCAAGGGTGCCTAGATTACCCTGATGCAGGAGTGTCCGATTTTGCAAGGGTGTCTGGATTACCCTGATGCAGGAGTGTCCCCTGATGCAAGGGTGCCTGGATAACTCTGATGTAGGAGTGTCCCCTGATGCAAGGGTGCCTGGATTACCCTGATGCAGGAGTGTCCCCTGATGAAGGGTGCCTTGATTACCATGATGCAGGGGTGACCCCTGATGAAGGGTGCCTGGATTACTCTGATGCAGGATTTCCCCCTGATGAAGGGTGCCTGGATTACCCTGATGCAGGAGTGTCCCCTGATGCAAGGGTGTCTGGATTACTCTGATGCAGGAGTGTCCCCTGATGCAAGGGTGCCTGGATTACCCCGATGCAGGAGTGTCCCCTAATGCAAGGGTGCCTGGATTACTCTGATGCAGGAGTGTCCCCTGCTGAAGGGTGTCTGTATTACCCTGGTGAAGGAGTGTCCCCTTATGAAGGCTGCCTGGATTACCCTGATGCAGGAGTGTCCCCTGATGCAATGGTGCCTGGATTACCCTGATGCAGGAGTGTCCCCTGATGAAGGGTGCCTTGATTACCATGATGCAGGGGTGTTCCCTGATGAAGGGTGCCTGGATTACTCTGATGCAGGATTTCCCCCTGATGAAGGGTGCCTGGATTACCCTGATGCAGGAGTGTCCCCTGATGCAAGGGTGTCTGGATTACTCTGATGCAGGAGTGTCCCCTGATGCAAGGGTGCCTGGATTACCCCGATGCAGGAGTGTCCCCTAATGCAAGGGTGCCTGGATTACTCTGATGCAGGAGTGTCCCCTGCTGAAGGGTGTCTGTATTACCCTGGTGAAGGAGTGTCCCCTTATGAAGGCTGCCTGGATTACCCTGATGCAGGAGTGTCCCCTGATGCAATGGTGCCTGGATTACCCTGATGCAGGAGTGCCCACTGATGCAGGGGTGCCTGGATTACCCTGATGCAGGAGTGTACCCTGATAAAGGGTGCCTGGATTACTGTGATGCTGGAGTGTCCCCTGATGAAGGGTGCCTGGATTACTCTGATGCAGGAGTCTCCCCTGATGAAGGGTGCCTGGAGACCTCTGATGCAGGAGGGCCCCTGATAAAGGGTGCCTGGATAACTCTGATGCAGGAGTCTCCCCTGATGAAGGGTGCCTGGATTACTCTGATGCAGGATTGTCCCCTAATGCAAGGGTACCTGGAGTACCCTGATACAGGAGTGTCCCCTGATGAAGGGTGCCTAAATTACCCTGATGCAGGAGTGTCCCCCGTTGCAAGGGTGCTTGGATTACCCTGATGCAGGAGTGTCCCCTGATGAAGGGCACCTGGATTACCCTGATGCAGGAGTGTCCCCTGATGCAAGGGTGCCTGTATTACCCTGATGCAGGAGTGTCCCCTGATGAAGGGTGCCTGGATTACCCTGATGCAGGAGTATCCCCCAATGCAAGGGTACCTGGATTACCCTGATGCAGGAGTGTTCCCCTGATGCAAGGGTGCCTGTATTACCCTGATACAGGAGTGTACCCTGATGAAGGGTGCTTGGATTACCCTGATGCAGGAATGCCACCTGATGAAGGGTGCCTGGATTACTTTGATGCAGGAGTGTCCCTTGATGAAAAGGTGCCTGGATTAACCTGATGCAGGAGTGTTCCCTGATGAAGGGTGCCTGGATTACCCTGATGCAGGAGTGTCCCCTGATGCAAGGGTGCCTGTATTACCCTGATGCAGGAGTGTCCCCTGATGAAGGGTGCCTGGATTACCCTGATGCAGGAGTATCTCCCAATGCAAGGGTGCCTGGATTACCCTGATGCAGGAGTGTTCCCTGATGCAAGGGTGCCTGTATTACCCTGATAGAGGAGTGTACCCTGAGGAAGGGTGCCTGGATTACACTGATGCAGGAATGCCCCCTGATGAAAGGGTGCCTGGATTACTCTGATGCAGGAGTGTCCCTTGATGAAGGGTGCCTGGATTAGCCTGATGCAGGAGTGTCCCCTGATGAAGGGTGCCTGGATTACCCTGATGCAGGAGTATCTCCCAATGCAAGGGTGCCTGGATTACCCTGATGCAGGAGTGTTCCCCTGATGCAAGAGTGCCTGTATTACCCTGATACAGGAGTTTACCCTGATGAAGGGTGTCTGGATTACCCTGATGCAGGAATGCCCCCTGATGAAAGGGTGCCTGGATTACTCTGATGCAGGAGTGTCCCTTGATGAAGGGTGCCTGTATTAGCCTGATGCAGGAGTGACCCCTGATGAAGGGTGCCTGTATTACCCTGATGCAGGAGTGTCCCCTGATGCAAGGGTGCCTGTATTACCCTGATGCAGGAGTGTCCCCTGATGAAGGGTGCCTGGATTACCCTGATGCAGGAGTATCTCCTAATGCAAGGGTGCCTGGATTACCCTGATGCAGGAGTGTTCCCTGATGCAAGGGTGCCTGTATTACCCTGATACAGAAGTGGACCCTGATGAAGGGTGCCTGGATTACCCTGATGCAGGAATGCCACCTGATGAAGGGTGCCTGGATTACTTTGATGCAGGAGTGTCCCTTGATGAAAGGGTGCCTGGATTAACCTGATGCAGGAGTGTCCCCTGATGCAAGGGTGCCTGTATTACCCTGATGCAGGAGTGTCCCCTGATGAAGGGTGCCTGGATTACCCTGATGCAGGAGTATCTCCCAATGCAAGGGTGCCTGGATTACCCTGATGCAGGAGTGTTCCCTGATGCAAGGGTGCCTGTATTACCCTGATAGAGGAGTGTACCCTGAGGAAGGGTGCCTGGATTACCCTGATGCAGGAATGCCCCCTGATGAAAGGGTGCCTGGATTACTCTGATGCAGGAGTGTCCCTTGATGAAGGGTGCCTGGATTAGCCTGATGCAGGAGTGTCCCCTGATGAAGGGTGCCTGGATTACCCTGATGCAGGAGTGTCCCCTGATGCAAGGGTGTCTGTATTACCCTGATGCAGGAGTTTTTTCCTGATGAAGAGTGCCTGGATTACCCTGATGCAGGTGTACCCCCCAATGCAAGGGTGCCTGGATTACCCTGATGCAGGAGTGTTCCCCTGATGCAAGGGTGCCTGTATTACCCTGATGCAGGAGTGTCCCCTGATGAAGGGTGCCTGGATTAACCTGATGCAGGAGTGTCCTCCGATGAAGGTTGCCTGGATTACCCTGATGCAGGAGCGTCTCCTGATTTAAGGGTGCCTGGGTTACCCTGACGCAGGAGTGTCCCCTGATGCAAGGGTGCCGAGATTACCCTGCTGCAGGAGTGTCCCCTGATGCAAGGGTGTCTGGATTACCCTGATGCAGGAGTGTCCCCTGATGCTAGGGTGCCTGGATAACTCTGATGTAGGAGTGTCTCCTGATGCAAGGGTGCCTGGATTACACTGATGCAGGAGTTTCCCCTGATAAAGGGTGCCTGAATTACCATGATGCAGTGGTGACCCCTGATGAAGGGTGCCTGGATTACTCTGATGCAGGATTGACCCTTGATAAAGGGTGCCTGGATTACTTTGATGCAGGAGTGTCCCTTGATGAAAGGGTGCCTGGATTAACCTGATGCAGGAGTGTTCCCTGATGAAGGGTGCCTGGATTACCCTGATGCAGGAATGCCCCCTGATGAAGGTTGCCTGGATTACTTTGATGCAGGAGTGTCCCTTGATGAAAGGGTGCCTGGATTAACCTGATGCAGGAGTGTTCCCTGATGAAGGGTGCCTGGATTACCCTGATGCAGGAGTGTCCCCTGATGCAAGGGTGCCTGTATTACCCTGATGCAGGAGTTTCCCCTGATGAAGGGTGCCTGGATTACCCTGATGCAGGAGTATCTCCCAATGCAAGGGTGCCTGGATTACCCTGATGCAGGAGTGTTCCCCTGATGCAAGAGTGCCTGTATTACCCTGATACAGGAGTGTACCCTGATGAAGGGTGTCTGGATTACCCTGATGCAGGAATGCCCCCTGATGAAAGGGTGCCTGGATTACTCTGATGCAGGAGTGTCCCTTGATGAAGGGTGCCTGGATTAGCCTGATGCAGGAGTGTCCCCTGATGAAGGGTGCCTGTATTACCCTGATGCAGGAGTGTCCCCTGATGCAAGGGTGCCTGTATTACCCTGATGCAGGAGTGTCCCCTGATGAAGGGTGCCTGGATTACCCTGATGCAGGAGTATCTCCCAATGCAAGGGTGCCTGGATTACCCTGATGCAGGAGTGTTCCCTGATGCAAGGGTGCCTGTATTACCCTGATAGAGGAGTGTACCCTGAGGAAGGGTGCCTGGATTACCCTGATGCAGGATTGACCCCTGATAAAGGGTGCCTGGATTACTTTGATGCAGGAGTGTCCCTTGATGAAAGGGTGCCTGGATTAACCTGATGCAGGAGTGTTCCCTGATGAAGGGTGCCTGGATTACCCTGATGCAGGAGTGTCCCTTGATGAAAGGGTGCCTGGATTAACCTGATGCAGGAGTGTTCCCTGATGAAGGGTGCCTGGATTTCCCTGATGCAGGAATGCCCCCTGATGAAGGTTGCCTGGATTACTTTCATGCAGGAGTGTCCCTTGATGAAAGGGTGCCTGGATTAACCTGATGCAGGAGTGTTCCCTGATGAAGGGTGCCTGGATTACCCTGATGCAGGAGTGTCCCCTGATGCAAGGGTGCCTGTATTACCCTGATGCAGGAGTTTTCCCTGATGAAGGGTGCCTGGATTACCCTGATGCAGGAGTATCTCCCAATGCAAGGGTGCCTGGATTACCCTGATGCAGGAGTGTTCCCCTGATGCAAGAGTGCCTGTATTACCCTGATACAGGAGTGTACCCTGATGAAGGGTGTCTGGATTACCCTGATGCAGGAATGCCCCCTGATGAAAGGGTGCCTGGATTACTCTGATGCAGGAGTGTCCCTTGATGAAGGGTGCCTGTATTACCCTGATACAGAAGTGGACCCTGATGAAGGGTGCCTGGATTACCCTGATGCAGGAATGCCACCTGATGAAGGGTGCCTGGATTACTTTGATGCAGGAGTGTCCCTTGATGAAAGGGTGCCTGGATTAACCTGATGCAGGAGTGTCCCCTGATGCAAGGGTGCCTGTATTACCCTGATGCAGGAGTGTCCCCTGATGAAGGGTGCCTGGATTACCCTGATGCAGGAGTATCTCCCAATGCAAGGGTGCCTGGATTACCCTGATGCAGGAGTGTTCCCTGATGCAAGGGTGCCTGTATTACCCTGATAGAGGAGTGTACCCTGAGGAAGGGTGCCTGGATTACCCTGATGCAGGAATGCCCCCTGATGAAAGGGTGCCTGGATTACTCTGATGCAGGAGTGTCCCTTGATGAAGGGTGCCTGGATTAGCCTGATGCAGGAGTGTCCCCTGATGAAGGGTGCCTGGATTACCCTGATGCAGGAGTGTCCCCTGATGCAAGGGTGTCTGTATTACCCTGATGCAGGAGTTTTTTCCTGATGAAGAGTGCCTGGATTACCCTGATGCAGGTGTACCCCCCAATGCAAGGGTGCCTGGATTACCCTGATGCAGGAGTGTTCCCCTGATGCAAGGGTGCCTGTATTACCCTGATGCAGGAGTGTCCCCTGATGAAGGGTGCCTGGATTAACCTGATGCAGGAGTGTCCTCCGATGAAGGTTGCCTGGATTACCCTGATGCAGGAGCGTCTCCTGATTTAAGGGTGCCTGGGTTACCCTGACGCAGGAGTGTCCCCTGATGCAAGGGTGCCGAGATTACCCTGATGCAGGAGTGTCCCCTGATGCAAGGGTGTCTGGATTACCCTGATGCAGGAGTGTCCCCTGATGCTAGGGTGCCTGGATAACTCTGATGTAGGAGTGTCTCCTGATGCAAGGGTGCCTGGATTACACTGATGCAGGAGTTTCCCCTGATAAAGGGTGCCTGAATTACCATGATGCAGTGGTGACCCCTGATGAAGGGTGCCTGGATTACTCTGATGCAGGATTGACCCTTGATAAAGGGTGCCTGGATTACTTTGATGCAGGAGTGTCCCTTGATGAAAGGGTGCCTGGATTAACCTGATGCAGGAGTGTTCCCTGATGAAGGGTGCCTGGATTACCCTGATGCAGGAATGCCCCCTGATGAAGGTTGCCTGGATTACTTTGATGCAGGAGTGTCCCTTGATGAAAGGGTGCCTGGATTAACCTGATGCAGGAGTGTTCCCTGATGAAGGGTGCCTGGATTACCCTGATGCAGGAGTGTCCCCTGATGCAAGGGTGCCTGTATTACCCTGATGCAGGAGTTTCCCCTGATGAAGGGTGCCTGGATTACCCTGATGCAGGAGTATCTCCCAATGCAAGGGTGCCTGGATTACCCTGATGCAGGAGTGTTCCCCTGATGCAAGAGTGCCTGTATTACCCTGATACAGGAGTGTACCCTGATGAAGGGTGTCTGTATTACCCTGATGCAGGAATGCCCCCTGATGAAAGGGTGCCTGGATTACTCTGATGCAGGAGTGTCCCTTGATGAAGGGTGCCTGGATTAGCCTGATGCAGGAGTGTCCCCTGATGAAGGGTGCCTGTATTACCCTGATGCAGGAGTGTCCCCTGATGCAAGGGTGCCTGTATTACCCTGATGCAGGAGTGTCCCCTGATGAAGGGTGCCTGGATTACCCTGATGCAGGAGTATCTCCCAATGCAAGGGTGCCTGGATTACCCTGATGCAGGAGTGTTCCCTGATGCAAGGGTGCCTGTATTACCCTGATAGAGGAGTGTACCCTGAGGAAGGGTGCCTGGATTACCCTGATGCAGGATTGACCCCTGATAAAGGGTGCCTGGATTACTTTGATGCAGGAGTGTCCCTTGATGAAAGGGTGCCTGGATTAACCTGATGCAGGAGTGTTCCCTGATGAAGGGTGCCTGGATTACCCTGATGCAGGAGTGTCCCTTGATGAAAGGGTGCCTGGATTAACCTGATGCAGGAGTGTTCCCTGATGAAGGGTGCCTGGATTTCCCTGATGCAGGAATGCCCCCTGATGAAGGTTGCCTGGATTACTTTGATGCAGGAGTGTCCCTTGATGAAAGGGTGCCTGGATTAACCTGATGCAGGAGTGTTCCCTGATGAAGGGTGCCTGGATTACCCTGATGCAGGAGTGTCCCCTGATGCAAGGGTGCCTGTATTACCCTGATGCAGGAGTTTTCCCTGATGAAGGGTGCCTGGATTACCCTGATGCAGGAGTATCTCCCAATGCAAGGGTGCCTGGATTACCCTGATGCAGGAGTGTTCCCCTGATGCAAGAGTGCCTGTATTACCCTGATACAGGAGTGTACCCTGATGAAGGGTGTCTGGATTACCCTGATGCAGGAATGCCCCCTGATGAAAGGGTGCCTGGATTACTCTGATGCAGGAGTGTCCCTTGATGAAGGGTGCCTGGATTAGCCTGATGCAGGAGTGTCCCCTGATGAAGGGTGCCTGTATTACCCTGATGCAGGAGTGTCCCCTGATGCAAGGGTGCCTGTATTACCCTGATGCAGGAGTGTCCCCTGATGAAGGGTGCCTGGATTACCCTGATGCAGGAGTATCTCCCAATGCAAGGGTGCCTGGATTACCCTGATGCAGGAGTGTTCCCTGATGCAAGGGTGCCTGTATTACCCTGACGCAGGAGTGTCCCCTGATGCAAGGGTGCCGAGATTACCCTGATGCAGGAGTGTCCCCTGATGCAAGGGTGTCTGGATTACCCTGATGCAGGAGTGTCCCCTGATGCTAGGGTGCCTGGATAACTCTGATGTAGGAGTGTCTCCTGATGCAAGGGTGCCTGGATTACACTGATGCAGGAGTTTCCCCTGATAAAGGGTGCCTGAATTACCATGATGCAGTGGTGGCCCCTGATGAAGGGTGCCTGGATTACTCTGATGCAGGATTGACCCTTGATAAAGGGTGCCTGGATTACTTTGATGCAGGAGTTGCCCCTGATGAAGGGTGCCTGGATAACTCTGATGCAGGAGTGTCCCCTGATGAAGGGTGCTTGGATAACTCTGATGCAGGAGTGTCCCCTGACGCAAGGGTGCCTTGATTACCCTGATGCAGGAGTGTCCCCTGATGAAGGGTGCCTGGATTACTCTGATGCAGGAGTGTCCCCTGATGCAAGGCTGCCTGGATTAACCTGATGCAGGAGTGCCCCCTGATGAAGGGTGCCTGGATTACCCTGATGCAGGAGTGTCCCCTGATGCAAGTGTGCCTGGATTACCCTGATGCAGGACTGTCCCCGATGCAAGGGTGCCTGGATTACCCTGATGCAGGAGCGTCTCCTGATTTAAGGGTGCCTGGGTTACCCTGATGCAGGAGTGTCCCCTGATGCAAGGGTGCCTAGATTACCCTGATGCAGGAGTGTCCGCTTTTGCAAGGGTGTCTGGATTACCCTGATGCAGGAGTGTCCCCTGATGCAAGGGTGCCTGGATAACTCTGATGTAGGAGTGTCCCCTGATGCAAGGGTGCCTGGATTACCCTGATGCAGGAGTGTCCCCTGATGAAGGGTGCCTTGATTACCATGATGCAGGGGTGACCCCTGATGAAGGGTGCCTGGATTACTCTGATGCAGGATTTCCCCCTGATGAAGGGTGCCTGGATTACCCTGATGCAGGAGTGTCCCCTGATGCAAGGGTGTCTGGATTACTCTGATGCAGGAGTGTCCCCTGATGCAAGGGTGCCTGGATTACCCCGATGCAGGAGTGTCCCCTAATGCAAGGGTGCCTGGATTACTCTGATGCAGGAGTGTCCCCTGCTGAAGGGTGTCTGTATTACCCTGGTGAAGGAGTGTCCCCTTATGAAGGCTGCCTGGATTACCCTGATGCAGGAGTGTCCCCTGATGCAATGGTGCCTGGATTACCCTGATGCAGGAGTGTCCCCTGATGAAGGGTGCCTTGATTACCATGATGCAGGGGTGTTCCCTGATGAAGGGTGCCTGGATTACTCTGATGCAGGATTTCCCCCTGATGAAGGGTGCCTGGATTACCCTGATGCAGGAGTGTCCCCTGATGCAAGGGTGTCTGGATTACTCTGATGCAGGAGTGTCCCCTGATGCAAGGGTGCCTGGATTACCCCGATGCAGGAGTGTCCCCTAATGCAAGGGTGCCTGGATTACTCTGATGCAGGAGTGTCCCCTGCTGAAGGGTGTCTGTATTACCCTGGTGAAGGAGTGTCCCCTTATGAAGGCTGCCTGGATTACCCTGATGCAGGAGTGTCCCCTGATGCAATGGTGCCTGGATTACCCTGATGCAGGAGTGCCCACTGATGCAGGGGTGCCTGGATTACCCTGATGCAGGAGTGTACCCTGATAAAGGGTGCCTGGATTACTGTGATGCTGGAGTGTCCCCTGATGAAGGGTGCCTGGATTACTCTGATGCAGGAGTCTCCCCTGATGAAGGGTGCCTGGAGACCTCTGATGCAGGAGGGCCCCTGATAAAGGGTGCCTGGATAACTCTGATGCAGGAGTCTCCCCTGATGAAGGGTGCCTGGATTACTCTGATGCAGGATTGTCCCCTAATGCAAGGGTACCTGGAGTACCCTGATACAGGAGTGTCCCCTGATGAAGGGTGCCTAAATTACCCTGATGCAGGAGTGTCCCCCGTTGCAAGGGTGCTTGGATTACCCTGATGCAGGAGTGTCCCCTGATGAAGGGCACCTGGATTACCCTGATGCAGGAGTGTCCCCTGATGCAAGGGTGCCTGTATTACCCTGATGCAGGAGTGTCCCCTGATGAAGGGTGCCTGGATTACCCTGATGCAGGAGTATCCCCCAATGCAAGGGTACCTGGATTACCCTGATGCAGGAGTGTTCCCCTGATGCAAGGGTGCCTGTATTACCCTGATACAGGAGTGTACCCTGATGAAGGGTGCTTGGATTACCCTGATGCAGGAATGCCACCTGATGAAGGGTGCCTGGATTACTTTGATGCAGGAGTGTCCCTTGATGAAAAGGTGCCTGGATTAACCTGATGCAGGAGTGTTCCCTGATGAAGGGTGCCTGGATTACCCTGATGCAGGAGTGTCCCCTGATGCAAGGGTGCCTGTATTACCCTGATGCAGGAGTGTCCCCTGATGAAGGGTGCCTGGATTACCCTGATGCAGGAGTATCTCCCAATGCAAGGGTGCCTGGATTACCCTGATGCAGGAGTGTTCCCTGATGCAAGGGTGCCTGTATTACCCTGATAGAGGAGTGTACCCTGAGGAAGGGTGCCTGGATTACCCTGATGCAGGAATGCCCCCTGATGAAAGGGTGCCTGGATTACTCTGATGCAGGAGTGTCCCTTGATGAAGGGTGCCTGGATTAGCCTGATGCAGGAGTGTCCCCTGATGAAGGGTGCCTGGATTACCCTGATGCAGGAGTATCTCCCAATGCAAGGGTGCCTGGATTACCCTGATGCAGGAGTGTTCCCCTGATGCAAGAGTGCCTGTATTACCCTGATACAGGAGTTTACCCTGATGAAGGGTGTCTGGATTACCCTGATGCAGGAATGCCCCCTGATGAAAGGGTGCCTGGATTACTCTGATGCAGGAGTGTCCCTTGATGAAGGGTGCCTGTATTAGCCTGATGCAGGAGTGACCCCTGATGAAGGGTGCCTGTATTACCCTGATGCAGGAGTGTCCCCTGATGCAAGGGTGCCTGTATTACCCTGATGCAGGAGTGTCCCCTGATGAAGGGTGCCTGGATTACCCTGATGCAGGAGTATCTCCTAATGCAAGGGTGCCTGGATTACCCTGATGCAGGAGTGTTCCCTGATGCAAGGGTGCCTGTATTACCCTGATACAGAAGTGTACCTGATGAAGGGTGCCTGGATTACCCTGATGCAGGAATGCCACCTGATGAAGGGTGCCTGGATTACTTTGATGCAGGAGTGTCCCTTGATGAAAGGGTGCCTGGATTAACCTGATGCAGGAGTGTCCCCTGATGCAAGGGTGCCTGTATTACCCTGATGCAGGAGTGTCCCCTGATGAAGGGTGCCTGGATTACCCTGATGCAGGAGTATCTCCCAATGCAAGGGTGCCTGGATTACCCTGATGCAGGAGTGTTCCCTGATGCAAGGGTGCCTGTATTACCCTGATAGAGGAGTGTACCCTGAGGAAGGGTGCCTGGATTACCCTGATGCAGGAATGCCCCCTGATGAAAGGGTGCCTGGATTACTCTGATGCAGGAGTGTCCCTTGATGAAGGGTGCCTGGATTAGCCTGATGCAGGAGTGTCCCCTGATGAAGGGTGCCTGGATTACCCTGATGCAGGAGTGTCCCCTGATGCAAGGGTGTCTGTATTACCCTGATGCAGGAGTTTTTTCCTGATGAAGAGTGCCTGGATTACCCTGATGCAGGTGTACCCCCCAATGCAAGGGTGCCTGGATTACCCTGATGCAGGAGTGTTCCCCTGATGCAAGGGTGCCTGTATTACCCTGATGCAGGAGTGTCCCCTGATGAAGGGTGCCTGGATTAACCTGATGCAGGAGTGTCCTCCGATGAAGGTTGCCTGGATTACCCTGATGCAGGAGCGTCTCCTGATTTAAGGGTGCCTGGGTTACCCTGACGCAGGAGTGTCCCCTGATGCAAGGGTGCCGAGATTACCCTGATGCAGGAGTGTCCCCTGATGCAAGGGTGTCTGGATTACCCTGATGCAGGAGTGTCCCCTGATGCTAGGGTGCCTGGATAACTCTGATGTAGGAGTGTCTCCTGATGCAAGGGTGCCTGGATTACACTGATGCAGGAGTTTCCCCTGATAAAGGGTGCCTGAATTACCATGATGCAGTGGTGACCCCTGATGAAGGGTGCCTGGATTACTCTGATGCAGGATTGACCCTTGATAAAGGGTGCCTGGATTACTTTGATGCAGGAGTGTCCCTTGATGAAAGGGTGCCTGGATTAACCTGATGCAGGAGTGTTCCCTGATGAAGGGTGCCTGGATTACCCTGATGCAGGAATGCCCCCTGATGAAGGTTGCCTGGATTACTTTGATGCAGGAGTGTCCCTTGATGAAAGGGTGCCTGGATTAACCTGATGCAGGAGTGTTCCCTGATGAAGGGTGCCTGGATTACCCTGATGCAGGAGTGTCCCCTGATGCAAGGGTGCCTGTATTACCCTGATGCAGGAGTTTCCCCTGATGAAGGGTGCCTGGATTACCCTGATGCAGGAGTATCTCCCAATGCAAGGGTGCCTGGATTACCCTGATGCAGGAGTGTTCCCCTGATGCAAGAGTGCCTGTATTACCCTGATACAGGAGTGTACCCTGATGAAGGGTGTCTGGATTACCCTGATGCAGGAATGCCTCCTGATGAAAGGGTGCCTGGATTACTCTGATGCAGGAGTGTCCCTTGATGAAGGGTGCCTGGATTAGCCTGATGCAGGAGTGTCCCCTGATGAAGGGTGCCTGTATTACCCTGATGCAGGAGTGTCCCCTGATGCAAGGGTGCCTGTATTACCCTGATGCAGGAGTGTCCCCTGATGAAGGGTGCCTGGATTACCCTGATGCAGGAGTATCTCCCAATGCAAGGGTGCCTGGATTACCCTGATGCAGGAGTGTTCCCTGATGCAAGGGTGCCTGTATTACCCTGATAGAGGAGTGTACCCTGAGGAAGGGTGCCTGGATTACCCTGATGCAGGATTGACCCCTGATAAAGGGTGCCTGGATTACTTTGATGCAGGAGTGTCCCTTGATGAAAGGGTGCCTGGATTAACCTGATGCAGGAGTGTTCCCTGATGAAGGGTGCCTGGATTACCCTGATGCAGGAGTGTCCCTTGATGAAAGGGTGCCTGGATTAACCTGATGCAGGAGTGTTCCCTGATGAAGGGTGCCTGGATTTCCCTGATGCAGGAATGCCCCCTGATGAAGGTTGCCTGGATTACTTTGATGCAGGAGTGTCCCTTGATGAAAGGGTGCCTGGATTAACCTGATGCAGGAGTGTTCCCTGATGAAGGGTGCCTGGATTACCCTGATGCAGGAGTGTCCCCTGATGCAAGGGTGCCTGTATTACCCTGATGCAGGAGTTTTCCCTGATGAAGGGTGCCTGGATTACCCTGATGCAGGAGTATCTCCCAATGCAAGGGTGCCTGGATTACCCTGATGCAGGAGTGTTCCCCTGATGCAAGAGTGCCTGTATTACCCTGATACAGGAGTGTACCCTGATGAAGGGTGTCTGGATTACCCTGATGCAGGAATGCCCCCTGATGAAAGGGTGCCTGGATTACTCTGATGCAGGAGTGTCCCTTGATGAAGGGTGCCTGGATTAGCCTGATGCAGGAGTGTCCCCTGATGAAGGGTGCCTGTATTACCCTGATGCAGGAGTGTCCCCTGATGCAAGGGTGCCTGTATTACCCTGATGCAGGAGTGTCCCCTGATGAAGGGTGCCTGGATTACCCTGATGCAGGAGTATCTCCCAATGCAAGGGTGCCTGGATTACCCTGATGCAGGAGTGTTCCCTGATGCAAGGGTGCCTGTATTACCCTGATAGAGGAGTGTACCCTGAGGAAGGGTGCCTGGATTACCCTGATGCAGGAATGCCCCCTGATGAAAGGGTGCCTGGATTACTCTGATGCAGGAGTGTCCCTTGATGAAGGGTGCCTGGATTAGCCTGATGCAGGAGTGTCCCCTGATGAAGGGTGCCTGGATTACCCTGATGCAGGAGTGTCCCCTGATGCAAGGGTGTC